>NC_064629.1:453354197-453979197 GCF_023864275.1 Schistocerca cancellata
AACGAATAAGCGAGCGAAAGAAGCAGCACAGTGACCGTCAGGAAAAGTGGAGAAGTACGGGAGAGTGAGGAAAATTGGCGCAGTGTGTTAGATGTCACATGTTAATAGGTCTTTAACTGTGAGAGCTAATCCTATCTGGTCGGTGCTGCCACTTGGTGTTCAGTTATACAAATAAGCAGGCAGAACGCGTGAACCGTTACTTGCCAGTTGTCCACGCCAGAAGCAAGGATGTATTTTGTCTTTGTTTCTTCTAATATTTGATCTTCTGATACTAAGAGGTAAGCCGTTCCCCGTTATGTTCAAATATAAATTTTTGTTGTTATACCTACCTCTGAGCATTGACACTCACGACTACAACCGAGTGAGGTGGCGCAGGGGTTAGCACACTGGACTCGCATTCGGGAGGATGATGATTCAAACTCGCATCTGGCCATCCTGATTTAAGTTTCCCGTGATTTCCCTAAACCGGTTAAGGCAAATGCTGGGAGGGTTCCTTTGAAAGGGCACGGCCGATTTCCTTTCTCAGCCGTCCCTAATCCGAGCTTGTGCTCCGTCTCTAATGGCCTCGTTGTCGACAGGACACTAAGCCCTAATCTCCTCCTCTGCTCACGATTACATAAGTATTATTTCTCTTAAGGAAAGCGGAAGTGTGGAACTAAAGTTTTATATAGGCCATACTTGTTGGGGTAATTTGAAGCACAGAGGCCACATGCATCATTTCACCCCACTTCAGTTTCACACTGATGAAAGCAGGTAGTTAATAAGATACATTAATGTATATTTAATGAAAATCAAAATAACGTTGTGCATCAGTTTTAGAAGAAGGGGTTCCTCCGTCAGATGACGAGAGCGTGCACCCATAAAACAGAAAGAGCTTCTCGGACGACGGGTGAATTAAGAAATGCCATCAGTGTTGTTGATAATGGGACTTTTGCTAGATAAAGCGTCATCCAGCCCAACATATCAGAGGCAAAGATCTGTGTGTAGTATGTGGTGAATTCGGCAAAGATGGTGAAGAATGGTTCTTGGGTATTTGTTGTGCTTTTTCGTGTCATTCTGAATGTACTGGGTGGCACAGTCCTGAAAACAATAACAGTGACCTGTGTCTGAAGAAGTTTATAGATATGCAAGAGACTAGTTACTGAATATTCGTATATCGATTCTTCTTCTTCATTTTTTTCGATATTTTATAAGAAACCTGTTTTTATTGCTTTGTATCTATTCCATAGGTAATTAAACTGATATTTTCGTTATTTTCTTTTTGTAAACTATGTTGTTCATTGTTTTATTAAATAAATATAATAATCAATACATATATTTTGTATTACAAAAGGTGTGGAATTAAATACCTTATACCATTCTTTGCTCCTGCGCATCCCCCTTACCACCTCATTTTACACAGTATGTCGGGTAAAATGATGCAATGCAATAATTATCAGTTCTTTTATAAAACGTGTAGCAGTACATTTATGGTTACAAGATATGCAACAGTAAACACATGCGGCTAATGCTATGCTAAAATGGGAGCCTGTATTTATCGTAGAATAAAGGTTATAGTCAAAATGCCTTAAGTGATCCAAATTCCTCAACTTTCCCCTATACGGAATTTCATCCTGCTCAGTGCCGAAAACACATGCAAGGTTTCCATTCCATAGGCCCAGCGATATTCTGCTACGTTAGAAGTGAGGAAGTTTAGTGTTTCATATCTCATTGACAGCTGAGTTCATTAAAAACAGAGCATTGTGCGGACATTTTAATAACGGAGAAGAAGGGAGTGGCGTGGCCTTTTCAAGGAACAATCGCAGCATTCGCCTAGAGTAAACTGGGAAACCACGGAAAACCTAATCTGTATACCTGGCCCTGGGGTTGAACACAGGTCTCCTGAATGTGAGTCTAGTGCATTAGGCACTATCCCTAAGTGCTTTGGTAGAAAAAATAATTATAAGTTTTTGTGAAACCGCAGAACAGGAATGTTTATGTTATTTGACACATATTCTAACAATGTTAGATTGCAAAGTTGACAATGCCCAGCTGCTGCCCAACGTTTACCCACTTTTACTGTCACTTGGGCCTACTGATTTCAACTGTAGCTTGTAAAAGTTTTCTTGATAGTTTCGTAACAGAAGAAAAAGGAGAAGAAGAAATTAATCATCATATCATAGTTGAAAAAAGAAGTATACACACCAAAAACAACATGAACATTAATAATCAACTGCAGAATCATCATCAGAGATCAATCTGATACACCTATTAGCGGCACCAACAATGCGTCGCTTCTTAACGCACAGAACGCTGATATGAAGGGAAAAAAAATTAATAGCAGTTTCTTCTCAGAGTTAGTGGGAATGGTTGGATGGTTACTATTGACAAGCACTACAGAGATCCTCCAACCAGTCTACTCAACAGGAGACGAAGACAATGCTGAGATGGTTCCCAATGAGAAGCATTAGAAAGTTTCCTCCATCAGCTTCCCTCTTTACAGGCTAGAGCCACATATTTCAGCCAATAGGAAACAGGTACACTTATCACTGCATAGACAGGCCGATTCCTGCATGCATGGGTGCTGTAACTTCGGTGGAATTCAGTGGCATCCTGTGATCGACAGAAAAGTATTGTTTTCCGCCCCTTTTTGGCACCAATATCACGCTGATGGTATTGCAAATGTGCGCTATATCATATTCGAGGTCGTACGTGGGCTGCACTGCACCTGACGAATATTTTTCTAATGCTTTGCAGGACCTCCCCTATAATGGTAGATTCATTGTCCACTCATTATCATGCCGGTAACCGGCGGCTGCCAAGAGACCACCAATGTTGCTGCTGCGAAGAAAAATTTTATTACCGTATACGCAGAGTGCAAGGAATATGAAGACGCGACAGGATATGCACCCAGCGTCGCAAATGACCTGTCTGATACACATAACAATATGTACTTCGAACTGGACCTAGCGAGGTGGCGCAGTGGTTAGCATACTGGACTCGCATTCGGGAGGACGACCGTTCCAACCCACGTCTGGTCACTCTCATTTCGGTTTCCTGTGATTTTCCTAAATCGCTTCAGGAAAATTCCAGGATCATTCCTTTGAAAGGACACGGCCGACTTCCTTCCACATCCTTCCCTAATCCGTTCGAACTGATGACCTCGTTGTTTGGTCCCCTCCCCCAAATCAACAAGGCAACCAACTTCACACTCGGAGTGATGCTTCGTCGGATGCCTACCTGTGTGGATCGATCGAATCTATAGCTATTTATCATTTACCTGACATGTTTCGAATTTTCATACAAGTTCCTGTAGTAATGAGAACAACCGTTCCGTTAGAGAATGGTTGCTTCCTGCCACCTTCAGATGCAAGATTATTTTATTTAAGCAGTAGAGTTAAAGCACATTGAACGTGAAGACCATCACGTTTACACACATCCATCGTCACCAAGTATTTGCCTGATACATATGGCAGCATATTCCCTCACTACGCAATGCTACTGGGAGGAGTTTCCTTTATGTGTGGACAGGAGTGGCGCAGTGTAAGAAAATTGCTGTATTCCCAGCCCCACCAACACATGGACAGTACTGGTCATACTGGGAGAAATGTAGCTACAAAATATAATCCTGCAAGCACACTGAGTGAGGATATTGATGGAAGGGGGCTACACCTGGGTTTACTTATGCATGTGTCCAAATAGCAATCAGGCTGAACCATGAAACGGATAGACTCTCGCTAATTCTACATGTAAGTCACATGTATATGTTGATCAAGTGATCATATCGTCACTTCTGCTCATGACTCCTAAATTTTTGGATCACGTCTACTCCACATGCCTGTATCTAAAAACTGTTCTACGTCGAAATATCAGCCAACACAATTCTAACTACCAAAACCAATACAGTTTGTGTCAATACACACACATAGGGATTCCTGTGGACTATTCACTTCAGCCAAACGTTAAATAACACAAGATGCTGTTCAACTGTGGCAAGTGCCGATTCATAAAAAATACTCTAAGGATACGTGATGGAAATAATGTCCAGAGTACTAATCAACCTCTGCTGTCCCATCTTAGATTTGGGTCGTGTGAAACAGCTGGAATTAATAATAATAAATCGACGGGGAAAAAATCGCAGCACTGAGAAGGAGCTGTGTGACGTAAACGAAAGTTCGTAGTCGTGTTTCTACATCTGGAAGATGATGCCTGTTCAGTTCACACGAGTTGCATAAGAGCGGCGGTAGTAGCGCCACTGAGTTTGAATGAGGTCTTGTATCAGGGCTACGAGAAGCTGGATGTTCCTTCTGCGATATTGCAGAAAGACTTGGCAGGAATGTAGCCACTATACAAGATTGCTGGCGGCAGTGGCTACGAGAACGTTCGGTCGCAAGATGACGGGGCTTGAGATAGCTACTTGGCACTACCGAGAGACAAGACTATCGTGTTTGGCGTATGGGCTTGGCGCGTCGTATTACATCTGCAGCAGTAATTTGAGCAGCAGTTGGCACGACAGTGACACAACGAACTGTTACAAATCGGTTACTTCAAGGACAGTTTCGAGTCGGACGCCCTGTAGCGTCCATTCCACTGATCACCAACCACCACCATTTGCGACTTCAGTGGTGTCAGGCAAGAACTCAATGGAGGGTACGTTGGAGGTCTGTTGTGTTTTCTGGTGAAAGCTGGTTCTACCTTCTACCTCAGTGGCCATGACGGCCGTGTGTTGGTTAAAAGATGGCCTGCTGAGTGCCTGCGACCAACCTGTGTGCTAGACACACTGGACCTACACCTGGCCTGGGGTACTTTCTTGGTTATCCCACCAACACTGACAGCAAATTTTCACGTCAGTCTCGTGATTCGACGTGTCGTGCTGCCAGCCTTCCAGGGGGTGTTATCCAACAGGACAACAGGATAATGTTCGCCTACATACCGCTATTGTAACCTAACACGCTCTACAGAGTGTCAGCATGTTACCTTGGCCTGCTTGATCACCAGCTCTGTCTCCAGTCGGGCACATATGGGACACCATCGGACGAAAACTCCAGCGTCATCCACAAACAGCATTAACCGTCCCTGTATTGACCGAACAAGTGCAACAGGCGTGGAACTACATCCCACAAACCGGCGTCCAGCACCTGTACAAAACAATGCATCACGTTTGCTTGCTTACATTCAACATGCTGGCGGTTACACCGGTTATTAGTGCACCCGCGATTCACATTTCCAATGCCTTATCTCGCGCTTACATTAACCTGTGTTGCAATGTTAATCACTTAAATATGTTTCCCAGACAAACGTGTTGCCGACATTTCTTTACTGTCCATAAATAATGTTTTGGTGTTGCGATTTTTTTTCTGTCAGTGTATTAATAATAAAAATGTCTGAGGAAATGACTTATTTCTACCTTTGTAAACACACGTAGCTCAGTTACGCTATTTTAGCGCAGCTGCTCATGGTACCGAAACAGTTGCACTTGCTGGCGTTGCCAGTCAACACAAGGAAATTCCTCACTGTCGACACCAGCAGTGATAACGATATTATAAGCAAGTACTATACTGCAGTAAATAATAAATAATTGCTACTTGACATATATATTATTATTTTTTTATAATAGTAACACTCACTTAAAAACTGATCAATACAACACTGAAACAAATTACGCTGATACCTTGCATTAACCAAATAGCGCACATTGATATCTTTTATAAAAGCACCTACTTGCCAGGTTCAGTTATGGTAAGTTCTGCAAAGCATTATTGACCTACCGACTACAAAATTTGTGGTTTTACTTTGACGATTCTCCCACTACATGGCGAAATATAGCGCACAAACTGTAGCCATTTACCATTAACCATTTCGCTGCTGCGGACGTGTATACATGTCCTGCTACGCCATTCCCCACGTACCGTGGACGTGTATAAGTGTGCCGCTTCGTTTTTCCTACAGTGCTCTGAACGTCTGAATGCCTCCTAATCTGTTGACCTCTCACTGACACGGACGAGTTACTTCTATATTTCGGTGACTAAAAATGTTTCCAGGATTTATCATACAAGATATGTTCCTCATTTCATGCTATCATTGGCAGAAAATATCGTTTCGATACAGAATAGGACATTGGGCATTACTAGCTAATCCATATACCCAGACGCCAAAACGAAAAAAATTTAACGAAATATCGTGGGCCTTACAAAGTTGTCGAAATGACTCCGCCAGTCAGAGTAAAATTAAAATTGACAACTAGAAGTTTTATAGTCCATGTAGTAGCCTGCAGTCAAACTCTTTAGATGTGAGACTGATGCACTGACTATTCCCGGAACTGTCTCAGACAAAACAGAATTACCAAGGAAAAAGGAACATCACAGAAAAATACCTTAAGCACTTAGGTTTTGGGAGTAGGGTAAATTTCATGCAAATATATATATATGGTATTTGTTACTTACTTATGTTAGTCTTAATTTTCTTTACTTCTCACGTTCTGTGTTTATGTACTTGCGTAAAGGAGAGAATCGATTGACAGTACGTCCTTTTTCCTAAGGTAAACCAGAAAACTTTTACTGAGTACTTTTGTACTTATCTGCTAGACAATCAGATGTTCCACTAACGAGTCTCAGACGGGCAGTCGTGATAACATTCGATATTTGGGAAGTAAGGAATGATGTACGAAGACTACTGGATAGGTTCACAATGTTACAAAAAGAAATAGAGAATCAAGGATTAAGGGAAGATGTGCAAAATGAGTATCAGAAATTAAAACTTTCGTACAAGAAGTTGAGAACTCAGTTGTAGCACTTACAGAGACAGTACCACGAATGGTAATACGTTCGAAACGCAGTTGGTTAAATGCAGGAGGGAAACTATTAAAAACTGTGTTGGGAACAACGGACAATGAAGACATCAAGATTTTAATGAGCACAATTGGAAAATACACTCCTGGAAATGGAAAAAAGAACACATTGACACCGGTGTGTCAGACCCACCATACTTGCTCCGGACACTGCGAGAGGGCTGTACAAGCAATGATCACACGCACGGCACAGCGGACACACCAGGAACCGCGGTGTTGGCCGTCGAATGGGGCTAGCTGCGCAGCATTTGTGCACCGCCGCCGTCAGTGTCAGCCAGTTTGCCGTGGCATACGGAGCTCCATCGCAGTCTTTAACACTGGTAGCATGCCGCGACAGCGTGGACGTGAACCGTATGTGCAGTTGACGGACTTTGAGCGAGGGCGTATAGTGGGCATGCGGGAGGCCGGGTGGACGTACCGCCGAATTGCTCAACACGTGGGGCGTGAGGTCTCCATAGTACATCGATGTTGTCGCCAGTGGTCGGCGGAAGGTGCACGTGCCCGTCGACCTGGGACCGGACCGCAACGACGCACGGATGCACGCCAAGACCGTAGGAACCTACGCAGTGCCGTAGGGGACCGCACCGCCACTTCCCAGCAAATTAGGGACACTGTTGCTCCTGGGGTATCGGCGAGGACCATTCGCAACCGTCTCCATGAAGCTGGGCTACGGTCCCGCACACCGTTAGGCCGTCTTCCGCTCACGCCCCAACATCGTGCAGCCCGCCTCCAGTGGTGTCGCGACAGGCGTGAATGGAGGGACGAATGGAGACGTGTCGTCTTCAGCGATGAGAGTCGCTTCTGCCTTGGTGCCAATGATGGTCGTATGCGTGTTTGGCGCCGTGCAGGTGAGCGCCACAATCAGGACTGCATACGACCGAGGCACACAGGGCCAACACCCGGCATCAAGGTGTGGGGAGCGATCTCCTACACTGGCCGTACACCACTGGTGATCGTCGAGGGGACACTGAATAGTGCACGGTACATCCAAACCGTCATCGAACCCATCGTTCTATCATTCCTAGACCGGCAAGGGAACTTGCTGTTCCAACAGGACAATGCACGTCCGCATGCATCCCGTGCCACCCAACGTGCTCTAGAAGGTGTAAATCAACTACCCTGGCCAGCAAGATCTCCGGATCTGTCCCCCATTGCGCATGTTTGGGACTGGATGAAGCGTCATCTCACGCGGTCTGCACGTCCAGCACGAACGCTGGTCCAACTGAGGCGCCAAGTGGAAATGGCATGGCAAGCCGTTCCACAGGACTACATCCAGCATCTCTACGATCGTCTCCATGGGAGAATAGCAGCCTGCATTGCTGCGAAAGGTGGATATACACTGTACTAGTGCCGACATTGTGCATGCTCTGTTGCCTGTGTCTATGTGCCTGTGGTTCTGTCAGTGTGATCATGTGATGTGTCTGACCCCAGGAATGTGTCAATAAAGTTTCCCCTTCCTGGGACAATGAATTCACGGTGTTCTTATTTCAATTTCCAGGAGTGTATATAGAGATACAAACTCACGAAGTACTGTTAGGTCAATTATGTCTGTAGCAAATTTAAAAGGTTTTATTAGAGAAAATGTTATTATTTGTTCAACAAAGGCGATACAAACAAACAACCACTCTCGTGAAATGCAGTTATTCTTAGGGAAAAATGAAGCAATAGAACGCGAGAAAAAAGTTTTAGCTCCTCAGATCACTGGATTTATTCCATATTTATCACTTGCTATAAAAACAGTAAACAGGACAATGGATTGCTAATTAATGGAACTAGGTGTGAAGTAGCAGGAAGACGATTTCATCTTCCAGCTACCATCAAAAGCACAACAATGATTAACGTGTCCCGACCATTGTTGTATTGGCCAAGAGAACAACCACACATATTGCTTAAAGGAAACCTAACTTTTATTGACGAGACTTAAGATTCCACGTTCCTGCAATCCCTAGACCAATTAATAACTTCAAAATTAGGACAAATTTCAGTCCATCAAATGATGCAATATGTGATACAATATCACGAGAAATGTAGAAAATATACAATTATTTTCAGTGTATCAGCGACAATCATAATACTGGTCCCAGAGTTGATTTGTGCAACTTCCGGTTTTGTAAAGCGTAAGATTTCTCATTCAAATGAGACAACCATCATCAGATACCTGTTGAATGGATGCAAACTAGTAATAAGTAATGTAAGTGGAAAGTCTAAATAGTGTATACAACCAGGATTCAATGACAAAGAAGACTAATTAAGCTAACTAAGACTGAACACTTAGGTTGAGAAGCAACCCAGAAAAAATATACAGAAACTTTTTTTTTTTTCAAATGCACGGCGGGTATAGACTTCCTAGCAATAAGTACAAGAAAGAGAAAATTCGGGACAATTTTTTTAAGGAGGAGGGATGTGTTACACGAATGAATAGTAAGGGGGAGATATTAGAAAAAAATACTAAAAGTCACTAGCACTGTCACAAGTAAATTCAGCTCATGCGAGATAGAGAGGCGGAAGCAAGAAGCGAGTCAGTAAGTCGCAAGTGGTTTAGGTATACGACACTGCTGACTAGGGATACGCATTCAGCAGAAAGTAGACTGCGACAGAAAACCAAAGGAAGCGACACAAGACTGTTCGTAAGCTAGTGCGATATGTTGCAAAAGACTCTAAGAACAAATAGCAACGGACCCACACAGCATTTAACACCCTGTTAAGTTAATATAGGAGAATAACGAGGACACATACGGTCATTGCGAACCCAGCCTTGCGTCATAGCCTCATGCTAGCTCACTTTCACTACTCCAACTCTTGTCATGAGTTGATCACTGGGATCGATGGCATTTACAGTAACAGGACTGGAATTTATGGTTACGATACTGTAATGAATCTGTGCCCTAGATGCTCCAGCACTATCTATGAACTAGCCGAAGATGTACTCAAGATGATGGCTTTCACCTGAAGAACTTCACGTTGCTTGCCGCCTACAATCTACTGACAGAGAAACTGACTGTCTCTGACAACATCACATCACAGAGTGCCATCAAAGAGTGTTGCCAGTATCGGACTTCCCGTTCAATACTCAGGCATCTTTCGGTACTGAAACCTACCATGGGGAAGGGAGGATATCAAGAGTACACACGACTAACAACACTATGTATATTATAGATGGGTCATCAAGGGTCGTCGTAGAATTCATAGTGGGACCGAGTATACTCCAGCAGCCAGCGCGAGAAGCACCAAGTTCTGGGCATGGAAGTGCTTCCTCACCGTCAGTCTGCAGCGGCGCCAGGATAGCTGATACCTTCTTCTCGGGGTACAAACGCCGAGGTTACTCGACGAACGTAAGCTAGAATCCAACCCCCTGCTGAATGAGCAACATTCGAGGCTGGTGCGAAAGAACAACATCTTGTACACATTGTGAATAATTAACTGAACTCTAATAATGTTTTACTAGAATCGAATATGCATCACACATTCCGAAAAGTTATCCTGACTTCACGCAGGGGTGTCTCCCCTCGGCCCTCTGTACTGCTATAACCGGATCTAGGCCAGAACATATACTGATAAGCTACTGGTGTAGTAGGTGAAATTGATAACAATGAACCCTCAGATTCAAATGCTGAAGAGAATCAAATTGAAATGCTAGTTTTTTGAATCCAGACACTATGATGAACATCTCTCCCGTTTGAATGGTTGATAGTAATTACTTAGTCTAGCAGAATTTGAAACAGATAAATGCTTAAAATGAACAACAAAGAAGACGCAAAGACGCGTAAAATATTTATATTAGACTTAACGTGGTCAAGTGGGTGCAGTTGTGATCTTAATTTTCAATATAAAGCTTTTTTATTGATCTGGGTAGTAGATTTATACAATAATATGGCCGTTTCGACTGTGCTAGTAATCATCTTCAGATCTAAAACTACACGAAAGAAATATTGTTCATAAAAAGTTCTATTTACTCGCACTACTACATAAAAAGAAATAACTGACTTAGAACGTGTCATAAAATTATCATTACGGTATATGTCTCATCACATGTTGTCCTATCAAGTACTACTGAGTCATTGAAATAATTGTGTGTTATTAATATATGATGCAGCTTTTTAAGACAAAAAAGGCATATCTGGCAGAGGGCATTATTATGTGCACAATTATATAACTTCTAAAGCTTATTAAATGAGAAACAATACAAAAAGAATATTGGCAATTTAACTTGGGGTAGTGAAAGAGTTCCAAAACTAATAATAATAAAATATGAAGGGAGTATATGTGAAGATAAAACAATTATTCTGATGAGCTGGCCGATAGCTGGTAATGGAATGGTTTACATCAGTAAACTACGAAATAATTTTACAAATAAAATTCAAAGTACACAGGGAACGCTGAGGCAACGATGAGTTCATTGCCGCCAGCAGGGGACGAATCATTCAGGAGCGCTCTATCTTCTTCATATCCTCAGACCATGATGGGCTGTGGATACGTAAAATAGATACAAAAACAAGTGAAATCAACAAACTAAATGAACACACACGATCTGAACAATAAACTGCATATATATGCCAGCGAATTAAATAAAATAAAGTATGAATTCAAGGAAGTCATACGACAAGTTATTTACAGAATTGGAAAACGAGCTTATAGGATCTACGAATACCAAACATTCCGATTACACTCAAGGAAAGTAAAGAACATCATGAAGAAAAACAATCCGAGGTCGCTGGTGTTCAGTCATAACTAAACCAGTAGGAGCAACAAGTAGTTTAATCGAATTGCTGAAACGAATTCAAAATCTGAGGATACCATTGTCAACACGTGAAAGCCACATGAAGAAAATAAAAATTCACCTTAAAACTAATTTTGAGAGCTGAACTAAGTGCTCAAGGCCAAACAAATTCGCAATGCTGACAATGATCGAAGTTTGTTAAGAGAGGAGACTAAATATTTAGTGCTCCTAATGATAACTGTTACTCCAAAATAACGACTGATAATTTTGCTACCAAATGGGCAATTGAAAACGTTTGATCTGGATGGATACTGTAAGACGATAAATACTGTTGAAAATTGAAAGATGGACCTTTACATAGCGACTATAAGGCAACTGGTATTTGGGCGCAACAAATGTCTGTTGCTGACGACATATGGGTAAAAGTGGATAAATTTACCAAATCAGTAGACTTCGAAACAACATCCACAGATGAATATTTGTCCAAGAATAGGAATGACAACGAATACAATCTACTAAGCCACGACGAGTGTACAGAAGATCGAAATCGGATCCCAACAAAAGATCTGGTGGAGGAATTCAGGTGGAAAAAATTATAAGAAACATCATGGGAAGAAGAAAAGGAAGAAATTTGTACGCTAATTTCCGAAATAGAAAGATCAAGGGTGACTGGAAAGGAAAGAGGAAGAATTTTCATGTTTTTTGTAGGGTGATAACACCTCGTGATGACTTGCTAAATTATGTTTTTATAGAAATTCATTGTGTATATTACCATAAATGAGTGTGTAATGGACTGGTTGAGAATCCTCCCAGTGATCGTTTGTCAGAAAATTGCGTCTTTGCGCTGTCCGTGTGTGACCTCCATTAAGTAAGATGGAGCAGAATCGTGACTTTGGCAGCGTTTTGGTTACTATATTTCTTCACCGGTAATACTGACTGCTCTATTAATTTTGCCTGTTACGAGTGTTAACGTGTTTGTCGGCTGAGCGGGGCATGTATTATCTGTGTGAGTGTCTCTTGTTTTGTTTATTTACGTGGAGCTTTCGTGGTGACACCACGTACTTCACCGCTACGTCATCAGATACGAGCAACTGTCTTACCAAAACAACGGCACGTCAACACATGTGCCATTCTACACTGAGGTGACGAAGCAGCAACTCGACGTGGCATGGACTCAACAATTCGTTGGAAGTCCCCTGCGGAAATACTGAGCCATGTTGCCTCTATAGCTGTCTATAATTGCGTAAGTATTGCTGGTGCACGATTTTGTGCACGAACTGACCTCTTTATGTCCCATAAATTTACGATGGGATACATGTCAGGTGATCAGGGTGGCCAAATCATACGCTCGAATTGTCCAGAATGTTCTTCAAGCCACTCGCGAACGGTTGTGTCATCCATAACAACTCCATTATTGTCTGGGAATGTGAAGTCCATGAATGATCGGTCCAGATGGACCAGAGGACCCGGTCCATTCCATGTAAACATAGACCACACCAATATGGAGCCCCCACCACCATGCACAGTGCCTTCTTGACAACTTGGGTCCAGGCTTCGTGGAACCTGCGCCACATTAGCACCCTACCATCATCTCATCCCAACTGAAGTCGTGACTCATCTGACCAGACCACAGTTTCCAGCCGGCCGCTATGGGCGAGCGGTTCTAGGCGCTTCAGTCCGGAACCGCGCTGCTGCTGCGGTCGCAGGTTCGAATCCTGCCTCGGGCATGGACGTGTGTGATGTCCTTAGGTTACTTGGGTTTAAGTAGTTCTAAGTCTATGGGACTGATGACCTCAGATGTTAAGTCCCATAGTGATCAAAGCCATTTGAACCACAGTTTTCCAGTCGTCTAGGGTCCAACCCGTATAGTCACGAGCCCAGGAGCCCTATTCTGTATCTTTCAGCCGCTCTGCCGATCCGCTCCGTAGGCGAGCGCATGGAGTGGCCTTGTTTACGAAGGAGAGCCCCCACGTTATTCTGTAAGCATTTCACAAACGGTGCTGCATGGTTCTAGTCAACCGAGGCGCTGTTATCAGCTCTCCAAGAGAAAACCAATCAAAAGCAAGAGGAAATAGATCAGTGCCTGCGCACTGCAACGCACACAGCGCCACAAACGCGAAGCGAGTAGCAGCCGACACAGGCACACTACTTTTCACAGTACTGAAAAGTGTGTTTAGAGTAGGTGCTACTACTCAACTTTCGCTGATCATGTGTTTCTATGTATGACTAACAACGATAGGATATTTGACTCTGTTCTGGAAATTTTCATATATGTCATTTATCTCAATTTATTCTCATTCACATCGACATCTTGATTTGGATTTTACGTTTCGGAATATGAGCTATGAATGAGGTGTAGCACCACATTGTACAAATACATCTACACTCAAGAACCAACGAAACTGTTACATCTGCACAATATTGTGTAGGGCCCCACGAGCACACAGAAGTACTGCAACACGACATGGCGTGCACTCAACTAATGTTTGAAGTAGTGCTGGAAGGAACTGACACGATGAATCCTGCAGGGCATGAATGGATGCAGGTGACCACACAGATTGCTTACGTACGTGTCGTCTGTTAGAATGGTATCTAGACGTATCGGGGGTCCCATATCACTCCAGCTGTACACGCCCCATACCATTACAGGGCCTCTACCAGCTTGAACAGTCCTCTGCTGACATGTAGGGTCCATGGATTCATGAGGTTGTTTCCGTACCCGTACAAGTCCATCCGTTCGATACAATTTGAAACGCGACTCGTCCGACCAGGCAACATGATCCCAGTCATCAACAGTCCAATGTCGGTGTTGACGGGTCCAGGCGAGGAGTAAATCTTTGTGTCGTACAGTCATCAAAGGTACATGAGTGGCCCTTCGGCTTCGAAAGCCCATATCGATGATGCTTCGAACGCTGACAATTGTTGATGGCCCAGTCTTCAAATCTGCAGCAATTTGCGGAAGGGTTGCACTTCTGTCACGTTGAACGATTCTTTTCAGTCGTCGTTGGCCCGTTCTTGAAAGCGAAACATATCTGTTAAATGGTGTTTTTAAATTAGAGTGCACGTAAGACGAAAAAAGAAAAGTAATGGTTCAAATGGCTCTGAGCACTATGGGACTTAACATCTGAGGTCATCAGTCCCCTAGAACTTAGAACTACTTAAACCTAACTAACCTAAGGACATCACACACATCCATGCCCGAGGCAGGATTCGAACCTGCGACTGTAGCGGCCGCGCGGTTCCAGACTGAAGCGCCTAGAACCGCTCGGCCACAGGGGCCGGCAAAGAAAAGTAATTACGACAATTATCGAACACTATGAGTCCCAACGACATAGAGGATGGAAGCATTATTTTCAACAGCCTCTGACTCGGATCTAACGGCAGCAGACAGCATCTGTCCTCCATGTAAGGAGCAAGTGATATTATTAACCTCAGAGTTCACAACTCTGAAAGTAAGCAACCTCTCACCAATTAAGTTGTCCCTACTTAAATTATCGTAACATGAAGAGAAATATTAACATAGAGAACACCCCAGGTGGTAACCGGTCCAATCCCACTGGCGATGTGGCAAGCCGGCCATTGGATTCTGGGGAGCCTGTACTTTCATGGGTTCCACCATATACACTACAGTGTAAAAACAAGAGCAATGTCACCTAACTAGCTATAGTAAACATCAGTTCCTTGCTAAAAGGAGATAAACATACCCTGGATGTGCTGGACAAGGGTAACATCAAGATAGCAGCACTACAAGAGACTCGTTTCACGGACAAAGCTGTAATGAAATCCAAGAAATACAGAATCTATAAAGGGAAACCAGGCACCAGAGTGAGAAGGAGTTGTTGGGGTTGGTCTTACTAACCTTACTGCGAAGAGGATAGATCACATATAAGGTCTGTTCTTCTGGTAAGGTCTCTGCTACAAAATGTCCTAAATAACCTGATGGATGCACAGTAAAAGTTGTCCATCTGTATGTTTCCACATCTCTACTACTATACAATCTTCACCTGAGGCCTTGTTGTTTTTCAGGCTCTTGATAATCTCGTCTGTTTTTACCCTGGTCGATGTTATGAAGTCTGGTTCCTAGAGAGAGCTCATGGTATGAAACTTATCAGGTTTGCAAAGCTGATGAGTGAAAGCTGTATACGGGATGGTCTGCTCCCTGAGTTCCCTACAGTGCTCTCTTGAGTTGCCCTTCTTGAAGCGTTCCTTTGCCCGTTGTATCAAGGACCTGGTGAGGTTTCTATTGGTACTGCAGTTAGTGCTCGCAGTTATTTTTCGCTGTGTTCAAAATGCCTGGTAGTTGGGCTCATGCTTACTCTGATTCTACTTGATCCAAGTTCTATGCCTTTCATCTATAGCCTTCTCACTTTCTATGATCCACCACGGACTTTGCGTTGTTAGATGAGGCAGGGATGGTTTCTTGTGTGGTATTCAGTAGAGATTTTTGTAGACTGAGCCACCCTTTTTTTAGTGTGTTTTCCCTAGGTTGGTCTGTAAGGTGCAGATCTCATTCAGTCATAAGATGTTAAACTTTGGTACCTTATAGTACTTTGTAATTTTAGATGGTCTCCTCGAAGGATGTAGTTTGATCTTTCTGGGAAGACGTAACAATCAATCTAGGTTAGCTCCTCCTAGTACCTTAACATTCTGTATCTCTCTGAGGTACGTCCTGTCTATAACCGCGTGGCCTATCTAGAATTCATCCAACAGGTGACTGGGACTTTTCTATGTAAATGTTTGAAGGTAATTGTCTTTAGGGCCATGTTATGTTTGTCGCAAGGGTCTATAAGGCACTCTCTATTCATGTTGGTCCTCGCCGGCTGCAGTGGCCGAGCGGTTCTAGGTGCTACAGTCTGTAACCGCGCGACCGATACGGTCGCAGGTTCGAATCCTGCTTCGGGCATGGATGTGTGTGCTGTCCTTAGGTTAGTTAGGTTTAAGTAGTTCTAAGTTCTAGGGGACTTATGACCTCAGAAGTTAAGTCCCATAGTGCTCAGAGCCATTTGAACCATGTTGGTACTCTTTAGGGCTGAACAGAAGCCAAATATTCCGCGATATTTTCGCCCCTTACCAACTTCTGTGTCGAAATCACCCATGTGTATGGTGGAGTGGTTTTGTGCGATCTTGTCCCAGGGTTCTTGTAGAATGCTCCAGTAGTGTTCGACCATTTCTAGATTTTCTGTATTAGTGTCATTCATAGGTGCGCGAATGCTCACTGAAGTATACACTATCTTGTGAGACCTTAAGGACTGTGATAAGTCTCTGCCATTAGGCAAAGTAAAACCTATTATGTGACTGATCATCCTTTGATGTACAGCAAATACAGTTCTAGGTTGATCTGATATCTGGCATCCACAAGATTTCCTCTACAGCTATGCTAACTAGTCACCATCCAACTTGACTCCCAACCATGCATATATCAGGCTGACTTTCGAAATAGGAGATCTTGCATATAGAAAATACATAACCTCAAGATCATCTTTAGATACCTGAAATGTCGTGGACATCCTTGGTAGCCATCTTAGTGGACTTTCAAAAGACATCTGATCTAATAGATAGGCCGAATCTTATCGCCACCCTACGACCAGACTGGCGTATGCAACTCTGAGGGAGACCACCTACAAAGTCAAATTTGCAGGTGAGCTGTGTGAGAGTTTTACCACTCAAACTGAGTTACGAGGTGCTGGCCTCTTTTGTATTCTCATCAACTGTCTACTGGAAAAGATTATTAGGGATGGACTTTCGTATTACCATCGGGAACTGGAATGAAGACTGGATACAAGAAAGACAATTCCAATGTATCCTGCTTTGTCGTTGCAGATGATCTAATCTTCTTAGCCAACAGCATATAGGAGGCAACTCACCAACAGCATAGCCTCTGCAGCGTAGCAGCTAAGACATGTTTGAAGGTCAGTATACAAAAAACTGAATTCATTACTCACATAGTGGTAGCCCCATTTGCAATTTCACTGGACAGCACCACCATTCATAAAGTCCCTGAAGCCAAATATTTAGGAGAGCGTATTTCAACAAATGGGAGTGACAAAATGGAAATAAATAACAGGTGTCCCTAGTCTAACAAATGTCCCAAGTTGGGGAGGGTCTATCACTTCTACAAGAGCGTTTACATCTCCAAATACCTTTTCAAGAAACTTAAACTGAAACTTTACAACTCAATAGTAGTAAGACGCTCCATGTTATACGCCTTTTAATGCCTGTTTATGAACACGAAGGGTCCGATCAGAAAACTAGAGCTCAAGGACCAGAAAATCCTAAGGACAATACTTGGTCAAATAAGAGAAGAGGATGGTACCTACAGGATCAAAAGCTACGGTGACCTATATCATCTCCGAGACGACATATTCACATCAATGAGGGAAAGGTGACTGATCTTCTATGCACATTTGATCTGCTTGAACCCCTGCAGATTCACGAAGAGGATGTTCATCACAACAGGTAGAGGAAAAGTCTCCAAACACAAATGAATTGTTACAGTGAAATCATACCTGGAGGAACTTTAAATTCCATTAGAAACTATACATGACTGGTCCAAATTCCGGCAGACCAGGGGTATTCCTAGTGTCCCTAACCAACAAAAAAAAAAGCACACCAATCAGCAGATCAAAGTGAGGAGAGGACAGGAAGATTACTCACAGCCAGAAATGAAAGCTTTCTGGGCTAAGAAGAAACAAAGACCCAGCTAAAGAATCAGAATAAGCCCTGTGCTCCTGAGTAGGCCCAAACTAAATGAAGAAGTAGTACTTATCGAAGGCCGGCCACTGTGACCGCGCGGTTCTAAGCGTTTTAGTCCGGAACCGCGCTGCTGCTACTGTCACAGCTTCGAATCCTGCCTCGGGTATGGATGTGTGTGATGTCCTTAGGTTAGTTAGGTTTAAGTAGTTCTAAGTCTAGGGGACTGATGACCTCACATGTTAGGTCCCATAGTGCTTAAAGCCATCTGAACCATTTTGAACTTATCGAAGACGGGCCACACAAGTAATCCCTGTGCTCTTAATTTACGGTATTTAGGATGCATCTGGACGTTATTTTTAACTATGCTTGAACAACAAATCCTATTTACAGAAAATGGCGTAAAGCTCATTTTCCCTTACTTTCGTCCCTCAATCAACTTGACAGCTACCCGAATCATGTCTTCAAATGTAAGCTATGCGCCTCTAATGTGAGCCCACTCAAGAAACACCTCGGCCGAAGAAAATTTTTCTTCCTGTTGATAGCGTTTTGGCCGGCTGGAGTGGCCGTGCGGTTCTAGGCGCTACAGTCTGGAGCCGAGCGACCGCTCCGGTCGCAGGTTCGAATCCTGCCTCGGGCATGGGTGTGTGTGATGTCCTTAGGTTAGTTAGGTTTAATTAGTTCTAAGTTCTAGGTGACTGATGACCTCAGAAGTTAAGTCGCATAGTACTCAGAGCCATTTGAACCATTTGATAGTGTTTTGAGCCTTACCAGTATCGTAGAATACAAATAACTTTTTAGGGAGGGCAACCACAGCTCAGAGACGTTTTGGATAACAATAACACTAAATCCTCAATAACCGCTCAAATTATTATAAAAATAATAACAAAATGTCACACAGTGATTTGTATTCTGGATAGATAAACCTGAAGACACAACTATACTCACGTGCATAGCATATAGCTATGCGGCTTTTGGAAACACCTCATCATTCTTGACTTTTTAATTGTTATATTTCTTATGATAATGCTGAGTGCTGAGTGTTGTTATGTTAGTCACAATAGTAGAATACGTTTGGCAACTGGGTGATCGTTTAACACATAGACTTTTCAGAGACGTTTAGAGCACATTTAACTATACAAAGAGAGGCCGTAAAATGCTGTTCTAATCGTAGATTCGGGTTCCTTGACGACGAATTTAATTCGCTTAGTTATGCATTAAAAGCAATTTTTTCTAGTCGTCTGTAACCACAGATAGCTTGACTGAGTACGGGACTTTCAAATGGTGGGACCGAATAAATATCACGGTTGACCTATCAGTTAATTCATAAATTCCGCGAAATGGCGCAGAGCTGGATTAGATTCAGTGGTCGTTGGTTACAAAAACCCACGCCAAGGAGATGGTTGGGCGGAGGGACACCGGCCTCTCCGCCGGCCAGACGCCTGTCGCCACCCTAGTATAACGCCTACCTGTGCGTGGATGGCCGAACTGACCCTCGGCTGAAAGTCTGAGCGACCGTCGACATTACCGGCCCTGCTCATATTCGCAGCAGGGACCTTTTTTTCTTCGGGAAACCGTAAAGTGTGCCATGATTCAAGTTTACAAAACTGGTGAAATTCGCCCACTCCGTCTCAGTGCGTGCAGTGCTTGGAACGCTCAGTTCATGGCAGTACATCCTAGGTTTTAGTTCGTGACCAGCAGTCGCGCGGTACTATCCGCCATTTTGCGTTTCGCGAGTTCTTCCCACAGCCGTGGAGGTAACCAAGTAAAATTACGTTCAGTTTTTATCAAGTTATTCGCAACAGAACGCTCATAGCGAAGCAGACTGTTTTTAAGACACAAATATTCGGTTTGCACCGCGAGAGATCAGTGTCATGGTTTTATCAATGTTAATTCGGTAGTCTTTGTCGTGTTGTCCCTGTGCGTATGCTCGCGACGTGTTTCCATCCTTGGCACTTTGATGTAACTTATGATTCGATTTCGAGAGAACAAGGGCTCAAACACGCGTCCGGCCATTCTGATTTAGATTTTCCGTGATCTCCCTAAATCGCTATAGGAAAATGCCGGGATGGTTCCTCTGAAAGGACACGGCTGATTTGCTTCCCTATTTTTCCCTCCATAATCCAAGCTTGTGTTCCGTCTCTAATGACCTCGTTGTCGACGTGGCGTTAAACACTTATCTCCACTTCAACCTCCTTCTCCTTGTGATTTGAATCCTGGTGTTCATCTTTGTTAAGATGCATCAAAACTCTCTCTAGGGAGTGGAATAATTATCGTTATCTTTATTCGTATTTTGTGTCTTTCCATACGCTTGTGGCTTGACCCACAGTAAACCTGCGGATTGCCTGTGTAATCCGAATTTGTGGACTAATTACCATTTATTTTTATGTGTGTTTACGATGATATATCTGCTGCTCTTTTAGCTGTCTGTCAGTGGTCTGTAGCTTCCATCTGTTCTCTTCCTTACCAATTAACTTCAATCAGCAATCTAAATCCCTGCGGTACGTGAAGAAGAACCTGCCGCCATTATTGTCCGGAGAGCAGCAAATCATCAGGCGAGGGTCTTCTACTCTGACGATAGGGAAGACGGTGAAAAGCAGAACTCATTTATGCCTTTCATTTTGATCCCACCGAAGCCAAAGGAAACGAGTAAACTACAATCACAAGAGATCGGATTTTTGTGTAAATACATATTCTTATTCTTTACCACTACTTCTTGAGAAGTGTCAATATTCATAAATTATGTTTCCAGTTTGGATGAATTTCATGTTGTTAGATATTTTTAAATATTTTACTATAACTACAAGTTTTACATATTTTAATTAATGCTGTATTAAAATACATATTACTGTTTTTATACCCTTCTTTATATTTCACTACACCCGCTGCAGGCCATTCCCTCTGAAACAGGGTGTCTACGACCCGGGACAACCGGGAGATCCGGGAAAAACCCGGGAATTTATTCATCCGCGAGAAAACCGGGAAAAACCCGGGAATTTTTTTGAATTCCGGGAATTTTTCATTGTTTTTGTTCTCAGTTAAATTTTTGTAATTTTGACTGGTAAGAACCAATACTCTAACAAACGATATTACTGTATCCCGCTAATGCAGAATAATACTGCAGCAATAAAACATGATCGAGAGAAAAAACTAAAATAAAACTTAAATTGCAAAGTAAATCCGCCATATACAGCAGCAAAAACAGTGCTCATACAAGCGTCTGCCAACAGCAAAATGTGTCAAAGGCTTTAGGAAGACTATGCAATGCTTTGAAACAACAAACTGCCTCCCTCCGATGAGCATAGCGTCACAACTGTTAACATTAAATCTGTTGTAGCAGTTACGAGTGGGATCATGCGCAGGTGCAGTTGAGTAGTATATTATTCCGCTTCTGGCTACAGAAACGTGGCTGTTGGCTGCGTAAGCAGTCGCAGCAAAAAAAAAAAAAAAAAAAAAAAAAAAAAAAAAAAAAAAAAAAAAAAAGTAGCTAGGTGCTACCGGGAAAAATTTTACTGGCGCGCACAAGCTGCCAGATTGCGCAACAGCCCTGGGTCTAGGAGTGGGAGGGGGGCTGCAAATTCATATAAACCTTGTTTCACAAAGCATCTAGCATCCAGCGCGCGTTGGTCTATCGATTATTCGTATGGCTTTGAAACGTGTCCCTGTCGGTTTCTGAACATTGTTGAACACATTATAAGTTGATTTGTGAATGCGTGCATGAAGTACGTGATGTCTCTGTCAGTGGAATCCTCTTCACATCTAGAAATAAACTTTCCTGCAGACAAAAGTGGCTATACGAACTGAGCAGAGTATAGCCGAACGTAAGAAAGCCAACCACTGTCTGATTATGTGGTTGATTGGGTTTGCATATGGTGAGCGTTGTTACGATTACCAGCGAAATCTGTAGATTCAGACTACCAGAGTGCGAATAAACGACTAACAGGAATAACAGGTAAGAAAGATTACGTATTATCTTCTCGGTGTATCCAAGAAAATGAAATTTTGACAGAAAATTTTTGGCCAGATCGCTATGCTAGCAAGGGCGAGTTGTACAGTCTCCGGCTAGCAGCCTCTTTAAGGTCTGTTCTGGAAGTAGGGCGGAAAACGCGTTGTACGAACATGTAACGATGCCTAACCGGAGAATAATCGCGGGATAACTAAACTGGTGATTCTGGCAAAGTTAGTGAAGTTAACCAGCGAATAAGCTTTGACATTGGCAGGAATAGATACAGAATTAGTGATGACAACATCGTTTGTTAGAACGAGGAAGGAGAAGACACGGGGACATCACACAAATTATGAAAGAATAAGAATATTCCAAATTTATATAAAAATTTCGCACTATTACTTTTCGATCTCATGCTTGAGAAACTGGAGCATATGAATGAAGTGTAAAATTATTTCCTAAAGTAAAGCTTTTTGCTTTTGGTAGGCCTATTAGGCATTTGGTACTTTGTGAATTATATTCCGTCGTGTTATAAAAATGACCATTTCTGCCAAAACAGTCTCGTTTATTTGGCGTGTGTTACAATTGCTGCAGTATTATAAACGTCTATTTAATTTTATCTCGCAGACACTGACAAAATATAGGTAATCAGGTCGGGAAACCACACCAGTCTTGGGCCTATTTGTAATTACAGCTTTTTCAGTATTAGACAACGACATTTCGATTTTTCATGTAGCAAAACGTGTGACGAACATTGATGAGATAACAGATCCTTTCGCAGAAAGGAAAGCACGTCATGTAAAGCTGTAGCAAGATTAGAGAGAAAAAAATTCTAGGAGCTAAGGATTGACGAAATGTGTACAGTCTCGCTTGTCTCTTCTCTTTACTGGCTTTATGTATCCTATACTTAATTTTATGTCACACAGAGCAGCAAGTTGTTAGCTAACAGGGAATAAATAGCGCAAATTTTCTGAAGAGTTTTTTTTCTTTAAAAAAAAAAAAAAAAGAGGGGCAGGATGTCAAACCGGCCGACTGGAAGCAGGAGAGGCACCATAGGACATTTTAATTTCCACTGTCCTAAATATAGTTTGATGGCATCCAGTACAAAATATACACGTTTCAATTCCACAGACCGAAATACAGTGACGTGTAATAGAAGAATGTTGTGTGAAGAGGTGTGGCGTTGCACTTTGGCACACTTAAGATCAGATAACATGTCTTACAATTCCTCGGACACTTATGTTTTATGTATCAGAGTCTTCAGAAAGATGTGCGCTACAAAATGAGCGTATGTTTGAAAATTCGATTGTTTTTAAATTTTTGACGTCCTATCTCAAACGCTCGAGGGACACCACTGTCTACTATTGCCCCGGATCGGAAATGTCGTAGATACGGGTCTGATGCGCAGAGCAGTCTTGAGTTATAATAGGGAAGCGGGTTGTCTCCATGTGACCCGTATTTACATTTAGTGATTTTGCTGTTTCCTCTTTGTCTACTGCACTCACGTCAAATGAAAACAAAATTGATTTCTTTGGCCGGTAGCTATCATGTGAATTAAAATACATTCACATAATTACGGAAGGCTAAAATACGTATTTAGTTTCAGATTTTATTTTATTTCCACCTTTCTGACAGTCAAGCATTAATTGCCGTGCAGAACAATGAAGTTATTTTTATCGGTTTGCTGAAGAAATTTTCTTTAATTAATCTTTTCCGCTGAGACAGTCAATACATTTGAAACAAAGGGTTTAATTTCAAACTATTGGCTAGTTTAAACTGTTTGGTGCATTTCAAGTGTACCTTTTCATTATGCCATAACAAAGAACCAGACATGAGATAACGAAGTACTGGTACCCAAGGAAATTTACATCCCGAAATCACGTTGAAAAACTTAATATCAGCTCGATGCCTACTTCACTGGGAATCTGGGACTCATTTAAAAATCAGCTCTTTGATGACGAGCCACTTAGAAGAATTTATAGCCCAGAAGATCACACTTTTATGTTGTTATTAAAAAATTTACTGGCACATTTGTGTGATATATCTTAAAATGTAATACGTGCATAAAAGACCAACATTATATGTGAAAGCTTAGCTTCTCTTGCCGCGTATTGGCCTTAGAGACCAATATTATATGTGAAAGCTTTGTTTTTCTTGTAGCAACATTATATATATTAATTAAAGCCATTAATTTTTCCTGTTCGTGTGATCACGCTTCTTAACAGTGATGTTGCTATTGACTGACTACACCACGTGTCCGAAGCTCTGAATATCCTCTGTCATCGGCTGGCGAGATCACGAGACATGAGCTATGACTGGCTTACAAATACGCATCGCAAATCTCGATTTCAATGCTTCGGAAAGTAACATGTGGTGTTTGGTGGAATTCGAATTTAAACTTTCGTAATACGAAAATATGCTGCGTACATGTTACTGCACATCAAACATCTTTCCAAAAGGTGCTTCGTCTTCTAAAGTGCCGGGAAATTCTACGCCTATATATAAAACCATAACCATTCAAAGGATTGATAAGTTATACAGTTCCGAGAGAAAATATACTGTCGATTAACGGGGAAAAGCTATGTTTCCACCCGGAAGAAAGTGTATTTTTAACCGGGAAATCCGGGAGAAATCCGGCAATTTTTTTTCCTTGTCCACGTATACACCCTGTGAAAAATATCCAAATCTTACCTACCAAAGAAGCTGAAGACAGGGAGTAAATTGTCTATAAATATCATGGTCCATTGCCATAAAATGTGGTTAAATGAACTTCGAATTTGAATATCGAGGGCGTGCTTACGTTTAAGTTTCTAACATTTGAAATGTCAGTTCTCAAAAGCAAAGCAGGTACAATAACAATACTATGTGTAGCATTATACTAGCCATTATTGTGTGTGGTAGTAAGCTTTGTCTGCTGTTAAGACTGGTTGATGGACAAGCAAGAAACTAGCGGCTCGAAGTTTTCCAGCTGCTAGTGACTTGTAGTGATTGAGAACAATAGTTGACATAAGAATAGTTGGCATAAGATGGACCCTGACTGGTAGCGGCACTGTTGGCAGCTTTCAACTGCAAAGCACAACCCTGAGGCGTTGGTACAAAGACGTGTACGAAATCGCGTTTTGTGACTGGTGGTGGTAGGTGCGCAAAGCTGCGGAGTCCTACCCTCTGCAGGTGTCAGCGACCTTCTTACACCGTTTCGAGTACAGGGAGCGCATGTTCCGAAAAAAGTTTTACAAATATTACTGCATAAGAATGCACGACTGTTTGTGTTCCTGATGCCTCCTGATGCATCAAAATTATCAGCTAAGTTAATATTTTCATTTAATACACTTCACTTATCTGGCCAACGCACTGCAAAGTATATCTGAAAAAGGGCGCGGCGGCTACCAAGAAGCAAAGAAAATAATTTCATAGACAAAGAAAGTTTATTTCTCAAAGCCTCGTCTCGTGTGTCGCTCTATAAAGAAATGCTGCCGAACCTAGAGAGTACATGGACTGAAGCTGTCGCTTTCTATAACGGACGTTTCATGGCATGCAATGTGAGATTGATTCATTTTCACGAGAATGTTCAGTTTCAGAATGAGAGACATAAAACGCTTTCCTGAACCTAAAACCAAAATGTTATAGGTTATATCTATCGCAACTTTGACTTCCTCGCCGACAGTGTTAAAGATCAGAAAACTATCACGTTGCCTTTGCACAAATCGTTAGAAATTGTTGAGAACATCTAGTTCAAGATGACTGACATCAGAAGTGATATTGAGCTGAGGATGGTGAATGAGTCTGACAATGTTTTGACAAGAAATCCACGCTACTCGATTCTCGCTACTATCTGCAATATTGTCAGCTGGGGAGATGAAAGACCCTCCAGTGAACATCTCTCCAGAAGTATTTCACCTCCTAAAACTTGCACTGTCAACCTCCTGTAATGTGGAGAGGTCGTTTTCCTCCTACCAAAACGTTCTTTCTAATGAGTGACATTTTATAACTGCAGAGAATTTGAAGAAATATCTGGTTGTTCATTATGTTTCAAATTGAAAGCTGAGGTAGAATACCGCAGTAATTTCAATGAAGATGGACATTTTAACAAACAGATGTGACCCACAATAATCTTCATTTTTAGCAAAGTACAGGCGTTCAAAGTATAAAACTGAATGGTGTAAAGTGTAACATTTTACTGTGTGTTTTATGTTTCTGGCACACTTAAGTACATGTTACGATAACATACTGTAGTTCAGAAATTGATTTCAGTTTAAATTATTATTTTGTGTGAAGTAAATAATAAAATGTTTTTGTGATATTACATATTTACTTACATATTTTAACTATTTTCATTACATAAATATGTAAGTATTTTGAGTGTTTCAATTGCATAATAATCCGGTCTATAGTGATAGTTAAATCTACTTGATATTTTCTTGTCATATCCATTAAATATTCCGAAAGAGTTTCACCTTCGTCAAGGGATTAATAAATCTAAGGTTTTCAGTCTCGGTGAGTCGTCCCATGCAGAATCTACCACTAATCTCCCTTATCTCAGTGATAATGTAATTGCTTTGTTCCAATCGTGTAGGAGACCTAGATACTTCGGTAGCATTTTACCTTTTGACTGACCGGCCTACAAGCTGTAAGATCAAAAATTAGCAAGGAAATTTTCTCCTTTGTACGTCCTCCTGAAAGCTCCATATAATACCCCCCAATATGTAACTGTGAAACACTTAAGAAATTGTGGAACTGCCCACTTTTTAAAAACTGCATTTTTCTACTTATGCTGACATAATATTTTAAATGCACAATTTGCTTGATTAATGTGCGGATAAGCCTAATTCGCTAATTGTGTTTCCTTACTTCCACTACAAGATTTCCATACTTCTGTGACAGTCCTGTTATTTTACTTGCACATGACGTAAGACTGAATGTAGAACCTGTTTCCAGGTCAAAAGTGCTTAATGTATTACTAAATCGTCCAGTTTTGTACTGGTGTGTGTTGGGGATACTTTTTGTTTAATTGAAATTGACTTTCGTCATATGGATACTGTAATACGTAGAAATTCATTTATACTGTACTATTACGATGCGACATGTCTAAGCAATGAGAGTGACAAAAAGTCCAAAACGGCCAGAGCACAAATGCAAGGCTGTAGTTACATGCATAGATAACAGAACGCAGCATGTCGTTCTCAATGGAGAGAAGTCTTGCAAAGTAAGAGTGACTTCAGGTGAGCCGCATGGGAGTGTCGTAGGACCGTTGCTATTCACAATATATATAAATGACCTTGTGGATAACATCGGAAGTTCACTGAGGCTTTTTGCAGATGATGCTGTAGTATATCGAGAGGTTGTAACAATGCAAAATTATGTTGAAATGCAGGAGGACCTGCAACGAATTGACGCATGGTGCAGGGAATGGCAATTAAATGTCACTGTAGACAAGTATAATGTGCTGCGAATACATCGAAAGAAAGATCCTTTATCATTTAGCTACAACATAGCAGGTCAGCAACTGGAAGCAGATAATTCCATAAATTATCTGGGAGTAGGCATTAGGAGTCGGTAAAACAGATGCCAGACTGAGATACATTGGAAGAATCCTACGGAAATGCAGTACGAAAACAAAGGAAGTAGGTTACAGTACACTTGAAACTTCCTGGCAGATTAAAACTGTGTGCCGGACCGAGACTCGAACTCGGGACCTTCGCCTTTCGCGGGCAAGTGCTCTGCCAACTTTTTTTTATTATTATTAATTTATTTACTATCAAATATGAAGACAACGCCGTTCATGATGCTGGTACTTAATATACAAAAGATTGAATCTTAATCTATATATAAATTGCACAAATAGGAAACAAGTTTAACAGTCACTGCCATCAGTTTACGTGACTTTTTATGATAGAGGGGCAAAATAAAGCAGAAAGTGAAATTAAAATTTAAACTACAGAACACCACACATGAAAGGCATGCTTTTCTGTAAAAACAAAAGTAAATCTGTGGGGACGGGGCGTGAGTTGTGCTTGGGTAGCTCAGTTGGCAGGGCACTTGCCCGCGAAAGGCAAAGATCCCGAGTTCGTGTCTCGGTCTGGCACACAGTTTTAATCTGCCAGGAAGTTTCGTATCAGCGCACACTCCGCTGCAGAGTGAAAATCTCATTCTGGATACAGTACACTTGTTCGCCCACTGTTTTTGAATACTGCTCACCGGTGGGGAATCCGTACCAGATAGGGTTGATAGAAGAGATAGAGAAGATCCAACAGTGAGCAGCGCGCTTCGTTACAGGATCATTTAGTAATCGCAAAAGTGTTACGCAGATGATAGAAAACTCCAGTGGAAGACTCTGCAAGAGAGACGCTCAGTAGCTTGGTACGGGAATTTGTTGAAGTTTCGAGAATATACCTTCACCGAGGAGCCAAGCAGTTCATTGCTCCCTCCTACGTATATCTCGCGAAGAGACCATGAGGATAAAATCAGAGAGATTAGAGCCCACACAGAGGCATACCGACAATCTTTCTATCCACGAACAACACGAGACTGGAACAGAAGGGAGAACCGACAGTGGTACTCAAGGTACCCTCCGCCACACACCGTCAGGTGGCTTGCGGAGTGTGGATGTAGATGTAGATACCTGGGGTAAATGTAAGTGCTGCCTTTGAAAAAATTTTAAATACTTTTGGAAAAACACTTGGATAAATATCAAGATTTAAGACAGCGAGCTAGTCCTAAGAAAAGAAAGAAAAGCTGAAAGATGGAAGGGATATGCACGAAATCGATATAAAAGAAACAAACTTCAGGACAATATCATAGAAAGATAAGAGGAAATGGGCGAAGACGAATGGGAGATATGGTACTGCGAGAAGAATCTGACAGAGCGCTGAAACACCTAACTGCAAACAAGGCCCCTGGGGTAGACGATACTCCATTAGAATTACTGATATCCTTGAGAGAGCTAGTCATGACAAAATTATTCCATTTGTTGTGCAGTGTATATGAGACAGGAGAAATACCGTCAGACTTCAGGAAGAATGTAATAATAACATTGCCAAGGAGGCACATGCTGACCGGTGTGAATACTACCGACCCATCAGTTTAATAAACCACCACCATCAACATCTTCTTCTTCTTTTTTTCTCTTCTTCTTCTTCTTCTTCTTCTTCTTCATCTTCCTTCATGATTTATGCTGCACAGCCTGTTCCGGAAATTATCTTGTTGTCGAACGTCTGACACGTCGCTGCCCTGTCGGCTTATAGTTCATGGCGATTCTCGGCAGAAGATCCTGCTGCATTCTTTCTGAATCGCTACACCAGTGGACTTTATGTTGTTCATTTTGCTTTCCATGTCTAAAATCTGTAGCTCTTGTCTTCTTTCTATGTTTCATACATTTTGCTTTCCAAATCTAAAATCTATAGCTCCTACCTTATTTCTATGTTTCATATTTTGCCCATCAGTGTGCAGACTTTGACTGCCCCGATAATTTCATCTCAGCTAACGTAATTTTCTTTTTGTCTATCTTCGAAAGGACTCACGTATAATTTCTATATTAATGCCATCATAACCGCCAAAGTTCTATAAAAATTCAACGTAGTTTCCTTTCTGGATTTATATTTGAGTGTTCTATGAACTGTACAACATATACCTTTAAATATGCAAATTTTGGTTCTATCTCGCGGTCTATTGTTGGGGATATTTCACATCCAAGGTAATTAAATATGGACATCTGCTCAAATATTTTGCCATTTATCCCAGTTTTAGATATTATTGTGTTTTTGCCCAGGAATGCCATTACTTTTAATTTAAATGTAGATATTATCGAACTATATTCTTCCACTATATTTGTTAAGTTGTAGAGCTCTCTTTGTTTGTCTGATGCACAATAACAGCATCGGTTGCATATAGCATACTACTTAAACCACGCTGTGGCTAAAGGATTATAACGCCATTAAAGATTTTGTCGATCTTTCTGTGACTCCGTCGACATAGATATTAAAGAGTGTTGGGGAGAGACAACACCCTTGTCTAACTCTTTTGTGTGTGCTTTAGTGATGCTATTAGATGATTCCCCGTGTCGATATACGCAATAACGTTTTCATATAGACTTCTGATTGCTCTTACTAGATGATTTCGTACACCTTTTCTGGTCCAAATTTCCCATAGCACGTCTCTGTTCATGCTGTCAAGTGTCTATTGAAATTCAGTGAAGGCGATATGGGGTTTCAAAACAGAATTCCCTTCTTTTCTGAATTATTTGTCTCACTACGAAAATAACAAAAAAAATTGTTCAAATGGTTCTGAGCACTATGGGACTTAACTTCTAAGGTCATCAGTCCCCTAGAACTTGGAACTACTTAAACCTAACTAACCTAAGGTCATCGCACACATCCATGCCCGAGTCAGGATTCGAACCTGCGAACGTAGCGGTCGCGGGGTTCCAGACTGTAGCGCCTAGAACCGCTCGGCCACCCCGGCCGGCCGAAAATAACATCTGCTGCAGACCAGCTGTTGAGAAACCCTATCCGTTCTTCGCTGAAGATAGTGGAAACTACACCCTCAAGCCTACTACTAATTATTCTGCAGCATATTTTATAGGCACTGTGCAACGAACTGATGTCTCAATAATTTTCATATTAACCCCTATCTCTCTTCAGGTAAATAACAATGACCTTCTCTTTTAGCCAGGTATTCGTCCTTATCTCCAGCCTACATTCAGCAGATGCGTGTATCTAATACGTGTAGCGAGTCGTAGTTGCGATGACCACGGAGGAGTGGAAGAGACGTTCTTCTAGCGTTAAGGACGGTGAGGGCTCTTTCCCCCGGACGTTGTGGGTTCTATGGGTTGGCAAGGGCTACGGGAGTCTGTCGGAGGTGAATGTGGCTGCAGCAAGACATGCGATATGCATGTACACTCTTAATTTCTCCAACAAGCCACAGCAGTGAGAGGTGCGGGTACTCATCCGGTGGCGCGGCCGAGCGTCGATCTCGTGGCCCACGGCTATGGAGTACTGGCACGTGGCAGCGTGGTGACTCGGCAGTTCTGACGGCCCTCAGGGAGGGGGGCAGCACTGAGGCAGGGTTACGCGCCGCATCAAATTCAGAATCTCGGTTACAAGGGGAAGGGGGGGGGGTGATGACGACGACGGCTCTCCAGCGGATTCTGGAGCGCGCCGGCAACACGACTCCTGCTGGTTACGGTCGCCTGCTCGTATCTTTGCCCGGGGGCTCGAACGCTGCTTATAAATACCGCCCACCGACTTGTTTGTTTGGCTGTCTGGCGCCGAAGGAATGCAGCGCTCGTCGGTGCATAGATGCGTCGACGGGTCGTTACGAGAGAGTTGTCGCACGTTGACGTAGCGTGTCATCAGCCACGTGTCTTCGGGGACTGTGTCCTGAATTCCCTTGAAATAACGGTGTGCCACACTCATGTAAGAAGCTGTCACAATATTTCCTGCCCTCCGCATTAATCCCGTCCATTGCCACTCTCTTCAAGAGAGATGTCTGATCTGTGAGGGCCATCTGTACATAAATGTCTTCCCCGGAATTCTTATGTGCGTACCAAAGATTTTCATATTACGAGAGCCAGGATGCCTCGTCAACCACATTTAGTTTCACGGTGTCTCTGCGTTCTTTACGTAATATTTTTAGTGCCTTTTAAGAGGAAGACTGTCGACAATGTGTGTCGTTTTCGTTGTTCGAAATGAATCTATCCCATGAATCTTGATGACTCTTCTTTTCTAGGTTTTCTGCTATTTTTCTTTTTATCCGATAGATAAATAAAAAGTTTAATATATCACTGACCAAATGAAATGTGCGTTTGGCAAGGATCTATACCGTGACGTCGTTGTGTTGTATTGTAAGGCGCCACGTATACCGTTTATATATGTATTCGTGTATGTCGTCGTTGTCGTCTCTTCTTTCCCTCGTCGATATCAGAGCATGAGAAATGTTTATGCTTGTGTTTACTATTTGCCGTCCGCGGTGGTCGTGCGGTTCTAGGCGCTCCAGTCCGGAGCCGCGCTGCTGCTACGGTCGCAGGTTCGAATCCTGCCTCGGGCATGGATGTGTGTGATGTCCTTAGGTTAGTTAGGTTTAATTAGTTCTAAGTTCTAGGGGACTGATGACCACAGCAGTTGAGTCCCATAGTGCTCAGAGCCATTTTTTTGTGTTTACTATTTGTTGTTGACAACACACAACTACACGGCTACGGTACTACCTGATTCCAGGATAGCTAGCTTAATATAGTATAAAGATAGTGGGTTTCGATGCAGCGTTATTTAAGTTTGATTTTATTCTGCGCTTAATCTTTGAGACTCTAAGAACTAGCTACTCTTAATCAGGCCCAAAACTCCACTTGTAACGAGAGCACTTACGACCAGTCTGTCACAATATTAATAATACGTAAGGTTCTATACCACTGTAAGAAAACATCACTGTTCATGAAATAACAAAATATACAAATAAACTTCTTTATATCTTTCCTTTTATTCAATGAAATGCTTTCGAATGTTCATTTCGCACCCACAAATCATTCACACGTGATGTAGAGTGTAAATGTGTGCATGAAAAATAGTACACTGTTTTGCTGATAACCACGTATGAGCTTTTGGGTTGCTAGGCTACTTCGAGCAACAGGATTTATATTGGATTTTGTTCTATCCTAACTTACGTCCTCCACAATGGCCCATCAACAGTGGGATAACCATCAAATATTCTACCCTTTCGCGATAATTGAGAATTCGCGTAAATTGTATTTTCGCGAGTTTAAAGCAAACCAAGCAGTCTTGATACAGCGACACACTCGCGACGCTTACTAGCCTGTCACGAAATTGGCCTGCATACATCTACAATTAATTCCAAGGTCATAATTCGCCCCACGCGATTTTGTGCAGTTGAACTTCATCAAATCAATTATTTCTCGAATCGTAATCACTGATCACGACACTGACCATTCATAAACACACAATTAACGCTTTTTTTTCTAAGAGTAAAGGAACGACGTCACGTCATCTACATAGTTATTAAAATATTATTCCAAATGACCTCAAACATTTATCGTCATTATATTTTAACGGTAGTCAGAAAAAATATGATTTATTATCGGAAAATAAAACATAACAGATCGCAAATTGCACGGAACTAAATGACAGCTTTGCATACCGTCGGGACTTAATAACTCAAAACTATATAAAGAAATGCCAGAAATTTCAGTTTCTCCCTATCAACTGACAGATACTAATAAGATATTCAAGACTTCATAGATCAATTCCGACCTGTAATGTTATAGACCTACCGTCGGGTAGACCAGGCGAATGGTGCAATACTTTTAGTTGACGCCACTTCGTCAACTTGCGCGTCGATGAGGATAAAATGATAAAGAAGACAACACAACACCCTCTTCCCCAGTGGAAGTCTCCGACCTGGCCGGGAATTGAAACGGGGGCCCCCGCACGGCATTCTGCCGCGCTGAACACTCAACTATTGACGTGGACATGTCGCGGTTGCAAAACACGCCATTGAGCCAAAATACTATGCCACCTGTTTACCAGCATGTGGTTCCACTTTTCTAACACAGTACAACACAGATTCTACAAGTCCTTGACAGGATTCCAGAAGTATGTAGCACCAGATGTCTACGCACAGGCCAAGCAATTTCCACAAGTTATGGGATGGTGGCTTGCGGATACGCAGCTGGCGCCCAATATGTGTCCCAGTGGATACAGATCAGGGATATCTGCTGCCCAAGACATCATTGTGAGTTCACTATAATGCCTCTCAAACCACTGCAACACGATACTGACCTTGCAACACGGGCAGTTATCTTGCTAGAACATGTCATCGCCGTAGGGGGACACTTCGAGCATGAAGTAAGACAGGCGGTCCGCAATAATGTTCATTTAGTTCACTGCTGTCATGGTTCCTTCAGTTACCACCCCAAATCCCTTGGAAGCCCAACTCAATGTACCCCATAGCATAATACTGTCCCTACCGGCTGCATCTGTGGTGCGGCGCACGTTTCGTGCAGCCATTCGCCTGGATTACGCCGCGTAAGGACCGAACCATCGAGCTGGTGTAGCAAGAAATGCGATTCATTCGACAGGCGACATGTTTCTACCGATTCACGGTGAAAACTCAGTCATTCTGTGCCCACTACAGTCATAAATGACGATGTCGTTGAGTCAACACAGGAACACGAAGAGGTCGTGTGATGTGGAGCTTCATGTTCAACAATAGCCTTTGAACGGTCTGTAACAGCATTCTATTCTGTCGTCAGATCAGCCTATCCTGGATTACACAGTGCCGCGCGGGATTAGCCGAGCTGTCTAAGGTGCTGCAGTCATGGACTGTGCGGCTGGTCGCGGCGGAGGTTCGAGTCCTCCCTCGGGCATGGGTGTGTGTGTTTGTCCTTAGGATAATTTAGGTTAAGTAGTGTGTAAGCTTAGGGACTGATGACCTTAGCAGTTAAGTCCCATAAGATTTCACACACATTTGAACATTTCGATTACACAGTGGGGGATCCTCCGACCTCTACGTTTTGTGATGAGACATGGTTGTCCAGTACCATATGACCTACTCGTTATTTCACGATCCTTCAACCACTTTCCACAGGTGCTCACGACTGTAATACGAAACAGGCGACCAGCATTGCCGTTTCAGAGATTCTCGTTTCCAGCCGCAGCTTCACAACAGTGTGCCTTTTGTCTCAGAATCCCTTATATCACTGCATTTCCGCATTCGCTGCTCTTATCTTAGCTATAATGACTGCCCATTCGTCTCTGTTCCGCTTACATTCTTACCTTACTGTGTCACGTGCCAACAACACTATCAGGAGGCATTCAACCACGTAGTGGGCAGTGGTCATACTGTTTTGGGTCATCACTGTATAGACACATATCGTTCACAGAAGTGTGTAAAAACTGGTGGGAGTCTACCTCAGAAAAGTTCAGTCTGCGTTCCAGAGAAATATAGTAACACGCAAGGCAATTCTGATCGTACGACTTATCCTAAATGACAGATTGGAGAAAGGCAAACCTAGATTTATAACATTTGTAGATTTGGATAAAGCTTTTGACAATGTTGACTGGATTTCACTCTGAAATTTTGAAGACGCAAGGAGTAAAATACAGGACGCGAAAGATTATTTACAAATTGCACAGAAACCAGACTGCAATCATAAGAGTCGTAGGTCATGAAAGGGAAGACATAGTTAAAAAGGGAATGGGACGCAGTTGTCGCGCATCCCCGATATTATTCAAACTTTGCATTGAGCAGACTGTACGGGAAACCAAAGAAATATCTGGAAAAGGAATTAAAGTTCAGGGAGAAAAAAGGCTTTAAGCTGTGCCGACGACACTGTAATTCTGTCAGAGGTAGGAAAGGACATGGAAGAGCAGTTGAACATAATGAATAGTTTCTTGAAAAGAGACTATAAGGCAAACACTAACAGAAGTAAAACAAGAAGGAATATAGTCGAATTAAACCACATTACCTGGAAAATGAGATACGAAAGGCTGTAGATGCGTTTCGTTATTCACGCAACAAACTGTTTGATGATGGTAGAAATACATACGATATGAAATGCAGATTGATAATAGAAAAAAGGCATTTCTGAAAAATAGAAATTTCCTAACATCGGATATAAATTTAAGTGTTATGAAGGTTTTTTCTGGAGTGTAGCCTTGTATGGAAGTGAAACTTGAACGGTAAGCAGTTGAGACAACAAGAGAATAGAAGCTTTTGAAATATGCTGTAAAAGAAAAATGCTGAAAATTAGATGAGCAGACTGAATAGAGAATTAGGAGTTATTAAATCTACTTGGGAAGAAAAGAAACTTATGGCACCTGGGCTCGGTTGACAGGACACTTCCTGAGGGATCAAGGGATTGTCAGTTTGGCGCTGGAAGGAAGTGTGTGAGGTAAAAATTGTAGAGACAGACGACGGTTTGAATATAGTAAGCAAGTTCAAATGGATGTTGCGGCAGTTATACAGAGATGAACAGGCTTGCAAAGAATAGACTAGCATGGAGAGTTGCTTGAAACCCGTCTTCGGACTGAAGACCGTAACAACAGTAATACAGTGGTGTTTTTAAAGCTTCATTTCGTTAGTTCATTGATCATAACAAATAAAAAAATTATTCATCAACTGTATAGTTTTTCCCAGCAGAGTGCCAACAGTGGTGTAGCTTTTCGATTCCACGTCTACAGAGGTCGTCTTTTTTGTAGTTCAGGACGTCATCCAGCCAAGTTTGAAGAGCATATTCGCCCAGAAAAATTCTGAAAATCTTTCGATAAGAAGTAGAAAAAAAAAAAACATTTGAGGGCATAAGAACTGCTACATCAGGGATAGCAACCAGAAGCCCGAGATTGGTTTCAACCGCCCTGCGAAAGAAATTCGCAAAGTTAATCCCCAGCGGCTCGCGAGCCACATGCGGTTCTTTGGCCCCTTGAGTGTGGCTGTTCTACAAATCACATACGAACGGTCACGTACATTTCCAGAATCATAAAATATCAAGGCATACTGCCAAGCCGTATCTTTGCATTGTGTCCTACAATGTATTACTGCCGAGCGCATGTCCCCGCAGGAAAATCTAGAAGTTATGGTTAAAAATCCGCATCGCTGCGGTTGACAGTTCCACCTGCCTCTTCCGAAGCGCTTCGTCTCGTTTCCAAGTTTACCCCTCCTAAGGCATTTTCCCCTCCTCTACTGCATTTCTGCGCATCTGGAGGCAACGATGTTTCAGTTGACCTGTACGCAAGAGGTAATGGTGCACGATTCAAGAACCAGTTGAGCGAGTCAGTCAGTCATCAATCTTACTATACAGCGGATAGTGCTAGTCGAGTCCGCAAAACAGGCGCGGCCGGCGGAAGTACAAAGCTTACCTACATTTTCGAAACAGCTGCAAATCCCACAGGTATTTTTGTCATCAATTTAAGAATGGTAATTATTTTGTGTGGTGGTTTTGTTATTGTAACATGAAACATTTTATGTGTCCTGTCTGATGTGGCTGCAGAAGAGAAGCAAAGGAAAACGGAAGAACGTAAACGGTCTTTCAACCTGTCTTATTTCCTAGGAAAAGTTGGCACTCGCGAAGAGAAACCAAACTTGAAGGGATGCTTTATAACCAGACACGTGTCATTTACTTCTCAACATGCTGCCTGTGATGCAAGGAAGAACACTGTTGAGAAACTTCAGAAGAATCAAGGAAAAGATAGTTCTGTTTTAAAATAATGGACTCAGTCTACCAAGAGATTGCTAAACGACGAAAACCGTAGACAGACGGCGAATGTGCAGCATGAGTCAAGAGGAAAGGTATATTGTTTTAGGGGTGATAGTATTAGTGATTCTGAACAACAAAACTTCATTTGGACATATGGATTGTTCGCAGTTGGTTCCTAGATAGAACACATTTAATGTACACTGCTATTTATTTTCTGTATTACTGTCATTGTTTACAACGTTCCACTGCAATGTTGAGGAAATTGAGACAAACAATTTGATACAGGTCACTTGTGATCTATTAAGTCCGGAAACTATCTCAAAATTGGCCTACAGAAACTACCTAAGCTAGAGTGCATGCGGGTCGTGCAAGAGTTTCGATATTCTCGCTCTCTCCTCGCGCAAATTATTAGTCCTGGAGAAAAAGATGAATAGGACTTTTTTGTAGGAAATTTACTGTAGATTGATTTCGTGCAGCAAAATGTTTCCGCTGGAGGGTGCAGTTTTCGAGTTATTCGGGAAAAACGTACAAAAGTGATATTAAATATGTTTCATCTCGGAGATCAGTCGAAATAAGGCATATGTCCACATGAAATCTTTTTGTACAGAACCACTAAACCACCACTTCCCAAAGCATGTAAATCCTCTACTCTCTCACCCAGTATATATATGAAAGGATTTCAAAAAGTAAGAAAACATGCTGTCCCACGCCAAAACCACGGCGCAACAAGAACGGAGCATTGTTCGGAGAGAGTTTCGTGCAGACAATTCTACTGCGGTATGGATAACAAATGCATCATAGTGTGGGAGTGAAACAGCGTGGCACCTGGAAACGTACTCCAAAGTTGAATCACGCGAGACAGGATGATTCTTGTGAAAAAAAGCTCTAAATTTCACACAGAATCGCCGTGAAATTCTGGCGCTATATGGGCCAAATGCAACGTCCCTTCCATTCGTAATGAAACGGTGTCAATAATTTGACCGAGACCGCATCCACATGAGCGATACTGATCGGGAAGGAAGGTAATCGACATCGATCACAGACGATAACGCCCAGATAATCGAGGAACTGATTCGTACCAGTCGAAGATTTCCGACGATGAAGATGTTCACACGGTGCTTCTCGAATGGCTCTGTGACCGTGAGCGGATTTATATCGTCTAAGAGTTCAACGATCTGCACAACGTTCCGACTGTTTTTTACGGACTACGTTGAAAAAATAGTGCCATATCTCTGTCACTTTGATGTGTATGGCAGCATTCAATAAAAGATACTTGGCCTGGCATAATCTGTAACATACATTTTGAAATCCCGTCGTAAAAAGTTGCTTTACAGATGCAACCAAATGGATACTTCGGGATTATAAGAACAAAGCAGATATCGTAACAAAATTGAAGAATTACCATTGTGTGCTGAATCAGTAAAAGATGAAACAGTCAAAATATCTTGGAATAAAATCAACCAGCAAGACGAAAATCTTACACTGAATTCAGCCTTGTCAATAGCAGTTGACGAGACTTGCGGCATAAAGGATATAGCCCTAGTTTCACTTTCTGCACGATTTAGTTCATTTACATGTTCTAAAATATAACTATTAGAAGTATTTCCACGCAAAGATTAAGTACGTGGAGAGGGTATAGCAAATTCTGTAATTGTGTGTACTGAAAATCATAATGTTCCAATCTGTAAAATTGTCTGTTTCAACACAGAGGACGGGAAGAATGAGAGGGCTTAAGAAACGGGTTTTTGTTAATATCGAGATACTTACTTACCAGAGAACCATTCATCAACAAGCTCTCTGTGCGTCGACCCTTCCAGAAGAAATTTGCAAAGTTATGCAGCTCATGATTAAGGCTATAAACTCCACTATAGCTAAAACTATAGATACTTAAATGTTTTTAAGTTGAAATAAAGAACGAGTACCTACTGAGTGAGGTCTTCTAATACATAACGTGGTTCTTTGGTTATCAAGAGTGAACATTTTGAAAGGTTTCACTTCCTTATTAATAGAAATTAAAGCATCGCTCCTGGAGAAGAGTGTTCACTATCCAGAACTAACAAACGGTTAGTGGATCAAAAAAAATTTAAAATGGTAGATGTTATATCTCCTCTAAATCAGCTTAACTGTGGACTGCAGGAGAAAGAAAACATTGTTTTCAATGGTAAAAGAAATTATTTCATTCAACAACATTTTGTCGTTTTTTGCTCATGAAAACTCTGATTCACTCTGCAAGCTCATTGAAAAATCGCCAAGAAACTAGTTACGGTAATGACATTTTCTGTTTCAAACGAACAGCTTTAAACAGGAGGGAAAGCTTTCTTAACAGGTTTCAGAATTGCAGAAACAGCAAAGCAACGTTAGCCTTTGTTGAAAAGAAACCTGTTAATGTTGCTGTAACAGAGTTACATCTCTCTCTCTAAAGGGGACACTGGCAAATGCAGCTGATGGATTTAAGGAATAAGCATTGTGGTGCTCAACATTAGAACGTGCTGATGTAGAAATATTTTAGATAAACAAATGAACTTAGTTCACAGTACATGTGGCTTTCTTCGAAAGACCAGGAGAAGGAAGATATGTTGACTGTTAACACCTGGAATGGTATTCTTGACGCATATAATCAGCTGAAAAAACTAGGTCACACTTAGGGATATTCTGCCCTAAAATCTGGCCAAAAGTCCTCTTTTTAAATGCGAGTAATTCCCGGAATGGCTAGCTCCCTGCGATAGTCTAATAGATGAGGTATTGCAGAGGCAGTATTGTACGTTATTTGCCTATTCTGGACTGAAACGCTGTAGAGCTAGTCTGTATTTGCGTCTCGCTTGCCGTGTATCTGCGCTTCTCTACTAGCCGGAAGTCACTCTGCGTTTCTGAATGAATTAAATTGTGTTTTTATTTGAATTGTGGTGAAAAGCTATAGGAATTTCGAATATACGGGCACCACTATTTACACTGAAGCGCCAAAGAAACTGGTATAGGCATGCGTATTCAATTACAGATATGTAAACAGGCAGAATAAGGCGCTGCGGTAGGCAACGCCTATGTAAGGCAAGTGTCTCGCGCAGTTGTTAGATCGGTTAATGCTGCTACAACGGAGGGTTATCAAGATTTAAGTGAGTTTGGACGTGGTGTTATAGTCGGCGCACGAGCGATGGGACACAGCATCTCCGAGGTAGCGATGAAGTGGGGATTTTCCCGTACGACCATTTCACGAGTGTACCGTGAATATCAGGAATCCGGTAAAACATCAAATCTTCGATATCGCTGCGGCCAAGAAAAAGGTTCTGCAAGAATGGGACCAACAAAGACTGAAGAGAATCGTTCAACGTGACAGAAGTGCAACCATTCCGCAAATTGCTGCAGATTTCAGTGTTGGGCCTTCAACAAGTGTCAGCGTGAGAACCATTCAACGAAACATTATCGATATGGGCTTTCGGAGCCGAAGGCCCACGCGTGTAACCTTGATGACTGCACGACACAAAGCTTTACGCCTGTACGTAAGCATCCTGTGTGGTCACCTGCATCCATTCATGCCCATTGTGCTTTCCGACGGACTTGGGCAATTCCAGTTGGACAATGCGAAACCCCACACGTCCAGAATTGCTACAGGGTGACCCCAAGAACACTCTTCTGAGTTTAAAATAAAATGGTTCAAATGGCTCTGAGCACTATGGGCCTTAACTTCTGAGGTCATCAGTCCCCTAGAACTTAGAACTAATGAAACCTAACTAACCTAAGGACATCACACACATCCACGCCTGAGGCAGGATTCGAACCTGCGACCGTAGCGGTCTGGCGGCTCCAGACTGTAGCGCCTAGAACCGCTCGGCCACTCCGGCCGGCTCTGAGTTTAAACACTTCCTCTGGAAACCAAACTCCTCAGACGTGATCATTTTTTAGCATATCTGGCATGCCTTGCAACGTGCTGTTCAGAAGAGATCTCCACCCCTCGTAGTCTTACAGATATATGGACAGCACTGCAAGATTCATGGTGTCAGTTCCCTCCAGCACTACTTCAGACATTAGTCGAGTCCATGACACGTCTTGTCGCGGCACTTGTGGTGCTCACGGGGGCACTACCAGTTTCTTTGGCTTTTCAGTGTATAATTAATAAACGGACAGATGTTTACCAGGAAATTCTCACATGAAGAATGCAATACGGACATATTATACTGGCTGTTATTTGTATGTGATCCATTAACAACAGGTATGAGACCGAAACCAAACAAAACCAGAAAACATTTCTTAAGAGAAACATAAAATTTGCTGCTCTAAAGCGAAGGATGGATTAGGCAGTTCCCCCAAGCTGAAAAGGAGGGTAAAGAGGAGTCTGCAGTAGAAACAGACTGCTCAGATGAACAAAAATGGGAGGCATCAGCAGAATAATACATATTATTGTAGCTAAGAAATAAAGACTCTAATAAAAATAGCATAATTTTGTTTTATTTCATGTTATAAAGTATATAAATACATTATTATATTACAAATATGTTCTCTAGGTCTCATACTACAGATAATACCAAACACTAATTTTGGCCAACTTTTCGCATGAAACACTCCTATGTGGGTCGTGACGAGCGGAAGGGCCGTGTTTACACCTCCGCTGCTGATGGCCGTGCGCTGTTAGCTAGTTGACTAGTTTAGCGCCCTAGAGCGTCCATAAGCACTTAACACCTATCAAACAGTAGAAATATCTCATGCTTGACAATACGTATGCACCACCTAAATCGTTTGTACGAGATGAGGATGATGTTTGGTTTGTGAGGCTCTCAACTGCATGTTTATCAGCGCCCATACAAATTCACAATCTTTACTCAGTCCAATCTCGCCACTTTCATGAATGATGATGAAACGATGAGGGCAACACAAACACCCAGTCCCCGGGCGGAGAAAATCCCCAACCCGGCCGGGAATCGAACCCGGGACCCCGTGATCCAGAGGCAGCAACGTTAGCCACTTTTTTTTTTTGTTCATCTAATTTTGTTTTATACTGGTCGTTGAATTTGTTCGGGGCGGACGACCGATGACACCCGTCTAGGTTGTTCGTTGATCCGTTCACTCAGTTTCTTACTACAGAGAGTAGCTAACCCTCTGACCGAACACGCTGAGCTACTGTGCCAGCATTAAAATGAGTGTACGGCATTGTGGGCCGGGAGTCCCCCAGTCGGGGAAGTTCGGCCGCCGAGGGCACGTACTTATGACATTCGACGCCACATTGGGTGACTTGTGGTTCGGAGATGGGGATGAAATGATGATGAAGACAACACACCACCCAGTCCCTGAGCGGAGAAAATCTCCTGCCCCAGCCGGGAATCGAACCCGGGCCCGTTCGCATGGCATTCCGCCGTGCTTACCACTTTTTTTTTTTACGACCGAGACTCGAACCTTTTTTTTTTACTCGGCACCTTTGACTTTGCAAGTGCTCTACCAACTTTTTTTTATGTCCCAAAAGAAAAATCATATATAAAAAAGAAGGAAAAGAAATATAGGACTGAAGTGACATCCTCGTCACTTCACTGGGAGTACATCCTATCCCTCGAAACAACGTAAACCTGGGACTCCCCACCGCTTCGGGGGGTTATGAAACATGCTGCCTAGAAAGTTCGCAAAATTCGTTTTATATTTAGAGTGGCGTCGGATGATTTCGTGTTGTTCTAGTAGATAATGCCAATAGTCCATGCCCGATATCAATGTCCGCGAGAGCACGTAGTGCGATGCGTGTCCACCAATCCATTAGATTGCCGAAGTTTTTTGTGAGGGGAAAAATACAGCGTCAGGGAAAAATAAAGCGTCCGTCGTGATCGTTGATTCGTCGGTGCGTCTGAGGAGGGCCATGATGCGTTGCGTCAGCCGCCAAACATCCGTTGCCTCACCGCACTGCAGAGAATGTTCGTCGGTGTCCTGCATGCCACATATAAGGCAGAGCGGGGAATCTACCATGCGAATGTCGTACAATCGTTGGCGGTTGACTGTCTTGCGGTTGATTAGTGTATACCATGACGATCGCGCTGCTGTGGTAAGGAGAGGTGTATGGACAGCTCGCCAAATCTGTCGCCAGTTTCGTGTTGGGTATTTAAGTTCGACAACATTGCTGCCATGATGACGCCGCAAGTATCGATATATCTCACGGGTAGTGGGGAGTCTTGTAGAAGGTAGCTGTAACTGAACATAACTAAAATCAACAAAAAATCGCGCGACGTGAGAAAAAGAGGGCGAGATTGTGCCTACCGCCACCGGTGGTTCAAAGGACGTGGGAAGAAGTACATCCAGGATGGCCGACGTGATGGCGTGTTGCCGTTGATTCCAAGTGCATAGCGTCGCTCGCAGGTATAGAGCTAGAGCCTTGTTCCGCACATCCGTGAGGTTAAGTCCTCCAGCATGGTGTGGGAGAGTTAAAGTCTTGTATTTGACCTTAAACAACATTCCTTGGCTGACATAGTATCCAAAGGCCGCCATTAATCTGTCAGCAATACCATGTGGCATTGGCAGTACCTGTGCCAGGTGCGGCAGTCGCGAGGCCAGGTGAACATTTGTGTAGTCCACCCTTTGGAGCAGGTCGTGCGTTCGGAGTGAATTGTTGTGTATGTGCAGTCGGACGTTCTGGAGGAGACGTCGATAGCTCGCCGCCGCTGATTGCCGTAGCGATCGGGTGAACAATACACCTAAGCATCGCAAGATGTCCACCGTCGTAAACGGACTGTGCAGATCGTCCAGCCCTCGACCGATGTGTATGATTTTGGTTTTATTCATGTTGACCCTGCTTCCTGCAGCTACTCCGTACGTAGTAAGAATGGTAACCACCTGATTTAATTCGTTCTCCGACCGGACGAGTATCATCAAGTCGTCGGCATATGCACGACACGTGAAGGAGCTCGCACGGAGTCGGACGCCTGTTAGAGTCCGTCTAAGAGTCTGCATCAATGGTTCGAGCGCTATTGTAAACAGTATCATCGACAAGGGACATCCTTGCCTAACTGAGCTGCAAACAGGAATCGGTCCTACCTCCCTGCCATTGACTCTCACCGTCGAAGAAGCGCCGCGAAGGAGGCGCATGAGGACGGTAATAAAATCCTGTGGTATCGCCATGCGTCGCATGGTCGAGTCAAGGAACTCATGGTTGATCCTGTCAAAGGCACGATCAAAGTCCACCGATACGAACGCCGCTCGCATGCGACAAGCTTCCGTTAGGGAAATTACGTCACGGTATTCGCCGAGGATAGAATGGATGTTGCTCCGAACCCCTAGACAAGCCTGGTCTGGTGGTATTGTCTTGGATATTACAGTCTTGAGCCTTACCGCCAACATTCGCGCAAAGATCTTATAATCAGTATTGAGCATCGTGAGCGGTCTAAATTGATGGGCGCTGACACTCGCTGTCGATTTCGGTATTGGTATAAGCAGTCCCGCCATGAACTGCGACGGAACGTCCGTGTCAGGGCTCAATAACTCATTATACATCAATACCAACTGGGACATCATTAAATCCGAAAATGCGCGGTAAAATTCGAGTGTCAACCCATCTGGCCCAGGGGATTTATGCACCGCACCCTTCGCGAGTTCGCCCCGGATGTCATCTTCCGTTAGGGGTTCCAATAGCGCCTCTGCATCCGGACCATCCACCTCCGTTTGCATCTGTCGCAAAATTTCTTCTCCTGTCCGACTGTCCGTCGGCGTCCCAGTGAAAAGGAGGTGATAATGCTCCAGAAACTCAGCAGCAATGTCCTGTTGTGACGTCAAGGGCCGACCATCATCATCATGGAGGACTGTGATTAGGGATCGGCGATTACGCGCATGTCCCTTGGACACATGATGCATGCCAATACGTTCTCCATCGACGTTGTCCAAGCACCGAGCACGGATCGAAAGTCCCTCCAGTCGACGTCTCGTGATCGATAAAATACAGGCCTGAATGCGATGGACTTCCGCTTGACGCTCGAGCGATGGGGCCATGGAGGACAGGTCGCGGAGCACCATGTAGAAATAATCAAGTGTATCTCGGAGCCATGTCGCTTTTTCCTTGCCATACGTGATGAGAGCTCTTCGTATCGCCGGTTTTGTACACTGCAGCCACCACGAAAGAACCGTACGGTGCAGCGGCAAACGGCGAGTGGAAGTCTGCCATGTTTCTTCGATCCGCTGGCGACATTCGAGATCCACCAATAAGGATGAATTGAGTTTCCAGGAACTACGACTCCGCCAGATCCTCTGCCGTGGGAGGGTTAACGTGCATAAATATGCAAGGTGATCCGTAAAAGCTGTGGGCCAACGTTCAGCAGCCAACACGTGATCTCTTAATCCGTCAGAAACATAAATCCGATCCAGCCTGCTCGCCGAGTGGCTAGTAAAATACATGTAGCCCTCTCGCTGCCCATGGATCTTTTCCCACGTGTCCATAAGGGCCATGTCCCGGCAGATCGTGTTCAATGCGTGGCATGAGCTGAAATTAGGAGTTTGATCCTTCGGGGCGAGTACACAGTTAAAATCCCCCCCTACCAAGATGTGGTCATACCTCCCATGGAATAGGGGGGCAATCTCCTCCGAGTAGAATCGTGCACGCGCCTGTCGATTGTCAGATCCGGAGGGGGCATAGATGTTGACGATACGAATGCCGTTCACGGTCATAGCCAAACCCCGAGCCGAAGGAAGGTAATCGAGGTCACACATCGGAATCCCTTCCCGGACTAGTATCGCTGTGCCACGTCCTCCATCTGGAGTCGGCGCTAGGTAAGTGTTGTATCCGTGCACGTCGGGAAAAGCAGCATTGCAGGTTTCCTGCATCAGCAGAATATCAATCCACTCAGCTAACGGGGCCGTACGGCACTAGACCACGAGCTGCGGACGTTTGGAGTAGAGGACTTTATGGAAGAAGTAATTAAGTTAACAGCTGAGGATATAATTGGAATTCATTTATCGATCAGTAGTAGCACTGTGTTTCTGAATTTAAAGAATCCTGAAAAATGTGACCATTTTGTCGAATTATATGTAAACAACTTAAAGTTCAAACTTTGTGACGGCAATATTGGTGAAGTTAAAGTTACTCATACAGGACTCGGAGTACGAACTATTCACATTTTCGAACTGTCCTTTAAAACAAAAGCAGAGAAAATTTTGTTTTATACTGGTCGTTGAATTTGTTCGGGGCGGACGACCGATGACACCCGTCTAGGTTCTTCGTTGATCCGTTCACTCAGTTTCTTATTACAGAGAGTAGCTAACCCTCTGACCGAACACGCTGAGCTACTGTGCCAGCATTAAAATGAGTGTACGGCATTGTGGGCCGGGAGTCCCCCACTCGGGGAATTTCGGCCGCCGAGGGCACGTACTTATGACATTCGACGCCACATTGGGTGACTTGTGGTTCGGAGATGGGGATGCTAAAAGCAGAGAAAATTAATGCAGTGTTGAAACCTTATGGCACCATTATAAGCAACATTGCTGGGAAATGATCCACTGCAGATAAATTACCTGTCCTGAATGGTGTGAGGCATGTTAAAATTGACATGGTCCCACCCACATGTCGCAGCTACCCATAACGTACGTTGCAGGAGTTCGTGGAACTGCAGCGACGTCAGAGGTAGTTATTCATGACACCGCGCGCCACGTCGCAGAGGACGCACGAATGCAAAAGATCAAATCAAACAGGGTAAATTCTAGAAGATGCAGTTTCAGATCATTAACGTGAAAAAGAACGAGACAACGGGGCAAATATTCCGCACACTGGCGCAAAATAACGATGACCTGATCGTAGCTCCAAATAATGAACTAGAGTTCACACATGACATTGAATCACAGGTGAGAAATGACGAAACAACAGAAACCTCCATCAAGGAAAACGAAAATCACAGGATTGTCCATCACGGAACGGGGAAACGTGCTCCAACTCAGAGAGAATAGGTGCAGCAGGTACGACAGCAACTACATGACACGTCATAGGAAAGCCGGGAAGAAAATCAACAATCGTCGAAGAGATCACGGACGGAAGAACTGCCAGACCGTGGAATAGGAAAATTACAGGACTCTATAAACACCATAATGATCAAAAAAGTTGCATCAAACACGAACAACCAACCTAAGGTCGTATCGAAGGGGGAAAAAGGAGCACAGAAAGCTGACCATCCATAGGCATGGGCGGGTGATAAGGATGGTTTTTAAGGCCAAGAAATGGCGACAAATCCAGAAGAAAAGGCAAGAAAAATCGGAGAAAAAGGGCTCAATCAAACACGAGACCCCTCATTACAAGAAGTAGATGCTGAACCTACCGTGACTGGAGAAAGGATTCCTAATAAACCCCACAGCAATGAATCACCAATTGTTGGTGTAGAAACACAGAATTAGCCGTATAGACAATCTCACTCGTAACAGCATGGATGGGTCTGCAGCATTGCCCGACAACACACCGCATAAAGAAATGGAAGAGTGTAATCCGCCGGCAACACTGAGTAGCGGATCCACGGAAACTCGCTGGGACTGATGCAGACTTGTAAGACAACTTCTATTAATACACAACTGTGATTCGAAGACTGGCCGAAATGAACAGTAGAACCGATTTACAATCATATAGTATAGTTATTGTTAATATAATCACTAGAGTGGCTAAAATAGAATGCCTATACACGAAGAAGAGTTACGAAGGTGGAGGCTTCATTTTTCAGTCAACCCTCGTATGGTCCATTGATCGTGACTGGGCCAAATATCTCACGAAATAAGCGTCAAACGAAAAAACTACAAAGAACGAAACTTGTCTAGCTTGAAGGGGGAAACCAGATGACGCTATGGTTGGCCCGCTAGATGGCGCTGCCATGGATAAAAAAAATGGTTCAAATGGCTCTGAGCACTATGGGACTTAACATGTGTTTTTCCTTCCAGTTAGTAGGTACCCTTCGTTGGTCCAGCTATCTACAGTAAACTGTTACTAAATGGGAGCATGTTATTTCGTATAATTTTTGTTCAATCTTACAGGTATCTCATCTGGTCCTGTTACCTTTTCGCTATCAAGTAATTGTATTTGCTTTCCAATTCCGCAATCGGTTACCTCAATATCTGCCATTTCGACGTTCTTACGATGTTTGAAAAGAGGGTCTGTGTTACGATCTTCCGTGGTGAAACAATTTCGGAAGACAGAATTCAATATTTCGGCCTTCTCTCTGTTATCATCAGTTTCGATGCCAGTATGGCCTCCGAGTGCATGAATAGATCATTTCAAACTGGTTACTGACTTTACATAAGACCAAAACCTCTTACGGGTTTTACTCAGATCGGTTGACAAAATTTCATTTTGAAAATCACTGAACGCTTCTCTTATTGCACTCCTTACGCTCATTTTCGCTTCGTGCAGCATTTGTCTGTCACCTAGGTTTTGACTTCTTTTGAATCTCAGATGAAGTTCTGTCTAAGGCATAATGAACGATGCTTTATAATTTTTTTTCATTTTTGCTCCACGTCTTCGCCCTCATCACTGAATATTTTTGATGCTAACTTCTCAGATACTCTGAAATTTGTATCCTGTTACTCTTGCTAAGCAAAAATATCTACCTACTTTTTTAACATTCCTCTAAAACCGGTAGTCATAGTTGCTATCACAGTCTTACGACCACTAAAACCTTCCTCTACGTTAACTGATTCGATAAGTTGAAGTCTGTTCGTTGCTAGGCAGTCTAAGACGTTACCTTCATGAGCTGGGTTCCTAACTATATGCTCAAAGTAATTTTCGGACAAGACGTACAGAATAATGTCACACGAATCCCTGTCTCTGGCATCAGTTTCGATAGCATGACTCTCCCAGTCTGCACCTGGAAAGTTGATGTCACCGTCCTCCCCACCCCCGCCCCTTCCCCCACTACAACAGCACGATCAGGAAAATTACTAACGATGTTCTGTGTGTTCCTCTTAAGCGCTCTACCACTACAGTTCCTGGCCCATCTGGTCTATAAACGCATCCTATTACCATTTTTGACCGACCTTTGATGGTTAACTTCACCCAGTGTCAGTTCACGAACTCCGAATACGCCACTGATTAAACATCTCTGAATCCTTTTTTTGGATTTCAAACTGCGGTCTGCGACGGATACTTTTGAGGAACAGCCATGCAGTGACCAAACGGTGGGTTTTTCTCTATACGCATACAGTTTCAAATATGTGGTAGAACTGGTCAGTCAACACCAACTGGCTCACAGGTGGGTGAATCTCACATGTTATTTGGGCGCTGTCTCCGTTGATGTAGCAGAAGAAGGTATGTTGCTACTGTCTCTTTGAAATTCATTATTTAGTGCCGCTTATAAGACTGCAAGTTGCTGCCATAAAACACTAGGTTGTTACAATTAATATTTTGATGTGTGTTAATGGGACACTTCTCCCTCTGTATCCATCTCTTCCTCTTTCCTTTCTCGCCCATCTCTTCCTTCTCTCTCTCTCCGTCCACCTCCTCCTGTCCCTCCTTCCGTTCATCTGCTCCTTCTTTCTCCCTCTGTCCATCTACTCTCTTCTGTCTCTTTCTATCTCCTGTCTAATTTCTCCACCTGCTTGCTCCCCCTCTTTCCATTTACTCCTTCTCTCTCTCTGTCGACCTCCTCTCCCGCCATCGGTGCCCATCTCTTCCTCCCTCCTATCTATCTATCTATCTATCTATCCCTACCTTGTTCCTTTCTCTGCATGTCTCCTCCTCTTCGATCTCTTTGTCCGCCTCCTCCTATTTCCTCCCCTCTCAGTCCATCTTGCCCACCGCCGGCCGAAGTGGCCGTGCGGTTAAAGGCGCTGCAGTCTGGAACCGCAAGACCGCTACGGTCGCAGGTTCGAATCCTGCCTCGGGCATGGATGTTTGTGATGTCCTTAGGTTAGTTAGGTTTAACTAGTTCTAAGTTCTAGGGGACTAATGACCTCAGCAGTTGAGTCCCATAGTGCTCAGAGCCATTTGAGCCATCTTGCCCACCCGTCTCTCTATCCATTTCTTCCTCCCCTGTCTCTGTCCATCTCCTCCTCTTTCCTTTCTCTGTCTATCTGCTCCTCCGTCTCTGTCCATCTCCTCCTACCCCTCCGTCCATCTCCTCTTCCCCCTCTGTGTCTCTGTCCACCTCCCACCTTTCTCTACACATTATCATCACTACCCAAACATGAGGTTGCTGGTAGTATTTCTTTCCAGATACTAAGTAATATGAGAAAAAGTTTGGCTGAAATCGATCCAGAGTTCAGGAGGAATGTTTTATCATATCACATATATTTAACGTATTTCGCCTGTACCCTTCCCTTTTTCATGCAGCTCAATGCTTGTGATGCCATATCTCTGGAACTATGTGTCGTACAATGACATATTTTCGCAAGTACGTTTATTAATATATGTAACTACCCTCTTCGAAATGTGTTCAAATGTAGTTAGTTCAAAAAAGTAATAAATTGATAGCTTTACAGCGAAAATGCAGTAAACGATAATCTTTCTTTCTGTTGTCATTTTGTGGGATGTCAGCAACAAAAAGTATCGTAAAGGTTTGAAATTATGTGTGAAGTTGGTTGCGAGTCACTAAGTGCTCTCACAGTGAAATACTGCATGAATATATTCTGGCTATTTGCGAGTAGTGAGCTGCGCTCCTTTTTCATCCCCACCACCATCACTTTGAGAGGTACGTGGTTCTTCCCCCACATTGGTTCCTTCCAGATAGTAAGTGATATTTATACGAAGTTTGTTTCAAATTGATCGAGTGGTTTAGGAGAATATGCGGAACATACATACATACATACACTTTTATAATGTGTATGGTTTGGGGGCAAACTAGCCATCTAGACTGACATCTAGACAAACTGCTCCATCTAGAATTAATCAGCCCGAACGAGCGAATCTTCCTGTGTGATTACATTTTAGCTAGCTTGAAGAATATAGAAAAAGAAATTTTGTAATAGGGCAGACTCTGATAACAGGGAACTATGAGAAATCCCACACGACGTTAAGTTCCAGCTTGACGCTGACGGAGGGGCAGTCAGTTACGCCAACAACAACACACGTAGGAAGGAGCACGTGCGGGCGAGGCAACCGCTTCAGAATCGGTTTTCCCACCGCTGGCCCTTCAGCTGCTCCACATATGACGATCAGGCAAATTACTGCTGACTTTGAACTGAACACGCAACTGACCCAGCTTGTGCTTGCCGGCTGGAGTGGCCGTGCGGTTCTAGGCGCTACAGTCTGGAGCCGAGCGACCGCTACGGTCGCAGGTTCGAATCCTGCCTCGGGCATGGATGTGTGTGATGTCCTTACGTTAGTTAGGTTTAATTAGTTCTAAGTTCTAGGCGACTGATGACCTCAGAAGTTGAGTCGCATAGTGCTCAGAGCCAGCTTGTGCTTAAGGATAGAGCACAAGAAAACACCATTAACTACGACAGAAGTATGGCGCTGCTCCTTGACACTGTAAACAGCGCCTGTACATCATTGCCATCGGTTAGCATGAGCTTGGTTTGTGACGCTATTAGCTGAGGCGCTCCGTTGAAGATTCGGACAAGGCCTCTGTGAAATTTGCAAATAGCGGCACCGTACAATACAAGAAGGCTACGAGAACGATCGTTGCTGATTATATCACTGTTGCTGCCATCGAAATTAATGAAGAAGCAATTATCAATTCTATGCCTCCTGTACCAGAGTATGGCTTTGAGAACTATGGGACCTAACATCTATGGTCATCAGTTCCCTAGAACTTAGAACTACTTAAACTCCCTGACCCCGCCGGGAATCGAACCCGGGAACCCGGGCGTGGGAAGCGAGAACGCTACCGCACGACCACGAGATGCGGGCTGTACCAGAGTAGACTGCACGCTCTATTTAGCAATAGCCACCTCCAATCTTTGTCGAAAACTCGGGCACCATATAGAGCCCCAACATTGGGTGAATGGGGCTGTTACTTCCCCAGTCACCGTAAAGGCCGTGGGAAGGGACATGCTGAAAATCTGTCTGCACACCATCGCTAGTCATATACGTCAGTACAGCATCTCGTCAACAACAAGGTATACCCTTATTATTCACACAACGTGACATCAGAGAAACTTCTCAGAGAGATTCTTCATCAAACTAACTGAGTTCAAGGAGTTCCTCGACTCAGAAGGTATTGATTTAAAAACTGTGAACCATATCAAGTCACTGAAGACAGACCTATTGACGCCCCAGTGAACGTCAACCTCACATATATCTATAAATGCAAACTTTAAAGGTCGGACACGTCATCCACGGCAAAGTTAGTGTTGAATACGTTAGTGCAAAACGAGGCTCTTCATAATGCTTCAGCTGTCAGGGCTTCAGTCATGCGGCAAAATATTGCTGGATGCCTGTTCGATGTGCCAAGTGTGCTGAAGGACATGACACCAGAGAATGCCCTAAAGAGAAGATGGACAAATCTGTCAGATTTGCCAACTGTGGTAAACAACATGTTTCCATAGATTATACCCAGACTTTAATAAAGCTATCGCAAAGTAGGGAGGACAACATCAGCCCATCAAATCACTCTTACAGTTCGGAAGGGCGTGAGTTACTCCGTAGCTTTCACAGCATCTCTACAGCAATCAGTAACTGAAAACAGCAGCTCATCAGAAAGGGGTGTGCCACGCACATCACCACGTGCTACTTCAGCCGCGACAGCTAGCCACTCAGTGCGGGAACCTATGAGAACGCAAATGCTTGGCCGAGTGGACCACATTACCACCAACACAGGCCCAGATCTGCGACCACACTCTGGCCGTAAGTCTGACTAAGATTACGAGAAGTCTAGCAAACATTCCAAAAACGTTGGTCACCATCTCCAAATTGATGGATGGCCACCTAAAAGACACCAGTTCGGCACTGACTTAAGCCATCCAGGAGACATTCCAGGAAAACTCTATCAAGCAACAAGGCTGGCTGCCAGACTCTCTTGATCTATCAGTAAATGGAATAACAATGACTTTCGTATTCAACACGCCTAATTTCAGCCTTCATCAGATAAAAAGTCATTAAAATTTGCCGAGTTTATTAGACGCATTATAAACATTATAAACAACGTCCCTAACTTCAGGTGTTACTGTAACGACTTCACAGCTGCTAATGGTCGTATGGCTGTTCACGTTGCAGCATACCACCAACCTCGAGGAGTTCTTCAATCGACTGACATCGAGATTTTGCTATCTCTCTGAAGCAAATAGTCCATTGCTGAGGACTTAAATGCCAAAAGCATAGCCAGGAATTCGTGACTGACAAACAACCATGGTCGATACCTCCAAAGAGTTGCTGATAGAGAAATAGTTCGCACTGTAGGAGCTTTAAACCCTACCATCCACCATGTGAGAGACCAACCTGACGTCCTTGACTTTGCTCTTATCAAAGACATCCCACAGCACGTCATGGCAACAAGAAATGTGTTGTCCTCAGGCTATCTTCTAGTGGTCTACAACATTGACCTGGACAGCTTTAATACACTGAAGCATCAACTCCACCTCAGAGGACGCAACAGAAATACCTACCCTACCGAGATCAGTTTGGCACTGGCGGCTGCACCAGCACCTTATGCAGACATAGACACTGCTGTTCGTTACCTCACACATACCGCCATCAGTGTTAACAGCTCAGCTGAAACTCGCACACACCGCCCTGGCCGCAATGAGGTTGCTGCCACAGCATATTCTGAGTATCAACACTCAGAAGAGCAGGGTCTATCAGGAGTGACTGCGCACTCAACCTCCCACAACTAAACGCATGTAAAAAGAAAACAAGGCCAAAAATGACGCACACAGTAACGACGAAACGTCCAGAAGAGCCTCCTCTCTCAGGCTAGATGACTAGCAGTGCATGGCAGGTTCCCAGGAAATTTCTGCACTGTTATCGAAAAACACCACTGCTGCAGATCATACAAGACAGTATTTGTGAACCTAATGAAAAATCAGATGCCCTTGCTAATGCATTTGTTTTTAATTTCATACCAGTCTTGGGTCCAATCAACGTAGCATACGTCCACACGATCAAGGAGAGACTTCCATGGTATCTCACTGCCAAAGACGTGCATGACTTCATCGCACCTGTGTCTTCTGAAGAATTCACTAGCCATATCAAACGCATGAAAGAATGCTGAGGTGATGCCGATACCTAACTCAGGTAAGGCTACTTGTCTGCCAACCTGCTGTAGGGCAATCAGCCTCCTGACACCGCTCTCCAAGCTATTTGAGAGACTATACTGTACAATTTTACTTCAAATTGAAGATGAAACCTGCTTCTGGATATACAGTTTGGTGTCAGACGTGAGAGCACGACGTCGAAACAATTAGTGAGACTGGTGGAAAAAGTACTGGACGCCTTGGAATGCCAGGGACCTAAGGATTCCCTGGCGTCCAGTGCTTCTTCCGTCAGTCTCAATAACTGTTCCGATGTCTTGTACTCTCTTCGAAAACCAAACTGTAATTCCAGAAGCAGACATTGAGCCTCAACGGCCTGAAGTGGACTGGTACAATATAACCTCTCAAAGAGCTTGGAGAGTGGGGCAGGAAACTGATGATGACATGCAAGGATCCTTCCCTTCATTAGGTGTTCTTGGATGTTTCCAGGTCATCTGACTCCTTAAGGCATAACAGGCTTCTGTTTAAATTACTGGAACAGGTAGTCCACTACGTTGTGTGTACTGCTACTTCAATCTAATCTGGCAGGCAGAACCTTCCGCGTGGTGACACTGGACTGCTACCCTACAAGAAGACATCGTGGTAGCAGTACCCCAAGGATTGATACCCAGACCATTTCTCTACTCATTGCACAAAGGTAATGTACCATCAATCGACTGTGTCGACCTAGCGTTGTATGCCGTTGAGACAGTGATCCACACCAGAAGCAAGAACGCTCGGGCTGCTCAGCACTGCCTCCAGTGTGCCCTGGCATACGGTGCGACTAAACGGATACTGAAATTAAATACCAACAAAACCTAAGGCACACATTTGCAATAAGAAGCATCCCAGTTGATCTGGAGCATCTAAAGATCAGTGATAGTGACATCCCATGGTTCAGACCTGCTAGATGTCTTGATGTTACCTTGGATCGATGACTGACTTGGGGACAACATATTAAGAAAATACGGGTGATAGCAGTAGGGTGACTAAGTGCCCTTTATCCCCTAACCAATCTGGACTCCACAGTGCCTCCACAACCTGAATGTGCTCTGCACAAGACATTAGTTCATCCGCTCCTGGAATATACTTAGGTGGCAAAGGGTAAAGCCGCAAATATTCACATCAAAATATTATGACAGTTGTAGAACAGAACCTTCAGGCTTATATGTTACAGTCATGACACGTCCCTTGGAGTGACCTCGTCGAGATCACTAAGAGCCCCCCTCTTCTCATACGTTATTTACAGATTGCTCCCAGATTTTACTCAAAAATGGGATGGACAGAGATCAATTTAAAAAAGCGCTGGGTAGTAAAAACCACCGAAACACCCGAACAAGGTGGGCAGATGTTCTCCACAGTCATTAACTGCACAGAGATAAAGTAAAATGTAAAAACATCTTACACCAGACACAAGAAAAGACAACACAAAAATGATATCTGGAGGTAAAACCAGAGGACTGGAGGTAAAACCAGAGGATTAATGAACTCCAAACAGACAGGAGTCCAGAGATGCCACAGTTGCGTTGGTGGAACAGGGACTAAGTCTTCAACCACGCCAAATCTGGATCTGCATCATTTTGAGGGGCCTATCTGCTGCACAATTGTGTTGAGACCTAGGATTACTCACACGTGATATTCATCAGCTCTGAGAATTTTGCTATTAAGTCACAGTTTGGTCTCTGAATTTAATTGGTGGTTTTGTGGACTTCATGACTTCTCCAGTGGATTTCTAAGAACTTGTAATAAAAGGGGGTACTCAAAAGTAATGTCTCTGATTTTTTTGTGTGAAAGCTCTTAAGACTTTTTAAATAAAACAAAAGTTATAAACATTCTACATCGTTGTTCTTCATGTCTACAAATTTGCAGCCCTCTGCCACTAGAGCGCTTCGAATTGTAGCGCGTAGCGTGACTGTTTGAAATGTAATTATGTCGATGCTTAAGAAACAGCGAATTTCGAATTCGAAGAGTTCGTCCACAAACGGAGTACCTTCTCCTTCAGCATGACAGTGCTAGACCACACACGAGCGCTGCAACATCTGCAACAGTTCGACGTCTTGCGTTCTCTGTCTTCGGTGACCCCCTATACAGTCCTGGCTTGACGCCACCTGATTTTCATCCTTTTCCAAAACTCAAAGAACACCTTCGATTACTTCACTCAGATAGTGATGATGCGATGCAAGCAGAGATGAGGTTGTGGCTCTTCAACGAAGTAAAACAGTCAATATTGATAGTTTCAACAAACTAGTCTCTCGTTGGAGAAATGTGTTCATCGTCTGGGTGACTATGTGGAAAAATAAATATGTAGACATGAAGAATAAAGATTTAGACTTTTAATAACATTTGTTGCACTTAAAAAGCTTTGAGAGTTTTCACATAAAATATTCGGAGGCATTACTTTTCACCACGACCTCATACTTGTTATGGATGCTGGTCGAGTGTTGAAGTTTGTCGTGAGTTAGCCAGAGTCAGGACTTGTATTCATTTATGGCTTGACAAACAGTCGGGACTTTTATTTATTTTCTGCTGGCGAAGAGGGCCTTATAATTATTTGTGTTAGCCACGGTTGGGACTTGTGTTGATTTCGTTGTGCAATAAACAGTTGTATTTATTCTTCGTTTGCCAAACAGTGGATCGGCTCAAAGAATTTAGATTGGTTGGTTGTTTTGGGGAAGGAGACCAGACAGCGTGGTCATCGGTCTGATCGGATTAGGGAAGGATGGGGAAGGAAGTCGGCCGTGCCCTTTCAGAGGAACCATCCCGGCATTTGCCTGGAGTGATTTAGGGAAATCACGGAAAACCTAAATCAGGATGGCCGGACCCGGGAAAAGAATTTAGGAATTTTACAGTTTTATCTATATTGTATGAGGGATCATGAGCTAGTATACGGACTTTAACATTGGGTTTAAGTACACCTGGTGCCGGACTTCGCTGTTAATACCAGTTTAAGTTAACAACAGGCACCAGTTAACACTGTCTATGAAATATGATTAAATAATCTTCCACTTTTATTAAAAACAGTGATTTATAGTACCTCCCTAGTTCACTATTATTAAGACAGTAGTTTCGTTGCAATTTAGTTCAGTCAACTACTAGGGGATAGTGTCGCTGATTTACATCAACTTGCCATGTAGCACAGCAAGATAGTGGCACTGACTTCAATAGTGCATGGAGTGCCCCTTCATCAGATTTTGAACCATGCCCATTGAATGCAGATGTCGCACGAATGTTACATGGTCACAATAACTCACATTTGACAATTATCCTAAACCCCTGTGTGGACAATATGGATTATTCCTTCTAAACGTTCTTCATGAAAGTCCGTAGGTCTTCCTGAATGTGAAGAGTACATCGTGTGAAAATAGTCAGCCTCGATAAGAGAAAACCATTTCCCCCATGGCACTAGTTCCATGCACAACACAAATGGTTCGAGCTTCCTCTACTGCTGTCACTCTTAGAGTAAATCCAAAGCGAACAACATGGCGAATATGTTAGACATTTTCCATTAGTCACTCAATTTCCTAACGCTTATACATCTCTTTTAATCCTCAAACATGGCACATTCCATACGTAAAAGCAAGAAACAAACTAATTTAAAATGGTAAATGGCAGTCGATAAATATACTCATAGCAACCTGCCCGCCATCACGCCAAACAAGAGCGCTACGAACTAACGCAACAACTTCCTCTTTCAGGTTAATTTAAAGCGAGATGTCAGATTACGTATTTCAGTATTCGTCTCGTCGTATGTTGCATGAGCTATGGTCACAGTGCAGTTGTTACTGCATGGTATCCACTCAGTTTATCGAAGATATATTGTGCTGAAACTAACACAGCTCTCCCAAATAATGCCATGCATGCGAAAGTGAGTGCGTTGTAGGGCACTGACGCAAGGTGTAACCCCGTGGTAATACACGTTACGTCGACCGGCGACCGATGGCCGGCGTCCGCAGCACAAAGTGGAGAGTCAGCCACGAGGTCTTCCGAGGAACTGCTTCTGGAAGATCACTGTATTACTACAGCCTAGAAAGTCAAATAATCTTTGGTCTTCCACCAGAACAATGCTTTTAACATAAAGATGAAATGCAGTTTATAAAAAAGCAAAGTAGGAAGTGAGGTCGACGTACGACTTTGCATATACGATGCACAACATTTGATCAGGAGTGGATACAGCACCTGAATAACTCGAGCAGACGATAATACTTCCTTCAGAAACTTCCGCATCCTACAGTGTTGCCAGTTCGTACACATGGCTGGCATTAGGATCTTGAGGGTCGAAATAAGTTTCTATGGCGGACGGCCAGCAGGCTGATTTTATGTCAAAAACTGCATGTTTAAAAAGGTACTGTTCATGTAGATAAAAACTTTTTCTGTATTTGTTAAAGATTATATGCTTACGTGATCTTCAGTGTCTGTATTTTTTACCTCCGTTTCTTCCGCGATGGTAGCATCCGGGAGTAGATACAGCAGCTTCCTCCTCGCCTTTGACTGTTTTCTTCCACCGGTCTCCGACGTCTCCATCATTACTTCCCAAAGGAGACGCCCAGGTCCTCTTCGGCCCCAGCCCATTGCAGATATCGAAACAGAGATTCTGTCAGAGGCGGAGCTGCGTGTTATTTGACGTGAAGTTGGAATGCTGTCTTTGTGTGGAGTCTCCATATTTTCTTCCAAATTTCCATTCCGCACCTGCAAAACATTGGTGGCGTCGGATTATACTTATCCATAATGGATATTGCAGATCACCATGACTGTGAACTAATTTAATACAAATATAGAGAACTGCGATCAGTCATATGTGAAGTATTTGTTTACTCTATTAACTAGTTTTCGAATGTCTTTCAGACTCATCTTGGTATTAGGCATGGGTCACTCCACGTCAAATCAACAAATGAAACCATCGTTTTCAACCTTACCCTCTTGCATTTAAATGGAATTAAGTATGCCTGTAGTACTCATAAATAGTACCACAAATTAATTTTTTCACGTTTTTCTGACAAAAAGTTACTGAATAATGGACTTTCAAAAACTGAAAAAAAATGACAAATTTTTGAATCGTGGAACACTGTTGTTTTCTTTATAACTAGTGTTCTAATTAAGCTAGAACAATAAAATTTACTTCATTGGAAAGCTCTTTTAAAGAGCTTTTATATGATATCGAACATCATTAGTTTAATACATATATACACATTGTTTATAAAAAAACATTGTTGAATTTATCGAATTTTGAAAAACTGTATTTTTAAAATTCTCAAAAAAATATATGTGAAAGATACACTTTACATCTACATATTCTGAAAGTTTCAACTTGGGATGAGCATGGGATCACTATCAAAAGCAATTTTATGTTTACCACGATTCTCCAAAATCACAGATAGGTGAATTTCTATTATTTTGCTACACATGAAAATATTAAACTGTTAGATTTTGTTACATGGTCCAAAAATTGTACTTTTGAAACGAATAACTGCTTATTAAAGTTTAGTGCTAACTATTTATTAATAGCTGTAAAACCACGGGGGAAAAAAAGAAAAAAGGAAGGTATCTCTCATTTTAAAGATTATATATAAAATGATTCTTTGGTGTTACTATCTGCAATCTATTCAGTATTTTATCTCTGGTTAATATCGTCAGCAATTTTCACCTATTGCTGAAAGTGACCCACACATTCTTTTGTTGTGAGGCAGCTGTGGTGAAATTATGTGATTAACTCTGAAATGTGTTTTGAATCTAGCTTAAAGGTACTTTTGTACAAACCTCACAGGAGTCTGTAAGTTTGTATGCCTACAACCAGTTAATGTTTGCATACAATTAACATAATGAAAATTTCTTTTACAGGAAGTGAAAGAATAGAGAAGTAATACTGTGTAGTATTGAATATAGAAAGCTGGGGCATTCAAATTCAAAAACATTTTTTTTAATTAATTCGTTCACTTGAGAAATATAAAATGCCTGAAATTTCAGCTTTGTGTTGTAATCCATTTAATGAAAAGGGCCACAATAACCACAAGAAAAACTTACGGCCTGTTTCACAATGGATGATAGCAAGAAAACCTTTCTTAACTTTAAATCAAAAAGTGTGTGACAACTGCCATAAAAAAATTGCACAAGTAGAAATTTGTGATACATCTAGCACAGAAAATGATGATGATCTACTGTATTCTGTGATAAAACAAGCAAGTGAAAAGGTTCTATGTGATAGTGACGTATAAGACATTGCAGCAAGTGAGGCCTTAGAAAGGCTGAATGCTTCTTTGCAGTCCATTGGTGAATCGCCATTTAAGAAGAAACGACTGTGTGAAGCAAAATATCCTAAGGAAAAACTAATTAAATTAACTTCAACAATTCAAACAAAGGTATTATTGCTTCCTTCCGAAAAAGAAGAGGAGGTACATGACCATGCAGAACCTGAGATGATCAGTCAGCTAAAAGATAAATTTCGTACACGTACATCTCAAAGTAAACAGATGGAAATTCTTACGATTTTACCCAAAAGCTGGAGTGTCAAGAAGCTTCAAGATGAATTTAACGTAACAAATTACATGGCTCGAAGAGTAAAAGATTTGGTGAAGGCCAAGGGAAAACTTGGAAAGACTCTTGATCAAATAACTGCTGATTTTGTTAGAAACTTTTATTGTTCTGATGAGATAAGCAGGGCAACGCCTGGGAAAAAAGATTTTGTGCTTGTGAGAGATAATGGAGAAAAACTGCAAGTACAAAAACGGATAGTTTTAAGCAATTTGAAAGAAATTTACGCGATCTTTAAAGACAACCATCCAGAGCTTCACATTGGATTTTCGAAGTTTGCAGACCTACGTCCCAAAAATTGTGTTTTAGCTGGAAGTAGTGGTACACATAGTGTCTGTGTGTGTACTACCCATCAATGGTTCAAACCCATGCTGACTGGATGTAACATTCCTCAGCTGACAAAGGATGAAGATAATCCAATAAAAACTTACAAAGACTGCATTGCAAGAGTTGTATGTAATCCGTCATTACCTGCTTTCATTTTGGTGAATGTAAATTCTGCCCTGACCCAGAAACATTTAAGACATATTTACAAGATTTGTTGAATACTAATAATATTGATTATATAACTTATCTGCAATGGATTTCCGTTGATCACACATCTCTACAAACAATCATAAAATCATCTGACAACTTTATTGATTGTTTTTTTTGATAAATTAAAATCGCTTACACGACATTCATTTGTTGCTAGTCAACAATCAACCTTCCAAAAGAGACTGAGAAATGAACTTAAAGAAGGCGAGGTCTTAGCGATCTGTGACTTTGTCATCCAGGACGAAGTTCAAGGCTATTACTGGATAAACATGCAAGCAACGATTCATCCCATTGTTGCTTATTACAAGGATGGGAACAAACTCGAGCACACAAGTCTTGTAATCATATCAGAACGACTAACACATGACACTGTTGCTGTGCATTTGTTCCAGTCGTACTTGATGGACTTCCTGACTGTTAAATTCGGTAGAAAACCAAGAAAAATATATTATTTCTCTGATGGAGCAGCAGCTCATTATAAAAATAGGAAGAACTTTATCAACCAGTGCCATCATGAAGAAGATTTCCAAACTGGAGCGGAATGGCATTTTTCAGCCACCTCGCATGGGAAGAGAGCTAGTGATGGTGTTGGTGGAACAGTTAAACGGCTTGCAGCTCGAGCAAGTTTGCAACGGCCATACAGTGATCAAATAATGACACCAAAACAACTTTATATGTTTGCCAAGGATAACATAGAAGGAATGAACTTCAAGTATGCTACTAAAGAAGATCACAAAAATGAAGAAATGAAACTTATGGAGAGATTTGAGAAATGCAAAATTCTATGGACACAAAAACTTCACACTTTTCTTCCTATTAGCAAGGACAAAATAATAACAAAAGTGTATTCAGACTCTGATGATAGTAAAATTGAACTGGTGACAGTTTCTGACAGTGATACAATACCATTCCAAGACATAAAAGGATATGTTGCTTGTGATTATAATGGACACTGGTGGTTAACCCGTGTACTTGAAAAAAATCAGGAGAAGGATGAAATCACAGTTAGTTTCTTACATCCACATGGACCGTCACCATCTTTTACATTTCCGAGTCATCCAGACATTCTTTCAATAAGCAGTAGGGAAGTAGTGGCAATCGTGAACCCTCAAACTGCTACAGGGTGAACATATAAGATATCCAGTGCATAAATGTTGATGTGCAACAGACTGATTAGTTTAAGTTTGAAGAACTGCACTAATAGGAAGCCTATTTGTAAATAATAGTAACTGCTAACTGAATTTAGGTCTGATCTCAGGTATTCATCTTTCTGTGTTTATTTTTTTATGTTTTCATTTTATATTTATTAATTGCAGAAGCATAAAACATATGTTCTTTTGTCAATTATAAGTTATTTTTAACTTCCACATTTTACAACAACATACAGCTGGTGAGAAGTAGACCTAATATCTAAAATAAATTAGTTTTGACGAGTTTTTAAAGTACCACCCTTACCATAAAATTGCTTTTGATAGCGATCCCATGCTCATCCCAAGTTGAAACTTTCAGAATATGTAGATGCAAAGTGTATCTTTCACATATATTTTTTTGAGAGTTTAAAAATACATTTTTTCAAAATTCGATAAATTCAACAATGTTGTTCTTATAAACAATGTGTATATATGTATTAAACTAATGATGTTTGGTATCATATAAAAGCTCTTTGAAATAGCTTTCCAATGAAGTAAATTTTATTGTTCTAGCTTAATTAGAACACGAGTTATAAAGAAAACAAGATTGTTCCGCGAGTCAAAAATTTGTCATTTTGTCAACTTTTGAAAGTCCATTACTCGGTAACTTTTTATCAGAAAAATGTGAAAAAATTAATTTGTGGTACTATTTATGAGTACTACAGGCATACTTAATTTCATTTAAATCCAAGAGGGTAAAGTTGTAGCACTTGTTAGTTTGACATGGAATTGCCCGCATGCGGAAGTTATATACTAATCTTTGTAACATGAAGCTGGGTATTGGTGGTTGTTTCTCTGTGACGAAGATAGTTAACACCTTAATAAATCACCTTGCCTGTCATTTTCATGGCAAGATATGTCGTAAAAATAAGTTTCTACTTATGGAGTCAGTACAGGGGGTACTGGGATTAATATCCACCTGACAGCTTCAGTTTTCATTCTCTGTTTGTCTGTTACAGGTAACGAAAATGGAAGTTATGAGGTGGACGTTAACACCAATACCATCTCTAGGGTACAGCGGGACTATTCCGCCCACGGGGATAATCCACCTAAAATTGAAAATGTTGCAACAGTGCGCTAGTTCCTCATAGAATCAAGGTCGTATTGTCTTCAGTGTGTTCCATTATCTCTGTGTCTTCGCATGTGGTTGCAGTGAGGTAGTTTTCTGTTACTTTATTGACAGGTCAAAAGAACAAACTCTAGAGGTAAGCTAATGGTGACGGATTATTGCCATAGTTAAAGAATACAACCTAACAAAAAAGGGGCACCATGCATAATGAAATGAAACTTTAGGCTCTTATTGTTGCTGATGTAAGAACACAGGTTATGTAAGGTTTGTATCAACAAATATTGCTGGCTTTATCCACAAAGGTCCGATTTGCTGCGTCTTTCGAAATGTCTGCGTATGGGGCTATTTCTCCCCGTATAGGTGCGGCTATTTCGGCTTCGTCGAGTTATCAGTTTAATATATGTTTTACTGCGAAATTCTAAAGAACACGTTTTCCTGGTTTCTTTTCAGATGATTCGTACATACAAAAGGAAAAAGGAACGTGCTTCTTGGTCCGAGGAAGATACGAAACAAACATAACAAGTGTTATATGCAGTTCCTCTGGACAAAGTGCCGGCAATGTGCTACATGGTTTCTCGAGGTGTAAGTGGGCGGAAAGGGACGAAAAAGGTTTACTTGTAATAAACGCTTTTGATTTTGACACTGAAATACACTGAGGCGTAATAGCCTCTTGGTTGAGTGGAACAGCCCCACCATTTTTTTATATTGCAATTTCTGCGTTCTTCAGATGTTTCTTCAATACTTTGTTCCTGTAAAGGAACTACGATCTTTTATATACTGGAATATACTCACAATTAATACACCATAATTGTATCACATTGACAGATGTCTTAAAAAGTTTCATGTCTTACTAAACAGGGGTTATAGTTGAAGTGAGTGGAAAAGCTCCGTACCCCATTGCCACAGTAAGTCAAGAAATTCGTTTTTCGATACAACATGCAATATTTCTAAAACACCAGACGAAGTAAAGTATTTTGTGTCTTTGTGTTACAAGGAAGCATTTTCAGAAAAATCTTCATACTCGGTCAGTATTTTTCGTAAGGATGTTCGCCCAATAATAAGTTACTAAAATGGCCAATCAGAGCACTACAGAAACTACAAAATGCACAGAGTGTTAAAAGAAATGTTCACGATATAAAAATAAAAAAATAAAATGAATATAAATGCAATTAGTATAGTACTAGAAGAAAAAAACTTTTTCATAGCACACATTAGCCCTGTTTCCCAAAAAATTTCTGGGTGCTTTTAGACAACAACACCATTCATATGGTGAACGAAAGAAAGGAACAAAACAACATTTACGACACAGCATGCAACACGAGTAAAAATACGGCAATTGTGATGATTATAAGATTAATTGTTGACAACGTGAATACCTTCATACACTTATTTATGAAATATTCTGTCGGTTCTTGAGGAACATAGACATATTAATAATTTTTGAATACGCAGTATTAATATTCAACAATAACATTTAATTAATAGTTCGCTATGAAACAGCTTTAGGCTTCTTAGGCCAGCGTCAGATAACTTAATACTAAACAGGTAGTCCACACAACTTCAGCAAGAATTCGTAGATGTACAAAGATTGCTGTACAAACATATGTGACATTTTATGACTGTATCGATAAAAAACAAAAGCATACCGTAGTACCAAAAGAGATTCTGAACAAATAAATATTATATCACAGGATACTGAAATATTAAAAGTATCTGAATGTATATACTAAAAATGTTCTACAAGTGAGTAATAGCACTGGCTGCTATCTCATATGCGCAGACTGGTGAATGTGAGGAACAGACGGACTAAAGGAGGGAGTTTTGAGAAAGTAGTCTATGGAATGTGAGTGTGGAACAATTATATGATTCAAATGGCTCTAAGCACTATGGGACCTAACATCTGAGGTCATCAGTCCCCTAGACTTAGAACTACTTAAACCTAACTAACCTAAGGACATCACACACATCCATGCCCGAGGCAGGATTCGAACCTGCGACCGCAGCAGCAGCTCGGTTCCGGACGGAAGCGCCTACAACCGCTCGGCCACAGCGGCCGGCGAACAATTATAACAAGCTTATTATCTAATGGTGACAGGAATAATAACTAGCATAAGACTTTCACTCTGCAGTGGAGTGAGCGCTGATATGGAACTTCATCGCAAATTAAAACTGTGTGTAGGGCCGAGACTCGATCTCGGGACCTTGCCTTTCGCGGGCAAGTGTTCTACCAACCGAGCTACCCAAGCACGACTCAGGACTCCTTCTCACAGCTTCAATTCTGCCAGTACCTCGTCTCCTACCCTACCAACTTCACAGAAGGTCTTCTATGGGTCGTGAGTCGTCCTTGGGTAGCTCATTTGGTAGGGAACAGGCCCGCGAAAGGCAAAGGTCTCGAATTCGACTCTCGGTCCGGCACACAGTTTTCATTTGCCAAGAATTTTCAGTAATAATAACTGTATGCTGCCACTTCAATTATGGTAAGTAATGGAACTGTGTTCGGTCGTTAAGAACCGGGTCATGGCTAGAACTTCAAGTAATGTTAGTTTTATGTCTTTAGTTCCTTTATGGAGAACATCACATTCCACATCAAATGAATGACATTCATTCTGAGCGTATTCATCAAAGGTGGAATCTTTCTTTTTTCAGTCTCCAAATCCTTTAACGTTCAGTCAGTCTAGTAGTTATAGCCCTACCCGATTGACCTACATATAGTTTGCACGCAGATTGCAGCAAAATCTATATATTCCACTCTGTTCTGAAGGTGGAATCTTATCTTTTCTGTTGAACAGAAGGTGCGTAACAGTATTCGTAGTGTAAAAAGCTGGAGTATATTTCCTGGATTTTAGTTTTCTGCCAATAACGTGTGAAGTCCTACCCACATACATCATGGGGGCCCATATATTATCAGTGTCATTTTGTGCTTTCTGAGGTGGATAAAGGAGTGCTGTTATCCTCTGTAACTTCTTTTTGTTGAGTATGTTGCCAATTTGTGTAGCACTTTAACAGTTACTGTTTGCTATTTCTTTAATTATTTTTGATTAATTTTCAAAATCTGGTTAGGTCTGTGGTACAGACAGTAGACGGTGCACTATGGAGTGAGGGCTACACGTTTGCGTGTCACGGGATGCTGGGAACTGCTTGGTATTATTGTGTCTCTTGAGGTTACTTTCCTGTATATCGTGAATAATTGATGTTGCTTACTGATGTCAATGGTGAGGTCTAAAAGGCTGATAGAATCTCCTCCCGAGTACTCTTAAATTACCTAATTACAAATTTGAGAAATAATTATTAAATATAATGCAGTATTTAATACGAACAGAAAATGCTTACAACAGTAGGTGACAGATAATGGGCAGAAACTATATTTAAAAGTTAATCCAGAAGAGCTCAAGGAAACTGAAAATCTTCAATGAAGCTTAGGAAATGAAACCTCTGTTATTAAGTCGTTTACTGCTTCTGGTGTCAATCTAATAACTTATGACAATTAATATGATTCAAACACATAGTTAACGTAAGACGGCTGCAATGAGAACTTCTGAAACCGGCTAGCTGTTTCTTCAGGAAAGGGGGCAACGCCGCCAGCTGTGTTGCATGCTCTGTGGTGCAGTGGGTTAACGTCCCTGTCTAGCATGCCGTTGGTCGTCAGCTGAAACCCAGCCATCAACAGTTAATTTTTTATTAGCACTAATCATTTCTGGAGGGTTCTCGAAATATCTGGTGTGTAATTTACTTTCATCAACCTGCCATTTATCGCTGCAAGATATGTGCACTCACTTGAATCAGGGTGTGCAATATCCCTTCACCAGATTTGCGAACCTCGCGCATTGAATGCAAAGTTGTTGGCCTTGGTGTAGTGCATGTACGAGGACATAACCGGTTATAACCGGTTTCTTATCTCAGTGTCACTTCTGGTGTCAGGTTACATTCTTGGTTAGATATATTCAGGATCAACCTCAAACCACTGGCAACTGCACGTTGTATATTTGAGGTCACACAGAGGAACTTCTGCCCACAACTTGGGGCAACTGTTCCAGACAGATTGAAGATTATGATGTATATCAACACAAAACACACGGTCCTGTGTGATATAAAATTGGCAGTAAGACACCTGTATCTCTCCTGGCCAATGGAAACATACCAATGTGATGTGAAACTCCTCCCCTCCCCACCCTGCACCAATAAGATTCACGTTCCCCCTACCCGCTACCATCCCTTACGACTACTTCAGTTACATAGCCCCCTTCATGCGAGGTCTGTACAACCCAGACAGTTAAATCTGTTATGAGCAAGTTATTACTAACAATAATTGTATAGTGAAGGGGCCACGAAATACTAACAACCACAATAAATTAACTAATGTTTTATTAATAACTGTTTTTGCTATACAATTAGTTAACAGTATTGCTTGATTTTTTATTAACGTTATTTCAAACCCTTTTCTTGGTGTATGTACAAAGTTGTTTTTGACGAATAGTAATTTGCAAGCTGATTTTCACAATATTTTTAGTGGTTATTTATGACGCTATTTATTTCTTTTTTTTAAATACAATAACTAGTAAAGTTATTTTTAGAATATTTTATGACACGTTTCCTAAAAATTTAAATACTACATTTCCCACTGAATTTTCTTTTCATTATATAAACACTTTTAATCAGAGATCATTCTATACATAATATTTACATTTTAATCACCAATCAGTCTCTATCAATCTGAATCATTTTTATATATGATATCCAGTACACACACACACACACACACACACAGATATATATATATATAGCGATCATCATTTCTGGAGGGTTCTCGAAATACCTGGCGTGTAATTTACTTACATCAACTTGCCATGCACCGCTGCAAGATACGTGCACTCACTTGAATCAGGATGTGCAGTACCCCTTCACCAGACTTTTGAACCTCGCGCACTGAATGCAAAGCTGTTGGCCTTGGTAGATATGTAGTGTATGTACGAGGGCAGAACCGGAAAATGACTAGCATCAGCAGGTGAATAAAACACACACACACACACAGACAGAAATATATTTAATATTTAGAGGCATACATGCACACAATATGCACACACACAAATGGTTTAAATGGCTCTCCGCACTATGGGACTTAACTTCTGAGGTCATCAGTCCCCTAGAACTTAGAACTACTTAAACCTAACTAACCTAAGGGCATCACACACATCCATGCCCGAGGCACGATTCGAACCTGCGACCGTAGCGGTCGCGCGGTTCCAGGCGGAAGCGCCTAGAACCGCTTGGCCACAGCGGCCGGCGCACACACAGAGTGGTTGCAGTCACACACCTGTACAACAAGTTCATCCAACTATTCCACACACGCTTGTACACACAACTAAGTATTTATAAATAAATTAACCAGGCACAGACTTAATCACTCACTGAATAGTGTGAGTACAGGAGGGTCCCGATTATGATCTTACAGATGGGCCGTTTTTCATCATGACACAGCAGCCCGACTGTCAGCTGGAGGGCAGTATGTCCCTCATAGCCTCACGACTGATAGACTGCCTGGCGCACCATATGCGGAGAGTTTCCATTGCCCTCAAACAGACACCTCCTGTAGAGAGTCTTTGAGGTCGCTTGATGCACAACCTTATCCCACCTCTGGGTGGCAGCTACATCCATACAGTATGCATACATTTTCCAACTGAACCCCAAAAATTCCACAATCTGCGAACCATTTGTGGCATGTTCCATCAGACTAATAACTTTCTTCTTTTATGGTGTTATTCCACAAGGATTATTGGCTGCACATCCAGACGTGTCGAATGCTTCATGATTGTACCTAATCACTTCATTTGGATTGCAGCCTTTCACCCAGTAGATGAAAAAACTGTCTGTAGTCATATAAAGTAACTTGTGATCAATGAAGTTGGGCTTCAGGAACTCGTAGTTGAATAGGTACATGTGTAGTTTGGAGAGTTCGATAACACACATATTAACATACACGGGTTTTGTGACCTGCACTGATGCCTAACCAACTCCACAGTCACTAGTTCTTCATTGAAACTGGTGGCCCACACGAAATTTGGCCTGGTATGCAACCTTTGGTGCCACAAGAGCCCCACCCCTTACATACACACACACACACACACACACACACACACACACACACACACACACACACACACCACACAATGGTAAAATAAATTAATTTCGGGGTATCCTCTAAGATTTTACATTGTTTTTCAACTGAGTAGTTCGTTATTAAAAAATCTTTTTTTCAAAGTCACACATCGCAAGTGTCCTCTGTTTCATGTTTACATCAACGTACTCCAGCTAGGATCCTGGTTGAAGGAAATGCCGTGGGGATCCTTGCAAGTTCCTTCCCAAACTGAGACTGGTCAACAGCTTAGAGACGGAACCATTGTGCCGGACTAGGCCGCCCAGACACAGCCACAATTCAGTGTGCACGTCATGCAAATGAGTTGGATATGTCAGGTCTGCCTCCAGAACATACCCTTCACCAGATTCAGCAGCCGCATATTGGATCTCTTTCTCTAATCTGCCGATATCTTCTTCGGGCAGCCGTCTGAACCATCCAAATGGTAGAGTTTGTTGCATTAAGTCTCTCCTCACTCATTCATGGGTTACTGCCTTGGTATGCCTTTGCACACACTGGCAAAGTCCCTACAAATCCCACGTTCAAAGAGGAACAGTATCTCAACATCAGTCAACAGTTCGATGCTGACTCATGTTCTTCTTAACATTGCATCCCACAAAAGCCCTGGTGTGGTGTCATAGAAGGCTAACTCCAAAGAGTAAGTGCCCAGATATACACTCCAGAATGTTTCGAAAAATAAGTTTGCGAGCAATCGTACGTTAGTGTTCATGTATAACGTAGCATTTTCCCCTACTTCAGGATTGCTCAACACCGGCCACACATTCATCACCTGTTCATAATCAGCATATGTTATGGAAGTACCTGTAGGCAACATGATTTTGTGCAGTCTCTCCATCAGCTCCAGGTATTCGTGTGGAAAGGCCCTCTTCTTCGTCACCAGCTGAAAATCTGTACCTGTACGTTTCCTGAAGCACATGTATAATTGCTTATATGTCCACCATAATTTTTTTCTGAGTCTTCGACGAGGTGGTCAGCTATACTCTACAAGGTTCCTTATTGATGCACTTTTGAATATATCACAAAACAACAACACTTTTCCACGGCCATTGACGAAAGCCATGACGTCTTTATGATCGTATATAAGACACGATTTCACCGTTTCCTCATGCTGCACTCTCTTCACCTCACTGCCTTCCATGATGAAAGCGAGTCAACCAAGTACCAGTCCACCGAGTCTTGGTGCTCTGGACTGTCCTAAACAGTCCACACAAAGCGACGATAGTCGAGAGTATTGTCAATACTCACCCAGTGTTGGTGAATGCATGTATCTTCAAATACAAATTGTCCGCATATCCAAAACGATGTTCGCACTTTGATGAGATATTGTGGAATGCCTCAAGCGTGATGCAGCATCACTATATTTATTCTGATCACAGTATGCCTGATGGTTCAAACTCAGTATAGGTTTCTGCTGGTCCTAATTTGACATTCTGGTTTTGCTTTCAGCAGTCGATCATGACAACTGTCACTAACTCCGTGCACTTCTGTGCGCTTAGCACGCATCCAAATCCATTGCCGTCAAAGTAAGAAGAGCAAAACCTTGAGTACACACTGTACAGTAGACCAATATTGTCATTGTTCCAGTCATGTTGTAGATTCTCGTATGAGTAATATACAGAATTCAGGAACTCTTTCGCAGTGGTTAGTTTACAGTTGTCGAACACGTTTGAAACATTAGTCACATTTCCTCTCTTGTCTGCAGTCCCAGAATAATGAATCAAGGTATTTCTAGTTGAACTGCCATCTTTACTGCCCAACTCTGGATCTCATTGGTAGAACTAGATACTCATACAGTTCCCATTAACGGAAACTTAATGGCAGCTGAACTCCAGAATTTAGCAAATGTAAAAGTTTCAGATGGTTCTCATCTTATACAGATATGTGGGACAGTTTCCACACCATCTTATCCAAACCAGTTTTATATATATGAAGATGGTATCTGTTCTTTCTGACATGTCCGAAAGATCAGACACCATTGGTGACCATGCAGCTCGTTAGAGCGAAATTACAGTGAAATGAATACCCTTAGCTGCATACAGGCGTTGATATAAGTCGACAGGGACAGTTGAAAATGTGTGCCCCGACCGGAACTCGAACCCGGGATCTCCTGCTTGCATGGCATACGCTCTATTCATTTTTTTTCTTATCTAGTATCATAATCACTTTTTTTGCTTTCATCGGCCAGCTTCTAAGCTGTATTTGCAAATAAATCATTACATTCTATTTGAAACACGAAAGCGGAAAATGATGGAATTCCATTGATGAGGAAGGAAAATAAACATTTTCTCCAATTAGTGATGTGAGTAAAATTAACAAAAGTATGTGTTATTTGCAGCCCTCCGTTGCGCAATATATGAAATGAAATTTCTTCTTGATATTTCTTTATTCCAAAGTAGTAAACATAAAAACTTATATGACACAAATTTAGTCTCCTGTTCTGCGAGAGAAAGGAAACGTAAGGACATTAAATGGGAAATGAAACTGCCTCCTGCAATGATAAGCGCCTGGAAATATTATCGTAAAATTTCGACGATAACGAAAGTCTCAGGAAGCAACTAGGATTCTTTATGTAGATAGGTGTTAACCTCTACTATCCGAAGTACTGGATTTGAAGTATTTAACCGTTTATTATGATGTGCAGCATATTTCCAAATAATCTCCTGTAGTCAGGATGTTGGCTTATTTTGAGGTGTTCAATTTCGATGTAAGAGTAATAATCTAGGAAAGTAGCATGCCTATTCTGCGTAATGAACGATTCTGTGTGGCCCATGATGCGCGTTGCAGCGTTTGTTTTTTGCTCGTGGATACCTCAAGGTTTGTGGCTGAATGATCTCTAAAAGGTCTACACTATTGGGCGTCGTCCGGTCTATCACCGACAATCTTTGAAGAAGAAATGTTGTAATATCTTCGGCAGGTCCGCACGTGAGCCTATGCATTAGTGTATCGACTCTCCCACATGCGTCACAGCTGGGCGACAGATGAAGGCCTATCTTATGTAGCTTGTCATTCGTTGCTACTTTATCCTTGACTGTGAGATACTAGTCGGATATGACGCGTGACGGTAACATGTCGCTATGCACATTCCGCCATACTATACTTAATGTTATATGTGGATATTTGTCTTCGAGACGATTCCGCTGATTTGTTGTCATGAGAAGGTTATAAAGTTTCCTGTTGGTCAGACTGCCGGTATCGAGGATGTTGTGTCGGATGTAGCTCAGTTCCATACAGTTCAGTCGCACATGTCGGTAATAAAACGGAATGCCGGTGATATCAACGGGTGGGTCCAGGCTATGAGGCTTCCATCGCTGGATGAGGTTTGTGATGATACTGGTCCTCCGGGTACGAAGTTCCTTTATGATGCGATTTAGAAGCTGGGCGACGCATTTTTTGTGTACCTTAATGAGGTTAAGGCCACTTTTGGACGTAGGTAAAATTAATGTATCAAATTGAACTTTGAAAATGTGCCCTCTAAAAAGAAACCAGCATAGTGCTCTTCGCTAGATGGTCGGATACAGAAAGAATCTGCGCCAAATAATTCATCTTGCTTGTAATAGCGATCCCTATGGTCTTAACTTTCTGTAGTATGTTCAAATCACGGTCGGAGTGGAGTATCAAAGCAGCACGTAATTTAGTAAGTATTTGTGGCCAGTTCTTCGTCAGGAATTTGTCTTACGCTGGGAGTTTTGTGACAATCCTTTACGTTGCACCAGGTAACATGGGATATATCTCCGATACCGCCTCCGATGGGCAAAGCTGTGGTTTTAGTTCTATTTAATATTGCTCCTGAAATAAACGTGAATGCTTGCAGAAGAATTTCTGCTGACATAAGTTGTTGTGACGATGAGATAGCTACGCATATATCGTCAGCATACGCAATGCATGGGATAGTAACAGAATCGATTCTAAGCCGTATCCTACAGCGGAATAAGTTGTGCAGTAGCGGCTCTACTGCAATGACCTACAAAATCATTGACAGAGGACATCCTTGTCGGATGGATTGCCCAATGGAAACTTCTTTTGTAAAATGGCCATTAATGAGAATCCTGGAAGAGACGTTTGTAGTAAGTTTGCGAATTAATTGTAAAAGGTCCAAAACCTACTTTTGCCATGCTTTTAAAGAGGAAGTCATGACGTACACGATCATACACCTTCTCAAAATCTAGAAAGATCAGAGTGCCTTTTCCTTCGGTTTCAGCATATGAACAGATGATGTCCCCCAAATCACAAGCAACTGAGATTGCACTTCGGCCTTGCTCGGCACTGTATTGACAATCACCTTAAATCTTGGGCATAATGGTTTGCATCCGAAGCTTAATACATCTGGTAATGATTTTAAAATCGGTGTTCAGGAGTGTGATGGGTCGTATGTTTCCTACCTTCCTGCTGTTACCTTTTTTCGGCAAGGGCGGGATGATACCTTCCTTGAATGCTTCACTGTTCTGCAAGGCGATTAATGCTTGACTGAAATTGCCGCCCGGGGCAGATACCCCGGTTCGCTCCCAGTGAATATGGCAGCTTGTGAGCGACAGTAAAATTTTTCCGAGTAGCATCTTGCTGCTACTGCTTATACAGCTAAGCAGCCACACTTTTGTAGCCAGAAGCGGGAGAAGGTACTACTCATGCGCGACTCAACTGCGCATGCGCATGGGCCCGCACGCAACTGCTCACACGAATCTAATGTAAACAGTTGAGACGTCACCCTCATCGGAAGCAATTTGTTGTTATAAAGCATTGCATAGTCTTCCTAAAGCCTATGACACATTTTGATGCTGGCAGATGCTTGTATGAGCACTGTGTTTTGTTGTTGTACATGGCGCATTTCCTTTGCAACTTAAGTTTTATTTTAGTTTCTTTGGCCGGCCGCGGTGGCCGAGTGGTTCTAGGCGCTTCAGTCCCGAACCGCGAGACCGCTACGGTCGCAGGTTCGAATCCTGCCGCGGGCATGGATGTGTGTGATGTCCTTAGGTTAGTTAGCTTTAAGTAGTTCTAAGTTCTAGGGGACTGATGACCTCAGCTGTTAAGTCCCATAGTTCTCAGAGCCATTTGAACCATTTTTTTGGGATCATCCTTCCCGGCAGCTTCAAACCAGGCTCGTTTTGCAACAACTGGAGTATGAGGCGATACGTCAGAGCAATAACGTGTTAGAGAGAGGCAGAAGGTCGCAGCGCGATAGCCGCTACTGCTGCGTTTCCTCGTCCTGCTGCCACCACGACTCATTGCTGTCGGGATGCTGTGCGGTGCCCGCGCCGCCCTGCCGCCACCGCCGGCTAAGTCTGTCAACGTGGCCGCATCCACCTGGCCATCACTCGGGGCTGCGACTGACGTCAGCGAGTCCCTGCGGGAGCGCTGCGGCAGCTGCTCGCTCTTCCTCTAAGCAGGTATAGCGCTCTGTTCCCTCTCGGCGCTCAGGAGTGCCTTCAGATGTTTAGTTTGTTCAGGAGTACGTTCTTGCCTCGCGGTGTTCTCGCAGCTCACTGAGCAAGAAGACTGAGGTTCAGTCTCGCTGCCACTTTCTGACACGGGTACGGTTATCATAGCATCCGGCTTTTCCTCTTTGCAGCTATTCCCTTTACTTCTCCTTCGACGTCCTTTCTTCGTTTCTTCTGCAGTCGCTGTCGATAGGGGTGGTTCAGGCAAACTGATCTGTACGTGCTTCTGTGTCTCACACGGCTAAGTTTCAGAGGAGGCCGCCGCGGCGTCGGTATCCAGCGGTAACTGTCCCGGCGTGGATGACGGGGCTGAGGTGCCGTCCGTCCTACCGGGAATGTCTTAGTCACTGTTTTCTACCAGTACTGGCATTGCCGCTTCGTTAAGATGTTCTGGCTGCCGAGGTTGTGGTACAGTCTCCGCGACTACCTCACTCAATAATGGAACAAGCCTTTCACTACCGTCTGCAGGAGGTTCCCGCGGAAGCTGAACGGGACGTCGGCGTGTGCAGTTCATCCGCAGGTGTTCTGTTGAATGGCAGATCGAACCCTATAGGAGGTTGACCAATGTAAGTTACCTGCGTGCGACAGCCGCCAATGGCAACATACGAAGGTATATGATTTTTTAAGTCTATACGTACACTTCTTACGCCGCTGTTAACTTGGTAACGATATGCACATGACCATTTTTCATTGTTAATCGACAAAACAACGCCGTAAAGAGACAGAGGACGTGCAATGATCTCATTAGGACACTCAGGTGGCACATTAAATACCCTGACGGTTCTGACTCCATACATGAAGGCACGATCTGGACATTACTAATACTACCATCAGTATGACGAAATTGTCTCATGCCAACATGCTCCTCAACGAATTTCTCTTAAGCTTCACTCGAAATAAATTTGACAAATAACGAGTATTACACAAAGTCCAACTGAAACGTGTCGACTATATCTTCAGCCTATTTCAGACCCTCAAAAATCCACTCGTGAATTTCAAACGCCGTCGGCCGCAATGCAGAGCGATCGAAAACACACTGAACACTGTTGGCTCTGGTACTAAAATGTAGACTTTCACGGCCGGAAATATTATGTCCATTATAATTATCCGGGCTGTTATGAGACAGTGGGTGTGTTGGACCTTCCATCGACCTACGGACCCCCTTGAAGATGTCTCCCGCAGTCGGAGACGAAACGTTGGGAATTGAGACAAAATTCATCAACCGACCACGGCATAACAGCCTGGATAATTATAATGGACACTGTTGGCTCTGGTAATTGTCTACATCGTACTTACTACAGTTATAAAGAAAATAGAAGTAAGCAACGCTCTCACACGCTGCTCGGCTCCCCACCTCGGCACCGCTCGCGATGTATACATTGTATATGAAGATGGTATCTGTTCTTTCAGACATTTTCTGACCACCCTATATATATATATATATATATATATATATATATATATATATATATATATATATATATAGGGTGGTCAGAAAATGTCTGAAACGCTTGTCGTGATGTTGTAGGGCAGATTGTACTGAGACATAAATGTTAAGAAAAAAATGCGATACGTTGCACCGTTTTCGAGTTATTTAGCATAGAATTTAGACAATCGGGCGTCGCGCGCTCACATTCAAGCGGCCTGCCAGGGCCGGTGTCGCCCAACGCGTGCTTTGTTTGGTTAGCTGAAACCTGAACTTGCGCGCGCCATGACCTGATTGGCTGACTTCAGTGCCAAATAACTCGGAAACGGCGCAACGTATCGAATTTTTTTCTTAACGTTTATGTCTCAGTAAAATCTGCCCTGCAACATCCCTACAAGCGTTTCAGACATTTTCTGACCACCCTATATATATATATATATATATATATATATATATATATATATATATATATATATATATATATATATATATATATATATATTACCTGCGTATATATATAAGGGTCACCGCAATTTGACCATCTTCTTCTGTGCGGATGCACAAACAGTGCACTCTTACAGGAATCGGCAGTAAAGCCGCGAATAATGAGTATAATAGGCAGGGGCACTATGAATATAGTGCGGGACAATAAGTTGCGAATGTGGGTCTCACGGGAGGCGTGCCAGAGACAAGTCCCTGCAGTCGCACTATCCTCTGCGTCCTCGATGGCTCAGATGGATTGAGAGGGATACACATGCCGGCACGGTAGCTCAGCGTTTTCGGTCAGAGGGCTGCGTGCTGTCTGTAAAAAAAAAAAATATAAATAAAAATAAAAAAACTGAGTGAACAGATCAACGAACAACCTGAACGAGTGTCATTGTCATCGGACGTCCGCCATGAACAAATTCAACGAACAAAATATAGAACAAAATGAGATAAAAAAAAGGATGGATAGAGCGTCTGCCCTGTAAGCAGGAGATCCCTGGTTCGAGTCCCGGTCGAGGCACACATTTCCAACTGTCCCGATGACTTACATCAACGCCTGTATTCAGCTAAGGGTATTCATTTCATTGTAATTTCAAAACAATTTTATTTCCTGCTGTAGCACTTCGAATGAAAATCAGTTCCAGTATGGCGTTCATAATGGAGAGCTTATTACACTCTAAGAGCTCCATAAAGATATTGAGAGGGATACACATACTAAAGCGTTTCCTTATCGATCCGTTTATGAACCATCCTGCGTTTTGAAGTGCAATGAGCTTCTGATTTGATGTCGATACGTAAGTTTTGAGTGCTGAAGAGATTCAAATGTGTACTGTGCAGTCGATCTTGACGCCATTATGTTCATATAATATTTCTTGAAACAGAAGGGCAAATGCATTATGTGCAAGTCACGACGTTTCTGCTGGAGCGCTTCCATTAGTCTTCATAAATGTGCCTTATAAGTGTAGCAAACTACTGCTTGGAACTGTTTTTCATAAATGTGCCTGCCCAGTATAGAAAACTCGTGCTTGGAACAGTTACATTATGTTGATGTTGAATCAGAAGCCTTATCTCGTTATTATTACTGCGCGTTGGAAAAGCAAAGGCTTTGTAGGAGATATATTCCCGATGAGTGGTTCGTTCATCATACTGAATTGGAGTTGTTACCTCGAGTGAAACTATTCTGTGATTTCCATCTAATCGATTTAAGAAGCTTGTAACTCTGATGGATTACTACGTTGTCCCTCTGTTGCGGAATGAAGTACTGACTAGTATACTTCATCCATACCGCTGCTGCTTTCACAGATTACTGTCCTTATCAACAGTGTTCAACAAGTAATGGTGTAATGTCTGAACTGTCACTGGGAGATATATCGGGTTGCTTGAGTTTGCATCATAATCCCACTGTAGGAAAAAGTCTTTAGATAGCATATACTAATCGATAGTTAAGGTATGAATTCGCTGCGATGTTATACTCCACACAGATAATGCTAACAAAGTGAAATATCCATTGTTCCATCCGACTCGTAAATTTTCTTGGTATTACTAAACAAAACTTGACTCCTAGAGGAGAGCAGTATTGATACTATTGAGGCTTCCTGGCTAGAGTCCTATGCCTCTTTTTGGTTTTTATCTCTGCCTTAAACTTATTAGTGTTTGAATGGGCAACAAATCCTTTCACAGATCATTTATAATTGCATTTAAATCGTCAATTCCTATGAGCCAGAAGGAATTTCCACAAACTTACCATTTCCTAGATGAAGTATAATGGTGGCTTTGACGAGATTTGAATTGCTGTTGTAAATTTCCAGATCGATCAGTGGAATACTACATTCTCCCTTGCTGAGGTCTACTGGACGCTGGGGGGTAAAGCAATTTGCGCTTAATACAGACGAGTACTCCTTTAGCGTCAGGATGTACAACATCACAAATAAACCTCATCTGATATAGTGATGTACACACTGCTTGCTTTTATGCATCTGTCAAGAGAAACATTAGACAAAATGACGGCAGAGGTATAAATCGAACTATTGGTGGGTTGAAAATCGTAGAGCACATGGTTGTTGGTAAAGTAATTTCGCAAGTCGGCTGGTGGGTGTAAAACTCAATACGAATCAGAGTAAAGCGTATTATTCCATATTTTAACATATGCAACCCAGTAGGTTCTAAGTCCTCCTGCAACATCTAAATTTATAACCCCATACTCCTTGCATTCCCACACCGGCTTTGGCAACAAATGGTTCAAATGGCTCTGAGCACTATGGGACTCAACTGCTGAGGTCATTAGTCCCCTAGAACTTAGAACTAGTTAAACCTAACTAACCTAAGGACATCACAAACATCCATGCCCGAGGCAGGATTCGAACCTGCGACCGTAGCGGTCTTGCGGTTCCAGACTGCAGCGCCTTTAACCGCACGGCCACTTCGGCCGGCCTTTGGCAACATATTCCACATAAACGTTCCATGAAATTTTGGAATTTTGAGTTTTTTGGCGAATTTACACAGACGAGTATTGGTAAGTAGCCAGTCCAGTGTTACAGTCTGAGGAATATTTTAAATAAACAGTCCAAGTCCTTTCTTCTATGATTTAAATACAGCCCCTTACCAATAGTGACGGCCTCCACCATCCTACACTACTGGCCATTAAAATTGCTACACCACGAAGATGACGTCTTACAGACGCGAAATTTAACCGACAGGAAGAAGATGCTGTGATATGCAAATGATTAGCTTTTCAGAGCATTCACACAAGGTTGGCGCCGGTGGCGACACCTACAACGTGCTGACAAGAGGAAAGTTTCCAACCGATTTCTCATACACGAACTGCAGTTGACCGGCGTTTCCTGGTGAAACGTTCTTGTGATGCCTCGTGTAAGGAGGAGAAATGCGTACCATCACGTTTCCGTCTTTCTTAAAGGTCGGATTGTAGCCTATCGCGATTGCGGTTCATCGTATCGCGACATTGGAAGCGTGTCTTCGTCATCGCCATCCTGGCGTATCACCCAGAGTGATGGTATGGTGTGCCACTGGTTACACGTCTCGGTCACCTGTTGTTCGCATTGACGGCACTTTGAACAGTGGACGTTACATTTCAGATGTGTTACGACCCGTGGCTCTACCCTTCATTCGATCCCTGCGAAACACTACATTTAAGCAGGATAATGCACGACCGCATGTTGCAGGTCCTGTACGGGCCTTTCTGGATACAGAAAATGTTCGACTGCTGCCCTGGCCAGCACATTCCCCAGATATCTCACCAATTGAAAACGGCTGGTCAATGGTGGCCGAGCAACTGGCTCGTCACAATACGCCAGTCATTATTCTTGATGAACTGTGGTATCGTGTTGAAGCTGTATGGGCAGCTGTACCTGTACGCGCCATCCAAGCTCTGTTGGACTCAATGCCCAGGCGTATCAAGGCCGTTATTACGGCCAGAGGTGGTTGTTCTGGCTACTGATTTCTCAGGATCTATGCACCCAAACTGCGTGAAATGTAATCACATGTCAGTTGTAGTATAATATATTTGTCCAATGAATACCCGTTTATCATGTGCATTTCTTCTTGGTGTAGGAATTTTAATGGCCAGTAGTGTATTATGCCTTTTTGATTCCTGTAGTTGCTTGGTTGTATTTTGCGCTTTCATTACTGTGCAGGCTAATGATCCAGTTGTTCATAATCCGGCCAAATGCTAGGATTAGAAATGAGATAAATCCACCAGATGTCTTAGGGATGGGCAGAACCTTAGCCATTTTAATACGTCTTCTTCTCACTCCTTTCTGTTTTAAGGCACTTCTTGCCGCTACCACCACTGATTGGAAGCAATTTTTTAAATTTCACGAAGGTTTCTTCTTCTTCTGCTTTAGTGTACGATGAGCTGCAGTCACAATGTGTTTAAAATTTATTCCAGCACACAGTTTAAGTTTGGCATGCATTGCTTCATCCATTTCGAATGCCGCAGTATGCTGTGACATGCCTATGTCATTCCTTCGACATATCTGCTTGGTTTTATCGGCTAAAATTCTATCTGCTGTGTGACACTACGCCAAACATTTATTTTCAACGTACACTAAATCACGCTCCAAAAAAAAAAAAAAAAAAAAAAAAAAAGAAGGGCTCTGAGCACTATGGGACTTAACATCTGAGGTCATCAGTCACCTAGAACGTAGAACTACTTAAACCTAACTAACCTAAGGACATCACACACATCCATGCCCGAGGCAGGATTCGAACCTGCGACCGTAGCAGTCGCAGGGTTCCGGACTGAAGCGCCTAGAACCTCTCGGCCACCACGGCCGGCTAAATCATGCTCATTTCAGGCTTCGTCAAGTAGATAAATCTCCATGATCCAGACATTTTTTTAGTATCATTCCAGGTGGATATAAGTTGTATCCAGGAATATGCAGATCAAATGGTACCTTATCGTGAATACTACTATCATCTCTGATGTGATTCCTAACTCTTTCGTCGTGCTACTGCTCTCTCTGATTCTTGCACACCCTGTTATATGCCAATTGCAAGCCTTCAGCCAACTGTTTTGCGATGTTTCCATGATGCCTTGTGACACAATCTACGGGAAACACATTCAGTTCAGAATTTCTCTGTAATTCCTCTGTGTGAAAAATCCCTGCAATTTCTTCGCCTTCATTGCTTTTTAAGATGTAAGTTCTTGGGTTTGTCTACGGTACTTTGGAAACTGCAAATACCTCCACTGGTGACTTCAACAGGTAAGACTTCTCAAATGCAGTTTTGTATTTCGAAATATGTATCAAATCATCTGCACTGAACTTCTGCTTCCGTAGATCCACCATTCTAATACGACTTTATACTGTATTTAACTGCCCACTGTCACAAATATCAATGGTTCCCATTTTGATCATATAATGTTCAGCTTAATTTTAGTCCTCAATAAGTGATAGACGTATGTCTAGCCATGTGTATCAGCCATGCTGATTAAATTGCGTCCATGTACGGTTTTTATGTTTCTGTTAAAATGATCCATAGTATTCGCTTTCATGTGAGAGAATGTCAAGTATGGGTTTATTCTGTATCATTCCATTACTTACTTGAATTACTTATTGTGAAATTCGCCTCTGTGGTTGTTTTGTAGGTAGTCAGGACGCCAGTTTCTCCTGACCTGTAGCAATTATTCAAAGACCACTTCCTTCCCAGTCTTTGCCATCACAGGAAGAGCTGAGGCGAATTTAGAATACGTATTTATGACCACTAAAATATATATGAAAACTTTATTGGGTATGAATATTCTCTCATATGCACAAGATCAGTCTGCCATGAATCATCCAAACCCCATATTTTGACACGACTATGAGGGAATGCTTTGCGAGCAGACCTGTGAAGTTCACAGACCACAGTCTCCATAATTATTATTGTTTAATAATGCATTTTCTTGATGTTCTGAGCCGCGTGGGATTAGCCGAGCGGTCAAAGGCGCTGCAGTCCTGGACTGTGCGGCTGGTCCCGGCGGAGGTTCGAGTCCTCCCTCGGGCATGGGTGTGGTGTGTGTTTGTCCTTAGGATAATTTAGGTTAAGTAGTGTGTAAGCTTAGGGACTGATGACCTTAGCAGTGAGGTCCCATAAGGTTTCACACACTTTTTTTTTCTTGATGTTCTGAAATGACTGATATTGCCTCGTTCATGTGAGATGTATTCCCCATGGTGGCTGATGCTCTGAGTAGTGATGGCATTCGATGATTTCGTTGGGGCCGTAATAGTACACTATGTGATCAAAAGTATCCGGACACCCCCAAAAACATACGTTTTTCATATTAGGTGCGTTGTGCTGCCACCTACTGCGAGGTACTCCACATCAGCGACCTCAGTAGTCATTAGACATCGTTAGGAATCACAATGGGGCGCTCCGCGTAACTCACGGACTTCGAACGTGGTCAGGTGATTGGGTGTCACTTGTGTCATACGTCTGTACGCGAGATTTCCACACTCCTAAACATCCCTTGGTCCACTGTTTCCGATGTGATAGTAAAGTTGAAACGTGAGGGACACCTACAGCACAAAAGCGTACAGGCCGACCTCGTGTGTTGACTGACAGAGACCGCCGACAGCTGAAGAGACCATCACACAGGAATTCCAAACTGCGTCAGGATCCACTGACAGTTAGGCAGGAGGTGAGAAAACTTGGATTTCATGGTCGAGCCGCTGCGCTCATAAGCCATACATCACGCCGGTAAATGCCAAACGACGCCTCACTTTGTGTAAGGAGCGTAAACATTGGACGATTGAACAGTGAAAAAACGTTGTGTGGAGCGACGAATCACGGTACACAATGTGGCGATCCGATGGCTGGATGTGAGTATGGCGAATGCCCAGTGGACGTTATCTGGCAGCGTGTGTAGTGCCAACAGTAAAATTCAGCGGCGGTGGTGTTATGGTGTGGTCGTGTTTTTCATGGAGGGGGCTTACACCCCTTGTTGTTTTGTGCGGCTCTATCACAGCACCTTCTTGCTTCCCACTGTTAAAGAGCAATTAGGGAATGACGATTGCATCTTTCAACACGATCGAGCACTTGTTCATAATGCACTGTCTGCGGCGGAGTGGTTACACGACAATAACATCCCTGTAATGGACTGGCCTGCACAGAGCCCTGACCTGAATCCTATAGAACACATATGGGATGTTTTAGAACGCCGACTTCGTGCCAGGCCTCACCGACTGACATCGATAAGTCTCCTCAGTGCAGCACTTCGTGAAGAATGGGCTGCCATTCCCCAAGAAACTTTCCAGCACCTGATTGAAAGTACGCCTGCGAGAGTGAAAGCTGTCATCAAGGCTAAGGGTGGGCCAACACCGTGCTGAATTCCAGCATTACCGATGGAGAGCGCCACGAACTTGTAAGTATTTTCAGCCAGGTGTCCGGTTACTTTTGATCACATAGGGTATATGTACTCCACACTTAATGTGTACATTTGGTTTATGCTCAATGTCCATGCCTTTGCCTTAGCTGTGTACATCACTTAACGCTGCTCTAATAATGTTCATGTCTTCCCTACTGTTTCGGCTTTTTAATCGTCCTTTCGGGTCATTGTCTCGTCAGTGGGCTTCAGTCATACGTAACATTTCAGCATGTGATCCCTTCTGGCGAATAATTTTTGGGGGTTTGAAGTTTATAGGAATATTTGTTCCACTAAACCTGTTGTACGCTCAAATTCTTTTTCTCCATCGCATATGGCATCCATCATTAAGCATAGCCTACAGTTCTAATCTTATCTGACCCTATATTCGTATATTTCGTATCTCGCTAGCACTGTGATGCTACCATCTGCTGGCTTGTGTAAGAACTATTTAATGCTTTGTGTTAGTAGCTTAAATGTCTTAGAAAGACTGTTTTTTCTCTATCTCAATGTCAAAAGTTGTAATCTCTGATCAATAACCTTCTATGTCTTCATCACTTTACATTTTCTCAACATGCTGCTGCATATTCAACTGAGTTGGATATAAAATGCATCTTACGTACTCTGGGACTTGCTGAGGTGATGGGTTGTTCTCCTTTTTATTGACGCACTCATTCGTCCCCCTATTAGAGCCTGTCATTCAACTGTAGAACCTTAGATTCATACATCTCTCCTTTCATAGCTGCTGCCTTGATAATGCTATCCAATTTCGCTAACCTTACCTTTCTAAGCTGCTGCCTTGTCACTGTCATCTAATTCCGTTAATATTACGTTCATTGCCTCAATTTTTTGTCAGTGTAAAAACTATTTTTTACTTGTGCCTCCCCCCAACTAAATAGCATTGCATACAAGCCAGTTTATTCATAGCCTACAATATACTGGCACAGAGTCCGCCCCAGTAGCTGAGTGGTCAGCGTGACGGATTGCCGTCCTCCGGGCCCGGGTTCGATTCCCGGCTGGGTCGGAGATTTTCTCCGCTCAGGGACTGGGTGTTGTGTTGTGTTCATCATCATTTCATCCCCATCCGGCGTGCAGGTCGCCCAATGTGGCGCCGAATGTAATAAGACCTGCGCCAAGGCGGCCGGACCTGCCCCGCGAGGGGCCTCCCGGCCAATGACGCCAAACGCTCATTATCATCATCTGGCACAGTTAAGTATTTTTACACGTTGTATGCAGAATCTACTGAAAGTCTCGTCTGTATCAACCATCATTCAATTTTCCCGTTTTTCCAATAAGGAGAAATCCATATTGTGAGTTATTCCTACAATCACCACACATGGTATCAAATTCGCTGAACAACATATCGGTTCCTACATTTGCTTGGTAGATATCCTTTACATTCATACTGTCCTGTTTGAAGGCGATAATAAGGCTCACATTACCCCTCACCAGCTGCTTCAGAATCCTGAATTAGGTTTGGCTCAAAAGAAGACATCGTCTTCATGTACCAGCCAAAACAGAAATATTTCCGTGTCTCATCCTGGTGTTTCTTTTTTTTTAATGCAACATCAAATATGAAAATGCTGTTTGGCTTTTATTTTATCAGGTGGTGCAATATCACTGCTTTCGTTAAACATCTGGTACATTACTCTATTGATACTGTGTCAAATCTCCTGCAATAGCTACTATTTGGGTGGAAACGAGGTTTTTGAAAAAATATACATGCATGAAGCGGATCCCGTCAGGATGTGTTAACAGTGATAGAACAGGATCCAACAATTAAAACACGTATATTGTTGAGAAGTAATGATCCATTCTTTTCCTCCGACTTCCGGTTTCCAGTATCCTTGCAGGAACAGTTGGTCACTACCAGACTCTCGTGGTGGGGATGTTTCATCCGCTCGTTTATGAGTACACACTCACATTGGCATACAGAGTATTTTGTATGGTACATATGTAGCTCTTGAACTCTTTTTGATTTATAAACGCTTACATATTGTAGGGTATATAAATATACTTAAACAAGACCGCAGATCTGTGTCTATATATAGCACACTGGGCTCCTACATTTCTACTTCTATAGACATACGGCATGTATCATGTCGTTGAGCGATGGTTTCCCCAAGGGGAAAAGAGTTTGGCGAGCTAACTCCTACAGATTACTTCACAATGTCTTGTAAAATCAGTAGTCATGTGAGTGCCACCTCAGTCGACACTCTACACTGGTGTGTTTAAAATGTAGCTAACATTAAACAAAACAGATAATTACCACATCACGTTGTTGCAACTTCACCTCACCCACTGCGCATCTCGACATCTACATCCTTTGTTAGTTCTCTCATGACTGGGTGACCTATTTATCAATCGCTGTTAATGTATATTATTTGCAGCAGTGTATGCAACTTTTTTAAAAAATATATATATATTCTTTGATTTCGATATGAAAGACGACTACCCTGAGCTCTACTGCCACTTCACCGACAAAATGAATAAGGTTCTGATCCTACGCAGAGAGATGGTCCTTGTTAACTTGTGCGAGGGCAGCGAGAATATATAACAAGTTATGGCCACTGATGCATCTTTGAAAACAGCCATTACCTCGCTCAGAAGAGAGAACAGCGAATGCACAACTTGGGTGCGCTGAAGAAATCACTTTAACACAGACATTCTGGATATTCCCGAATACGTTATGATGATTCAGCTGGAGGACTATGAGACCCAAGAAGGAGACGATGATCATGTAACTGCCTATTGCGTGTTTGAGTGGCTGAATATTTGTAAATTTCTTTTGAACATTTGTAGGAAACTTACTAAAAGATATCACAGTTTGAAGGCTGTGGACTATTAATTGTTTCCTACACAGTTTATAACTTCGACATGTCATATTTAACATATATTTATACTGCTGCCTCAAGTGTTTAAAAATGTTCTTCTTTCAAAGTATGAGTCCTGTTACAAGCATTATGTGTCAATGCATGATGCCCAATTGGTCGACCTTGCACTATTTAACTGTACAGTGTTGGTTGTAAAAGAGGAAACAAACATTTTTTTACTGGATTTTTTAAATTAATGATATATGTAGACACTGCAGCTTAGCAAATAGGTTGGATTATGGTAATATTTAGGAATAAATGTTTTCACAAACTTTTATTTCATACTTGACTACTTTGCTGTCGGAAGTGCTGCAGTATCTTCGTGCTCCGACCGTTAAGGAGGTGGACGGCTTATCGGCCCGTTGCTCTCGTCTACAGCGAGGCTGTATCTATTTTAACACTGCTCCGCTACAGACTGCGCCGCAGGCGGTGACGATGGGGACAGCGGCGAGAGCAGAAATGAAAGGGGTGGCGGCAACATGGCCAGCAGTCTCCATGTCCACAATTCAGAAATATTTTGCTCCTTTCAGGTAGCCTCAGGTATCAGCTTTACTACTGCCAGTACAGGAAGTTTCATATCAGCGCACACTCCGCTGCAGAGTCAAAATCTCATTCTGGAAGCATCCCCCAGGCTGTGGCTAAGCCATGTCTCATCAATATCCTTTCTTTCAGGAGTGCTAGTTCTGCAAGGTTCGCAGGAGAGCTTCTGTAAAGTTGGGAAGGTAGGAGACGAGGTACTGGCAGTAGTAAAGCTGTGAGGACGGGGCGTGAGTCGTACTTGGGTAGCTCAGTTGGTAGAGCACTTGCTTGCGAAAGGCAAAGTTCCCGAGTTCGAGTCTCGGTCCGGCACACAGTTTTAATCTGCCAGAAAGTTTCATATCAGCGCACACTCCGCTGCAGAGTGAAAATCTCATTCTGCATGTATATGTGTTGTTCCACGTATCCTCCTAAACCACTGAATTGATTCCAGCTGGACTTGACACACATACCACTTATTGTCAGGAAAGAAGTACTGTACACGTAGGGGCCACACTCCCATTCCCCACTGAGGTAATGGTGAAAAACGGGTTACACAGAAGATGGAGAGAGAGGGAGGGGAGGAGGAGATGGACAGAGAAATGGGATAAAGGCGATCGATAAAGAGAATGGGGGCAGCAGGAGACGGAAAATGCAAGACAGAGGGAGAATAGGGGGAGATGCTGGTGGCATGTGGAAGAAGAAGGTTGCAGTGGACAGGCGGAAATGGAAAAGTGTGTGAGGAGGCAAGTAGAAGATGGAGGCTGTGAGGTGGCAGAGGGAGATGGTGAGGAGGCAGATGGAAGTGGGAGGGACTGTGGGGGAGTAGATGGAAGAGGGACAGGTTGTGAGGAGGCAAGTGTAAGATGGACAGGGTTAGAGGAGGCGTGGGGAAGAGGGGAGAGAGGAGTAGAAGGGGAAATGCAGATTAGGGGAGAAATTAAAATTTTTCTTATTTATTTTCATGATGTCATTTCAATAAAACCTGGCATATACACCTGACACATTTTTTCTGTATGTGTGCAATATGGGGGTAAGGTACCCATACTACACATAGGGGACTGATGACCTCAGCAGTTAAGTCCCATAGTGCTCAGAGCCTGCCTGCCCTACTACACCTATGTATGGGGACTGGGTAAAAATGTTCTTTAACAAGATATTGGTACTTCCTTTCTATATTTAGTTGACTTAGAATACTTTTAAAAAATGTCATGCCATTGGCAGTTATTTTCGCTGTTCAGTGAGTCAAACAACTCGTGATAATATGCACTACGGTGAGCCAATATTTTTCTCGACATCTTTTGGTACCAAAGATCATGCCATAAATCTGACTACCATTGATAATTTTAACTTACTCTCTGGAGTAGTCTGGTGTAAAACAGGAGATATTGAGATATATGTGTGCAATATATGTGACACATAGGTGGGGATGAAGCCATGGGTAAAAAGTTAGTCAATAATATAAATGCCCCACATGCCGTTCTTTATCCCTTTTCCGATGTAGGTAATATGTATACTGAAAATAAAGTAGATATTGTTGAGAATAGTGTATTAAAATAAGTTCGCATGTCTATTGACAAAGCCTTCGAACAGATGGTTTATCTACTAGCAGTAACTTCGTAACCACAGATATTTTAAAGATAAACAAGTCATAAAGAACAAAACAATATTCAAAGGTTAGACTGATGGCAGCCTTTATCAAGTCAACCAATATGAAATAAGTAAGCACATAAAATGCATAACATATGGCAGAAGACGAAATTAAAGACAGATTTTACGCAAGAAATCTGTTTTTTTTTTTAACTTTGTGATGTCAAGATATGAGGAAGACGTTTTTAGTACAAACAAAAAGCCCACTTGTATGGGTCTCTTCGTTAATATCGTTGCTGATGACTGAGGAAACTGAGAAAGAGCTCTGAATTTTGAAACAAGCAACAAGAAGGCGAGGTCTTTGATCCAAATATAGAACACACATTAACAAACCTAAGTGTAAAAATAAAACTGTTTTATAATTGTAATGCAAACAAATATATATCTCTATGAAGTACAGTGGAATTATATTAAACGAAAGTGACTGTATATTTCTAAAAGAACGTGGTAACGTATGTTTCAAAGTTAAAGAAAATTTATAATTTCGCATGCGATGTAACGTCAAGATCAAAATACTAAGATTACTGATTCTATCTCTTTCATTATTACGCCTGATGACTGCAATTGTAAGATGAGGTGAAATTTTCTGACGTGCTGCAAGGACAGAAACGTGCAAGTAATGAAACAGTATTTTTTCACTTATAATAGGAAAAACATAAATATTTCTGAAAATATGAAAATGCTACACAGAGCCGACGAAGGACGACATTTAAACAGAAGAAGGAACATATATGTTTATTTCTGAGGCCTCTCCTCTTCAATCGCAGTAAAAACTTCAGTTATGTATATTGCACTAGGAAACTACTCATCTGACGCGACCATATCTGTGTCCGTGAAGAGAGGAAATGGGGTCATCTACGTTGTTCCTACTGGTCTAATGAGACTTATCGCACCTCAAGTATAAAATTTTGGTTAAGAAAAACATTTTTCGGTTGTGTTACACAGTTGGCGATAGAGAATTTTACTTTTTTTTCTGTTTTGTTATGCAACATGTAACAGAACCTCTTTTAAATTAGTGAGAAGGTATAGTAGCAAACAGGACCAATCGCAATTTTCAATTTTGTATAGTTGTAGATCTAACAATGATTGTTTGACCTGACTGGAGCTGGTCATGCAAGAATAAAAATAAAAGTTTTAAATCTTCGCATGTGACACGAACCGTCATTTGAAGGCTCTGGCGACGGTTCCGAAAACAGTAAAATGTTAGTCGTAGAAGCCAGAGCAAAATCGATGAAGAGTACCCATTTCTTGGCGGGACAAATGTATAATCACAAATACACGACAGAAGCCAACGATGTCCGCAAGAGAATTATATACACACAGTGCAGTTGCTTCGGTATTTTGTTTCCTACCAAACTGCATAGTGATTGGCCTTCATGGCAACTATATGTCGCAGTCACGGCGATGCTGATATACACACGTTTATTGTGGAGTCAGTAGCATTGACAATAAGAATGGACCAAAGGAATGCAGAATGATCCTCGACTTACCGTTGGAGAAAAGACAAGAATGTTGACTGATAAGAGACCACCGTATACCAATGAACCCACGGATTCATTGTTGTAGAAGATATAGTTCCAGTTTTGTTAGTTGTTTCAAGTTTGTATCTTCAGTTCACAATTTTTAAATCAAGCGTTGGCGTAATGTGTGGTGATGTCTTGCGATTACGCTTTACCTTACTCTGTTGGTCTTCTGTTGACAGATGTAGTTTCCTATTTTGATTATGATCCAATTTTACATACTACTGTAGAATCAAGACCGGCACTATCCACATCAGTTCTCCTGGCTGCATAAGGTTGAATTGTGTGGAACCAGCCGAAAGAATATTGTCATTAAAGAACACCGGAGAGCAATTCCTGCAGAGTACATTCTACTGTCAGTCTAATTTATGTTAATCATTGCTATGATTTTACAGAAACGTGGAACCTGGAAATCGAGAAGTTGTGGACCGTTCTGTACATACGTATAGCGTTTAACTGTAGTACGTGCTTTGCCAAACGTTTGAATTACAGGTTAATAACAGTCATATGATAATGTGCGAATAATATAAAAGTCTCGTGATCACAAACAACAGTAGCCAACGTCTTTATCTAGTACCTCTAGGATATTTAAATTTCTTACGCTATCATTAATCTTGAGGCCTCATCTTCGGTGATTCTGTATGTTACTACCAGCATTTGGTACTACCCTGAAACGACTATTTTTCACGAAAGGAAAGTAGATTTTAATTTGTCTACATACATACAGATGTCCACAAGTCATAAGCTGGCATAACTTACATTGGCCATCCTGGCTGGTTCGTAGCTGAAAAAAGAAAGAAAATATTAAATGTCAGTGATGTAGTCACAAGAAATATATATCAGTGTAAAACAAATAGCTTATTAAAGAATTTTTTCAATAATACATATAATGATAGCAATTCAAGTCAGTGAACACAATACACGAATGTAATGCATGTTTCTTGATACTGAAATTACGAACATACAAAACCACGAAGCTATTTGTAGCTGCGGTAACAATAGTCTGACACCTTTTCTTGTTGGTTCTTCAGACAATGCAATGAGATGTAACAACGGGGAATTAGGGCAAGTCATATTCTCTTTTACCTAAAGAACTGAAATAATACTCCGAGACGGTTGGATCTCTTGCATCATTTAAGTTCAAAACACACTGAATTCCTCTTGCAGAACCGCGGAAACCTACCCATCTAGGCCAAATGAATTTTCATCATGAGTAGAAACGAGTGTACAGTAAAACGGTTAATGAAGTGCTCTCACATCTGACGTATTTTCGTTTAGTTCGTGCGTTTTATTTTTTCAAATGGTAGGATTCCATCACCGCAAAACTGTCACAAACGACGTAAAATGAACGAGATTCCAGCAATCACTTTGATTCATTCCAAATAATGGCTGGCAAATACCATACGATTTAGAAAACAACTCATGTTGTTATAGTGTTTTCAATGCGACGAATGGTTTTTTACTGCTCACCATGCTAGTCTCCATTGTGCAAGTGTTTTCACATAGGCACTACAACTGCAACCTATCTCTACTTCCATCTGTTTATTGTAGTCGAGCCCAGGTCTCCCTCTTGAACGTTTACCCCCTCCCCCCATACTTCCCCCATTTCTCAACAGTCAACTCCTTACTGCATTAAAATGTGGTAGAACACCTCTGTCGCTTCGAAAGACGTGCCCAGTAGCTAGTTGCAACAGAGTAACTATATACTGGAGCGCTGTAGTTGTAAATATGCAGCATCAGGTACAGTCGTGGACAAAACGAGCGAGACCCCTCGCCTTTTCGTTATGCCGATCCGCACAGCTTTAAAGTCTGCTACACAGCATAACAAACAAGGCGACGAAGTGCTACCAACATACTATGCACAGGCCTGATATTGACAAACTATCCGAACTTTGTCAGACTGTTTTCAATCATGTGTAAGACTACATTAATGCTGATTAGTGTGTTAAACACAACACGTAAATATAAGATATAAATGAAAGAAGAAACGCTAATTAGTATGAACTGTACTAATAAAAATGAATTTCAGCTTATCGAGATAAGACAGCTGTTCTAGTAAGACAAAGTACCCCGGATCGTTACGAATTAGCAAAATATTACGCGCATTCGGCTGCGAAACGATTTTGTCAACGTTCAGACCAGTCATAGTGGATTGCCGTTGCTGACCTACCATGAAAGTGTGCAAATTTAGCAAAACGAAATTCACAAGGGAATGGTCAGACTTGTCATGCCGAAACATGTATTGATTTTTTTAGCACTGTTATTTAACTGTGCAAAAGGTCCGTTTGCAAAATTGTAGCTGCTGACATGAACTGGAAGTCCCTAAAAAAAAAATCACGAACATGGCTGTGTTTCCTGCTTGGCGCTTGCAGTGACGGCTGGCCACCCCTGGAACTGGCGAGTCGCGAGCGTTGTGCGCATGGTCGGGAAGAGCGGCCGTCTTACCGCGGCGTTCACTAAAGAGGAATATCGCTGCAAGGTTTTGGTGGAAAGGGGGAACGAATATTCGTTTCTGTGGCATGCACGTCCTTTTAATTTCTGGTACGTATTTCGAAACATACCGTCCTGAAACTGGTTAGAGATATGAAAGATGTTCTCTACATGTTCATCTATACTCCGCAAGCCACTTTACGGTGAACATTCAATCTCCCCTCACAAGTGATGGCGAACCCTGTAAATGTTTTGCTGCTTGCCATAGAGATATACCACAGGCGCCAAATGAAGCAATCAACAGAAAACACGCGTGAAGACTATGTGTTGTGCGACATGGTTGTTAAACTTCTAGACGAGCATGTAAATGGCGTAGACATGTGGCTAGAAACAACTGGAACACTCGATATTGCAGACTGTGTATACAGACGGCGAAGACACCGACGAAAGTAGCACTCGTGAAGACTCTTCGAGTGATAGTGCCGCGTACCATCATCAATTATCTCCGAAAGTAACACCAGCAACTACAATTACCTTATCAGACAAAGAAAAAGCGGTGAGGTATTGGTTGAACGAAAGTGGTAAGAAACGCCTACGCGTCAGTACTGTTCAAAATAAGTATCGCTTTGTCCGTTCTGAACGTGAATTGTATAGATGGAAAAAGCAAGTCGCTCGACGACGTAATAGTCGACTGGAAATTGCGACGGAGATAATTGCGCGACTTTTTGAGCTATTTACCGATGCCAGACAACAGTCATTTGGTGTGAGCAATGCAACGTTGAGTGACTGGGCGTTAGAGATTGCCAACGCGATAGGCGCTAAAGAATTTACATCTTCTCAAAGTTGGATTAGTCGCTTCAAAAGATCACATAAAATTGTGGCAAGAAAAATAACAAAATTTGTATCGAGAAACAGGTCGGAAAATGAAGTGACACAAATCGAAATGATAGAAGCTTTTCTTACGAATGCAAAAAATAAGGTCGCTAGTTTTAGTGAATCATACGTGGACAATGCAGATCAGTCAGGTTTTCAAAAAGAAATGCGTGCGAAAAGAACACTGTCATTCAAACGGGAAAAACATATTAAGGCGATTGCACAGTCCACGACTGCACTCACCCATTCATACACCATAATGCCCATAATTAGTCTGGATGGTTCAATGCTACCTAAAATTTATGTGTATCTTCAAGAACCAACTGGAAGTTTTGGACCACGTGTCAAAAGAACAATGTTCTACGCAAACAGTCTTGGAGTAGACACATCGAAGTCTGGAAAAATGGCAAACGAAAATGTTACACTTTTCATACGTCATGCTTTTCTTCCGTTCTGCGGGAACAAATCTCTTCTCCTTCTAGATTCGTGGTCAGGTCATAAAAGGTCTGATTCATTAAAAGCTGTATTTCGAGCCCACCCTGACAAAGAAGTAGAGATGCTTCAGATTCCACCAGGCACGACCAACGTAATTCAACCTGTAGACAGAGAATTTTTCCGCCAGTGGATGGCATTTTACAGAAAACTAACAGAGAAAATTATTGTGTGCTGATCACTGCAATTTCCTGTCTATCACCGTGACAATATTCTCAAGCTGCAATCAGTAGTACATTATCAATTTTCCTCCCCACGATTTGAGAATTTGATTAAATATGCGTGACACTCCTCGAAATATGCTGATATTAGGTCTGATTCATTCCTAACACCAGCCTAGTTTTGTCTACGGACATCTAACAACGTCTGTGATTCGCAGGGCTGTCATATGTCGTCTTTACTTGTATGTTCTTGGTACACAAAAAACCTATGTTTTGAACAATGTATCAACGTTTCGCATTTTTGCGGTAATTACAAGAAATAAAATTTGGACGTGTTATAAACCGTATATTTATTTGTGTCTATTTCATAGCTATTTGGAAAGAATGTCGTAGATAACATATCAGCCATATTTGTCAATGAATGTTTAATTATCATACGATCGCTTTCACTGGGGGAATCAGCTCTCTCACCGCTGTGGCAAGAGAGCGGCGCGTAGCTAACGCCACCTTGTCCCTAGATGGCGTTGGTATAACGTAGCGAGAGAGGCCAGGGTTGTACAAGAGGCAGTTATAAGAGTGGAAACCATGCGACAATAATGTCTTACTTCATAAAATTTTTTACAGACTTCCAGGTCATGTCAGCAGCTAAAATTCTGCATACAGACTTCTTGCAATGTTAACTCACAGTGGTAAAAAAAGCAACACAGGTTTCGACATGACAAGTCTGACCATTCCCTTGTCAGTTAAAAATCATTCAGTGCCACACGTAAGTCAATTCAATTACTGACAGAAGTGGAAAAAGGAAGGCAGTAACAAATATGAAATTCTACAAGAGTTTCATATTGACATCCACAGGGCGCCAGTACAGAATAATGGTAGAAATAAAACGTATTGGGGACGCGAGAATTTCTTAAAATTGCTTTACTTATAGTCTATTTGCCACCATCGAGATTAGAACCGAAAGCAAACCAGACTTCCCTTGCAGTAGCAAATACCTTTCACTACGCTAGCAGACAACCCAGGCAAACAGCCTTCTATTATTACCACAGATATGAATAAGCCGGCAATTTCGTAATGAAAATGGCAAAATGATCTGCAGTTTCTGTTGCATAGAGCTTTCTGGACTCTAAAACATGAATTTTCTACCTTTATGTCACCGCTTATGTGCCAATCATTCGGGATGTTTATCGAAATAACAAAACACTGTTATTTGCGAGTAAATTCAGTAAGATAATTCTGCACCACTTCAGGAAATAAACGGCTACATAGCTGCCAAACGTATTCTACAATGTTTCGAATTCTCCATTAGACTCGCCACAGCCAGAAGACGTCCATTAGCCGAAGTGTTTCTTAAGCTAGGTAGCAATGGGAATGCTCGCACTTCTAAAACGCGGTGGCATTAATACTATGATCTGAATTACCACGTGTGTAAGAAGATGGATTTTATTTGGATCGAAAGTGTAGCTACGAGTAGTATACTGTTGTATCGACTGCAACTACAACATTTCGAATAAAGAGTACGGAGAATTATTTATGCGGCCCTCATCTTCAGTAACTGTCGTAGCTATTTCCGTTTTTAAGATTTCGTCACCTAAGTAAGTAAAAATTGAACCCTACTAGTCTCACTTTCTTCAACGTCTATCTGTCTACCCAACCCTTAAAACCAGTTTACCTCGAGTACGGGTAGACATAATGAGCGGAAATGTATCGCACTTCCTGCGGTATATGGTCCCTTGGTGGTGTAAAAAAGTGAGCTTCTACGTCAACGCAATCTAAAGATAAGGCCGTTTGAGTAAAAAAAATTGCGCGAAAGGTCAAAAAATGGCTCAAAGAACTATGCGACCGAACTGCTCAGGTCATCAGTCCCCTAGACCTAGAACTGCTTAAACCTGCCTAACCTAAGGACATCACACACATCCATGCCCGGGGAAGGATCGTACTGACGGCGCAAGCAGCCGCGCGGTCCGCGTTATGACGCCGTTGAACGCACGGCTAACCTGCGCCGGCAAGCTGTTAATATCATCTGGTGTTGCTAAAAAGTTATTCACTTCTGGTGAATGTTTTTCTGGGCAGTTCATTTAAGATAGAATAACTAAAATATATTTGATGTTACGGAAGAGGAAGGACGCGTAATTCATTTCCCCTTGTCTTTATTTATGATGTTAGATTCGCAATCTGAGCATACGTACTATCCATAACCACACTTTAGCGCCAAGTCATAGTCACAGATATGCGAATACAACACATTGGCTTATACTTAAGGCATTTAGTTTCCCACAAAGTGGTGGCAGACGATGCTGTAGCGTCTTCGAAGCGCGAGTTTCGCCAGTGCTAGCTATCTCAGCTATGTGACCATCGATTTACGTTCTTAAGTGGTTCATAATTACGTTAGCAAATCCACTCAATATTTTTATGTCCTTTAAATTACATTTGCTACATGATTCGCGCTGAAGACGTAGGAAATGTATGTTATTTGGTCCAGGAAGCACGTTCCAACAGAAATTGCTGCTTACATTGACATTTACGTTGCGAGTTAACCGTCTTATCCATCACATGGACAACAAGGATGCTCTGTTTTGCTACAGTTGTTTCATAGCTAAGTGGTATTGTGTGTTGGTGGCGCTGCCAGTTTACATACTGCGCATGTAACACACAATAAAAGCGTTGGATGCCTACAGTGATCAGTCTACTTGAAAAACTTTTGTTGTCAACGTAATTTATGTAACTTGCTCTTCGACTTCCAATTTGCTAATTTGTGCAAAAATGTTTTACCATGCTTGTCCAAGTTTCAAACATTCTCTGACTGAAAAAACGTAGGCATGAAAGAGCCAGTGAAAGCAATTATTCGCTATTATAGCAAAATTTTGAATGCACTGCACACTTGAATTGTCTATATTGATTCTGAGAGTTTCGTAATTCCTCTTGTTATTTACTGTCTCAATGTCATCCCTGAGAATAAAATTAAAGGCAGTGGGATTAGGTTCTTGATCTATATACTGTGTACTAATATTCGGCGCTGCTAAGTAAATTTTTAAGGTTATATTCTTTACGTAAAACAGAGTATCGGTTTCAGTCCTAGGGTCGACGATAAACTTCAGAAGTACAATTACAGAATAGTGGCATATCGATTGTAGCTCCTCACCATCAACAGTAGTTGTTACCCACATTTTCGTATTTGCTATTTGACTGTCGCCACTCTTTAGAGACCAACCTGATCTTTCCACAACGCCATTTTTATTTGCTTCTTAATATGTCCTATAATTACAGATTTGTTGAAAATATTATTTGTTAAATACGCTATTCTACAAATTAAAAACTTCCAGTTATTTTTTATATCCTGAAACTTACTACCGATCACTTTCACTGAAGAGAAGATACATAATAATAAAATGAAATCATAGATTAGAATCTCAAAGCATACTGTGAATGGTTAAGATGAAATGAACTAAAAATCATCTTCTTGTCTGAAACACGTTACTGTTCCAGAGAACTTCGGCGCCTCTCAAAATTTTTTACACCTCTGACATTTATCCACATGTGGACATGCCTCATGAAGTAGCACTGTTTAGCCATCACAAAATAAAGCCTCAAAAAAAAGAAAGCCGTTTATTTCCTGGTATCGTGCAGAATTGTCCTACTAAATTTACTCGCTAATTACAGTATTTTGTTATTTCGATAAACATTCCGAATGATTGTCATATAAGCGGTGACATAAAGGTAGAAAATTCATGTTTTAGAGTCCAGAAAGCTCTATGCAACAGAAACTGCAGATCATTTTGCCATTTTCATTGCGAAATTGCCGGCTTACTCATGTCTGGAGTAACAATAGAGGGCTGTTTGCCTGGTTTGTCTGCTAGCGTAGTGAAAGGTATTTGCTGCTGCAAGGGAAGTTTGGTTTGTTTTCGGTTCTAATCTCGATGGAGGCAATAGATTATCAGTAAAGCAATTTTAAGAAATTCTCCCGCCCCCAATACGTTTTATTTCTACCATTATTCTGTACTGGCGTCCTGTGGATGTCAATATGAAAATGGTTCAAATGGCTCTGAGCACTATGGGACTCAACATCTTAGGTCATAAGTCCCCTAGAACTTAGAACTACTTAAACCTAACTAACCTAAGGACATCACACACACCCATGCCCGAGGCAGGATTCGAACCTGCGACCGTAGCAGGATGTCAATATGAAACTCTTGTAGAATTTCATACTTGTTACTGCCTTCCTTTTTCCGCTTCTGCCAATAATTGTGGCACTGAATAATTTTTGACTTAATTTCTTGATGAATCTTCACGCATTGCTAAATTTGCACACATTCATTGTAGGTCAGCAACGGTAACTCACTATGACTGGTCTGAACGTTGACACAAACCGTTTCGCAGCCGAACGCGCATAATATATTGCTTATTCGTACTTTGACTTCCTGGAACGGTTGTGTTATCTCGATAAGCTGAAATTCATTTTTATTAGTACAGTTCATACTAATTGGCGTTTCTTCTTTCCCTTATATCTTATATTTACGTGTTGTGTTTAACACACCAATCAGCATTAATACGAAGACTGGAACTTAAATAGTGGCAACTATTTATTCACAACCGATACAAAAGAGTGACATGCTTGTACCTGTTACTGTCCTTCAAAGAAGTCACCGCGTCGTGCAGAACCCGTTGCCACCGATGTGGAAGGCGTAATATACCATTAGCAGAGCCTGTTCTGCTGATGGTGCGAATGGAGCGGTCTAAATTTATGGTGATTCTCGTGTACGACTGTGATGGTGTTATTCTAACGCATTACGTTTCTCCACACCAGACCGTCAATCCACAGTATTACTGTTCGGTTTTGCAGCATCACCTGAGACCGGCTTTGCGAAAGAAACGGCGACACTTTCTGCACAACCCACCCACCATTTTGCACGACAATTCGCGGGCGCGTACAGCACAAGCTGTGGCTGCTCTGTTCGGTCGATGGGTCTGGGAAGTACTGTACCATCCAAAGTCCTTGTAACTTTGATTTGACTGCTTCGTGGCTTTCGCTTCAGAACTGTTCCAGAGATTCGACAGGCAGTAGACCGCTCCATTCGCACCATCAACAGACCAGGCTCTGCTAACGGTATACTACGCATTCCACATCGATGGGAAGGGGGTTCTACACAACGCTGGTGACTACTTTGAAGGACAGTAACAGGTGCAAACATGCAACTCTTTTGTATCGGTTGTGAATAAATAGTTGCCACTATTTAGGTTCCAACCCTCGTATAGTCTTACACATGATTTGAAACAGTCTGACAAAGTTCGGATAGTTTGTCAATTTGACGCCTGAGCATAGTATGTTGGTAGCACTTCGTCGCCTTGCCTGTTATACTGTGTAGCAGACTTTAAAGCTGTGCGGATCAGCATAACGAAAAGGCGAGGGGTTTCGCTCGTTTTGTCCACGACTGTACACCTCGGAAAGTTTCTTTCTTTCGCCTGGGAACTTCTAGAGATGATGATGTCCCCTTCACTGCAGAAGAGACGCTCGGCTGTGACTCCGTTTATAAACTGGTACTGTAAGAGTTATGATTACAGTAAAGTGATGGTCTTACACATTGCCCCTTACCACGGATAACACAGTGGCCGACGACCTTCACGTAACGGTCGAGAGCAGTGGCATTGAAGTAGAGTTGTCAATGCTAACAGACGAGCAACACTGAGTGAAATAACAGCAGAAATCAATGAGGTAAGTACGACGAACTTATCCGTTAGGACAGTGCAGCGAAATTTTGTTTTAATGGGCTACGTCAGCAGATGACCGACGCGAGTGATTTGGCTAACAGCACGACATCGCCTGCAGCTCCTCTCCTGGGCTCGTGGCCACATCAGCTGGAGCTTAGACGACTGGAAAACAGTTATTTGATCACATGAGTCCCAATTTCAGTTAGTAAGAGCTGATGGTAGGGTTCGAGTGTGACGCAGACCCCATGACGCCATGGACCCAGGTTGTCAACAAGATGGTAGTGGCTCCATAATGGTGTGGGCTACGTTTACATAGAATGGACTGCGTCCTCTAGTCCAACTGAACCGATCATTTACTGGAAATGGTTATGTTCGGCTACTTGGAGACCGTCTGCAACCATTCATGGACTTTATGTTTCCAAATAACGATGCGCCATGTCACTGGGCCACAACTGCTCACGATTGGTTTGAAGAATTTTCTAGACAGTTCGAGCGAATGATTTGGCCACTCAGATCGCCCGACATGAATGCCATCGAACATATATGGGACATAATCGAGAGGTCCGTTCGTGCACGAAATCCGGCGCCGGCAGCACTTTCGCAGTTATGGATCGCTATAGAGGCAGAATGGCTCAATGTTTCTACCAGGGACTTCCATCGACTTGTTGAATACATGCGACGTCGAATTGCTGCACTACCCATGACAAAACGAGATCCTTCACGATATTAGGAAGTATCCTAAGACTTTTTTCACCTCACTGTAGTACTCAGCAAAGAGCATTTCACTATAATTTAAGCGATGCCTTGTTTCATTCCGCAGAAAGTGTTGGCACAGCATCGCTACCGCAAAATGATAACACAATATGCTACACGTGTAAATTGCTGACACAGAAATCCAATAATGCTTGGTTACGCTTTATCGTAGATATCCTGAACAGTGAACCAAGTTATGTGTACTAATGCACATACTATTAACAAAATTTCACACTCGCGACCGCACCTGACTACGTCCGTTACAATCGCCACCGCTGACTTCGGTAGTCGCCACGCGACTCCTATAAACCATTATTTCTTACCAGTGACGTTACATGCGCAACCGCACTCGGGAACCTTCACCACCCAGCTGTCATCAACAATGACATCCGAGTTGCTGTCTCAAACTTTTCGGCAAATCAGGTGCCTAGATAACCCTCACTACCTTACAAGAGTCGGTTTCCCTCAGCCAACAGAAAGTGAAGAAGCTGTCTACAGATGGACTGTGACGCTGTTACTCACCAGAAAGACACCTCCGTCCCATAACAGACTCCCACACATTAGGGCTGGCCATACATTGCACAATGTTGCAGTTTGATGGATACTCGTTTGCCCTAAATGTTACGGTGTCCTACTCCTTCTTATAGTCAAATTGTGCCATGAAGTTCTTCTCTGCCCTATCATATTCTGCAACTCGTCGTTATCTACTCGGTCTGCTCATCTAATCTTGATCAGTCTTCAGTAGCATCGTATTACAAAACTTATGTTCTCTTCTTCTCTGTTCTGTTTATAGCCCACAGTTTCATTCCATATGAGACAACACCCCAGAGTAATACTTTCAGAAAAATCTTCCTAACAATTAAATCCATGTTAAACGTTAGCTAACATTTCTGTTTTAGGAAAACTATTCTTGCTGTTGTCTGTATTTTTTTATCCTCTCCATTTCGGACATCATCAGATTTTTCTGGGAGCTGATGTTCATATTATAACCCATTTTCAAGACACTGTCCATCCTGTTCAAGTAATTTTCCAAGTCCTTTTTCGTCTCTGACGGCGTTACTAAGTCTTCGGCAAAAGTTTTTACTTCTTCGTCCTTCATTTTAATTATTTTCTAAATTTCTCTTTAACTTTCTTTATTATATGTTCTGTCCACAGATTGGATAACAAATGCCGCACTGTACAACCCTCTCTCACTTCTTTGTTAAATACTGCCATCTTGTACGTCATTCGACTATTACAATTACGGTCTTGTTTACCTATTCGCTGTAGACAGCCTTTCGCTCACTGTATTTTAACTTTGATAATTTACAAACACCAAAGAATCGTACCCATAGATATTATAAAAATGTATGTATGTATGTACACCAATCAGCCAGAACATTATGACCACCTCCCTAATAGCCGGTATGTCCACCTTTGGCACGAATAACAGCGACGACGTCTCATGCCATGGAAGCAGTGAGGCCCTGGTAGGTTGCTGGCTAGAGTTGGCACCACATCAGCACACACAAGTCACCTGATTCCCATAAATTCTGGGGAGGGGAGCGATGAGGTCTGACACCACGTTCAATCACATCCTAGATGTGTTCGATTGGGTTCAGATCTAGCGAGTTGGGGAGCCAGCACATCAACTAAAGCTCGCCACTCCATCGTACTCCTGGCCTTATGACAGGGCGTAATACCATGCTGAAAAATGCCGCTGCCATCGGGAAACACGACCGTCATGAAGAGTTGTACGTGGTCTGCAACCAGTCTACGATATTCCTTGGCCGTCATGGTGCCTTGCACGAATTCCATTGCACCCATAGATGCCCACGTAAATGATCCCCAGAGCGTAATGGAGCCGCTGCCATCTTGCTTCCGTCCTGCAGCACAGGTGTCAAGGAGCTGTTCCCGTGGAAGGCGACGGATTCGCGACCTCCAATCGGCATGATGAAAAAGGTGTCGATATTCATCAGATCATGCAACGCTCTGCCACGGTGCCAACGTCGAGTACCGATATTCACGTGCCCATTTCAGTCGTAGTTGCCGATGTCGTAGTGTTAACATTGGCACATGGATTGGTCGTCAGCTTCGGAGGCCAATCGTGCACTAAGTGTTCAGACACACTTGTACTCTGCCTAGCATTAAAATCTGATACTAGTTTCGTGCGCAGCTCGTGGTCGTGCGGTAGCGTTCTCGCTTCCCGCGCCCGAGTTCCCGGGTTCGATTCCCGGCGGGGTCAGGAATTTTCTCTGCCTCGTGATGACTGGGTGTTGTGTGATGTTCTTAGGTTAGTTAGGTTTAAGTAGTTCTAAGTTCTAAGGGACTGATGACCATAGATGTTAAGTCCCATAGTACTCAGAGCCATTTGAAGCCATTTGATACTAGTTTCGCTATAGTTCGCAGCCTGTCCTGTTTTATCAGTCTGCCCAGCCTACGACTTCCGACTTCTCTAATATGGGATGGCCTGCCGAACCCCACGACGTCTGGAAGTGGTTTCACCTTGGTTTCGCCACGTGTTGAAGGCACTCGCCACAGCACTCCTCGGACACCCGACAACTCGTGCAGTTTCCGAAATGCTCGTGCCTAGCCTCCGAACCATCACAATCTACCCTCGGTCAAACTTAGATAGAACGAGCGCTTTCTTCATTCTACGCACAGTCAGCATGCTCACTGATATTACGAGGGTTGCCTAGAAAGTAATGCACCGCGTTTTTTTTTTTCTCAGCCGAAAAGAATGCTACGAATGCGAAACGTTACGTATGTATTATCTGAAGTGTCATGAGTGAGCGCGCCAAGTTTCCGTCACTTCCGATAGATAGTGTAGCTGCAGGACAGTTTCAAAATGGCGTCTGTATGTGATGTACGTTACAAGCAATGTATCATTGAATTTCTCAGTGCAGAGAAAGACACTGTGGGGAATATTCACAAACGCTTGTGCAAAGTCTATGAGTCATCTGCTGTCGACAGAAGTACAGTTAGTCCTGGGCACGGAGGGTGGAAGGCGGTTCGGCGGAACTCCACGACTTGCAGCGGTCGGAGAGACCATCCATGGCTGTCACACCTGACATGTTGCAGCGAGCTGATGTTGTCATTCGCGACGACAGACACATTAGGACTCGGCAGTCGGCGCTGCATCTGTCAATCAGCAAAGGAAGTGTGGATGCAATTATCCGCACTCTTGGATATTCAAAAGTGTGTGCAAGATGGGTCCCGCTGTGTCTAACGGTGTATCACAAATCGCACAGAAAAAAACATTTCTCTTAATTTGTTACAACGTTTTGAAACTGAGTGCGAGGTCTTCTTGTTCCAAATTATGACAGGTGATGAAACCTGGTTTCACCATTTTGAGGCCGAAACAAAACGACAGTCGATGAAATAGCGCCATTCCCATTCCCCACAGTAAAAAAATTCACAGCGACTGCTTCCCCCGGTAAGGTCATGATCACCGTGTTCTGGGACTGTGAAGGTGTGATTCTCATTGATGTGATGCCAAGAGGTGAGAAGCACATGTCAACACATTAACAAAAGTCAAGACGCGCTTCTGGCGACTTCGGCGCCACAGCAACGTAGGAGATGTTTTTCTGCGCAACACGATGACGCTCGGCGCCACACAAGTCTAAGGATTGCTGAACACATCGCAAAACAGCGTTGTACAGCGTCACCCCATCCACCCTACAGCCCTGACCTTGTCCCCTAGGACTTCCTCTTGTTTGGGCCATTAAAGGACGCCATTCATTGAAGACATTTTGCGGACAATGAGTAGGGGAGTCACACAGTGAAGCACTGGCTCCTCCACCATGACAAGGATTGGTACCTACAGGGCATACACGCCCTTGTTTCGCTCTGGAGGAGAGCCATGGAACGGGATGGAGATTACATGGAAAAATAGGGTATGTAGATGAAACACCATTTTTCAGTGTGTAATTCTCATTATGTTCAATAAAGAATTGTTGAAGAAAAAATGCGGTCTTTACTTTCTGGACAACCCTCGTACATACACAGTGCGTGTGTCTGACTAGCAGTAATTCATCACCAGGTGACAGTGCTATCGCCTAGACGGGTTTATATCGACAGGAGGTTGGTGGTCATAATGTTCTGGCTGATCAGTATGTGTATGTATGTATGTTCCACAGTTCCTCCTAAACCACTGCATCAATAACAACCAAAGTTGGTACACGTATAATTTACTTCTGGAAAGAATCACTGTGGGGGTAAGAATAACCCATCTATCAAAGGAGAGTGGAGGGACAGGGGGATGGGGCGGAGGACGGAGGGGTGGGGGGGGGGGGGGAGGAGTGAAAAAGCATTGTAGCGCACGACGCTCGAATACCAATACTTTAGTATCTGAGAATGAGAGGCACTTAGAGGCTTGCAAGAAACATAATTTCAAACCGTTACGGAACTTCTAGCTAACGACCCCCACAAAATGATGAAAGGAAAAAAAAATTGTCGCTTACTACATTTTCTCTGTTCACGCAGTAAAACTGCTAACTGAAGCATGACGCTTTAATTTATTAATTTTTTACTACCTACTTTACTCATGTCACATTTTGGACACAGTATTCACATATACCACTGAATGTACCAAACAGATTGCATCATTCTACGACACTTAGTTCAAAAGGTACGACGTCATAAACACTGAATGCGTGAGAAACCACCGCATCAATCATGCAAGACGTTTAAATTTTTACTTGGTTGCTGCTAACTCTATTTGTAACACTTTCCACACATATATCATTGTACGACACGTAGTTCAGGAGATATGATGTCAAAACTGAGATGGCCGGCCGCGGTGGTCTAGCGGTTCTAGGCGCGCAGTCCAGAACCGCGCGACTGCTACGGTCGCAGGTTCGAATCCTGCCTCGGGCATGGATGTGTGTGATGTCCTTAGGTTAGTTAGGTTTAAGTAGTTCTAAGATCTAGGGGACTGATGACCACAGATGTTAAGTCCCATAGTGCTCAGAGCCATTTGAACCATTTGAACCAAAACTGAGATGCAAGAGAAAACTGCTGCATAATGAATAGCGCTTTAATTTATTACTTCTTTGCTACTAACTCTATTCGCAACATATTTCGGAGACAGTGTCCGCTTATGCCGCTAAATGTACCTAGAAAAATATGTCAAGTACGACACATGGTTCGGGAGATGTGGCGTCATAAAAACAGAGATGCGTCAGAAACTGCCGCATCAAACATGACGTTTTAATTTATTAGTTCGTTACTACTAACTCTATTCACAATACATTAAGCAGACAGTAGGAATATGCACCACTGGGTGTAAGTGCAAAATTATATTACCGCACAACACATAGTTCACGAGATACGAAGGCATAAACATTAAACTGCGTGAAAATGAAACTGCATGGCTAAATACGTTTACAAATACGTGTGAAATATGTTTAGTACATGTGAAATATATTTGACACGTGCGTATGAGAATAAAGCCATGGGTAAAAGGCTCATCCAGACCCCTGGAACGATTTCAATCAAATTTGGTACACGTATCAATTACATTCTGGAAATAAACACTGTAGGTTGAGTGTGATAATGTGGAGAGAGAAGGGTGGACGATGTTATGGACAGAAAACGGGGGGCAAGGAGGATACAGGCACATATACGAGGAGAAGGAGATGGTCAGTGATAAGGGAGGGAAATATGGACAGAGCGAGGAGAGAGACAGAGATGGACAGGGACAGGAAAGAGGAGGAGATGGACAGAAACATGTGGCGAAAGAAACAGGTAGAGAGATGGGGTATAGAATATGAACAGGCAGTGGTGGAAGAGGAAATGGACAGAGAAAAGGAAGAGGAGGAGATGGACAGACAGAGGGAGAGGAGGAGGAGACGGACACGGAAAGTAAAGGGGAGGAGATGAAGAGGGAGAGGAGAAGATGGACAGAGAGATGGGAGAAGGTGATGGACATGGGGAGGGGGAGGAGATGATTGACAATGAGAGGAGGAGGAGAAGGTGGAGTTAGAAGGGGAGGAGCATATCGACAGAGGGGGGAGGAGTACATTGACAGAGGGAGGGCAGAGGAGGAGATGGACAGAGAGATTGGGAAGAGGGAGATGGACAAAGAGAGGGGGCAAGAAGAGACGGACAAAGAGAGGAGGAAGGAAGAGATGGAGAGAGAAAGGAGGGAGGAGTAGATGGACTAATAAAAGATTGGAGTCAATAGATACCTGGGTAAAGCCGGGATTCTCACCTAGTAACCTATAGAGGGACGTTCGGTACCTGGCTGACCGACTCACAACACTTCCTTGGGAGTCAGTGAGTCCAAATCCTTGTCTGGCCATCCCATTCTATCTTTATCTTAAATTAAATGTAATTAAAAATATGTGTACTGGAATTTGATTCTTCCTGCCTACGTCTGCCCCAAATGAAGTGTCTAACATTGTATTTTTTTCCACACTCGCATTTCACACTTAAAAATCTAATTACTGCTACGACTGTTGATGCAACATAGTTATCAGATTATGCGCTCATGTCACTTTTTATGATACATAATATTAGTTGCGACCACGATGCAGCCACTAGTGCAGGGGTGTCCAACTTTTTAGCCTAGCTGGACCACATTGGAAGAAGACGAATATTTTTCTGTCACACACAATATATTTAACACTAACAATACTCCCCGAAAAAAAGGAAAAATTGGAAGGACCAGGAATTTCAAATGGAAAATATTCAGTTTATCATAACTTCACATAAACGGAATTTTATGCATAATTCTTTTTTTTTAAATTTTTTATTTAAAAAAAAAAACGAGCGTTTTATAGATGCGCACTTCTTGGGCCGCACTGATAATTGCTTTGGGCTGCATGCTGCCCACCTTATCTTCGTGGTCCTTACGCGAAATGTACGTTGGTGGTAGTAGAATTGTTCTGCAGTCAGCTTTAAACGCCGGTTCTCTAAATTTTCTCAGTAGTGTTTCGCGAAAAGAACGTCGTGTTCCCTTCCGGAAATCCCACTTGAATTCAAGATCCTACTCTGCAGTACACGCGTGGTGATCGAGCCTACCGGTAACAATCTAGCAGCATACCTCTTAATCAGTCCGATCTGCGGGGAATTCGAAATACTTCAGAAGTACTCAAGAATGCGTCGCACTAGTGTTCCGTAGGCAGTGCCATTTATAGATGAGCTACACTTCTCTAAAATTCTTCGAATAAACCGAAGTCGACCATTCGTCTTCTCTATTACCGCCTTATATGCTCCTGTGTCAAGCAGCATAGCACTGATGCTGTGTTAGAGCCCTACAGGATTATTTTTCCCAATCATCTGCATTAATTTACATTTGTTTACATTTATAGCAAGCTGTCATTCATCCGACCTATTAAAAATTTTGTTTAAGTCATCTTCTGTTATCCTACAGTGATTCAACGACGACATCTTCCCGTACACCACAGCGTCCACAACAAACAGCAGGAGAGTGCTGCTCATCCTGTCCGTGATAGTCACTTATTTACAGTATATAGAGAATAAGAGCCGCCCTATCTCACTTACCTGGGGCATTCCTAACGATACCGTTGTCTCTGATGAACACTCACCGCAGAGGATATTATTTAGAAGGTCTTCAAGCCATTCGTATGCTCCAAACTTGTTAAAAGTCTGTAGTGGAACACCGTGTCAAACCCTTCCCGGATATCTAGGAATACGAAATCTACCTTTTGCCTTTCATCCACGGTTCGTATGATATCGTGTGAGAAAAGGGCAAGCTGAGTTTCATACGAACTAATTTGTCGACAGAATCTTTTCCGTCTCACGCAAATTTATTATATTCCAACTCTGAATATGTTCAAGAATTATGCGGCACACTGATATTAAGAATATTGGTTTTCAGTTTTGCAGGACCGTTATTTTACTCTTCGTGTATACGGGAGCCGCCTGTGCTTCTTTCCATTCGCTGGGGACTTTGCGCTGGGCGCGAGTTTCGCAAGAAACGCGAGCGAAATAAAGGGCCAGTAGCGTAGAGTTCTTTCCGTAAAGCCGAACTGGGACACCACCTGAACCTGACGACTTACTTGTTTTTATTTCAAGTTTCTTCTCAACCGCAAGGATGCCTATTTCTATGTCCTCCATGCCAGTGTCTGCGCGACGATCAAACTACGGTATGTTTGTACGATCCTCCTGTTTGAATGATTTCTTGAACGCGAAATTCAAAACTTAAACTAATACTATGCGCAAACAAAACCAGTGTTACCAAACAGGCCTTCGGACCACGGACTTAGATGTTCACGGAAATTTGCAGCTACCATAGCTCGATTGAAGATCAACCACTGCCGATTTGCACTGCACCTACACTGCACGGGCATAGCATAATCTCCACTTTGTGTCTACCGCGAAATGAAAGACACAAATCACATATTTTCTGCGTGCGACAACCGTTGGGACCTCTCATCAAAGTTGCTAAGTAATTTTGTGAGCAAGACATACCAGCTACTAACATCTGCGCCAACATTATTGGCAACTACAGACTCCGCAGGGTATAAACAACTTTACGCTTTTCTAACGGAAGCGAAAAGAGAGATATGAGCTAATTCACGTGAAGTAAATAACTTTTTGTGACCGCGGTATGTTATTGAACGTTGCTTTTGCTTTTGTTTTATGTAATCATCATTTGTATTTGTTTTATCAGTTGGCATCTGTGTCTAGGACAGTTGCATCGCTTTATGATTTACTTACGTGGATGGCTGTATGGGGAACACTCAAACGCCAATAAAATGAAATAAAACTAAGCTTTTCTTTTGCTGTCTTCTATTACCATACCAGTCTGATGTATGAGTGACTGAGTATAACCCTTCGTTCCGCTTGGTGAATTTATGCAGAATCAGAATTTTCGCCAGTTCTCAGCAAGATATTATGCTAAGGTATGGCGGTGGAAATTATTGTATACTTCGTGGACCGATCTTTTTACAGATGCACGAATTACTTCTTTTACGTGGAGAGCTTCTGTAAAGTTTGGAAGGTAGGAGACGAGATACTGGCAGAAGTAAAGCTGTGAGGACCGGGCGTGAGTCGTGCTTCGGTAGCTCAGATGGTTAGCCGGCACGGTAGCTCAGCGTGTTCGGTCAGAGGGTTAGCAGCCCTCTGTAATAAAAAAACTGAGTCAATCGATCAACAACGAACTTAAACGGATGTCTTACGACGTCCGCCCCGAGCAGATGCAACGAAAAAAAAGAAAAGAAAAGAAAAAAAAAGATGGTAGAGCACTTGCCCGCGAAAGGCAAAGGTCCCGAGTTCGAGTCTCGGTCGGGCACACAGTTTTAATCTGCCAGGAAGTTTCACTTCTGTTACGTGTCTGTCATGTGCACTTTCTTTGTTGAACTGAGAGTGCAGCAGTCTCTGCTTCCTCGGCATTTTCCAATTTTCCGACTTTTGTTACTAAACCATGGCTGATCTTTCCCATCCTTATTCCACTTACTCTATATTTATAAAATGTGAGAAAGAAAGATTCGAAATCAGTCACGCAAAATAAATATCATCTACGCGAAACAAATACCATTTATTTCTACACGGCGGGGTGTGAATTCGTCATTTCCCAGAAACTTCAGGCGCAGTCTAAATTCACAATGGCCCCTTAAAAAGAATATTGTCATTTGCTTCCAGCCCGCATGTTTATCTGAGCTTCCGTTGTGTCTCGAATGACGTAGAATATACCATATATTACGCCTTAACTAAATGTAGGAAATTTCTGGATAGCAATTCTCTGAGAGAATACAAATAACATACTGTCGATAATGCTATTCACAAGCTGTTCGTAACATCCTCATACAGTTGCTTTTCACACGATTTCTCCTTACTTAGGCCTCTGTAGACGAAATGGATTGAGAAAATAAACGAAGTGATACAGATGTCTAGACAATCATGTTCAGTGACAGAAACCTCTGGAGACAACGTTCTAGTTGTAGTTTAATGCGGGAAATCGTCGGACTGTTCTCCAATCTGTTTGTCCAAAAACCTCAGCCTCTTATTTCGCTTTCTCTAGAATGAGATTTTTATATTCAGCTGCCGCCAAGAGTCCGTGCTTTAATTGGAAAAGGTATGTTCATTCATTCATCTTTCATAACGTAACAAAGTACTTATTGACGTTAATAAAACGATCGGTAGTAAATTGCTATTACTGTGATAACTGCTACTCTTTTAACCAACTATCTTATGCTAGGGTACACGCAACGTGCCTTCCCCCCCCCCTCCCCCTCCAAAGAAAAAAGGAAGAGTAAAAAAGTTTGGTATGCCGAGGTAAGTGCCCGAGTGGTAAGACACAGGACACGTATTCGGCAGGGCAGCTGTTCAAATCCCCGTCGGACCGTTCAGATTTATATTATCCGTGATTTCCCTGAACAGCTTAAGGCGGATACCGGGAAGTTACGTTTGAAATGGCACAGCAGATTCCTTCCCCATTCTGAGATTGTGATCCGTCTCTAATGACCTCGTCATGGAAGAAACGTTAAAGGGTAATCACCCTTTTACATTTGACGTGTTTTCTTCCACTGATGATCCAACTGCCACTCTATTACTACAACAGCTATTTGCATGGGGCACTGTAACCATGCTAGTTGATACGTTACCATTTAATATGGCAAAACAGACCAGCTCGAATAGTTAACGTGGAGTGTGCTTTCTTTCAAGACACGGATATGAGTCACACCTGTCGCGAAAATTATGAATACATACTGAACAAAGTCTAAACAAATGTGTTTCACAGGTAGATGGTGCCCATGACATTCCTCCCATTGCGTAATTCATGACTGTAACGGCAAGGGAAGCACCCGACCACAAAATAAAAATAACATTATTGATATATGGTTGATGCTTAATTGTGTTTAACGAACAACGTCATTGGTGGACGAAACACTAACAAGAAAAGAAGCTCAACAATGCAAAATGACTCCACTTAAACTGAATTACCACGACGTGCATCTACGTCTATATTCCGCAAGCCACTAAATGGTGTGTCCCGGATGGTATTGCGGTACCTCCTTGTGAAAAGAACAACAGTCAGCAAAGTTCCGCATGAACATAGATTTCAATGATTTTCTCATCGTAGTCATTTCGTGAAACGTATGGGGGAAGAAGTAATATCGTGCCCCGCTCATCTTGGAACGCACGCTATCGGATTTCGAATCGTAGAGGTATTTCTGAGGCGAAAGCTATTCCTGTCGCGTCTGCCACTAGAATTTATTGAGCGTCTCCGTATAACACTGCCGCGCCTAGTAAACAAACCTGAGACGAAACGTGCCACTCTACTTTTGATCTTCTCTGTCTCTTCTATTAAGTTCAACAAATTTAGAAAGAACATTGCAAAAGAAAGTTAACAGTGACCTCAGATCTTGGAACACGTTACGTACGACAGTGTTTGCTTTTTTATTATTATTTTTGTTACTCAAACTGCAACTCAGAAACACACTAGAATATCCGAGTGCCCTAAGTACATAGTTGAGAGAAGACCGTAGTCATATTAACAATCGATGGTCTAAAGGTACAGGTGGATGTAGGGACAGAGTCCACGTCGGTAAGTCAACTAATAACATACAAAGAGAATACAAGATTAACCACAAAAATTTGTTCCACCATTCCAACAGTGCGACTTCTTATCTCATCTGAACGTTAAGGTAGTCAAGGTTTCAGTCCGGCACGTACAGAACTGAATGAAGACTAAAAACCAGGAGAAATTTACTAAGATGAAACATGTTTCAAAGAGAGCATTGGCAAGCCACAAAACTTAAGAGAGCCAGGGTGTCCGAAACTTTTAGGATCAAAATTATGTAGATGGATCATCTTAAACTGAGTACAAGGGGACAACAAAAATACGGAAACACCAAAAACACAACACATTCTTCCAGTCGTCTCGGAATGGATAAATACATGTCCTCTATGATTTTCAAGGGATTCTTATACCAATCTTCCTGCTAAACAGCGGTAGGTTGCGAAATGACCGAGCGGTTCTAGGCGCTACAGTCTGGAGCCGCGCGACCGCTACGGTCGCAGGTTCGAATCCTGCCTAGGGCATGGATGTGTGTGATGTCCTTAGGTTAGTTAGGTTTAAGTAGTTCTAAGTTCTAGGGGACTGATGACCTCAGATGTTAAGTCCCATAGTGCTCAGAGCCATTTGAACCATTTTTGAATATCACGATATGGTTGCACAAATCATCACCAAACTTCCGCCGTATTTCAATCTTAGCAGCAAGCAGTCTGCATGGTAGGCTTGGGACGGCGTACCCAAATTTAATCTCGGTCAGAAGTTGTGAAAAGGTGCGAAATGAGACTCTTACGACCAAATGACTGTCTTCCATTGCTCCATAGTCCATGTTTTATGGCTTCAGCACCACGTTTTCCTGTCATGCAGCTTTGCATCGCTGATGACTTATTCTGAAATTCCAGCTCGCCCTCAAATTCCCTGCTCATCGACCTCAATTCGTGTTATTTTTGTGCTGATATGGTTCGCAGTTCTGCAGTGACTTTTGCAACTGTCTTCCCCTGATTTTTCGTCACAATCCTCTTCAATGATCGTCTGTCACAATCACTCAACACACACTTTCATTGTGATGGTAGCGGATGATGTTTGTTCCGCTTTCCTTGTGTGTGTATAATCTTCGGTACGTTGCTTCTTGAAACAACACTGCGACTCCCTTCCTTACAGAAGAACCCTTCACGCGGGCAGCAACAACTTGACCACGTTCGAATTCACTTATCTCCGACATAATTCACTCACGACTTCAAAGAACACTGTTCTGAACACGACTGGCACTTGCAACTTGTTGAGGACATTGCCCAATTGTCATTCATGGTGAAATACAACAACGCAACTTGCAGTCTTGGCTAGCATCTGCATTTATGTTCAAGGATGCATCTCTCGCAGTTTTTCCATATTTTTGTGCAACCTCCGTACTTTTAGATAAAGAATTAATGGCCGGAAACGAATATTTCGTTTTTGTACCACACTTACACATTGTAGCAAGAAGTTCAGCTCACAGCAACTGTTCACAGAGAAGACCATCAGCCCCAATTTAAGCATCATATTGTCGCCAACAGGCGAAGGCAAAGGCAAGGAGAAGCTGAATATAGTGGCTCATATACGAAATACAAAGAAGTCTTTACAGGGCTGTAAAAGAATCAAAATTAATGACAGCCATAAGAAAACGGAAGATAATAATAAAGTCAAGGAAATTCATAAGCATCAGCTTCAGTATCACCATAAAATCAAGTTTAGCGATATATTTTTACCACTGGGGCTACCCACCCTCGTAGCCGAGGTCACTAACGTACACCAGAGTGGTACTGCTCGACTTGGAGTTAGCCGGATAGAATCCTGATGGGAAAGTAGCTGTTCACCGCCAGTATTTGATTGAAAAGGGGAGGAGAGTTGGCGGTATAATGTTCCCGATCGCCGAATTTTCGGTCTGTGTCCTGGATGAAGTTCGAGACCTCTCCGCAGTGTCTCACGGTGGCGGTGTTGATGGTTATCCGCCCGTTCAATGTAAACGTAAGTTAGACGGCACCATTGGTTCTAATCGAGAGGAGTCAGCTATGAAACTGCATCTCGTTTCACCCTCTTACATTTTTCGCCATCGTACAACACAAACATAACACCAAACTATACACTCATTAATTGTCATCACACACACTCAACATGATGCACTTTAAAACACAACTCTTAACACATCGCGTGGAATGGGTGCATTGTGCTTGGCGGAAGATATCCCTTTCTGATTATGGAGATGAACAAACCCTCGGCTTCCTCCAGTCAACGATGCCATATAACTCTCTTTTTTCATTTAATGGCTTTATATACAGCATAGCAGGAGGCATAATTGTTTTATCAGAAATAACATGAGAACGCATAGACAAATTTTATATTGTAATGGATTTTCTCATCATACAAGGGCGTGCTCAAATGTAATGCCTCGAATGTTTTACGTAAAAATTCTTAAAGCTTTTAAATAAAACAAAGTTTATTAACATTCTGCATCTGTATTCTTCATGTCTACATATTTATTTCTCAACATAGTCATCCTGGCAACGAACACATTTCTCCTAACGAGAGACCAGTCTGTTAATACTGTCACTATAGACCTTGTTATCACTGTCAGATATTGTTGACAGAGCTACGATCTTACCTCTACTCACCGCTTCATCGCTGCCAAAGTGAAGTCGTCGAAGATGTTGTTTAAGTTTTCGAAACAGATCAAAATCGGACGGGGCCAATTCGGTACAGTATACAGGGTGATCAGAAAATGTGTGAAATGCTTGTAGGGATGTTACAGGGCAGGTTGTACTGGGACATAAATGTTAAGAAAGAAATTCGATACGTTGCGCCGTTTCTGAGTTATCTAGCACTGAAGTTAGCCAATCAGATCGTCGCGCGCGTAAATTCAAGTTTCAGCTAACGAGACAAAGCACTCGTTGGGCAACACCGCCCCTGGCAGGCCGCTTGAATGCGAGCGCGCGACGCCCCGATTGGCTAAACTCTATGCTAAATAACTCGGAAACGGAGCAACGTATCGAATTTCTTTCTTAACATTTATGTCTCAGTACAACCTGCCCTGTAACATCCCTACAGGCATTTCACACATTTTCTGACCACACTGTATAAGATCATCGATGACAGTGAAACCGGGGAGTCGGATTGTTAGAGATGTCGTAGCTTTCAGTTTTCTCACTCACTGACATCGCTACATCACACACCGACATGTTACACGCTACGATTCGGAGCCCTCTAGCGGCAGCGGGCTACAACTTGCGTCAGCGAAGCGGGAAAGTCAATCGAGTAATATGTGTGATATGTAACACCTCAACCGATATTGAGAATAGAATAGAACACTCGGGAGCATTACTTTTCAGAATTCCCTCGTACATACTATACTATCAAGTAAAAACAAAGCAAGAAGCATTTTCAGAACAAGTGTTGTATTTTAATTGTATGTGGTTTCAGAACAAAACCACTAATAAATCATCTCATGTTCACTTTTTGTGGTACCCTGCGAACAGTTAATATTGTTACTCATGCAGAGTCCAACGCCACATGTACAGCACATACATTTCTGCTGTTAGATGTTGGAATTTACATGAACGTTACTTATAGACATGAAAATTTGTTTCAAGGCATAATAAGCGAGATGCAGTTGTCCGCATTGTTGCCTCTGAATGCTAGTAGTATGAGTAACTGCGAAGCCTTTTCACACTAATAAGGAGATGTCTTGAATTTTGTTTTTATTTTGCGTGTATTCATATGTATAAAGTGCATCAGTCACAAAAAACATTGTTTTGTGCGATTCCATTGTTGTTTTACAATTGCGAGTCCGTACCTATTGCTTCATTACTGTTTCAGCTAAACAGTGATAAGCTGTGTTCTCACACGTCCAAGCGAGCATCAGTAATATAAAATAAACAGGGAGTTCCGTACAATAAATGTACGATCCGTGCAAGAAAATGACCCAGATTCCGAGATAGCAGCAAATCCCACACTGAGGCGTCACCTGCGAGATAACTAGCAATAAAATAAGCCGTTGGCAAGGGGTCTGATGTAGCTGCGCTGTTTAATGCTTCGACTGGGTCATTAGTGTGTGGTAGAAGTGTACTCGGCAACAGAGTGATGTTACGAAAGTTTATTTTCTTATTGTTTAATTAAACGCTGGTTTAGTTCGTTAAATGAAAGTTTATTTTATCGTTATTTAATTAGACTTTCACACGTTATAAGTTTCTTTTATCGTTGTTTAATTAAACTAAGATTAGCCGGCCGAAGTGGCCGAGCGGTTCTAGGCGCTACAGTCTGGAACCGCGCGACCGCTACGGTCGCAGGTTCGAATCCTGCCTCTGGCATGGATGTGTGTGATGTCCTTAGGTTAGTTAGGTTTAAGTAGTTCTAAGTTCTAGGGGACTGATGACCTCAGGTGTTAAGTCCCATAGTGCTCAGAGCCATTTTTTTAAACTAAGATTAAACTGTGATTTTCCTCATACATGTTTACTTTGGTAACATAAAGACATCTATTCTTTACCTGTGTACAAAGTACGCCACGCGCCCACTCATGTTATGAAAAACGGTGCACCTTTTCGTGGGTAAAGATAGAAAAGGCGTGTTTCGGGCCCAACAGCGATAGATTAATACGTTGCGCACTGAAGGTAGGAATCGACGAAAGCTTTGTGTGCGACACTGTTCTGCTTGCTTTTGTGGCTTTCTAAAGTTTTCTATGACCCTTACTTGTGTTACTGCGACGCAATACTTTCCCCTCTAATTCAGAAAAAGGTACAATTCAAATTAGGCGAAAGAAGCAACAGAAGAAAAGATGGTGAGAAATTTTTACAACTTGACAGCATTATTATCTCCACATACAGTACATCAATCTGTGAAGAACAGACAAAATATAAAGTTATACATTAAATTTACTCGCAATAGATTACAATCAGCTGTGGAATGGCATGACGACAATGAAAATTTGTGCCGGATCGGGGCTCGAATTCGGATGCCCGCTTATCGCGAGCGGTCACCTTATCATTTGGCTAACCGTGCAGGACTCATGGCGAGATCCAAACTTCCATATGTCGTTAACCATCCGTCTACGACCTGTACTCGTACATCCATTATGTATATTACCGTACAGGTCAGACGTTGTACTTGAAAGTCGCTTTCTTGATAATGGCAGATAAATAAGATATTGCATGCAAGTCCAAAGGAACTTTGCATCGTAATAAGAATAGCACAGGTACTGCAATATCGTATGGTATAAGTGTAAAGTTTGTGACTACCTCCGTCCAAAATGTGGAAAACAAAGAGCTTGTAGTAGAGGACATTTGTTTCACAGTATCGAAGATGAGGAAGTGGTCGTTGCTCTTGAGGTGTACATTTTAGAGCCTATGTTTACAAGACATTTTTTGCTTCGAACGATTGTTCCTATTCTTGAATACTGACCATTCCGCCTGGGACATCCAGAATATTTCATAACCAAGAACTGTAAAAATACGTAATAAAAATGATAGGTTTTTCAGCTGCCAGTCAATGTAGGTTTGAGACTTCATTTTGACAAACCGACTAGAATGATGGTAGTTCAAAATTCACGAACAAAGCGTGTAGGTTTTTTAATTAAGCAAAAACATCGTTCAGACCAGTGGAACAATGGCAAGGAGTGATTAAAGAGCCACGGACTGATTCATTTATCGTGGAAAGAATGAAAATTAAGCCGACGAAGTGTACAGAAATGAGTGAAAACGTCACTGCAAAAAATTTTAACGAGAAAGTGCTAAACAAATTTCGCTGAAATTTAGTATATTTTCTCTTGAATTTATTGATATATGACCCGTGTGAATTCACTAATCTAACCCATGAGATATTCCTGCATTGTGGTTAGGTATTTTGATAAGCACTAATACAGAATAAGTCACCAAATTTTATAATCTACGGAATATTTTGCATCTGAATTGTATGACAATGCTAAAGACGGTGCATCTGTTTCTTTGTGTTACTATAAAACTTAAACAGTGTAGCACTCCCACTGACAACATTGTTTTCAGTTGAGTGCAACGTGATGATAGTCCCAAAAAGTCTCAGATGACTCCTTTTTATGAATGGAGTCCAGGATAGCGATAATTAAATGTGTACGTCAATCATTTCACTTAGGCGTCACTGAAGCATCCAAACGTCTCTAGAGATTTAAAGACTTAGTTAATTCTTGGAACCACTTTGATGCTGATGTTAAAAGTCAGATACTGACACGTTGTTGCCGCGTTGTCGATTTGGGAATATGTCCACACGCCACTGCATTGGGACAACTCAACCAGCCTTTACTTAAATGCCGTCCGAGAACAGAGTGGTATGCTGAAGGAACACATCGGTGACACTTAGTCTATTTATTTTTGTAGTTACAAAATAAAATAGTGTCGTGTGTTGATTCGCATTAAGTAGTGCACTTGAAGTGGAATTTTGTCATGGCTAAACAAAAATCGTCAAAAATAGGTCTTTCCGGTAGTGAATTGGGAAGACTTCAATTTCAAAACTAACGGCCGAGTAATTTTTTGCCAAGTCTATCAAAAACAATTGAGTAACCACAGGGTATTTTAACCATTCATTTTGTTTACCAGTCTTCTTGCGACTCTCTTTCTCTGGATTCCAAATCGATATTTAAAATTCGTTTACTAACATACAAATGCTGTTCAACTGCAGTGGATATTTTGCATGACCTGGTTCTTGTATTTTAGTTACTGTCATCTCCTTAGTGTTCGTTTGTTTTAATTTTAAATAAGCCATGATAAAATGTCACAAATCCTTCAACACAAAGATTCCGCAGCTCACATTACAAGCATCACTAAGAAGAAGAACAAAAAATACATTCAACCATTAATTTCCTCGATGACATGTAGTGCAGAGGACAGCTTTAATCTGGAGTTGTGTGAGGCTTTAGTGTCGCCACTTGTGCCGTAGAACGTGCTGAAGAACCCTACTTTTAGGGCTTCCTGGAGAGTATCATCGGCCGCAGTATACCAGATGAGCTGACATAGTGCAAAAATATATGACAAGGCTATTGCTGATATTAAAACAGGCATGGATAACCACTATATTTGGTTTTCAGTCGACATGACCACGGACAGTTTCAGATTTATAGCTAATATCATGCTATGGAAATTAGATTCCAGAGCACCAGGGAAATCTCACCTACTCATGTATAAATAATTGGAGAAGACGAATCACAATACTGTAGCCCACACTATCAGAGATGCCCTATCAGGGTGTATATGTGGACAAGGAAAAAAATTCACGGATTTTTCCTGGATTTCCGCGGTTAAAAACACACTTTCTCCCGGGTGAAAATACTCTTTTTCCGTGTTAAGTGACAGTATACTACTCCTCGGAAATGTAAAACTTATCGATCCTTTGAATGGTTATGGTTTTATACACTGGCATAGAATTTCTGAGCCCTTTAGAAAACGAAACTCAGAAAAAAGACCATTTACGCTGCATATTTTCGTATTACGAAAGTATATATTCGAATTCCACCAAACACCGCATGTTACTTTGCAAAGCATTGAAATCGAGATTGCGATGCGCTTTTGTAAGCCAGTCATAACTCATGTCACGTTATTTCGCCAGCCGATACAGTGGATATTCAGAGCTTAGGACACGTGATGTGGTCAGCCAATAGCATTATCACTGTTAAGCAGCGCGTACACACAAATAGGAAAAGTTAATGGTGTACATTAATAGGCATAGTGTTGCTACAAGAAAAGCAGAGCTTTCACATATAATATTGGTCTCTACGATTAATAAGCTGCAAGAGAAGGTAAACTTTCACATATAATGTTGACCTCTTTTGCGAGTGTTACACTTCAAGATACATCACACAAATGTGCCAGTAAAAGTTTGAATACCAACATAAATGTCTGATCTTCTGGGCTCGAAATTTTTTCTATATGGTCGTCCTCAAATACTTGATTTTTAAATGAGAGTCAAACGCTTTGTGATTTAATAAATTCATCGCACGTTCTCGCACTTTGTTCATCTTGTGTAAAAGGAAATTTACTTTGGAAGTAACACTTTTCAATCAATCATTCGCAATATTTTCCCGGGACCTGTTAGAAAGAGGTTCGTTTCAGCAGTTGCCAGAGAGCGCCAGATAACAGGCGTCACCGCGCTTGCGCAGCTACGATGACGCCGGAAGCCTGTATGTTCGTAAGTGTAAAACATTAAAAGATCTTACATTATGTCATAAAAGAAACAAGGCATCAGAGGAATTCCGTGAACCATACTAAAATGCATAATTCAGCTTAAAGTGCACATTCGTATGTCCAGATTCGGTTGTAAATTTTATTGGAGTACCAGTACTGTATTGTCTCATTTTTGGTTTTTTTTATTCTGGCATAATGCCATACTTGCTATAAGTTGAAAACATGCTCTTTTTAAATACAGCAAACAGCTGAAACTAGCCAACAGCGTGGAATTAAACACTTCGTTTCAAATAAATTGACTGCCTCAGCGGAAAAGATTAATAAAGCCATTTTTCTTATCAAACCGACAAAAATAACTTCATTGTTCTGCAAGGCGATTAATGCTTGACTGAAATTTTCCCCCGGTTTGCTCCCAGTGAATATGGCAGCTTTCGCGCGCCAGTAAAATTTTTCCGGGTAGCATCTTCCTGCTTGCTTATACAGCTAACAGCCAAATTTTGTAGCGGGAGAAGGTACATGCGCGACTCAAATGCGCATGCGCATGGGTCCGCTCGCAACTGCTCACACAAGTAAACATTTTTGACGTCATGCTCATAGGAGGCAATTCGTTGTTATGAAGCACTGCATAGTCTTCCTAAAGCCTTTGACACATTTTTCTACTGGCAGACGCTTGTATGAGTACTGTGTTATATTGTGTACATGGCGCGTTTCCTTTGCAACTCAAGTTTTATTTTAGTTTTTTTCTCTCGTTCATGTTTTATTGATGCAGTATTACTCTGCAGTAGAGGGATGCAGTAATATCCTTTGCTAGAGTATTATTTCTTACCAGTCAAATATACAAGAAATTAACTGAAAACTAAAACAAAACAAAAGTATCCCGGAATTCTGAAAAATTCCCGGGTTTTTCCCGGTTTTCTCCCGGATGAAAAGATTCCCGGGTTTTTCCCGGATCTCCCGGTTGTCCCGGGTCGTATACACCCTGCCTATGTATTCTATATTGAGGAAAAGATAGGAATTTTTGCTGTTGGTGACAGACTGTCCTGTCTATATGATAGAAGCAGGAGCAACAATGAATGATCCTATCCCAATATGATGCATCGCACCTGTCGTGACCATCACCTACAAACCTACACCGTATAGCAGGGGAAGTCAGAAATAATTTTCCTGAGGTTAATAGTATCATTTTCTCTGTTTACAAAGTATTTCCTAGAGCTCCTACTCGCATTCAGTTCTTTAAGAAAATACCTCCAAACATTCCTCTCCCACCTGAATCCATACCTACACGTCGGTGCATCTTGCTCTTGGCAACTTTATATTATGTCGTCATCTCCATCACTGAAAGATGCTGTAAGCATGATCTCCGAGGTGCAGATGAACCTGGAATAAATACCACGTTAAGCGGGTACAACGAATGTAGCTAAGTTAATGAATATTCTGCAGATGAATGCGAGTTATGAAGAAAGTGTCCGTCATTATTGAGCTTATAATGTACGAATGTGGATCGTATTGGGGGCCAAAAACAGTTGCGGCGATGAATTATGCACCACTGAGCACTGGCTGCAAATATATCTTTCTTAGCCTACAAAAATGTTCTGACACACAATAGAAAAAGCTTCACTTTACAATTGTGCACTGCAACATCATAATGTAAGATAAAATTTCTTGTAGTTGTAGATTTGGCCACGAATTGTTGTCATAGATAGGTACACATCACATGTGAGTGACACATGAAACAAAATTTTTGGGTAAAAGGTTTTTCACTGAATTATTACAAAAATAGAAATTAATTGTATCACGAGCAAATATCTCAGTTTTTGGGTATTTTTTCGAGTATCGGTATAAGGAATAGTTAACTGTGTATTTTCCACAAAGAACTAGAATAACTGCGTCAAAATTACAATAATATTTTCTATGTTAATATCAATATTTATTAGATTTTTCGTTAAAGGTCTCCTAAACGCTAAAGTAGTTAGTTTAAGCCTAAAATGGCTATAACAAGAAAATAAAACTTTAAAATCCTTATTACAAAAACCTAAAAGTCCGCGCCCTGCGCACAACTGATCCAATACAGGCGGAATACCAGTAGCCACATTTAGAAGAAGATTGCATTGTCGTTAGTAAAATTATTATTTTTTAAGTGAGATGTAAAACTATAACGTCTCTTCCATTGCCATTCACTAAAGCTGCATCACGGTGTGGTTTACAGTTACAGTTCCTAAAGAATACGTTCCTATAGGAATAAAATATATATTGAAAATTCCCAGAGAATACGTTCCTGTATGAGTCATCAAATGTATTGTTGCTTCTTCCCACATGTATCACACGAAAAGGTCATGCAAATAAAATTAGAGAGGTTTGAACACACACGGAGGCTTACCGACAATCGTTTTTCCCGCGAACCATTCGCAACTGGAACGGGAAATGGGAGACGTGACAGTGGTACGCGAGGTCCCCTCCGTCACACACTACAAGATTACTTGCGGAGTATTGTGGTAAAGATAACGGCTCCAATAGCTCGTCAACAGCTGACAATGCTGAACGCCTGGCGTCAGTGAAACGTAACTATAAAGCACATTTACAGATCGCCGATAACAACAAGAAAAATCATCTTACAGGTAACAGTTTATTCAAAGGCTGGAGCTGTTTTATTAATTTTAATTTCTTTCTTTATCTGAAAAAGTCTCTTTATTTTCTACAAAAGACGCTGTCCTGATTTATCCGCTACATTGTTCACCACTATCTCTCAACAGCAGATTGTTGAAAATTTCAATTGTTACGATTTCGTTTGTAATTGCCTTTGCCATTCTCGCCTAGCGAACCATTGCATAATAATAATAAAATTTTTGCTACTTCAGAGGGCCCCATGAAAAACGAGTGATCGTAGGACAATGAAACTTTGTGCAAAAATTTGTAACGACGTGCGAATAAAAATAACGAATAAACCATTGAAAGAAGCACATTTTTGATTTCCACATGAGAGGGTAACATTTATTAATTGTGTACATGTTTATGCTTCTGGTAACAAACATTGGTCAATGTGACGACCATTTGCATCCACAACAGCCAGGAACTTTGTACTGCTACTATTTCATAACTGTGCGCAATAATTTTTAAACGGAGGACCATGGAATATTCAGCAGCTATGACACAGCTCGTGCACTGCTTGTCTCATGCTGCATCCAGCATTCTCAGCCATGGCAACAGTAACTTCTGCAACAATTTGTGGCGCAACTGGCCGTTGGCCTCTCCTAGGAGCAATTCCAAAATCACCAGTTAATTCGAACTTACGACTTATGTTGTTCAATCCTGATTCGGAGAGAGAGCCTCTCCGTATTCCTTTAATGCGTTAATACGCGTGAGGAGCAGCAGCACTACTGCTGTTGTTTTTTGGTAAAACAGCTTTCCGAGTAAAATCCTGCTCGTCTTGTCCAGACCCATTTTGCAGTCTGTAACTGTAATGAGTTGATGCCCGTATTTCAGCCCTACGTCCCCATACCAGTACTGCCACCTAACGCCAGGTCATGAGACCAACACTACTAACAACGCAAATCCTACACAGTAAGCTATGAACTTCATTCCTATAAAGTTCACTACCCATACAGTAAATAGTTTTCCGTCTACACTGGCTCAAGCAGCGGAAGTTTAATTATAACCACTCGGTACTTGTTACCGAATATCGTCTAATCTACTTGCAACTGTGTATAAAATACGTATAGAGTATGACGTTAAAATTACACTCCTCTTTTAACATGAGTCTACAATGACCATTCCGAGAGGGGTTGCTCAGAGGATAAGGCACTGGATGCGCGTAGCGGTCATCGGACTTTTGGAAGATAATCCATCGACAGCTCTAATAACTAGAAATATTGATGACTGATGATTTCAAACTCTTTGCTACAACGAGAACAGATTATCTTTTGCTACAGTGCTGTCCAAAACAAATCTACGTGATATTGTTGCTTAAGCCGCTCCAGCAGCCACTGTACCATCCACCGTACTTTAAATGTCGGAAAAACAACGGCAAACGTGTCTCTTCCAGGGATTTAAATATGAAATTCTGAATAGCGTAATATCAGTAGGACCATACCCAAACGAAGAACAATCATGAACATTTGCGCACAGTCGTGAGATGACAGTTCCTACAGCCACAGATAACGAAAATCGCGGTACGGCCACAGAAAATAATTGCTCGTATATCAACAGCGAAGGGCCGTCGCTAATAGAGAAAAAGAAAGTCCTGTGAGGTTTCTTGTGGCAGTTTAACGTTCATTTATTCAAGCAGTGTGTACCTGTGATCCATCTGTAAACAGATCGGAGCTTATGGATTTCTACTTCTATTCTCTCTCTCTCTCTCTCTCTCTCTCTCTCTATCTATCTATCTCTCACTCCCCCTGTATCAAACACACAAGTGCTGCCACGCTGGGAACCACAATCTACCTTGTTGATAAATGTTCACTTCACAATGGCTGCAAGTTTATTTTCTCTTGTGGAAACGACAGTGAGCGAAATTTGGCAACAGAGCAGCAAGTACGAATTGATGGTGCTGCTGCGATACAGATGGCCGTGCTGCCATGTCGCTGTCACATCCACAGGGCTCTGCCAGCGCTATCGTTAAACGGTGCTGAAAGAGACTTATAAACTGCCTGAATATTACTCATATACTGCCTTTTGATCACATTGTACAAAAAACACAACATACTGAGCGAACAAATTTTCTTCGCCTCACTACTGCACTTAGGTTGTCCTTTGCTGTAATGATTTAGCGTTACTTCGGAGATTTGTCAGTTAAACTACGCACAAGCAAGGGAGATTCTTGAAGCTGACACTTATAATTAATTAACTGAGGTAATGAGATTCAGAATTACAACAAGAAACGCAAAAGCCCACTGTTTGTCAGTTGCAGCATAAAACATTGCTGTTTAATTGTAAAATGGATTCTCGTTTTAAAAAAAATGAAACCAAACATCAGTCTCATGGTGATATTTCAAATGTTAATAAAACCATTATATCATAGAGCTATAAATAAATGCGCTCAAGATTCTAGCGAGTTTGTAGAGTACTATCGTTTTAAATGCGCTGAGCATAATTTAAGGAACCCCTACGAAATATAGACCTAATTGTAGCACTGAACATAAACGCAATGAAATGCATCATTTAACAACCACTGTGGTGACTAATATGTCATAAAATCACATGTATTCAAATAACTACAGGGAATTCCGCTGGATCATGTGGATATTGGGCGGTATGTTCCTGTCATTAACGCGTTCAGACACGTACGTAAAGCAAATATTGGACCCCAACGCAAAACTGAGAGATTTTATGGGTGGCATAAATTTAACTACGAAATACGCAGTGCACGCCTATATGCTTTTCCTTGTTGTATGTGTTCCTAATTTGTGTAGTAACAGTTTGGTGGTGGGACGATGACTAAAAAAAAATATGAAATCAGGGTTATCATTCAATATCGCACTGCAGTTTTCGAAAAGAGATATCCAACATAAAGATTGCTAAAAAACCTTGATAACTTTTCCTCTTCTTGTACGTTATAATTATTAAATATCCAAGGATTTGTAATCATATTTAACTACTGCACAAATTGAATTATCTCTCTGATGTAGACATGGGATAGACATAAGCTGCCCACCTGGCTGAACTTTTTTAAAAATTTATAAATGGACTTGTATCGTGCACAAGCCTATCTTCAGCACCGTATTACATGCGGAGTGAATCAGAGCTCCATCGAAAACTTTCAGGGGTGGTAGTAAGGATCAAGGCAAGAAAAAAATTTCTAGTAAACATGAGCTCTAAAATGCATACCTTACGAGCTATGAGCACTTGTTCATCTTCGATGCTTTCCATATATTGGGAAGAGGTAGTGTAGGCCACAAGGGAAAAAGCGTCCAGTAAACATGGGCTCTAAAACTCATATCGTAAGAGCTATGAGCGCTTGGTCAGTAGAAGTAGACAACCATCTGTAAAATCTATAAACCAGGACAAGGAGCTCGAAAACCCCGGATTATCTAGCGTTAAACTCAGACATTTCAATTTTTTTACCTCACAAGTAAAATAATTATATATCACAATTATTTATTTATAAATAAAGCAAAATACGAATGTCTTTTTCTCTGATTATTCGAGAGCAAGAAACCTTAACAACTTTCAAAACAACAGTCGTATTTCTCAGACTTTTCACACTTATCAGTGTTTTAAAGAATCTTCAAAATGGCTTTCTTACTTATAATAAATTTATAAAAATCAACACAATTCAAATCTCTGAAATTATATTTAGTTGTTATGAGTTATGAAACCGTCTCTAGGCTCAAAAAAATTCTTTCTTTCGCCCACTCCTGATTAATGAGTGAAAACACTCTTCAACCGCAGAAGAGATGTGTTTCACAGTAATACGCTGTAGAGCCCCTGTTTACTAGACACTTTTTTTTATAGTTCTGGTCCACACTATCATCTCTGAAATTTTGTCGGTGGTGCTCTGATTCACCCTGTATAATGGTTTTCTAACGGATGCCAGACACCTGCTGATAACATTCATGTAATTATAATGAGACAATTACTTGAATGCTGTCAGCGTATATCTTTGACATGCAACTTCATACATCATGAAGGGCGCAAATTCCTGTACGAAAATATTATAACAGGTAGTCTCAGTCACTGGAACCAAGTGATTTTAAAAACATCCGTAGCGTAAGTTACACAAATTAATGCGACTATTGGTTCTAGATGTCTACACGGAGTAAATTCGTCTTATGTGCCACGTTCAAACTTTTATAATACTTCTTACACAAAATGGCGCTTTAGTTTATTTTGTTTAAGCAATATTTAAATGCTTCGCTCCCTGTCAAAGTGCGGACGATAAAACTCTTCAAAAAGTAAAATATTTTATCGTAAACGTCGATTGCAATTGATATAAATTACACTTACCTTTTCTTTGCAATCAGTCGCCTAAATCGTTGTAAGACAACTAAGAACTTAAACAGTTACACCAAAGATCTTCTAACACAACGATACGTACAACTACCTGACTGAGAAGAATTTAATTTTTTTCCACAGTCTCACTTACAGCAAATCTGAATTTAAAGCAAATCTGAAATCTGAATAGCAAAAGCAGACGTAAAGCGCTCAGAATTTTATATCGAATCTACCGAAACACAGATAATTGTTTTATGTCGTACAATTAAACTCTGTGTTCCCGGTAGCACGTCAAATATATCGTACAACCGTCAGAGATACATAGTTTGAGCAGTGTCAACAATAACAAATCTAAATTTGAAATCATATGACGCATATGTTCAGAGCTAATCACACATAAAAATAAATAAATCAATCAATCAAACCAGCGGTTTATGTAGATATCGTCTGCGAAATGTGTTGTGAATCGAATTAGCAGCAAATTAAAGTGTCATACACGATGCGGCAGTTTTTCACGCATCTCCGTGGATATGACGTCATATCTCTTGAACTATTGCTCGTAGAATGACGTGATTTTTAAGGTACATTCAGTGGTATATGTGAGTACTGTCTGCGAAAAGTACCGCGAATACAGTTTGTAGAAAATAAGTAACAAATTAAAACGTTATGCTTCTCGTGGCAGTTCTACTATAGTAAGCATATAACTGTTTTCACTTTTATCATTTTGTAGTGGCTGCCAGCTAGAAAAAGTTTCGTAAAGGTTTGGAATTATACATAAAGTTTGTCGCAAGTCCTGAAATGCTCTCATTCTCAAATATTTGATGTATTTAATCTGGATATTCGCGGGTCGTACGCTATACTTCTTTTTCACTCCCACTCTCAACCCTTTGATAGTTAGGTGGTTGCCTCCTCCACAGCGATACATTCCACACAGTGAGTGATATGAGTGATATGTGTACCTAGTTGGTTGAAATCTGTCCATTGGTTTAGAAGGAGATGTGGAACATACATACATACTTTTTAACACGTTTTATTAGGTCGCTTTCTTGTCTGTTTGTTCGGTACAGATTTTATAGTTGATTTTCAACTAGCTTCCGGATGAGCTACAGACTTGAAACTTTCAACATAGCTCAAAAGTGAATGACAACGCAATATTAACTCGCTCTCGTGTCTGGGATGTAGCAGAGGGTTCTTTATATACCACTGATATTTCCCCCTTTTCCTGTTTCGCCTGCGTAAGTTTCGTGGTAAAAACGGTTGCTTCCAGGTCTTTCTGAGATATTCGTGGGAGCAACGTATTGGTTTGATTCAGGTAAAGAGAAAGTGAAATAATGCTGAAATTTACTACATCTCTTCTTTCTAATCTCATCAGAATGTTTGAAATCGGTTAAAAAATTCGATACAAACAAGACGAAAAAACAGAAAAGAATTATTTAAATAAAAAACTTCGTAATATAACACGTTTTTAAAACACACTTAAAAGTATCAAATAGTTTCTCCTGGCCCCATACAGATTCTATCTGCATCCAGCTAGTCCTGAAGACTTGCACTTGTGGATTTTTAATAGCTATGAAAATGCTTGTAGAATTTAAAATGAAAAACGTGAAATACATTATTGATGCATGAGTAGTTCACCTCCTTACTGTTAGCTATTGCATACGCCCCACGTTTTCCATTTTAAATTCTAAAAGTATTTTCATAGCTATTAATAATTCATAAGTACAAATTTTCGCGACTATCTACGTGGGACTAGAAGAAATTACTTTGTACTTCTTTGTCCGTTTTAAAAAAGTGTTATATTAATAATATTTTTATTTAAATAATTATTATAATATATACGGATTATGAGCCATGATTTTCAACGTATGAACTATATAATAGATGATGGAAAAAACACTTATTGTTGTCACTTCTGAAAAGGAAAAGAAGTGAAATGCCGCACAACGGTATCTGAGAAAATCCATATGCCCATAGCTAAGTCAATAAAGCTCAACTGTTATAAGAATAATATGATAGAAAGCGCTTTTAATGTTAAAAGGATATATTTTATCCAAGTAAATGGATGTTTTACATAAATTATTTTAGTTACAAAATTTGTCGGCGTGTTTCAGAGTCTTACTTTCCATCTGAAGACGCGCATAATAATCTACGTGCTCTCTGTAAGTGCTTCAGTCACTACTGTGTTAAAACTGCGTATGTCTGGTTCTCAACAGTGAATTAACTGTTCGAGAGCGTTCACAGAAAATTTAACTCCGCCTTTAGACCGTTCTTGCTCAATCAAAGCGTATTATGTTTCTCCAAGTTCTATTTTCTCTGTGAAGATATTTGTTGTTGCTGTTATTGTGTCTCCAGTCCGACGACTGATATGATGCAGCTCTCCAACTACTCTATCGCGCGCAAGCCTGTTCCTCTACGAATAACTACTGCAACCTCCATTTTTGTGAATCCGCTTACTGTATTCATCTCTTGGCCTCCTTCTACAATTTTTATCCCCATACCTACCTCCAATACTAAATTGGTGATCTTTTGGTGTCTCGAATGCTTCCTGTTAACCGATACCTTCTTTTAATCAAATTGTGCCACAAATTTGTCTCTCCTCTTTTATTCCGAAACACCCCATTAGTTACACGTTCTGCCCGAGGCAGAATTCGAACCTGCAACCGTAGCGGTCATATGGTTCCAGACTGTAGTGCCTAGAACAGCTCGGCCACCCCGGCCGGCTCCTGCTATTGAATTCCAATCCCTTATCAATATTGAATTTTCTTCTCCCTTAACTATCTGAATAATTACTTTCATCTCATCACATACCTTTTCAAACTCTTCATTGTCTGCGGAGCTAGTTGACATACGAACTTGTACTATTGAGGTGAGTGTGCGCATAATATCTGTCTTGGCTACTATAATGCGTTCACTATACTGCTCATAGTAGCTTAACCGCATTCATATTTTCTTATTCATTATTAAACCTACTACTGCATTACCGCTATTTGATCTTGTACTCCTTGTTGTATTCACTTGACCAGCAGTCCTCCTTCTCTTGCCACCGAACTTCAGTAATTCCCATTATACCTAATTTCAACCTATCAACACTGTGTGAACAAAAGTATCCGGACACCTGGCTGAAAATGACTTACAAAGTTCGTGGTGCCCACCATCGGTAATGCCGGAATTCAATATGTTGTTGGCCCACCCTTACCCTTGATGACAGCTTCCACTCTCGTAGTCATACGTTCAACCAAGTGCTGGAAGGTTTCTTGGGGAACTGAGTGCTGGACTGAGGAGAGGTATCGATGTTGGTCAGTGAGGACTGGCACGAAGTCAGCGTTCCAAAACATCCCAAAGGTGTTCCATACGATTCAAGTCAACTATGAAATCCAAGTTTTCTCACCTCCCGCCTATCTGTCGTAGTACTTGCAGTGGATCCTGACGCAGTTTTAATTCCTGTGTGCTGATCTGAATAGATGTCTGTTTATTACACATTACGACCCTCATCAGGAAGCAGGGGACCTAGGGATGTTTAAGAGTGTGGAAATCTCGCATACAGACCCATGACAGAAGTGGCACCCAATCACCTGATCACGTTCCGAAGTCCGTGATTTCCGCAGAGGGCCCCATTCTGCTCTCTCATGATGTCTAATGGCTACTGAGGACGCTGATATGGAGTACCCGGCAGTAGGTGGCAGCATAATGCAGCTAATATGAAAAACGGATGGTTTTGGGGGTGTCCGGATACTTTACATCACATAGTGTATTTTCCTTTTTAAATTTTCCATACTACCTGCCCGACTAAGGATTCTGACATCATACCCCAGGCAAATTAGTAACAGAATCAACAAATGGGGGAAAAATTTATAAAGTTTTGAAACTTCGGAAAAATTCTCGTATAGTGTATAGTAATAAGAAACAGAGAAGTTCCCCTCGTAGGGGGCGTGGGGGGAGGCGTCCCCTTTTATCCCCTCCAAAAGTAAGTTTGCACCATATTTTAAATTTCTCGAACAGAGCTCTTATTAGTATACATATTCCTCGAAAATTGTACGCGAGAAAGATCTTGTGCATCTTTTCATTTATACGAATTGTATTTGAGGTCTAAGAATTGGAAGCTCTGATACACGTCAGCAAGGAACGGAAGGATGGGGCTCATAATCTTCTACAGATCGCTGGACTGATTGAAGTGCATAAGGTATGTTGACATGAATATATTAAGGAACGTAATATAAGGAAACTGATTAATCAGGATGTTGCACAAGCAGATGATAAAAGTTTAAGATCTTCTTCCTCTTATACATTGAATTTCAAAAAAGACTGTTTCATATGAGTTGAAAAGTATGATATAGAGGCGGAAACAAAGGAACAACACCACAAACTCCGTGGAGTGTTTGAAGTTCGCTCTTTAACTGTAAAACATACGCTGCTTGAGAAAGCAGAGAAACGCGATAATTATTTCGGTAGAAAGGTTGCCGAACACATCAACAGTGTTTTGTGTTTAACAGCTGCAGAAACCCCTTACCATCAAAACTGCTATGCTAAATTAGTGTCGAACCACTCCTCTGTTTGAAAAAAAAAGCCGTCCTCAAGATACCAACTTTCATGCCTCTTTCAAGAGTTGTGCAAATTTATAGATAGTTCAGAGGAATGTCAATTTTCACTGCTCGATTTGTTTCAAAAGTTAAAGAATGTCTCTCAGAAGGAGAGACAATGAGTATAAAAACTCTGAAAAATAAACTGACTGAACACTTCATTGATGGGGTCTTGTTTGCCACAATGCCAAAAAATCCCCCAGCTGTATATTTTCGTGGCAGTGGCCACAAACTTTTGAATCAATGGTACAATCAACAAGGCTATCATCCGTGAAGATATAAGAATGACTCCTTAGAGCATTGCCGATTACCCAAATATCAATCACTTGACAGAGAATGCTGAAGTTATGGTTCCTGACACTCTACTCTAGTTTGTGAAGGGTGTGGTTTTGTCAAAAAAGAAAGGTAGTGAACAGTCCCCTTTAAAAAAAATGTACAGCAATATCCCATGCGATTGTGTCAGCTACGAGGCCTCGTTCATTTATCTCCCCACTGCAACTTGGTCTTGAAGTGCATATGTTTTGTAAACTGGGATCAAAAACATTGATGAAATTGTCTCGAATATGGGTTTCTGTTCTTCATGTAGCACTGGGGCTTTATTTGAGGCTTCTGTCGTTCAGTTCTAGAAACCAAATTTTCAAATGATTCGTTCTCACAGTTCGTTTTCGATAATGCCGACTTCAATATTGTAACAATGACGGGCAAAGGTACATTCCATGCTATGGGTGGAATCAGGTGTGTGACTCCAGGGAGTGATAGAACATCAGGAAGTAACGAAACTCTCTGTCATGCCGAGCTCTACTAAAACAACAAGTGCCCAAAAAATTTGTCTGCTAGCATTCCGAAGGCAGAATAGAGTTGGAATGGAAGAATTTGTTCTGCAAAATGTCTACTCAGAACAGTTATTCACTGAAGCAACAGCGCCTACCAATCACGATTTTACTTGCATGATGGGGAAGTTTTTACTGCTTTCTGTTCCTGCATGGCAATGTTTTATGGAGAAAATCAAAAGTGGCGAAACCTATACGCACTCAAATGTATTAGCTCTTCCATTCATTAACATCCCGCCCACAGATTATAGCATTATTTTAACTGCGTTACCTTATGCCATAACGGAGAGTAAAAAGACCACAAAGCAAGCATGTATCGTGACGTTTGATCAACCACTCTAGATGAAAGCTACAAATATAGTTGGAATGGAAGCTAATGGAGGGAATGTGCTATTCACTAAAGTAGTTATTCAATTAGGAGGCTTTCACTTGATAACGTCTTTTCTAGGAGCAGTAGGATTCTTAATGAGAGACAGTGAACTCTCTCAACTTCTGGAGACTGGATATGCTGCAGTTTCTGTTCCCCATATACTTTCTGGTCGTGCATATACCAGGGCAATTCGAGCTCACTCTGCAGTCATGTGTACTCTTTCCATCATAATAATGGAGGAAATGGCAGTCATGGAGAAGGAGAAGCAACATATTAAGGACTGTACTTCTGACATGAGTGGAAATGGTGCATCTTTCGGCGATTTGGAAAAAGATCAAGTGATTGAAAAGCTGAAAGTGTTGTCAAAAGTGGATTCGAGAGGTGGAAGAAGATATGGGAAAATGCTGACTAGAGTGACAAGCCGAAAACGTAGTCGAAACAGCAGGGGCGTGTTCGGAGACTTTCTTCCCAAACATTGGAACACTGCTTCAAAAATTTACTGTACCTCGTGCACCAACCCGCAGTTGTGAGCGAAATTTTAGCTCCCTGCGTCGGATGAACACTTACTTGCGTTCGACAATGAAGATGAATGGACCGGCACACCTGTTCATTAACCGACATCTTAATATGAACCTCGACGTTATAACTGACGTTATCTCGTTCCCCTCAACGACCTGACTTTACTTTGTAATTTTCTGTTAGTTTCTTTCAATTTTTCGAGTTGTTTGTTTTCTACAGCGTACTGTGTGAGACTGATACTTAAGTAATACTGTGGTAAATTAAATAAACACTTATCTACTAGTTCAGCGAAAATTTGAGCTGTTAACACGTTTATGAACCATTTCAGACGAATGAAACAGCAAATCAATTCTTGGCCGCCTGTCTGGCATATTAATTCGTTTAATCGAATCTGCATTTATATTATAATATGAAAAAGTCATACTAGGTCAAAGTAGCTTCTTCATTTGGGTTGTCTTAGTCGTCCCCCTCCATCTACACCCAAAAAATAATCCTGTGTGGGTGTCTGCTTAAATCTTTTACGCCATTAGGCACTGTCAAAAGTAAAAACCCGCCTGTAAACATAAAAATCTTCCTAGAACTTTTGACGATGATTAATGGTATAGAAGTTTTAAGCATTTGATAATGGGATAACGTATTCCCTCATCATATTAACTATCACACACATGACCACTGGCGGCGTAAGATTATCACTATCGGTTCATTAGCCTCTGTATAGTTTTCACACACTTTCTGTTCCTATTAATACAGTCCTATCTGTGAAAGCAAGATGCTTATTGATGCTACATATTAACTGCGTAAGTAACGTAGAGCCGTGTGTAGCAGATATCGTTTTTACAATATATTCACTTCATGCTCTTATAGTCAGTTTACGCCTAGCAGAACCCGTGTTCTGAGTTTTTATAATTGGTGAATGTTATGCTGGAAACACATGTCAGCAGCGCTAAACCCCACGCATGCTGTCTCACTTAGTACCAATAATACCATACATTTTTATATTCTTTATCAATAACTATAATATTAGAATCTTCTCCTTTTATACTGCTACTACTTCCCAAAATGTCAGTACAAGTAATGGTAAGCAAGTTCATCGTAACGTTATTTATTTGTGCTGCTTCTCTGTCTCTCGTAATAACTAACCTACTTCTCTCTTTTTCCTCCAGAAGGATTTCCTCAATAATTCGCCGTCCTGAAAATGTACTACCGTTGAAGTGACAGTTTCTTGCGGCGGCTTCCGTTCCCTAGGGCGTACCCAGCGGGAGACAAGTGAGGGCCGCAGCCACGCCTTGCCCCCTTAAGCCCGACAAAAAATCAACCTTCCCAAATCTTCTCGCATCCTGCACTGCCAGACAAATAAACGTGTCATTTCAGTATCAGTTTCAAGTGAACCACAACATTTAATGGATATTAATGAGTAGCAAGTGTACACAGAGGCATGTGGCTTGAAATCGTCTTTCACCGCGAAACTAATATCAGTCGCCCTTCCTACATCTCAGACGCTGGGTATACTATTCCCCTGTCTGTCGATGCCGCTCGACTGTTGTGTATTCTCTGGCAAAATCGAAGGTATCCTGTATCCTCCAGTAATTCTGCTCCAAACAGCAGATAGCATTTTCATAATATATTCAAATCATTCTCCATCTTCCGTAACTTCCATTGCTTGCTGGATATTTTTGGCCAATTCCTAATCGTACCATGAAATAGGCATTATGCAAAGTTGATTCCATTGATTCATTTACAATTCATGTTGCATAAGTAAAACCATGAATTAGAGTCCTCAGCGACTTGGAATGAGTCAAGTTATACGTTAACAGGCAAAAGGAGTCACTACAGGCTGCTTCTCTAAAGTATTTACTAACATACTCTCGCTATTACTAACCTACTAACATTGCTGATTATACAAATTACCTTTGTATTATTTTATACAAACATTTCCTGGGAAAATTAACCTTCAGCGGTTCTGAATTTAAAATAATATTGCTTTCGGATTATGCGGGCATGATTGCCCACTACTACTAAACTGCTGGAACAATAGATCATTGTCAGAAAATTGTGTGTTTTCAAACATATGAAGACTAAATTCGCGGTTAATGGATTTTTTTTTTTTTTGAGCCTCATTACTTTTTTACGTATTGAAGTTTGGTACGTGAGTAATATTTACATTTGAGCTGGTTTGATGTGTGGTATCGCGAAGTTGCGTCACATTGTCGACAGTAACTGATTGCTTTACATTGTTTACGAAGCTCGTTTAAATTCGTTTGTTGTTTAACCATTGCGCCAAAAAACTTTTGCTATGGAGCGAAACATCGAACAACCAGAATACGCTCAAATTCTGACAACTAGAGACAATTTAACTCCGCTTTTGCGATCCGTCACGCTTCATGTGAAAGATTTTTGCTATCCTGTTTTTCGTTTACTTCACTAATTGTAAATTCATCCAGTGTTCCTTTACAGTATTCTTCGTACAATGATTTATTGTCCCGTATCAGTTAAAATTTAAGCTACCGGTTTCGGCCTCCACCCGCCGTCTTCAGATCAGGAGACGAAGCAGTAATCACCCACAAGCACACTGACGAAGTGATTCTCTTAATGTACCTTTAAATAAGGTTGGAATGTGGTCGGTAACAGGCGAAATCATTAATTTAAATGTTATGTCGATGTGCCGGAAGGTAAACCGTTGTCAAAAGAATTTTATCAGTCATCGACGTCTCTAACGTCTCAAACGTATGTCGCTCTTTCCATTACTGTCAGTTTGTGTGCCATGTTTCTCGCATATCTGTAAATGTGCAGTCTTGAAAGTTTATTCCACACATACAATCCAGTGTGCTCATTTCGTCCAGTCGAATATCACAGTGTCGGCTTTCGCTAACAGAGCTATCCAAACCAGTGTGTCACGACATTATACACTGTAGCAGTCTCCTAAGCCGTGTGTCGCAAAATTTTGTTCTACTCGAAAGCCTAACCTTTGTATGCATGACACGACGTATTATATTTTTTAATACCAAACGTAATAAAGCATTCAAAAACGCTTTGCAGCACCCTCATGACTTTCATAGTAAGGGTCTTTTTCTTTTATCAGAGACCTCTTTTCGATCCTCTTTGGTCACAGGAAGCCGCCACCTGTATAATGGAGATAAAAGTACGCCTGCATTCTCAGTGCCGTTGAATAAAGCACACACTGTCTCCGATTGTGGTTCACTGGACTCGCATTCTGGTGGACGTCGTTTCAAACCAACATCGGGTCACCCTGATTTAGACTTCCCGTGCTTACCCTAAATCCTTTGAAAGGGCACGACCAATTTCCTTCCCCATCCTTCCCTTATCCAAGCTTGTGGCGTCTTGTCACGGTTCGGGCGGCTTCCCCCGATGGAGGTTCGAGTCCTCCCTCGGGCATGGGTGTGTGTATTGTGCTTAACGTAAGTTAGTTTAAATAGTGTGTAAGCCTAGAGACCGATGACATCAGCAGTTTGGTCCCATAGGAACTTACTACAAATTTCCTAATTTTCCAAGGTTGTGCTCCGTCTCTAATGACCTCGTTGTCGACGGGACGTTAAACACTAATCTCCTCTCCTCTTCCTATTGTCGTCCACAAAATGCGACTTGTATACAGCCTGTTAACATGCCTCGAATGGTTGTTTCAAGCTTAGACAGCGGCTGCGTCGTTACTTTACAGCAAGAAGGGTTGTCAGCACGGATTATTATCTGCTGAAATGGCATACAGCACAACGACGTCACTCGGACGTGCAATCGCGGTTAATAACACTAATGACCACTATGTACAAATTATTCCTCCTGCGTACCACGAGGTAAATGCGACAGAACTGCCTGCTGCTTTTCGGTGGTTACTTAGAGGACCAGTGGTCGTCAAACTTTTTTGCTTAAGAGCCAATATTAACACTATAGGGCGACCCTTCGGGCCGCATAGGAACGGGGAGGGAGGATTGTTAGTGGCCACTCAAAGAGGAATTCAGGTTTCACCAAATCATGGTTACTGACAGAAGCTTATCACTTACATATTTTGAATCTACATATTATAAGGTTTCACACCAGAGATTTTTAACTGAAAAAGAAAGTAATATATTGGAACTACACCGATTTTTCTGAAGGCTTACGTAGTGAGCAGTTTCCTGTGCATAACCGGGTAACGTCGTCAGTACCATCGCAACAGGATGCCATGTTTTTTTATGAGTTCCAGGTACATTTTCTAGATCTCTTCACGCCCTGGTATATGACAAAATGCCAAGCGGCTGCAGCAGTCTCTTTTCAATCGAACTTTTGTATTGGGCCAAATATAGCAGAACTGAGATGGTCTTGAATAACATAAGTTAATTCAAAATTGTCACAAAGGAATAGAGAGACAGACAGTAGCTTTGTGTATACAAAGGGTTTAGAAGTCAGTTTTATCTGTTGTATCATTAGTGTCTTTTTTTTTTTGAAGTAATTAACTCTTTTTGAGGTGAACACCATAGCCACTTTTCCCGATCGGAAGCCATGTTGGCATTAGTGATCCACAGAAGAAACTATCAGACTAAATTAAATAACAAAGAACTACCATTGTAGACCAAAAGATGTCGTTTAACCATCGGTATCGTAAAAAATTATTATTGTCTTTACGAGTGAGGTAACAAGAATAATATAATACATCAGACAACAGAAAAAACAAACACATTCTTACTAACTTCCTCGGTCACTCTCATTGACAACAATGGAGATGTATATCGGAACTAGTTTGATCACTTCTCGGCAAGCAGCAGCACTGTTAAGCACAAAAAATGTGCAATGGCCACTTTGCCCGTACTCGCCACTTTACTACTCCTTCCCCTGCCGATCTTGTTACTAATTAGTAACCTCAATTAATTAGTGTGTTATACACACATAAATAAAGTTTCGCATCATCCCGGTTCCCAGAACTCCTGAAAATAGACGTTGACTGTGGATACTGTATCACAGACACAGTCCCTTTGACTGTTCAGAGATGTCACTAAACTCGCTCAAAGATGTAAACAACCATGCAAGAGCAGCGCCTATTAGACGGAGGGGGTCCGATCATTTCCAGTCACAGAGTCACTCTTCCAGGAAGGAGGTACACGGCTCGTGTTGTCTGTAGTCCAACCATGCCTAGACGGTCAATACCGCTGTTCGATAGCGTCCGCGTTGTCATTTTGTGCCAGGAAGGGATCTCAACAAGGGAAGTGTCCAGGCGTCTTGGAGCAACACAGACTCAAAGGAAGGCCTCGGCGCTTGTTGGTGACGTCAAGTCAGCTAGGCACGGCGAACGCCTGGGCGTGCTTATCACTATAGATCTCTTATTTTTGGACAAAATGTTTGTTATTGTTTTGGATTCTGCAGTTTTATTTAGATGAAATATTTTCTTACTATCGTAAAGCTACAAATGAAGATCATAGTTCTGTATTACTGATTCCTGTCGAAACAAACATAGATCAATATGAGAAGATGCTTTGGCCCATTGCAAGCTTCGGAATTTTTACATTCAAGTAACTATATTTACTTGATCCATTTTGCTATCGAAACTTGCCCCAACCCCCTTACCATTAACTCGTTTCTTTTATTTATTTATTTTCGTTTGACATCGTCACTGGAAATGTGAACTAATTTACATATGTAAATGTCCTACTGTTGCCAGTCATTAGACTACAGTCGTTTTCAACGATAGGAATTCTGAACAGGAAACAAAATAGCTTCATACATCGAAAAGACAGCTGAGCTTAAAATTTTTAAACATACACATTAGAAAAGATCAATATTCCCCTCGTGCAACTGAAAGGAGAAACTTTATAAGATAAAAAATTTTATTTGATAAAACAAGTATCTCTCTTTTGCCTCTTCTTCTGTCCCCCACCCCCTCCCCCAACGTGTACCATCGCAAGTTATTTCATTAACATTCAGTGCTCCTCACCCCATAGTCAACCAAGATACCTACAGAAGAGCACCAATATGTTCACAGTTTCTTGTAAAAGCAACCTAGTACCAACGTAACTTCCTCAGATTTACAAATAAGTTAAAGAAGCACGAGTTCTGTTGCTGCAGGACCATGAAGTTGTTTTTGTATGTCAATCCTTAAAACAGGTGGAAATTTTGAGTTCAGGAGTACACTATTAGTTAAGAAGTGTAATGAATTGCACAATTAATTGATTGCAGAAATCTCCCAGAACAATGTGTGTTGGTCAACTACCGCCAATAGTTTCACATTTTCCTGTGTCAGAGAGGGAGACAGCACCATTATGAGTATGCCTGCAACAGACCTGGCGTTCGCCGTGCCTAGCTGACGTGACGCCACAAAGCGCCGAGGCCTTGAGTTGGTGTTGCTCGGAGTGAGCCAAAGTGATGTTCGGACATGGAGGAGATACTGAGAGACAGGCCTCGCTCAGGCCGCCCAAGGGCTTCTACTGCAGTGGATGACCGCTACATACGGATTATGGCTCGGAGGAACCCTGACAGCAAAGCCACCAGTTTGACGACCACTGATCTAGACAGAATGTAACTGTCTGCTGACGATCAATTTAGCCTCTAGGAAAGAAGGAAGATTAGTGTTTATGTCCCATCGACAACGAGATCATTAGAGATAGAGCAAAGTCGGATTGTTTCAAAGATGGGAAAGGAAATCACCCGTGCCCTTTTAAAGGAGCGCACGGCATTTTCCATGAGCGCTTTAGGGAAAACACGGAGGAACTGAATATGGATGATCGGACGCGGGTTTGAACCATCGTCCTCCCGACCGCACGTCCGGTGTGCTAACCAATGCGCCACCTCACTCGGTAGAGCCTCTAGAGGTCCACAGGATAAAATAGTAGCGTGGTTCGCGAAGGTGGGCAAGGAAACACCTGATCAGTGGGGCCACATTTTCTTCTCTTCTCTAACGCCTCACGATCTTCGTAGGTCTGGAGACGACTAAGCTCCAGTGTTTATTTCAGGTATGCAGTTCTATGGAGTCTGCAGAAAGGTTGTTCAGTCTCTCTCTCTCTCTCTCTCTCTCTCTCTCTCTCTCTCTCTCTCTCTCTTTTTCCCCGTACAGATATCGGACGCCTATCATCACTATCAAAAGTAATTTGAGGGACACACATTATCGGGACAGAATCCTCCCACCTACTGTACAGCCCAACAGTCGGCGTTGTGTTCGTCTTTTAAGACAATTGCGCAGAAGCAGCCTGCGCCCCCCGGTAACAATGCGCAGCCTGACTTCCCTCTAATTTTCCACTAACATCAATTGTTGTAAGACGGACATGGAGGCTTGTTCATCACATGAATTTAAAATTTTAAACGTTAATTAGTTGGATGTGGGTATACAGTTTGGGGAGGGGGGAGCAGGAGAGGGGCTGGGGTGAGAGCTCGAGGGTTGAATCCCTTATGCAAGCATAAAGACAATGACATAAATTGCTCTGATGGAGAATTATCTATATTTATTTGTGAATATATGTACTTCTGCTCCTGTTTATTCTGAATATGATGACTACACGTAGACTTGAGAATGTTTAAATCCGTCTGTGTATTAGAGTGAAAATGTAGATGTGTATCCTTCATAGTCTTACAGTTTGTTTGAAGCGTAACTGTGGCGGAAATGTGTATCCAGTGCATTAGTGTCTGGGAGAGTATGGGCAACAGTCTGGAAACCATAATGAAGCTGACCAGTGAACAGCCTCAAAACGATCTAGGGTCGAATCAAGGCAGCACTCGCCTCCACAATCTGCCGCTGTTGACATGATAATGCACAGCCACCTAGAGGAGTGCCTGATTTCTCTTATTGGCAAGGAACACAAAACACAGTGTGCTATCTATTTACTTTTCTAAACAGCGGTTTTCCCTTGCCATGTGAATGGAATCCTCCCAGGGACATTGCTTTATAGAAGGGTAGTGTTGGCTGTAGCACAGCTACCAGCGGGGTAACCCAAGCCAGAGTGGTCATGACAGAGGAGCCCAATTGTGTGCCACAACATAGGGCAGGAAGGGCTCTACAGACAGGATAAAGCCAGCTTAGCTTACATAACATAGTAAACCTGATGCAAGCCCTGGTCTTCCATGTTTTGGATTTATCCCCATACTGTAAAATAATAATAATAATAAACCCCGTGGAGGCCCGGGAAAAGAATAGGCCTCCAGTATGTTCTGCCAGTCATAAAAGGCGACGAAAAGAACAAAATAGGGCTAACCCCACTTTTAGTGTGATTAGTTGGTTCAGGACAGAACTAATGAAGCCTCGGACAAGCGCTGTCATGGTCGGGGTCTACGTTTGAATCCTATGCCCATCCACAATGATAACAACACTGCTAGTCACACGGAAAATGATTTAAATCCAAATAGAGGTGTTTTGCAGGATATGCTTCCTGTAACCACTCTAGAAGGAAAACAAAGACAGAGGATGAGATGGTCACATGAAGTTAACCGACACCTCATGTTCTGTTATTACCAAGCAACAAACTTAGGAACCAACACAACTGGATACAGATCACAAGTATACACAACATTTATTACCAGATACCCAGAATTAAAATTTTTAACAGAACAACAACTAGCTGATCAGATCCGTGTAATAATCAAAAATAACAGGATACCCCGGTCAGAATTAGAAAACATCAAACAACAAGTACAACAAATACTGGAACAAAATAATGTGCAATCAGAAGAAGAAGAAAATACAGTAATGGACTCAAACATCCTAGAGCAAACAAACAAAGAACACGCATCAGTTAAACAATCAGAGGAAAACGAAATCTTAAGACAGCCACCAGAACAAGCACAAATAGAACACAAAGTGACACACATGTTAGATATAGAAGAAAAATTTCAGCTGACATGTGTAGAATACAAATACACAAATACAGACATTAGTCCACTCTTACATAGACCCCCAAATAACCCACAAGTCAAAAGAACAATAACAACCATCAACACAATCATATACAACAAAATAAATGAAAATACAACTATGGAAGAGTTCCAACTACTGGTTTATATAGAACCACTCACTACACTAAATATACAAACTAGACAGAGATCAGAACCAACCAACACACATAAGAAACCCACAAATCCAGCATGGCAACACAGGCTACAGATCAGAATAGAAAAACTGAGAAAAGATATCGGACAGCTAACACAATTTATAAGAAATAAAATATCAGACAAAAAACGAAAAAGGATAGGTAAAATCTCACAACAAGAAGCGATAGAGCAATTAAATGAAAAGAAGCAGAAATTACAAGCATTGGCCAAATCACTTAGAGGATACAAATAAAGTGAAAATAGAAGGAAACAAAACCAAACATTCAACACAAACCAAAAGAAATTTTATCAGACAATAGATGTCACACACATTAAAATATACAATCCACCAAACATAACAGACATGGAACACTTCTGGAGCAACATATGGCCAAACCCGGTACAACATAACAGACATGTACGGTGGATACAAGCAGAAACAGACACATACAAGATGATACCACAAATGCCTGAAGTGATAATTTTGCAACATGAAGTCACCCGAGCAATTAATTCTACCCACAATTGGAAAGCCCCTGGAAAAGATAAAATAGCAAATTTCTGGCTAAAGAAGTTCACCTCAACACATTCACATCTAACTAAATTATTTAACAGTGACATTGCAGACCCATACACAGTCCCTGATACACTTACACAAGGAATAACTTATCTGAAAGCTAAAGATCAAGCACACACAGCAAACCCAGCTAAATATTGCCCCATAACATGCCTACCAACAATATACAAAATATTAACTTCAGTCATTATACAGAAATTAATGACACATACAACACAGAACAAAATTATAAATGAAGAACAAAAAGGCTGTTGCAAAGGAGCATGAGGATGTAAAGAGCAACTGATAATAGATGCAGAGGTGACATATGAAGCTAAAACTAAACAAAGGTCGCTACACTATGCATACATTGATTACCAAAATCTTTTGATAGTGTACCCCACTCATGGTTACTACAAATATTGGAAATATACAAAGTAGATCCTAAATTGATACAGTCCCTAAACATAGTAATGAAAAATTGGTAAACCACACTTAATATCCAAACAAATTCAAATAATATCACATCACAGCCAATACAGATTAAGCGTGGAATATACCAAGGAGACTCACTAAGTCCTTTCTGGTTCTGCCTAGCTCTGAACCCACTATCCAACATGCTAAATAATACAAATTATGGATACAATATTACTGGAACATACCCACACAAAATCACACATTTGCTATACATGGATGATCTAAAACTACTGGCAGCAACAACTCAACCAATTACTAAAGATAACAGAAGTATTCAGCAATGAAATAAATATGGCTTTCAGAACAGACAAATGCAAGAAAAATAGCATAGTCAAGGGAAAATACACTAAACAAGAAGATTATTTATTGGATAACCACAGCAACTGCATAGAAGTGATGTAAAAACAGATGCCTGTAAATATCTAGGATACAGGCAAAAAATAGGAATAGATAATACAAATATTAAAGAAGAACTAAAAGAAAAATATAGACAAAGACTAACAAAAGTACTGAAAACAGAATTGACAGCAAGAAACAAGCAAAAGCTATAAATACCTATGCTATACCAATATTGACCTATTCATTTGGAGTAGTGAAATGGAGTAACACAGAACTAGAAGCACTCAATACACTTATACGATCACAACATCACAAATATAGAATACATCACATACATTCAACAACAGAAAGATTCACATTAAGCAGAAAGTGAGGAAGAAGGGGATTTATCGACATAAAAAACCTACATTATGGACAGGTAGACAATTTAAGAAAATTCTTTCTAGAACGAGCAGAAACTAGCAAAATACACAAAGCAATCACTCATATAAATACATCAGCTACACCACTGCAATTTCATAACCACTTCTACAACCCTTTAGATCACGTAACATCAACAGATACAAATAAAGTAAATTGGAAAAAGAAAACACTACATGGCAAGCACCCGTATCATCTAACACAGCCACACATCGATCAAGACGCATCCAACACATGCCTAAGAAAAGGCAATATATACAGTGAGATGGAAGGATTCATGATTGCAATACAGGATCAAATAATAAACACCAGATATTACAGCAAGCATATTATTGAAGATCCCAATACCACAACAGATAAATGTAGACTTTGCAAACAACAAATAGAAACAGTAGATCACATCACAAGTGGATGTACAGTACTAGCAAATACAGAATACACCAGAAGACATGACAATGTAGCAAAAATAATACAACAACTTGCCGTACAACATAAACTAATAAAACAACACGTTCCCACATACAAGTATGCACCACAAAACGTACTGGAGAATGATGAATACAAATACTGGAACAGAACCATTATAACAGATAAAACAACACCACATAACAAACCTTACATCATACTCACCAATAAAAAGAAGAAATTAACACAACTAATCGAAATATCCATACCCAATACAACAAATATATAGAAGAAAACAGGAGAAAAAATTGAAAAATACATCCAACTGGCTGAGGAAGTCAAGGACATGTGGCATCAGGATGAAGTTGACATTATACCAATTATATTATCAACTACAGGAGTCATACCACACAATATCCACCTGTACATCAACGCAATACAGCTACATCCAAACATATATATACAACTACAGAAATCTGTAATTATTGATACATGTTCAACTACCCGAAAGTTCCTAAATGCAATGTAACATATACCATACAGTTAAAAGGAAGTCACGCTTGATCAAGGTCCATGTCACTTTCCATTTTTAACCAGACATAACATCTGAGAAAGGAAAGAAATAACAATAATAATAATAAAAGATTTGACAATTAGAAGTTGGAATGTGAGGGCTACGCTTCAGCCTGGAAAGAAATAGCCAGTGAAATACCTTCAGAAACTACTCCCTAACACTTAAATTATCATTTAGTGTTAACAAGTTATTCTGTTTCGTAAATACTTTTCTTGCTATTGCCAGTCTGTGCATGATAATTTTTTTCTACTTTGGCCATCATCAGTTGTTTTGCTGTCCAAATAGGTATAAGGGAGGTTTGCCTGTCTTCTAAGATAAGTCATGGGGTCAGTATTTTCTTGTGAGTTTCTATATTTCTCAGAAATTCAAACTGATCTTCATCAGTATCAGCTTCTACCTACTTGTTAAATTGATGATTTGGGGAAACTAACATTTGTCAGCACATGACTTCTTCTTGAAAGCTGAGGGTATTTTGCCTGCCCCATATGCCTCACACATAAGGTGAAATGGTAATTTCATCACTGCCTCTCCTTAGGACCCCAATATTTCCAGTGGGATGTCATCTATTCCAGGAGCTTTATTTCAGCTCAGGTCTTCCAGTTCTTTGTCAAATACTGCCATACCTCACAGTATCATATCTCCCATATTTTTTTTTTTTGTTTACTTGCTCTTCCCTTTCCACTATGTTGACTTCCAGTTTTTTTCTTTTGTATAGTCATTGTCTATTTTCCTTTCACCAGTCAGCTTTTCCTTCTCTGCCTAGTACATGTTTGCCATTTGAGCATACAAATGCTTCCTATTCTCCAAACACATCTTTAATTTTTTTGTATGCAACATATGTGTATTTATTACAGTAATTCATGGGTCTTTAGCTCTGTATTTATCCTCTAGCAGTTCCTGCTTCATCATTTTACGCTTTTTATCACTTTCATTTTTTCAGTCACCTCTATTCTCATTTGCCTGCTTCAGATGCTACATTTTTATATCTTCTCACTTCATTAGTTAAATATTTTGTGTCATCCAAGGACTCCTACTGTGCTCTGCCTTTTTGCTAGTTTTCCTGTGCTGTCATCTCTACTTCTCTTTAAAATCTTCACATTTGTTTTCTGTTGCATTCCTATCTGCTCTTTCAGTCAACAGCTGCCTAATGCTCACTTTGAACCTTAAAATAACCTCTGGTTCTCTTAATACATCCTGGTTGAGCCTCCTTATCTACCTTTTGCAGGTTCTTCAACTTATTCTGCAGTTCATAAAGAATAAATAATGGCCAGAGTGCATATTTGTTACCAGAACTGTTTGGCAAAGTTTGGTTTCAAAATGTCTATCTTGCCATTATGTAAGCTGTCTGGAACCTTCCAGGGCCTTTACATCTTTTCAATGTGGACTACCATATTCATGAATCATAAATGAAATTTTCACACTGCAGAGAATGTGCCCTCTGCAAAATTCTTCCTGGTGACAACAAAGGATATCAGTTTATTATTTGTTTATGTAATACATACATAGTGCACTGTTTTCCTTCATGTAATGGTAGTTAATGCAGTCATCATAATATCTGTGGTGTATGTGTTAATTTCCATCTGATAGTCACCACCTACAGTGGGTGAGAATACCTCACAACCACTTTGCCACGCTCCATCCTCCTGCACCCATATTACGTTACCAGTCAAAATAACATCTACTAGACAGGATTAATTTATTAGTGACAGCAATGAACTTTCTGTTCAGCTTTACAAACAAAGTATAGTATATGTTATGTATGCTGTACTAACCAGTTATGACTCAATTAGGCCATGTCCTTGTCTAAAATTTGGGAAGGACAATAGCTATCACAGGAACCATTTGATGCTGGTGATATCTACCATTCTGACCATACTCTAGATTCTAAGATGACCTAATTTGGCCATAACTAGTCATTATAACAGCAGTGTGTGTTCATAAAATAATAAAAAAAGATTGTTATTTTCTCCTGATAGCATCTTGAGTGCAGCTGGCAGAATAGTTAGTGTGGTACTGGTTATTCAGCAGGTATCCATTTGACAGTAATAGATACACTACCAAGTTGGTGTGCACAAGATACATCCTAGCTGAATAACAGCAGATAAGCATTATTTTGTCCTCTCTCTCATAGTAGTTGCATTCATGTATATTATGTGTGAGAGTTATGCCTCATCCAATGTGGCCAACAGGATATGTTGTTAATGTTTGCACAATTTGGGTAGCTTGTGTTTTAATGTATAATGTCTAAGGAACAGTGATCACTAGGTGTGTCTCTTAATTATTGAAACACTGGCACCCTTCTGCACACCTGCCTCAAAAAAGCAAGTTCTGTGAAGTTCTGATGTACCCTTTGTGATGGTTCTCTGATCTTGTTAATTTTTGTGGCATGTTGAAGTTAAACAGAGTAGCAATTCTGTCTTAAATGTAAAGCTGTCCACAACCTGAAGGTTGGTTTGTACCCACTGAGCCACCAAATTACAAAAGTTCATTTCAAAAAATGTTATATGTTGGTCTTGATCATGTTCAATGTGCACTATGAATATTTGCAGCAAAATAGTGCAATATTGACATTTTATAAAAGACTATTTGTTGAGTGATTCAAACTGTCTAAAACAACAAGGGGACCATTTCTTGTAACATATATTATTAAAACTTTTGCAACATGTTGTGTTATCACATTCAATACTTTCAGTAGGTAAATCCTTATGATGAAAAGCACTATAGTTGACAAAAGCCATTGGATGCAGCTACATCATGTAAACTGTCTTGTGTACATGGTTAGTTGCACTATTTCTTCTCAACTGTTGGTAGCAACTGATAAGTAAAATATTATTGGTGTCAATCTACATGACAAAAGTAATCAAACAATGATTGTGATGTGTATAGCGGGTGAAAATATGATGTTGCAGAAAACAAAGTAAATAACTGCCTAGTAGATCTAAAAATAAATCCTAGGATGTAATAAGCAATATTATACAATCATTGCAACATTGCCCCATATAACAAATAAATATGAAAAACTAACACTGAAACAGAACAGATGTGTTCTTTGATAGTAAAATGCGATGTCCTCAATATTGGCATATTGGACAAAGGCCAGCATATCAGGCACAGAAGGCATCTGAATTATGAAGGAAAGAACTATATATGTATAATGATAAATGAAATCATTGCAAACAGAAAGAAAACAATCAGTGTAGATCCATGTGTGGGAACAACAGTGCCATCAGTACTGGAACCACCAGCTGAAACATTAACACACACAGTAGAAGTAGAAGCCTGTCCCACACTCAATGGAAAGGTAACTCACCATTTTGTTATGGTGAGTCACGTGAGACAAAAGCACTCAAAACTTTGTGAGACATCCCATTCTTGTATTCAAAACAATCCTCCAGTCCCCAAGCAGAACTAACTATTGCATCAGCAAAAACTGCTCAAAACAAGAACAGAAATGCACTGGTGAATGAGTCATAAGCTTTGTCTGTATTTAATTAAAATATGGTATAAGACACCTGAAGAATGAAATAGATCAATTGCTAACACACCTGAAAGATTAAGAATATGCTAGTGAACCCAACGTACTATGTTCCTCATAACATCATATCAGGAAGGGAATCCTCATGTTACAGATGGGTAACTTTAATTTTGCTTCTCATTATTGTAGCTCTATCAAGGGAAAGAGTGGTGGTGTAATACATGTTAGAAACAATGTAGTGTGGAGATCCTTAGATCCTTGCAAATAACGTGTGGAACAGTACTTTGAGGTGTGTGACACCAGTATAACAGCAGACAGTGCAACAGGTATTAGGCTGTCAATTTACAGGGCACTTGCTAGATACGTGAATATTTTTCTGAGACATATTGAATCACTCTTGTCCAGTCTGTCTAAAAAAATTAGGTCATTCATTGCAATGTGTGACTTTAATGTGAACTTTTTAATAGAAAACAGAAACCAGACAGATCTTGAACATCTGATATCCTCCTACAACTTAGTATCAGTGGTAGACATTCCACTAGAGTGACAGCCAGTGCTATGACTTTAATAGAAACACATTTATTGATGTGGATGCATATAATAATTTAACTGTGAAAAATGTTATAAATGGCCTATCTGATCATGATGGACAGTTCCTCACCATAAACCAAATAAATGTAGAAGTAGAAGTAAATTACATTAGGAAAAAAAATTAAGATTATACCCAGATATGCCATTGAAAACTCTGAATGTCAACTACAGGATGTGGACTGATCTGTATATACTGCTCTTGATGTTAACTCCAAATTTTATATATTTATCAATGAGATTACAAGTCTGTTTGAGGAAACATTTCCTAAAAAGTTATTGGGGAAAATCTGTTTAAATGAGGTCACAGGTAATGGAATACTAATGGCATTAAAATTTCTTTTAAAATGAAAAGTCAGATTTATGCAGCTATGAGGTCAATTCATCCAAATAAGATTAGGAATTACAAATTGTGCAATTAACCAAAACCATATAGATAACAAAGAACATGTTCTTGAAGGCAGAAATTTATATCTCAAGCAAGAAATAAAATCTTTATGGAATTTTGTACTCTCAATTTATTTTTGTACAGATTACCTGGTTTGCAGACTATTTGAGCACCTTAAGGAAAAAAACTCAATTTTTTGATGTTGATTGGCATGTAAGTGTCAATGAAGGAATTTTTTGTAAAAGTGGTGGCATTAAAACAAAGCAAACATTAGAATTTATTAAAAGATTAGAGAATGGGGAAACTGCTGCAAAACTAAGTGCAGATTATGGTATCAGAATGCAGACTGTTTGGGACATTGAAAAGAATAAACAGAAAATAAAGAATTTTATCAGGACATGTGAGTCTATTTATAGATCACTTGCATGAAGAAAACATGAAGGGATTTGAGCAGAATGTGACACTGTTTCAGGCATGATGCGTGCCCGAAAACTAACATTTTTTATGAAGCTATAGAGAATTTAATGCCTCATCTGGTTAGGTAACCAGATTCAAATATCAGTACAGGATTTATGAGCTTACTGTGCAAGGTGAGTAGTTCAAATCTTGTGGCAGCTGATTTCTTCTGCAAACACGTCCAGAAATTAGTGGAAAACAGAATTTCACACTCTCTATAGGCTGTGTCCACCTACCAGAACCCTTGCTTTTAAGAGCAAAGCTCATCTCCTGCGTATAAGTCATCTAATGAATGCATTACAAATTTGGGAACCGCTAATGCTTCTGGGAACCATAAAATGAAACACTTTGTGATGTTTTAAATTTTTAAAAAAATTCTCCAAGCTCTCTAGTATATCACAGCCAAGGATCTCCCTGGGCATTCTTATAACCAAAAAGAAGCATGGATGGACAGTGAAATTTTAAAACCTGGCTCCACAGCCATTTTTCACCACAAGTTGGATGATTTCTAAAAGAGAAAGAATTGTCACAGAAGGCCATTTTCCTTTGCTTGATAACACCTCTTTTACATCCCACTGAGAGGATTCTCATATCTGATAATGGTCTCATCACAGCTAAGTTTTCACTTTGTAATGTGACAGCCATTATACAGCCAATGGACCAAGGCATAACTGCATTGGTGAGATGGTGCTACAGGGCTGGTCTCTTGGGAATACTAGTTAATGAGGATGGTTTAGTAGCATTCTGGAAGAAGTTGAAAATACAGTTGCTGCAATATTAGAAAGGCCTATTTCATTTTATCTAGCAGACAGTGAAATGTCTACTGATAGTGTACTATTTTACAGAGAGGGAATACCACTGACTGATTTCAAAGTTCTTGATAACGGCCAAGGAATAGGCTACATTTTCTGTGACCTTTGATTATTCTTTATGCCCCTTCAGGGGCTGGTCATTCCACAGATCATGTGCGTTTTTATAAAGAGGATATATTTATTTCATAAAACTCCGCAGGTACTTCTGTTAGGTGGAGATTTTAATTGTTTTGCATCCTATGAATCCGACCCCTAATTTTTATTTCAGTAAGGGTCTAGAAGATTTGGTGCACTCTTTGAAAATACGGGATGCACAGATCTGTCAATATCCCACTCTTGTCAGGTACATGCATTTTACATCTACTTCCAGCAGCTGACTAGTTATTTTTTATCTTCCTGATTCTTTAAGGGGATAGCTGTTAGTGACAGACATGATACACACTTGCTTCACTGATCACTATGCTGTAGCTGTTAACTGTAAATCATGTGCCACAACCAGTAAAACTGTATCGCCTTCCCTGGATGTTGAACAGATCCGTCTTAAAGGATCCTTCCCTCAAGATCATCATTCAAGCAGTTTGGGCCGATAGCTTGCATTTGCAGGACCGTTGTCCTTCTCTTATGGAATAGTGGTCAGGCTATGCCAAATCTTTGCTCCAGATGCATTAATGCATTACAGCACTGAGAGGGCTAGGAATCTCCATCGGACCTAGGAATTTTATTATTCTGTCTTGCGTCAACTTTAGGATGGTACCAGGCAAGCTCCCTTACAAATTATGGATGTCCGTCATGTTGAGGCAAAACATCTTCAGTTAAAGAGGCTACATTTGGAAGGACTCAGGGTGCGATTAAAATCCTGTGCCTTCCTCCAGGATGAACTGACCTTCTTATATCACCTTATCTGGTTGTGGATGCATCAGAAATGAACATGTACCATGTCCCTTACTCACACCGTTGTTCACATACTGATATCCCAATGGGACATTTCCACAGCGATCTATAAATACTTTACCAACCTTTATGACACCCCTGCTACTGATACGATTGTCCCTGATGGATTTACTCCTCTCCTCGATTGCATGGTTACTCCCACATTAAATGATGACTTTCTAAGTGACTACTTGCAATGATGTATATCCCCTTATTGGTGATTCACCATTGCAGAAATCACCAGGGATCAACGGCATTCTTTAGGAATTTTATGTACATTTTTGGCCCCTTATAGGTGATACCATTATGCCACTGGTAAATGAGGTGATCCAGTGGGGTTTGATTCCTGACCCTTTCAAGGCTGGTCAAATCATTCTAATTCTGAAAGCAACTGGACATACAGACATTGGTAAAATCTGCCCTATCACACTACTTAAGTTTTGTTACAGAACTGTCACCCGGGCAATTAGTTGATACAGCTAGACAAGATTCTTGCTGTCCACCAAAGCTGTGTGACTGAGCACATGATTTTGACTTCTGTAGTCTAATGCCGCGATGTTGTCTTGGTGGCTGCAGCAACTTCTGTCTCTGGAAACTTGCTTTTTATTGATTTTAATAAGGCATTTGACCAGATCAGTCATGGTTTCTTGATGCAGGTGCCAAAGGCAACTGGTCTCAGTCATATTGCATGTCAGATATTATCCAATATTTTTACTGGTATTCACACATCTGTCATAGTGAATAGACAACTTACTCTCCAGATCACCATCTGAAGTGACTTACCGCAGGGCAACCACCTCTCCATGTCACTTTTTGTCTTGGCCATAGAACATCTGTTTTGCCGTATTGCAGATTAATTAAGTGACTGGAAGATATTAGGAGAAACCTTCTCGGTACGAGCGTATGCAGACAATATGGTACTGCTACGTCATATCTATGATATATCCTTGCTCAAGGTCATATTGGATTCCTTTTGTTCTCTCTCTGTGACCCGCATTAATTATGGGAAATGTATTCTATCACCATTGTAGGTTTTTTCCAACATGTAGTCATTTCAAGGGCAACGGTTGTTGCTCACCATAAATTGTCAGGAATTACCGTGGATCGCTGTCCGATGAAAATGGCAGCCTTCAGTTGGCAGGAGGTGATGAATCCAATAAGGGGCAATTTGTGAACATGAACGCCATTCCCTTAGTCTTCTTCACAAATTGCGGATCTTAGATCTCTACATTTTGAGCTAATTGTAGTATGTTGCACAAATATTCCTGCACCCCACAATGATGACACACAAAGGCCCTGTCCCCTTTGAGGTTTGGGACTTCACAGTATCAAAGCAAAGGCTTCAGTACTGTTTATATGGTGTACTGTTTTAACATGTACTCGAGCAATTCATTCTATTACATCTTGCTTATTTACGTGTTTTTGACCAGCCAGTCTGACTCCTCTCTCTGATGTTGGCCAGACCAACTCTAAATTGTGGCACGTATGCCAATTTTATATTATAATAACTTTTCTGGGAGCTGACATTTTATCAGTGACTCACCTTACCACCAGATCCTTGCTTTCTTGTTGGGGAGTACAATCACACCTCTCCCCAGTGGATTTGGTATCCTGTGAGATAGTGTGGTTTCACATTAGTCTTCCTATTTCCCGATAGAAGTTGCCTCATCGTGGTACAGGGTCATTCACAATTTGATACCAACCAAGGAATGCCGCCATGGCGTTAGTCTTAGTTCGACTGTTCTTCACGGTACATCATCAACCTGATACATTACCACACAGGTTTGTCTTTTGTGGACGAGAACACTGGCACTGTATACGCCAACAACTGGCTTTGCTCAGATGATCAGCTGAAGCTGCTTTCTCTTCTGTGTTTGAACTTTTTCATTTTCCCTCAGACCAAGACTAATTTGATCGTGTGGCCCCTCGGACACTACACCCACTATGTAGTCAGATGTGACAATGGTACCAACCCCCTTGTTTTTCATCAATATATGTTGTACCTTGTCTTTAATTGTCAAGCAATTGTGAACCTTTTTTTCTGGAGCCTTCTCTCATTGTGTTCTTCCCAGAGAATAGATTTGTTTCCTTTTGAGCCCTGAAATTGTGGAATCTTTGTCTCAAGTTTTCTTGCAAGAAAACAAATAACAAAAAAATAAAGAAGAAATAAAATAAAATAAAAAAGTGAAATAGAACAACCTACCTCAGTACCATGTCCATGTGAGTGACAAGCACAGTGACAGGTGGGAGGGGGCTGGAGGTTTGGGGGGGGGGGGGGAGGGGAAGGGGAGGCATCATGGCCTTCAGGTTATCATCACTGCTCACCTTGCCCCCACCTGGCCTGAAGCTGTTATGTTTCAAAAAGAGAAAGACAAAAACAGTAGACTGCCTGGACATCAAATATACTTCCACCATGGTTCAAATCCTTGTCACGTTTTCTTATATTATTTTTAGACATTCTTCCGTAGTTCTCGTCATTTGTAAGCATGACATCATTTTGTCTCATGACAATACCTTATCATATGACAATGGGATATATTAGACTGCATGCACTTGTCTAATTACCATGCATTGCACAACCATAACTGATCCTGTAAAGTTCATGTAGGGTGGCTTCCCAATGGAGTACACAAATGAGAAAGTTGAATGCACCTGTGTATCATATGTTTCTTTGCAATACTTTCCCTGACACACTAGAAAACGTTCCACTTGGCATTCAGCAACAGCTGTGTTTTCAACATGGCGGTGCAGTGCTACACTTTAGAATGAATGAAATGAAATGATCGTATGGCATTATTGGCTGGAAGGCCCCATACGGGGAAGTTCAACTGCCGTATTGCAAGTTCTTTTTAGTTGATGCCACTTCAGTGACTTGTGTGCGTCAATGGTGATGAAATGATAATGAAGAACACACAAAACCCATTCATCATGAGGCAGAGAAGATCCCTGACCCTGCCGGGAATCAAACCCGGGACCCCGTGCGATTTAAATTAAGTATTTCCAGGGTCATGGATTGGTCGTGGAAGTCCAATGTCCTCCACATTCTCCAGACTTAAATCCTCTAGATTTGTATTTGTGGTGTCACTTACAGGAACCATTTTATAATACTCTACCCATGGTTGGCAATGACCTAATAGCTCATGTGAACGCCATCTCAGCAATGGTGGAGGCAAGTATATTGCACAGGATCCAGCAAAGTGTGATCAAGTGAGTGGCAAAGTGTTTGCAAATGGAAGGTGGTCACTTTGAACGTCTTCTCTAAAGTGAACATTGCTTGTATGTTTATGGAACAGCTCTGTGAAGATAAGCCTCTCTGCAAAGATAAGCATCAGTGCTGAACATAAAGAATGAAATTGTTGTGCGTAACATAATGCACAATCTAGGGTAGCCTACCTATTCTGTTTTTTAAAATTATTTAACTGGATAGATAAAAAAATCTGCTCACCAAGCTGTGGCAATCACACGTATAAAATACTTTTGTGATTGGCAAGCTTTCAGAGCCAGTGGCTCCTCCTTCAGGCAGAAGGGATCAAGGGTAAGGAAGAACGGTGAACGAAAAGGACTGGAGAGGTCTAGGAAAAGGGGTAGATTTTGGGAAAGTCATCCTTACCAGCGGGTCAGGGGAGACTTACGGTATGCGATGAGAAGGAAAGACTGATAGTTGGGCACTGCATCGTACGAGACTTGTAAACCTGAGAGCTGAAAGGTGGAAGACAGGTCAATATGCAAGACAGAGATTACTACTAAAACATCGTGCACGAGTTAATAAGAGTGAGAAATTAAGAGTATTGTATGTGATGGTGGTGGGAGGGGGGGTGAAAAATAGATGGGAAAGTCAATAAAAGATGTAGAAAACTAAAATGGAGTGGAGCAAAGAGTAGTTACAGTGAAGAAAAGCTGAGACAGAAGAAATTAACAGAAATTAAGGTTAGGTGGGTGGCAAGAACCAAGAACATGTTCTAGTGCTAGTTTCCATGTGCAGAGTTCCAAGAAACTCTATCCAATTATATAATTTTATCAATAATTAATTGTTTTCATTGTTATATTCTATTGTGTTTTTTGTACCTCATTGGATACAAACATTATTATTTGCTGTTGGATTTATTTGTTTCATGGACAAAACAAAGTAGTCATTTAAATCTCTAAGAAGGTCATGTTATGTCTTAATGTTTAAATAAAGATAACAGTAACATAAAAAATATACAAGATGCTGCATTGTAGATATAATTTTATACTTTAACTGATAAACAAATTCAGTACAATGAAACACCAGCCAAAGTTGCAAATTACACTTTTTTTATTCACTTGATGAGTAGTTTCAGGCCAGGACCTATTTTCAATTCATCATAGTATACTCCAAAATGGTATTTCAAGAAATGCAAAAACCATATTTGCTGACCAAAAAGAAAGAGAGAGAGAGAGAGGGAGAGAGAGACATAATCACCACTCCTCGAACACTGGTGACTCTGCATATCTCTTCTCCAAGGCATTGCCTTATCTCACTGAGCTAATGGGAGAGCTCTGGCACAATGCAGAGTACATGTTACCAGTTCTTGGTCATGATGCAAGTGGTTACTGCATTTCCAATGTGTCATATTTTAATTAACATTTATGTTAAACCTACTGGCAGGACTATGTTTTGCTAGACAAACCTTTATCTTGAATTGTGATGAGGGATTGCACATTGACCTCCAAGTACAGCATTTTTACTTCACCCTGTAGATAATATGTGCTGCTTTATTGTATGCTATCCACATCTGAATCCTTTAACTTCTCATATCTCTGTGTAATTCTAACCAATAATTTAACCTGTGGAAACAGAATTGTTTTTCAAACTTTTTCAGACATGTAACAAGTGTTGCTTTCATGATATGTTCTTATGTTACAGCTGTCTCTCCCTCAGTCTCACTGTTCCTTGCCTACCAGGTGAACTTATACATACCCAACCACTTCAATCACAGGAAGTGCTCAGCAGTGTCAACAAAGTGATGGTACAGGCAGGACTTAGCCAGAAATGAGTGACACAAGTTAGAACTCCAGATGTCCAAGCACTTTTAAAAGTGGCATATTCGATGTGAGTCAGGTGAGGCATGGGCCATTTACGCTTCTATAGTTTTCAGGCAGCATTTGGTCCACGGGAAAGAGTACAAAAGGGTAATCTGAGAGTTTTGGAATTGAGTTCCAGTCCAGAAACTTATTTTTATTTTTTAATTTAAGTTTTTACAATACTTACACTGCAAATCCACTGAAGGAATGTGCAATGTATTGTACTTATTAATATTTTCATAAAATACATGAAAGGCAAGACAAAGGAAAATTTGGAATTGCAAATAAATTCCGATTTAGGATTATACTTACTTCTTTTTCTTTTTTAATTTAAATTTTTATAATACTTACACTGCAAATCCACTGAAGGAATGTGCAATATATTGTACTTATTAATATTTTCATAAAATACATGAAAGGTAAGACAAAGGAAAATTTGGCATTGCAAATAAATTCCCATTTAGGATTATACTTACATCATCCTTGAGGACTCTGCAAATAACTTTCCAAGTTTGGATTGTAATTTTTCAATTTTAAGAGTCCAATCAAACAGGTAAATCAAGAATTTTCATTCATCTACATCAACTGAAATATTCTTTCTGATGTTGAATATAATAAAATATTTACATTTCTATGTTCTATTTTCAAGTTGCCAGTATTAAAAGATTTATAACTGAACCCTGGACCATCATGGAGCAAAAGCAATTCTCATGAAATTATAGGATATGAACAATGTAACCCACTAGAATACAGTGCAACATGCTATACCCCTTTCTGGAAAATATTGACATCAGCCTGCATTTGTGTACAAGAAAGTACAGGCCACTTGGGGTGAATATTCAAAAATCAGTGGCTAAGTATGCATCAAAATATGCTTCATCAAAATGTGGGCTGAAATCGTGAAGCCCTGTGGGCAGAAAACAAATTTCTTCTGTTGATTGACTGACGGGAAGTACAAACAAATCCTCAATTATTATACAAGAAAACTTTTCACGATGAAGAAGGACTGACATTATGCAGTATTAAAGTGATTTCTCTCCTCCTTCCCCCACCTGTCTCCCAAATGTGCTCAGCTAGTGCAAACCTGTGATGTCTACTTTACCTACATAGAATTATACCAAAAAGCTTCAAAACTGCTCTTATCTCATTGCAAGAGGAAAATAAGTCACACCCAGAGAAGACTGCACCAAAATATGTTCCATTGTACTTACCAGCTATCTTTGTCAATATTTGGCTAAAAGTTGTGTTACATGTGAGAACCTTTTACATATGAAGGGGTCGGAGAGATATAGTCATAAGCCACATCGAACGAGTTTTGAGATACAGCGAGTTTAAAGTTCCATAGAGGTCTGAAAATGATTAATACAAAATAGAAACCTTATTTTTACTGTGAACACTTGCTTAATACTTGCGAAGCATGTTGTTAAATAGTCAACTCTCTGCATGCTATAAAATATTAATTTTAGAATGATTCTAATTAAGATGTAGTCAACGGTGGCTTATGACTATATCTCCCAAAAAATTCTTTAAAACATAATGTATGAATTTGTAAGGATTTATTTTAACTACTCTTACACAGCAAGCAGACTATATAATTTTTACACATTAATATATACATGTCAGGTATCTGAGATGTATAGATTACTTTTTCATTTTTACAGTTACATCAAGGATGTTCCTCTACCTCATTATTGTACACATTATTTCCAGTACATGACCGAAAGAAATCTTGATTTGCTGGAGGTATGTATGGCATAAGAGACAGTACATCATCAGTTTTTTTCTGGTTAATTGGTAGTGGCTTTCTGTTCTTTATTGGCAGCTGATATGGATTTGGTTCAACTAGCCTTCCTTTATTTTTGACACGAATATCCACTGACATGAAAGCTCCTATGTCTGAATAAGAGTGCTTTACACTTAGCTTGAAGGGATCTTCAGACTCAAACTTAAATTGAGTAGCTTCACTGAAATGGTGGGGTTTCCAGACGTGGATTCTGTACGTTTTGAGGTCAATGTCTTCAGGCTTTCCAAACTTCTGAACTCTTCTTTTTCCATTTTAGTTACAATGAAATGTTTTGGACTCGCAGATTTTATTACTTCTGCCCATTCATCTGGAGTGTACACTATTGGACGTCTGTTTCTTGCATACCGTTCAATGCAACCAAAATCACTATCGCAAGGTAGCATGGTGTGACCTACCACAGGGAAGTAATGCTGGACAGAATCAAATCTTTTGGTAGCAACAAGGGACCTTTCCAAAGCAATAATAGTCCAATTCTTTGTCTGACCCTTGCAGTTGTCTATGATTATGTGGAGATGTTTTGTCTGGGAATTAGTTATCTCCAAGTACTTCAATAAGCAGCTCCCAACCTCATCTGAACCCCATCCTCCATCTTTCTCGCTCCACAGAAACATATAATCCTTATTTGATCCACAGTCGTGGGTACCATAGTTGTATGTCCATATTTTCCTCTTGTAAAATGCTGGACCTACTGTTAGTTTATGTGTGGGGAATGTTTGCTGCATGTCCATTGCTATCACATGATGCTCTTTCGAATTTTCTTTAGCCAGAGCAGTTAAAGACACAATCATCTTTTTGAGATGCAGTTCATATTGTTGTTTCTTTTCTGTGACTTCTTCTGCATATAATTCTGGGTTATTTATTGCAATTAGAAATCCGTCACATTTTGAACAGGTGTCACTTTTTGGTAGTTTGAAGCCTACGTTAAATTCAGATATGAAAATTTCTCTGAATTTACTTTCAGATACTGCAGGAACCTGCTTTTCCTTGCAGTATTCTGAATATTTATCTCGAAAAAAGGAAGCAATTGCGAGATCACAATCCAAATACACTTTATTGGGGTTCTGTTGCCTACTGTAATGACTGTTATATTTCGTTATGGCGTTGAGAAATTCTCTAACACTTTGTACAACTTCGTCATGAAATTTATATGGGTAGTGTCCATGTTTTCCTGAAAGAAAATAAAAGATGAGCTTATATTCTCTTCCTAATAGAAATATTTGTATAGTACTCAGTTTGAGTACATCCGTAACTTATAGCACAGAGTAACATACAAACCTCTCCCATCTTCTTTTGGCACTGCAAATCCCTGCTTCATTTGATGTTGCAAATTCCCCACTCTTCGTGCATGTATCTGTAAGCCATGAACCCATAGGAAAGCTTCCTTGCAGATCATAACTTCTATTCCGCATACCCTCACATTATAAGAAAATGTAACATCCCTGGATGATATTTTCTTGGAAGTCTATTTTGGATAGCTTTGAAAGAAATTATGGCAAATATAACAAAATGAAATAAATGTACAAAATATTAAACCATTTGTATTTAAATAGTGAACAAACCTCCGATTTTTCGGTTCCATTTTCATACATCTCATCAAGTAAGTATTCGGGGCATTAAAGTTTCTTTTGTCCCAAAATGAATGAAAAATGTTTTCTTCCTCTGCAAGCAGTTTTGTGAAGCATTTATTTGAACAAGTACAGGGACTTCCTATAGTAGCAGCCTGAACAGTCTTATGGGTTTTTAAAGACTTATAATGCTGACCAGCATTTCGTTGACGTTCTGCTTTATTTTTCTTCCACTGATCAATATTTCGCTTTCTTTTCCGTGAAGGCTTTGGTTCTTCGGGTGATTCTTCATTTATTCTACTTATTTCAAGGTATAATATGAAGAGCAAAATAGTCTAAGAATTTGCATGAGATATAGTCATAAGCCACACAAAACATTAAATTTCGCTAAAATAACATTAATGAGAAAATATGTTTTACACATCTTTTGCCTGTGAAACTACATTATTGCACCATTAAGCAGTAATATAAATGTGCCCATCAAGTTTCATCATTAACACACAAGATGGCTGTCAAATGCGTTGCCAATGTTGAGAGAAACAAAGTCACAAGCCACAGGAAATTAATCACCAGAAATAAACCGTTTTATTTCCTTACCGAAACATCATCTGAGCTGCAACTGCTGGTGAATGGATGCCAAGATTCATCACTGTCAGGATCCAAAGGATAAAGCTCTTCACTTCCACTACTGTCTGTGTCAAATATTCGTTGAAGACCCGAAGACGCTTCAGACGTTCCTGACCCACCTGCCATTTTGCCGTGGCTTGTGACTATGTATCTTCTGAAACTACCACCAAATGGCACATCATAGAACTGCACTCCTTCATAGTCTGCCATCTGTTGCAGTAACACGGAACTTTTTCGACTCATTGTGAAGAAGACATTGTTAAGAATGCCGCAACATGAGAAACTCAATTTCGTGAAAGTTGTGGCTTATGACTATATCTCTCCGAGCCCTTCATATATAAACCAAGTTTATTTTTCTATAGAATCTTAACAAGCATGTAATGCAGTGATTATAAGTGTGCAGTAGGTCGAAAAAATTACTGCTTCCTTGTTCTTATAATGAGTATTACACCAGCATGTGTATATCATTAATTGGAAAATAATAAAAGTACCTAATTTTATATGTGAAGTTCCCATTTATACTTCATAATACCTTCCTGGAAATTTATTTGCAGTACCAAGTTACTTCTTGTCTTTTCATACCTTTAATGAGAATATTAATAAATACAATATGCAGAGGATTATTTTAGTTTATTTGCAGTGTAAGTAACACAAAAATTGCAAATAAAAAAAATTCAGCATAGTGACTCAAACACACAACACTAGGTTTACTGTCCTGTACTGTTTCTTCCGTTGGTCCATCCGCTGTCTGGGCAAGGCACTAACATAATGTTTCACGACTCACCCAACCCATGCCAAAAATCTATTATTTCTAAACACTTGGTCATCTGGAGCTCCCACTTCTGTCACTTTCATTTATAGATAGCCAAGCCCTGCATATAACATAAACTTGAATGAAATCAATGATGATGAGTAGGTGCAGTCCCCTTGTAAATAAGAAATTGAGTAGTGAAGAGCCACCAGTCATTCAGCAGCATCGGATTTGATTCAACTACATTCCATTAATGTTATGTCACTTTTCTTGATTTATATTTCATAATATGTTTTCAAGATCACTCATTCTGTTCAAGTGATCTACTAAGTCTTTTGCTGTCTCTGACAGAATTACGTTATCATTGCCAAGCTTCAAATTTTTATGTTTTCTACCTAGACTTTGACTCCTTTATCAATTTCTCCTTGACATCCTTCACTGCTAGCTCAAATTACAGATTGAATAACATGGGAGATAGCCTGCTGAATCCCCGTCTCAGTCCTTTCTCAGTGACTACATTCTTTTCATGTCCTTTGACTCACAACAGCATTCTGGTTTCTGTTTAATTTATAGATAACTTCATGCTTCCTCTATTTTATCCATGGTATATTCAGAATTTTCTAGTTTATTCCAGTCAACATTGTCAAAAGCATTATCAAAATATTTTCATGTTGGTCTCATTTTCAACCCAAAGACTGGTTTGATCTAACTGTCTGTGCTAATCTATCTTCCGTCTATGCCTAACTATGCCAACTTAAATCCACTGTAATTTTCTTGCTGTATTCAACTGTGATCTTTGTCTAAACTTTTTAACATCCTCACTTCCTTTCATTTACAAACAAATGATTGTATTTGTATTTCTTTATTCATCTTGTAAATTGTGATTAAGTAAATTGTTTGTACAAGCAATATAGGGTAAGTCAGTTTTGATATGCCACATACTAGGTTACACATACTGTGATTTAGAAAACAACAGCTGCTACATGTTGTGTACTGGTAATATAATTATTAATGCAATAAGATGATTGAAAGCATAGTATAGTTAAAAATAATTATGTGATCAATTACTCTATATTTTCTTGGTGCTCCAAAAACTCAGAAACAAAATGGAAGCAGTGGTCAAGCAAGTACTCTTTTAGTTTCACTTCAAATTTAGGATAATTTTGTAACAGTTACTGTGCTGCAAATTTGCAGGGCACCTGCTATATAAGTGAATATTTTTCTGGGACATATTGAATCATGTTTGTCCCACCAGGTCACAAAAACAAAAGAATTCATTGCAATGGTGACTTTAGCCAGTGCCATTGCCATAGTGGTGACATTGGTCCCCACCAGAACACCAAAGTTAAGTATTGTGATGGCCCAGGTTTGCTGAATGCTGTGAGCAAATGGGGTGCTCTCAAGGCCAATTAAGGAACTACTTGATTAAGAAGGAGCAGCACCAGTCACGACACAGTCAAAGATTGGGAGAGTCGGTGCTGACCACATATCCAACCATATTTGCATCCAGAGACACCTGTTGGCTGAGGATGATACGGCAGTCAGTCAGAACTGTGAATCTCCTTGAGGTCTGTTCGACAGAGTAATGAATGACTTACATGTGCACCTTTTAACAGAAAATGGAAAAAGAACATATCTTGAACACCTAATGAGCTCCTGAAACTTATTATCAGTGCTAGACACTCCAACTAGAGTAATAACCAGATCCAGTACTTTAACAGGCAACACGTTTATAGATAAGGATGCAAATAATAATTTAACTGTGGAAATATTACAGGTGGCTTATCTGATCATCATGGGCAGTTCCTCACTGTAAACCAAATAAATCTAAATCACACAGGAGTGAATTTCCTTTAGAGGAAAAAAGCATTAGAATTACAGACACACTGTAAACTACAAATTTAAATATTTATCAAAGAGATTACAAGTTTGTTTGAAGAAATATTTCCTGTAAAGTTAGTGAGAGAAAATCTATTTAAATTGGATCACAGGTGCTGGATTACTAAGGGTATAAAAATTCGTAGTAGAATGAAGAGGGAGCTTTTTGTAGCAGCCAGGAGATCAGATGATTTTAATACAATTAGGTGTTACAAATTGTAAAATAAAATTCTTAACAAAACCATATACACATCAAAGAATGTCTTCTTGAAGGGAGAAATTGATAACTCCAGCAAAATAGTAAAAATTCTCTGGGATTTTTTAAAGAAAGAAACAGAGAAAAGTGCAGTTTGCAATTAAAATATATAAATAAAGTTTGTAGATCTTATTATTAGTGATCCAAAAACAGCTGCTAATATATTCAACAAACATTTTTTAACAGCAATAGAACAAATAGGATTTGAAGGCTACATAAATTGAGTCCTTAATTTTCTGCAAGCCAATGTATCTACCACAGTACAACAGAACTAAGTAACAACAGTCACTATCCCAGAAACTGAGAGAGTCATTAAATTCACTGGAAAGTAAAAACTCTGTAGGAGTTGACAAAATATCCAGAAAATTATTAAAATACTTCTGCAACCACGTAAGTAAAATCCTTGCCACGTTTTGATATATCTCATGAGCAAGGAATAGTTCCTGAAAGGCTTTATTATGCAGTTGTAAAAAATTTGTATAAGGGAAATAAGGCAGATACTGCAGACTATTAGCCAGTTTCACTACTAACAAGTTTTCCCAAGGTATTACAAAAACTAATGCATGCCAGGATTTTTAATCACCTCAGCGAGGATAATGTCATCAGCGAAAGTCAGTTTGGATTTGAGAAGGTGTTATCAACATAAGATGCAATACAGTGTACTCCCAGATATTCATGGACAGATTATCTGGTTTGCAGAAAAATCCTCAGTTTTCTGATGTTAATCAGCATGTAAAGTCAACTAAGCAATTTTTTTGTAAAAGAGGTGATGGATAAATGAAAGACACATGTGTCGACATCAAATAAAATTAGAATTAATTGAAAGATTTGAGAAGGAGGAAACTGCTGCAAAACTACATGTTGATTAAGGTACTGGAATGCTGACTGTTCAGGAGATTAAAAAGAGTAAGCAGAAAATACATGATTTTGTTAGCACATGGGATTCTAATTATGTACCATCTGCATAAATAAGCATAAAGAGATCTGCACTTGATGAACACTCTTTTGCTATGGTTTAGTCAAAAATGGGCAGAAGGTGTTGTTGTTAAAGAGATGTTGTGTGCTATAAAAACAAAAATTTTTCATGCAGCTGTACAGTTAGAGAGAGAATTTAATGCCTCATGTGGCTGGCTGAAAATATTGAAACAAAATTACAGGATTCACAGACTTACTGTGCAGGGAAAGCAGATTAGGTCAAATGTTGCAGCAGCTGATTCCTTCTGGCAAGAGTTCCAGAAATTTGTGGAAGAAGAGAATTTCACACTAGACCAAATGTATAATGCAGACAAAAGTGGCCTGTATTGGAAATGTCTGCCATTGCTTCTAAGAGTGAAGTTCATGCTCCTAAATATAAGTCATTCAAAGCATAAATTACAATTTTATTGGACTGCTGATGCTTCTGGGAGCCACAAAGTGCACTACTAGGGATTGGAAGAAAAAACAAACATTCAAGGATAATAGGGCTAAGAATCTCCCTGTGCATTCTTATGTCCAAAAAGGGCCATGAATGGATAGAGAAATTTTCGAAAATTAATTCCACAGAAATTTTATACCACAAGTTGGGCAATTTCTAGAAGAGCAACAAATGCTGTAGAGAGCTGTTTTCCTTTGCTTGATAACATTCCTTCACATCCCAAGGAGACAATTCTTCCATCTGATGATGATCTCATCATAACAAAGTTTTTACTTCCTAATGTGACTGCCAATATACTGCCAGTGAATGAAACCATGATTATATCTGTAAAATAGCGCTAGAGTGCTGGTCTGCTGAGAGTTAATGAAGATGATTTGGTGGGTTTCATCAGAATGAGGTACCATCACATGTGGAGTGCATTTACACAGATATTGTAAACCATCCATCTGTCCTGATGACACTGCACTACTAATTGATAATTTAACAGACAAGCTTGTGGTGTCAGCTAACAAGGTTTTTGGGGATACTGTGAACTGCTTTAACATAAATGGTCTTTTTGTTATTTACAGTGAAACAAATTATATTCCATTTCACACAACCTCTGAAGATGAAGAAATAGGAGAAAAACTAGGTGACCAGCAGACAGCTAGGGTGGCTAGTCCAAAATACCTTAGCATATATCCTGATAGTAATCTAAACTGCTCAAACCACATCATGGATCTGTACAAAAGGTGGAATTCTCTAATTTTCTATTTACACATAGACTGCTGTTATAGAAATATGGAAACCATTGAATCAGATTATTATGATTATTTTCATGTGATTATGCCATATTGAATCATTGTTTGATGAAATGAGCCACTTGTTAAAAAAAGTACTATGTGCACAAAAAGAGTCATAAGGATCATTAGTAGAGCTGACCCTAGCACCACATGCAGATATGTTTTTAAGGAACTTGAAATCTTCAGATGCACTGCACAGCGCATATTCTCCCAGATATGTTTCATAAGGTGAAAAGCCCCTTTTTAAATATGATAGAGTGTACCATAATTATGATATTAGAACACAAGACAGTATCATCTATGAGCATGCAGACCTGTCCATGGTACAGAAGAATGTCCTCTTCAGAGGTTGTAAGAATTTTAATGCCCTTCCTTCATAAACAGTGTGTTTAGTAGATGATGAGCCATTGTTTAAAAAAAGTGTAAGACAGTTGACATTGTAAAGCTCATTTTTCATCATAGAAGAGTTCCTGATCCTCACTGAATAGGACCTATGTACCTGTAACTCTTAGATACATTCCAAGATCACTATTTGTGATCTTATCTATTTATTGTTCTGAAGCTATTTATTTTTCTATAATACATTTTCTCTAATATTTGTTTCATCTTTAATTTTGTATGAACTTCTAAATTTATATTTCTGTAATACAACCTAAGCTGTAGACACTTCAATATAAAACTGATTAATTTTATTACACAGTATCAAAACAAATTTTTAAAACTGATAGGTTTTATATCGTGTGATGTATTCACAATATGAGTTACCAGAACACAGAATAAATAAATAAATAAAATTAAGTATTTAGGCTCTACAACATATATCATAGGTTGGTTGAGACACCTGCACAGGAAAAATAGTTTCTTTAAACACATTTGTCATATTATTGTCATAAGGAAAAATATTTTTCCAAGAGCTTACTTCAGCACAGACTAATTTTAATGCCACAATTAAAACACAAATGATTCATCACAGTTTTTAGTCCACATTTATACAGTCTGTTGTTAACTTAGAATGAATTCAACATACTCTGTACACATTATGCTGTACTTGATTATATGCAATCCACATTTGAATCCTGGTCCAGATTGTATTTTTACCTTTTCCTGTAACTACATAATTCTAACCAATAATTTAATGGAAAAATTCAAATTTTTTGGAGCTTTTCAGAAATGTAAGAAGTATTACCTTCATAATATGTCCTTATAACTGTCTGTCTCTCATTCTCGCAGTTCCTTGTCTACTAGGTGTCTGAACATCCACATACCCAGCTGGTTCTCAGCAGTGTCACAAGGCCACCTTTTTACTGCCTTGTTAATACCAAGTAATGCTGAGCTATTTGGAGGCAGGTCTCTATTGAGTACCAAAGAGAAAAATAGACACAGTCCTTGAAAACAGCAAAAGGTCAATCTGACACTGAACAGTTGTTTGTGACACATCTAACATCTATCAGGGATACCACTATTCCCCCAGATCAAATAAGGTGATCTGGACCATTACTGTAGAGTAGTTATGATTCTAAACTGGTCACCAGAACTTACCCTTACGAGGCAAAAGGTTAGAATGTGGTGCTGAGGCTGTTACAGATCTGAATATCCTCTTTTGTTATACCACCTGCATGAAAGAAGATTTCCAACTATTAATTTCACCTCCTGTAACAGGGGCCCAGTGACAATTAATTCTGGTGTGTAAGTTGACCCTTTTCAGCCTTTCTCTTCCTTGAGGAAGGAACTAATTGAGCTGAAAGCTAGAATAGTTTCAATCTTATACAGACACTTAAGCCAGAATAGCAATAGCTCTTAAATAATCCCGTAGGAATACCATTAAGTCCATACTCAAGTTCATTTCATGGATAGTTGTGCATAAAACTTAAATAATTGGTATAAATGATGAAGTGGACCTAACAAAATACCTATTTATTTTATTTATTTATTTATTTATTTCTTGTTCCATAGATCCAGTTAGTGAGTCAATCACAAGGATATGGAACGTGTCATATAGTACAGGTTTCAATTTAAACTTACAATAAATACAAGGGCAATTCAATGCCAAATTGTACATAGTTTAATTAAGATATACTATAAATACAGTAATAGATACAAAGTCAGCTAGATAACATAACAACCATTTAACAGAAAAAGGAGTTTCAAATAAAGGTTAAAGATAAGAGCACAAAGTTAAATCAGTTATTAGGCCTACAAGAGTAAATACAGGTACAGCCAATTTGTTGTTACAAAAAGTGTGCTAATGCTCAAATGCACAATAAAATCAATTGAACTACTACTAGACACAATAAGTTTAGTGATGGTATACATTTTCTTTCAGATATTCATCCACAGTATAAAAAGATTTCTCTGTCAGGTAATCTTTGAGAACTTGTTTAAATTTTGGCAGTTCTGTATGAACACATTTAATACTTAGTGGTAGAGGATTGAACAACTTAATGCTGGAGTAGTAAACTCCTTTTTGTACCAGAGTGAGACGTTTCATTTTGAAATGTAGATGGTTTTTGTTTCTGGTGTTATAGCCATGGAATTTACTGTTGCCTTGGTAGATAGAATAATTTTTGCACACAAAGGTCAGCAAGGAAAAAATATACTGTGAGGCAGTTGTTAGGATACCTATCTTCTGAAACAAGTGCCTGCAAGAGTGTCTTTGATGGACCCCACACATTATTCTGATTGCTTTTTTTTTTTTTTTTGCAAGTGGTTGGTTCCCCCAGAATGTGATAGCATATGACATCAATGAGTGAAAGTAGCCAAAGTAGGCAACCTTAATGGTGTGAACTTCAGCCACTGCAGAAATTATCCGTAATGCAAATGTTGCCAAGCTAAGTTTTTTACATAGATGAAGAATGTGAACTGACCAATTACATTTACTGTCTATGTAAGCACCCAGGAATTTTGTATCTTCAACTTTCTGTATTGGTTGATCTCTAGATTTTATGTTAATTTCATTGAGATTACTTTGTGATGTATGGAACCTCATATAATGAGTTTTATCTGCATTGAGTGAGAGACCATTTGAGGAGAACCAATTTAAGATGTCATTAAAAACAGTATTTGTAGTTTGTTCAAGATCGTGATCAATGAAATCATCAATTAGAATTGTGGTATCATCGGCAAACAGGGTAAATTTGCTGTTTGTCTCACAACAAAGAGGAAGATCATTAATGAAGATGAGGAAAAGCAGTGCGCCCAAAACAGAGCCTTGAGGCACACCACACGTTATCGTGCCCCATTCAGATGAGGCAGGTTCTCCAGACGTGTCATTTAGCATTAAAGTCTGCTTCCGATCCTGTGGATATGATTGTAGCCACAATACCTGCCACTCAGGTGCAGCCTGTCTGAATGTAAGAGACACTGATGGCTCCTGTGTCAGTGTCAATGCTTAATTATTTAATGGACTTTGCATTTATCTTCATGAAGTTTAACTTATTTTACTTTAGGATCTGGCACTCTAGAAAATTTAAATGTGGTCACCAGGAACGCAGCACAGAACTTACACATCAGTACCCAGAGACAATAGAAGTTAGACCACTGAGCCAGGTACAATGTGAAACTTATCCATAGTGATGCCATTTTGTGTTTGGTACCTCAAGAATTAGGTATTTTTGTAAGGATAGGCCTCCACCAACATCAAATGTTGTCATCTACCTTTTCAAAATGTACAGAATGTGTTTGTCATACATCATCATATTTTAGGTTCTATCTTACATTGCTTTCTCGAGCATTATGCAGACATGTGCTGATTCATTTCCTGTTTTTTTTTTTTTTCATATATCACACACAATAAATAAATGTACTTTTGCTCTGGAAAGTAAATATTTATGATTTTCACACTTTTGGGAGGAAATTATCCTACTATAATACTTGGGTCATTATGTATGAAGTCATACACAGTGCTGTCCACAACTTCATCGCTCTGCTTCCTGTTGGCAGGTGTGTGAATGAATACTATTGCTTGCTTGCTTGAGAATCAAGCAACTATTTATAAAGTTTATCATTGGCTGCATGTTGGAGATTGGTGGGATAACATCACAAATCTTCTCTATTTTGTTGCATTGTTTTTCTCTTACAACAGAACTGAAATAATATTTTAGACATGTCATAAAAACCACATATACCAATAACAACAACTCCAAAGTTATTTTCACTGATAGTATGAGAACTTCCATGCCTTACATACTCATTTAAATTGAGTTGTGTTGTATTTTTTGTAGTAAGTTAGCAGTACTGAATGACTCCATGTGAATTCCATATTTGACATCCAGAGTGTGAGGCAGGGACCATTACAGAACTGAATCTCCTCTTTCATTCTAACATCTAAATCTAGAATATTTCTAACTGCTCCTTTTTGCCATCTACTACAGGGACCAGTGACAAATAATTGTCATTGATATCCTCTTTTCAGTCCTTGTATTCCTTAATGTTTTGCTCATATATAACTTCCATTTTTTGTTGATAAATGTTTCCCACTTCATCATCCACCTCATGCATGGGCAATGTTTGGTGGTCTGCTGGCCTGATTCACATAGTTGCTTGAGCTCACCCACCACCTCACCATGTGACGTGACAGCAGCACTCCTAGCACTTAAAGTGAAAACTATAGTCCGTGTCATTAATGCACACTCCTTCCCCAACACTCCACACCAACAATTTATGCCACAAACCATACTTTTTAGAGTATATTCATTTTACATTCACCTCATCGTCTGGTATATGTATTTAGTGACCCATCGTGAATATATTTCTTTACTTACAGCATTTTACAATAGGTGTCCTAAAAATTTCCATTGGTTGTTCCAACCAAATCACAGGTCTACACCACGAGCTGCAAACTTGAAGTGAGCCAAGTGTAGATGGAAATTTAAAAAGTGCATCCCAGGCAGAGAAGGCTCACAGTGTGAAACTCTCACTCTCCCACATATTTCTTCCACGGGCCAGATCGAAACCAATCACAGGTAAAGTATGATATGTGGGCCACTGGTTGCCAAACCAGTATCTACATATTCAGTGGAGCTTTGGTATACCTGAAATATACTGTCATTGTGTATGGTTCAATGAGATTTTTTCAGGATACCACTGAAGACTGTAATTATACTACTTTTGTGTTAAAACTATTGATGTAACAGCCCATATGCAAGTATTCCTACATTACACAGCTAAAAGTGGGTTTCACAAGTCATCATATGATGATCATCACTACTCGTAGGATGGCACTACAAACTACTGTTTGGCTTGTCTGCACATGCAAGAAGAACAAGGCAGTTATATGCAGTCTCTAAAACTGTGCAGCATGAGTATGAACCATTTCTGGAGCCATTGTAATGTTCACACAGGCAGTGTGGCATGCAATACGAGTGATTCATCATGCAGCCTCCAAAAGCCATTATACATGTCCATTCCTGGGTATTTCAGTCTGACTGAATCGGTATCTGTTTCACATATAGAATATTTATATCATGGTTTAGACACAATAATGTTAATCATCACTGAAAACATACATTTTCATGCGCTTTAAAATATCTCACCATCAATAAGGATTCTCACTTCCTACTGGAAACCATTTACCTGAGTGCTTGTGAGATGCGGATCACCGGTACCTCAGATTATGTGGAAGTAACATATGGCTAACAGATAGTGTAACATGATCAAACTGATTACACGTCTGTGGTAGATGAGTCAGCATTGCTGCTTTTTTTTGCTTTGAAGCTTTCCATTTGGCCTCATCATGTTGCATGGATTATGTCACTTTGGTATAAAACATATTGATGTAACTGCCTACATGCAAATGATCCTACATTATACAGCCAAAAACCAATAGTGTTGACTATCATAAGCAGCTGTATCCTGAACATCACTACTTATGATACTGCACCAAATCTGAAAACAAGCTGTAATCTTGATTGAAACTCTGTTACCACAGGCAGGGAATAGTGTTGTACCTTTGGACACTTTTAAGGCTTTCACCTCTATCCAGCTCTGTAATAGAAGTTTAATACATTTTTTATTCAGTTTTTAAATGATGCATTCATTTTTTATGTGCTGCAGTCTTTTATCACAATTATAAAAATAACTGCAGAAAATTAAGGTTTTTCCAAATTTCAAACAACATTCCGAGATAGAACATAGTCACGTATCTAGGAACAAATAATTTATTGAACTTTAATACTGGTGAAGTGTTGCAGTGCCTGTGTTGTTAAGCAGAAAAATTCAATGTTCCTTCCGGCATGCATTTGCGCATTGTATTGTTCTTCAGAGCTATGGACACACTGCAATATTGTATTTTTTTACAAATACCAGGCAGCAACTTCCAATTAAAATATCCTCCGCTGTATGGCAGTTACATAATGTGTCTCCAAGTAGAGGTTGTTGTGCAGGAACAACAACATATGGAAGTTTCGGTCTGGTTGCATGTCACACATGGACAGCTAAAGTTGTTAAGGTGAATGTTTGCATAAATTGGGAAATCCAGATTCGAGTCACAGTCCAGCACCAATTTTTTTGTTGTTGTTCCCTTGCACACAGTATGCAAATACATTTCATGTAATAGTGTTTCAGCCAAGAATATCTTGCCAGTACTGTATTTAGTTGTTAATCTGTTACATTATTAATCTGCTACACGCCAATAACCATGAAGTGAAATCAAACATAAGAGAGTATTATCGAAAACCAGTTAAGTACATTTTGAAATTGAAGCTATTGAAAAGTAACTGAAATTTCCATTTTCAAAACAGGTAAGACCTTAACTGCCAAATACCCCATTTTCCATGGTGCGTGATCAGTGAAGAATGTCCTTACTGTCCCATGATATTTAACTATCTAATACACTGAAGTTTACTTGAGGTAGAATTCAATAACTGAAGAATTAACAATATATTCCAAATAGTTAATGTGTAGAACTCAAAATGTTTGCAAAGGCTGCACAAACACAACCTCGTGTCTAGCAACAACACAGACTGTAGAAAATGGGAGAAATTTCTTTGGTGGTCTCGAGTGCACATTCCTTCTTCAGATTCTAAAATCAGTCGGTAGTATGAGGTATGAAAAGAAAGATCATGTGCTCCCTGGTACATTATCCTCTATGTACAACACTCTCCCTTATTGTAAAATCCTGCAGCCTCTCACTAAAAAAACCATATTTTGTGTTATATAGTGAAAAAATAAAACACTCCAAGAATAAGGAAACAATATTTGGATCATTATTAATACTTTCAAATCATTGGCTAGTAAAATTCAGTGATAAATCTGTCACATTAGCACCACAAACTACATCCTGTAATAAACAAACATATAAGGATCCATTATATTTACTTGTGCAGACACTGCATGCACCTCTGACAGATGTTAGTAACAAAATTCAGCCTCTGACGAGGTTACAAAATTCATGAGGTCAATAAATGACCAGTAATTCTGCTGACTATGAGGATGTTTGTAGAAAACATTTATATTTTGTACTAATGTTGTTAGGGTTATCTGCAGCTGTCTTTGCATCAATTAAAAAGTCAGAACACATTCCCTGACAGACTCAAATATGCTGAAGTAACAAAAACAACAATAATAAAAAGATCAGCTTACAGCTTTATTTATAAATTAATTGACTATTTGAATGTAAAATGACTTGTTCTGCATCATAATGATTTATCATGCAAGTTATCCATGAAACATTAATGTAATTGACTAGCTAACTAATTAGAAACTGAAGATCAGCAAACCTCCTTCAGCTGCAGACTTACATCACTCTTCACATTTTTTTCAATAGTGGCCTAGAATAGATTACTGACTGTATTGGTCACAAAATTCTGCTTGGCAAAACTAAGCAGCATTAATACTATCCCTCTTTCATTAATGATGTCTAAACATTCATAACAAAAAAACAGAGGAGTCTCATTAACAGACTGTATCCCATGCATGAAAATAACTGCAGAATTCATAAAAAGAACATGTGGAGTGTTTTGAGGTTTGGTACTGTGCCGACTATTGCTTCTGACCTCAGAGAGGAGTTCAAGAACATTTTTGCTAATGACACAACAATACTAATCAAGGGCCCAAACTCAACCTTAGCAGACACACCTCAGATGATAATTCAACATACCTACAAGTAGATTGCAAGTGACAGTTTGAAACTTAATCTCGAAAGACTCATACAAGAGCTATTCATAAACTGACATCCGACTGCTTATTAAAATAGAGAAACAGACAAATGGCTCTGAGCACTATGGGACTCAACATCTGAGGTGGTCAGTCCTCTAGAACTTAGAACTACTTAAACCTAACTAACCTAAGGACATCACACACATCATGCCCAAGGCAGGATTCGAACCTTCGACCGTACCAGTCGCGCAGTCTGTGACAATAATTTCAAGGCTGAACCCATCCATTGATTTTTATGAATGTTGTGAAGACATTTAGGAATCCATCATGCACAAAACTTATGATCATGTAGCCTCACTTTGACATTGCTAAAGGGGGTTGTCCTTGAAATTTAAGGCATGAGTTTGGAAACTATGACCTGACATCTTGCACACATCGTTTTGTCAACATGTTGCACAAGTTCATGAGTCACATCCAAATATCTTCCTCGAACACTACCATCAAGCACATCTGTGCAAATAGCCTTCAATTTTGTGCACCACTCCCTCACAGGACTATCACTCATATCCCATCCCCATACATACAATACCTTGGATACTAAATCTTCATAATATTGACTCCTGTTTGCAGAAAGTCAATGATAAAACATACCTCACAATTAGCAGGAGACACAGTAACGCCATCCATTTCAAGGGACTACTGCCTATGTATGGATGAATGAAACACAGATCTGACTGACACAATTTGACCTTCGAAGCCTTCTTCTCCAATTGTGAATACGCCATGAAGCTAAAAGCATTTGTTTATTTTTAACAATCAATTGAAGATTAACTCATGAATAGCCCTCATGTTATGCAATTTCTAACCAGTTATAATAACCCGTTATCACTAGAAGTTAAGGATCATACATTAAATGAGACAAACTGTATGCAATTTCTTGGGGTTGAGCTAGATAACAGGTTGAAATGAAATCGATGTATTACTAAACTAATCAAGGTGTTCAATTCAGCATCTTATGCCATTACAATCATCTGTCACTGTGATCACTCACAGATAAATGTGTTGGCTTATTGTGTGTTTTCCTGTGGATAATAAAAATTAATTTTAGCCTAATAGTAATATCTTGTCACAATAGAATGCACAAAAATTATTTTCATGTAGACTTTTCCTGCTAGTCTAGGGTTCAGAATGGAGGTACATACTCTAGTGGGGTGATGATAAACTAACTCCCATTTACTATAAAGGAAAAACTTGGTAATTCAAAGTAAAACAAAAAAGTTCTCATTAGCCACTATTTATACAAATTATGTGAATATCTAAACTCAGACACTGAAAAGTTCTGTTAGCAACATGGTAGATAACAGTGTTCACTATAAAGCTGAACGACAAGTAAAAATACACTGTGAATAGGACTCAGTATTTATAAACTAAGGTATACACTTTCATTAAAAATCACTGTAGTAACCAAGATATATTAAGCTAATAACACAAGATAAACAACAGTCATAGAATATAACTGAGGAAACAGCAGCTTTTTTCAAAGTGGCGGTGTCTTTCTAATGAACTCAGTTAAATACACATTTCATAAGTTTCTGCAATTTCCTAGTCAATTTCCTAGTATTCATTCCATATCCATGGAGGTTATCTATAATTATGGGAGCTACAGGACACAATGAATGAATAAAAGTGAATGAATTATATGGACTGTACCTGTCCCTCTTGCAGCTGTTTGATTCCATCTCAATGCAGTTATTTTTATGGCAATAAGTATCCATCAAAAGATCATTTTTACTAATGGTGCATCATAAGAATTACATATTAATTTGCTAAACAGTGTTTAAATATTGTGGTGATGTTACTTTGATTTTTTTCCAATCAATGGTCTTCTTCTTCTTCTTCTTCCCTTTTTTTTTTTTTTTTTTTTTTTTTTTTTTTTTTTTTTTTTTTTTTTTTTGTTCATGCATTTAACATTTTAAATGCTCTCTGGTGTGACTCTTCATCATTACAGCAATGTATTAAGGAATTTGGTTCACTGCCCTGTTTCCCTGTTTACTTCAATGAGTGTGATAAATGATAGCCGGCCGTACGGTTCTAGGCACTACAGTCTGGAACCGAGCGACCGCTATGGTCGCAGGTTCAAATCCTGCCTCGGGCGTGGTTGTGTGTGATGTCCTTAGGTTAATTAGGTTTAATTAGTTCTAAGTTCTAGGTGACTGATGACCTGAGAAGTTAAGTCGCATATTGCTCAGAGCCATTTGAACCATATTATTTATTTATTTATTATTTTTTATATATAAATGATAAATATGGCACTGCCCTATGCTTGCCCAAGCATTCCAGAGTTGAGAAGACTGCAGATACATCCTGATGCCTGCTTGCATCAGAAAAAGATATTTTTCTATTCTCAGTCAGTACCTGAGTGTTAGAAGAATAACAGCAGTTTCTATTTTTTCTGTTGTCAGATACTTATCTTCTTCATTTACATGATTTTGGTAGTAATTTATATAACTGAACTGCGTCCTCTGCATTAGGGCACATGCCACCAGCACATTACTATAATCCATTGCAAAGGGCTCATTCTGGCTATGGGGATTTTGAGCAAACTTATTTCGAGTAGATTTTGTGCATTCAGTTTTTTCTTTTATTTCAGAATAAGTTTAGAGTGTTTATAGAATATTGTACATGTGGTGAATCACAGACGAGTTTCAAAATAAATTTTTCATAAATTACAGTAAATTAGGGTGAGATATAAGTATAAATTTTATTTGTGTCCTGCCATGAACTCTTGTAATACTCTGATATGCTGACTGACTGAAGAGCTGCTATTTGTGTCACTAGTAGCATCTGTAGCTAAGCTGTAGTAATGTTAAAGCTAGTCATTGTACCAGTGAGTGTCGAATTAATCCTACATCATGCAGTCATCTGCCAGTGGTGATGGCAGTAACAGTTTGATAGATATAGTGTGTCACTGTCTACTGAATCATAGCAAATAAGCCTAATCTTTCTAGTTTAACAGTTTATTTGGGGTGTAAACATGGTTACAGAATCCACAGTTCTATTGCTGCATGTTGCAATGTGTTGCTCTCCCTAGAGATCGAGAAGGTGTCAACTTCTGGAGAGGAGATCTTTTTGAGCTAGAAATTTCAAACTGTTCTCATCTCTTGCACAGAAAATGACATTTTTCCTCTCCAGCTATTGTATTTTGCATTTTAATCCACATATCAAACATGGATAATGACACTTACAATATAACATGGCCATCTGCATTAGGGTCTACTGCAGACATGCAGCTGTGTGAAACTGAATGTAGTTTCTGCAATCCATGATAGGTTTTGTTTGCCAATAGACAAGAGGGAAACTGTTGTTGCCCTCATGGGAATTGGTCCAGACTCTAGCTGTATACAGTATAACAACCATGATCATGTACTAGTGGTGGGAGAGGAGGTGGTGTCCTGGCAATTGAAATCAGACTCTGTATTATGTGTTGGAGCAGTGTTTTTCTGTAGCTCACTAAGAGCTGTAAGACTAATCAACTGAGGAAATTTTGAGGATCCCTTCAGCTCGGTTCTGTAATGATCTGCATTCACTTTGATGCAGGATACCACAGAAACCACCTCAATGCCAAGAAAATTGCATAATTTCCATCAACAGAATGATAACCAATCTAATTCTGTAAAGTTTGGAAGGTAGGAGACGAGATACTGGCAGAAGTAAAGCTGTGAGGACCGGGCGTGAGTCGTGCTTCGGTAGCTCAGATGGTAGAGCACTTGCCCGCGAAAGGCAAAGGTCCCGAGTTCGAGTCTTGGTCGGGCACACAGTTTTAATCTGCCAGGAAGTTTCATATCAGCGCACACTCCGCTGCAGAGTGGAAATCTCATTCTGGAAACATCCCCCAGGCTGTGGCTAAGCCATGTCTCTGCAGTATCCTTTCTTTCAGGAGTGCTAGTTCTGCATGGTTCGCAGGAGAGCTTCTGTAAAGTTTGGAAGGTAGGAGACAAGATACTGGCAGAAGTAAAGCTGTGAGGACCGGGCGTGAGTCGTTCTTCGGTAGCTCAGATGGTAGAGCACTTGCCCACGAAAGGCAAAGGTCCCGAGTTCGAGTCTCGGTCAGGCACACAGTTTTAATCTGCCAGGAAGTTTCATATCAGCGCACACTCTGCTGCAGAGTGGAAATCTCATTCTGGAAACATCCCCCAGGCTGTGGCTAAGCCATGTCTCCGCAGTATCCTTTTTTTCAGGAGTGCTAGTTCTGCATGGTTTGCAGGAGAGCTTCTGTGAAGTTTGGAAGGTAGGAGACGAGATACTGGCAGAAGTAAAGCTGTGAGGACCGGGCGTGAGTCGTTCTTCAGTAGCTCAGATGGTAGAGCACTTGCCCGCGAAAGGCAAAGGTCCCGAGTTCGAGTCTCGGTCGGGCACACAGTTTTAATCTGCCAGGAAGTTTCATATCAGCGCACACTCCGCTGCAGAGTGGAAATCTCATTCTGCAATCAAATATTAATTTTGCGGCAAATTCTAAACTCACATTGTTTTCCATCACACTCAGTTACACTAAATCTCCTTTCTTTATTTAGAATCTCAGTCATTCCTAGAAAATTCTAAAATGAAGAAAAAACCATCGCCCTGACTCCAGGAGGTGGAAACAGCACCCGCTAGCCCCCTCCACATGTGCAGATGCCTATGTTTGAAAAACATTTGTAAAAAGTGTCTTCACAAATCCAATAATCTCTTAATACTCTTGTGCATTATCAAGTACTGGAGCAGCTTACTGTAGCATGTGTGGTATCGAATCAATACTTTGTGTGTCTTTGTATTTACTGGTATGTGACATTTCTCTGTTTGTGAAGGTTTAGGTGACAACCAAGCATTTTAAGATACATTAGTGGTATTAAAGCTGATTGCTGCTACTACTTGTATGCTTAAAAGAAAACTGCAGTGAATAAAATTTGACCTATGATACTGAGGAAATAGTATTTTATTCTCATTGGATGATACCCTGTCCTATTTAAAAGACACTAAAATCTATTTCAGTACATCCATACCTTTTGGAAATTTCTATACTTTCTATGCAACTATGACACAGATCTGTGTGATGGATTAATGAGACATGTGGAATATGTGAGTATATTCATACAGTACTTCAAATAAAGTAAAAATGTAAAAGAATTATTTCAAACAAGGCAAACTACAAAATGTAGCAAACGAAACTTGTAGCAAGGTGGTGGGGAACACTGCAGGCAAATATTGCTGGTCTTTGTGGATTAAATTATGTACATCCATAACCTTTCAAGAACATATATGAAGGTAGTATCTGTTCCCAAAAGAACAGGTACCATTGATGACCATCCAGCTTCTCTAGAATGAAATGATAATTAAATCGACACCATAGCTGCAAACAGGGGTTGATATACATCATTGGGGACATGTTGGAAATGTGTGCCCCGACCAGGTCTTGAACCCAGGATCTCCTGCTTACATGGCAGATGCTCTATCCCTCTGAGCCACCAAGGGCACAGAGGATAGTGTAGCTTATCCCTTTCACACTCCCCGTGAGACCCACATTACCAACATGTCCACACCACTACATTCGTAGTGCGCCTAATAGATGTTTTCCATTCACACCCATTACTCGTGGCAGATTAATCTACCAAGTCCCATTCAAGTTAGAGCATATCATGTGCATTCACACAAGAAGGTCAATGGCCGGGTAGCCATATTTTAACTATATATCTGTTCCCAAAAGGACAGATACAATTGATGAACTTGCAGCTTCTCTAGAATGAAATGATAATTAAATCAACACCCTAGTGGCATGCAGGCATTGGTATACATAATTGGGGACATGTTGAGAATGTGTGCCCCAACCGGTACTCGAACCCGGGATCTCCTGCTTACATGGGAGACACTCTATCCATGTCCCCAGTTATGTATATCAATGCCTGCTTGTAGCTAGGGTGTCGATTTAATTAACATTTCTTTCTAGAACACTTGGTAACTTCATTTCTTCTGGGCCATTTGCAACAAATGTGTTTTTATCTTACTACACACAGTATTAGAGACACATGTTCAACAACATTTAATTTCATACATTTCATGAGGCATCTATGTAAGAGCCTATCTTGATTTATTTTCTTCAATTCCTTCACATTGTATTTTGCCATATCTTGAAGTGAATCCTGATTACAACACTATTGGGTGGAATTCAACCAAATAAGTGTCATTTCTATACGTTCATGAGATAGGCTTCATATTCTATCATAATTAACCTCAAGAAAGGAAAATTTTATAATATAAAAGATGATCATCATATTGAGTGCTGGGACTATACCAGATGCTCCTGCAGGGATTTATTAATATGGCAGACAATATTTACCACAGAATGCAATTGTGTTAATTTATTTATTCATTTCAGTGGAAAAAAATGAATCATTATACAGACAGAACAGTGTGTACCATCGCAAGATATCTGAATAAGCAAGATTTTCACAGAGAAGTAAAAAAAATCTCTGAATGCTACATAAAGGAATCCTTTACTCAACCATAAAACTATACTACATCTTACAAGTTCACACCAAATCTATTATTGGTGGACTGTCTAACATCAAAAAATAATTAAAAATTATCAACTACAAATGAAGGGCTTATTTTGACAATGGAACAAGTCCATTTTTGTTTATATTGAGATACAGAGTCTTAAAGTTAAATGAGCGCTGAAAAATCTGCAGTTGAAATACCAGAAATATTCACACATATGGCGTCTTGCCAGAGATGAACCTTTCTTTCTGTTTCTTTGGGTCATTAATTTCAGAAGCATTATAGACAGAAATGTGGAGGTAATGGACTATTGAAATAAGCCCTACAAATGTTCTTGTATTACCTGAAGAATTTTTTTTGACAATGTATGATATAGTGTAATTTATGATGCATAAATAATTATCTACATGCTACAAAGTAAAAATGTGCAAGTATTATGTAACAAACAAAATACCTGAACATCATACATACTATGTTGAAAAGAAATGCTTATATCAGTGTAAAAATCTTTAAAAAATTGCTGACATCAAATCTTAGAATTTACATTATGATGTAATTAACTACCTGATGCACAGAAAAGTTTGTGGTTATTACTAATGTAGTATCTGAAATTAGATAAATTAATGTGCCCAATTCAGTCATAGATGCCGAAGTTGTGGTGTTAACATTGACACATGTAGGTGTCGTCAGCTGGGGAGGCCCATCTTTAGGAGTGTTTGATGCACTATGTGTTCAACCACACTTGTACTCCATGCAGCATTAAAGGCTGATGTTAGCTCCTCCACATTTCGCTGCCTGCTCTGATTTAACAGTCTGCCTAGCCTACAACATCCAACATCTGTAATAAGCATTGACCATCCAAAACCACATTATCTTGACATGGTTTCACCTTGTCATGGTTCCACCTACTTTCATTTATTTCGTTTTTCATCCTCGGTGTCGGCGTACTACATTGCTACACTGGCGGAAAACGGGGATTTGTAATTTCTATGCTGACTACTGTAAATAATGTAGCTGACGGATGCACAGTTGCATTTCACTATCTATTACTTTCACTTTTCACAACCCCCAATATACACATTTATATGGCCAGTGTACTATTGTTACAACTTTCAATAAACCTCATTAATAATTTTTAGGTGAACCTCCACCTACTACTACTATAGTTTACTGTTGAACATCTATGAGCAGTAAAAACATAACCGCATTGTTCACAGTCCTTCAAATGAATTGAACAGTCATTGTCATTACTTTAACACAAGGCCTATTGGTGTAACACTTATTTCACTGTTGTCATTCTAAGCAACACAGGTTTCTCATCTGAAACTCGGCTGTGGACTGACTGTCTCATAACTAATTACACATCATCACAAAATAGCTGCTGAAACTACACATTGTTCAAGGTTAAATTTACAGAAATTAAAATTAAAACTTAACTCATTAAATTAACTGAATACATAAAAAAATTTGTTCTTTTTAATAGTTCCTTTTACTACAAGAGTTAAGCCAAATTATTTGTTTAAATGATGAAATTAACAAATATCATTATGCAAACAATACTTTTCACAAAACTGTTAATTACTTTGGAATTAATTGAACATGTTTTCAAATAGAGCTAAATAGATACTTTAAGATTACTAGTATTTCATATTCTAAATATTTATAATTAGTACAGAATTTATATTTGTTTGTACATCAACAATAGAATTTATGTTATGAAACAATTAGTGTTTTCACCCTATAACAAAAGATAGTAACTAGGAATAATCAAAATAAATTAGAAAATCAATTACATGCCTAAAACTAAATAAGATCTGGTATTATATTCTTTAAAACTGAGTGCCAGCGTTTCTCTTTTATGAAAATGCACATTATATTCACGTATGTTAATGGTAATTAGTTAATTATGAAAAAAATGAATCTAAGGAGGCTGATGGCAAAACAAAAGGGGAATTAAAAATATTCCAGCTTGCTTCGTCGCATCACCTACTCATGGTATTGACCAGATAGATATTGCAGATAGCTAACTGGGTGATTCAATGATCACAAGTGACAACAGAAATTGAGTTTAAAATCTACACGCAAACAAATATTACATAATAAATCGTATCAAAACTACAGCACATATGCCTTTTTAAATTTATACTTACACGAACTGGCCATATGAATACCCCCATGCAAAATAATTACATACAGTGTATTGTTGTACAATATCACAAAATATCAACGTTATATTTTTAACAAAAATTTTGAATCTTCATCATAAGTGATGTCCTTTTTGGGGAAGTGAAGATTACATTTAAAGATACATATCATTTTATGTAAGTCCTGTCTTGCTAAACAAAATAAATCCTCAAGGGTTGCAAACAGTTACATTATACTGTGCATTGCTGTTCATTTTTCACTTTCACTTTCACTTTTTCGATAAGCATTTCCACATTTTCTCACCAAGCTGTCCACACATTCAACAGGTCCAAGTGGCAGTTAGCAAGGAAATGCATGGCAATCAGTTCCCTTGGAGGTGGTTCTCCTCCACCACAGTACATGAAAAAAATGAGACAAAATAACCTACTTTAGTGCACTTACTTTTTCTTCTATCTTAAGACTAAGAAAAAAATGTTTAACACTAATGGAAAATGATAGTCATTAAATCATAAATAAATACATTGCGTAGTTCTCATAACATTACAATAATTAGTACTAAATTTGACTATAGTGCGAAAGGTGTGGACTAGCCATTTTTTTTTTAAATCAAGTGCACATTACATTACAAAACATTACTCTTAAGTCATAACTGTCTGAAACTGGTTAAGCTTGAATGACTTTGTTTCTTTCCCATTTTCAAAACAGCAAAACTCAAGATGTGCATTACCTCTAGTAAAAACTCAAGATGTGCAGTAGCATAGATTTACTAATCATTACTTTATGAAAAAAAAATTGAGTCACCATCACATAACTTAATTATTGCTAAAATCAAAATTACTGGGATGGAAGTTGTACCAAACCATAGCCCTACTTCTCTACTCAACTCTGAGCACTGCTCTCATTCAATCAGAAAATTAAACCCTCACAAAACCACAAAATGGTACCAAATTATTTACCTGTCAGAATATTCACATCAGTCTAGCACCACAGTTATCAGTAAATCAGCAAAATTATTTTTCTTCATCCTATTGTTGCCTAGTTCACAATTAGATCATCAATACAGTTACACCACATTTGTTTGCATAGTTCTCTTTTTCATAACTCAATCATGTCCATCAGCTTCAGTATTTCATTTATATTTCTTACCTTGTTAGCTAGTGGAATGCATTCTCAAAAATATATCCCTACTTCAGAGACAGTCTCCTCAACCATTAAGACCCTAACATAATTCATTATTTTATTATTTCATTATTGTTTCATTATCTAATAAATAAACACCTGCTCTGCTCATCTAATGCACAGTTGACTCTACTGGAAACTACTCAACAGTAACAGATCCTTATGCTAAGGCAAACTTAACTCATATTACTGATCAGACAAAATTATCACTCAGAAAAACTATTATTTCACTGTATCCCACAAATTACTTGATATTCTAGCCTGAAGGGTGATATACATACAAATCTTGCTAATAAATTCCACACACATTACTCCAGGCAACTATGTTTAAATTTGTAATTCCTTAATGTTAGAAAAGGCTGTACCATGACACAGGTAGGTAGTTATCTCCATATACTGACTGTACCAAAGATTAACACTTCGACTATACAACGATATATATTAAGATCTTAGTATCCAAGATGGTTTTTTATTGCATATTGCCTCTGCTGCTGCACCAAATTCTACTAATTCCATGCATAAGCTGATTACTTCAGATGTTAATTATCCTTGACATATGCTGACACCTTTCATTTTCAGTTTACCTTACCTCATTGTTTGACAGAAATTCTTTAACCTTTATTTATTTTCTACCATACTCTTATGAATCCATTACTTATAAATAACACAAAATAATGTGTGTGTATATAACACTAGAGAATCATTTTCTACAATATTTCTATACTTAAGTATCCTACTGCACTAAATTATATGAAAGTCGAAGAGAGCTTGATTCTGATTCACTTACAAACTACAGCCAGGAGAGAAGAAGAGTTTGACTGCTTCAGGAAACATGAAAAATGAGACAGACAGATGGAGTAAACATTATCACAACATAATGAATCCAACACACAATGTTGAAACCCCTACTTGCTATATTACACACGAAATTATTCCCAAATATTACATCAATGCTGAGATTTTGAATTACCAAGAAATTGCATTTTAACAGCTTTCCTGCCAATTCTGCATTTAATAGTACTTCTTGTTTCACACTCTTTGATAGCTTAGCAGTAGCACTAATAATTTTATTTCCAGAAACATGCATTACTACTATGCCCTCTGTGTTGTTAATAGATTCAAAAATTGCTTGTGAAGTGTCATTCAAATCACTACCACTTTCCAATAAACACTTAACATGTGTACCTTGTACAGTTGCTGTTATTACAGGGTGCCAAGCTTCCTTTTTATTTACTATATGATCTTGTTCATACAATAAATCCTCATTAATCCTTTCTTTACTTAACACATTCCCCTTATTTTAAATTATAGATTCAAATACCTCATTCTCATCACTACTGGATTTGTCTTTGCTATCCTCATTACAACTACAGTCAGAATCAGACACACTCTAACGCTATGCTCTAAATTTGGTACCCCTTCCAATTTTTTCTCTATTTTAGCCAATTTTGAATCTACATTTTCATTTACTTTTTCCAGGTTTTTCTCTACCACTACTACACACTTGGTTTCTACCTCAGCTTCTGAATCATTTTTAATGTGACCGATTTGGTTCTCAAGTTTAACTCTACTTTCAGCACATTGTTTCTCGAAAACCTCCACCTTCATACTGTTGCCATCATAAAGTTTCTCTCTCCCTCTTCTACACATTTACTGCTCAATGTTAATTTCTCATTAGTATTACCACAATCTTTAACTACCACATCAAATGACTTACACTCCTGGAAATTGAAATAAGAACACCGTGAATTCATTGTCCCAGGAAGGGGATACTTTATTGACACATTCCTGGGGTCAGATACATCACATGATCACACTGACAGAACCACAGGCACATAGACACAGGCAACAGAGCATGCACAATGTCGGCACTAGTACAGTGTATATCCACCTTTCGCAGCAATGCAGGCTGCTATTCTCCCATGGAGACGATCGTAGAGATGCTGGATGTAGTCCTGTGGAACGGCTTGCCATGCCATTTCCACCTGGCGCCTCGGTTGGACCAGCGTTCGTGCTGGACGTGCAGACCGCGTGAGACGACGCTTCATCCAGTCCCAAACATGCTCAATGGGGGACAGATCCGGAGATCTTGCTGGCCAGGGTAGTTGACTTACACCTTCTAGAGCACGTTGGGTGGCACGGCATACATGCGGATGTGCATTGTCCTGTTGGAACAGCAAGTTCCCTTGCCGGTCTAGGAATGGTAGAACGATGGGTTCGATGACGGTTTGGATGTACCGTGCACTATTCAGTGTCCCCTCGACGATCACCAGTGGTGTACGGCCAGTGTAGGAGATCGCTCACCACACCATGATGCCGGGTGTTGGCCCTGTGTGCCTCGGTCGTATGCAGTCCTGATTGTGGCGCTCTCCTGCACGGCGCCAAACACGCATACGACCATCATTGGCACCAAGGCAGAAGCGACTCTCATCACTGAAGACGACACATCTCCATTCGTCCCTCCATTCACGCCTGTCGCGACACCACTGGAGGCGGGCTGCACGATGATGGGGCGTGAGCGGAAGACGGCCTAACGGTGTGCGGGACCGTAGCCCAGCTTCATGGAGACGGTTGCGAATGGTCCTCGCCGGTACCCCAGGAGCAACAGTGTCCCAATTTTGCTGGGAAGTGGCGGTGCGGTCCCCTACGGCACTGCGTAGGATCCTACGGTCTTGGCGTGCATCCGTGCGTCGCTGCGGTCCGGTCCCAGGTCGACGGGCACGTGCACCTTCCGCCGACCACTGGCGACAACATCGATGTACTGTGGAGACCTCACGCCCCACGTGTTGAGCAATTCGGCGGTACGTCCACCCGGCCTCCCGCATGCCCACTATACGCCCTCGCTCAAAGTCCGTCAACTGCACATACAGTTCACGTCCACGCTGTCGCGGCATGCTACCAGTGTTAAAGACTGCGATGGAGCTCCGTATGCCACGGCAAACTGGCTGACACTGACGGCGGCGGTGCACAAATGCTGCGCAGCTAGCGCCATTCGACGGCCAACACCGCGGTTCCTGGTGTGTCCGCTGTGCCGTGCGTGTGATCATTGCTTGTACAGCCCTCTCGCAGTGTTCGGAGCAAGTATGGTGGGTCTGACACACCGGTGTCAATGTGTTCTTTTTTCCATTTCCAGGAGTGTATTTAATTCTGAAACAAATGACTTATTTAATTCTGAAAGATTAGCACTAACTACCTTAAATTCCATTTTAATTTCTTTCTTCAGTTCTTATTTTAAACTAACCATATCAGTTCTAATGCTATCAGTTTTCTTTTCCAATTATTAACAAACCTATACATACTACTTTCCATCCTATTTTTGTCCTCTTTCGTACTCATACTACTTAACCCAGATAATCCTGACGTCCTTCTGGAAGGACGGCATCACTCACTGTTGAAATTATTTATTTTTGCGAATAACGCATTGTTGCAACGGACTGTGACACATTGTTATATGAAGTAGGCCGAGTCAGTTGCGCGCTGTGACAATCAGTTTGACGCTGTCGTTCATAATGAGTGAGAAACTCTGTCTTGAAAATAGGGCCTATTTTACCATGGACGAACTGACCGACCTTGTCATAGATATGTATGTATATTTTCTTTCATATTGCATCAATAATTCTGAAACTTGTCATTCTCAGACGATTCTGCGGAGATCTGGGGTGCAAATTTCTCGACCTCCGCTATCGGGTGGAGAAATGTAGGGTCCCCCTGAATAGGTCAGGCGTGCACTACACGCCGGAAGCGGCTACAAGGGTAGCGGAGTACGTGTGGAGTGCACATGGGGGTTTTTTAGGTTAGAGAATCCCCTCCCTAGGCCCGACAAGACGCCTCCTGAGACGCGGCAAGATAGGAGTAGGCAAAATGCAACAGGGAATAACAATATTAATGTGCTAATAGTAAACTGCAGGAGCGTCTATAGAAAGGTCCCAGAACTGCTCTCATTAATAAACGATCACAACGCCCATATAGTACTAGGGACAGAAAGTTGGCTGAAACCAGACGTAAACAGTAACAAAATCCTAAACTCAGATTGGAATGTATACCGCAGAGACAGGCTGAACAGTGAAGGGGGAGGGGTGTTTATAGCGGTAAGAAGTGCAATAGTATCGAAGGAAATTGACGGAGATCCGAAATGTGAAATGATTTGGGTGAAGGTCGCGGTTAAAGCAGGCTCAGACATGGTAATTGGATGTCTCTATAGGCCCCCTGGCTCAGCAGCTGTTGTGGCTGAGTACCTGAAGGATAATTTGGAAAATATTTCGAGTAGATTTCCCCACCATGTTATAGTTCTGGGTGGAGATTTTAATTTGCCGGATATAGACTGGGAGACTCAGACGTTCATAACGGGTGGCAGGGACAAAGAATCCAGTGAAATTTTTTTAAGTGCTTTATCTGAAAACTACCTTGAGCAGTTAAACAGAGAACCGACTCGTGGCGATAACATATTAGACCTTCTGGTGACAAACAGACCCGAACTATTTGAAAAAGTTAACGCAGAACAGGGAATCAGCGATCATAAAGCGGTTACGGCATCGATGATTTCAACCGTAAATAGGAATATTAAAAAGGGTAGGAAGATTTTTCTGTTTAGAAAAAGTGACAAAAAGCAGATTTCAGAGTACCTGTTGGCTCAACACAAAAGTTTTGTCTCAAGTACTGATAGTGTTGAGGATCAGTGGACAAAGTTCAAAACCATCGTACAATATGCGTTAGATGAGTATGTGCCAAGCAAGATCGTAAGAGATGGAAAAGAGCCACCGTGGTTCAACAACCGAGTTAGAAAACTGCTGCGGAAGCAAAGGGAACTTCACAGCAAACATAAACATAGCCAAAGCCTTGCAGACAAACAAAAATTACGCGAAGCGAAATGTAGTGTGAAGAGAGCTATGCGAGAGGCGTTCAATGAATTCGAAAGTAAAGTTCTATGTACTGACTTGGCAGAAAATCCTAAGAAATTTTGGTCTTATGTCAAAGCGGTAGGTGGATCAAAACAAAATGTCCAGACACTCTGCGACCAAAATGGTACTGAAACAGAGGATGACAGACTAAAGGCCGAAATACTAAATGTCTTTTTCCAAAGTTGTTTCACAGAGGAAGATTGCACTGTAGTTCCTTCTCTAGATTGTCGCACAGATGACAAAATGGTAGATACCGAAATAGATGACAGAGGGATAGAGAAACAATTAAAATCGCTCAAAAGAGGAAAGGCCTCTGGACCTGATGGGATACCAGTTCAATTTTACACAGAGTACGCGAAGGAACTTGCCCCCCTTCTTGCAGCGGTGTACCGTAGGTCTCTAGAAGAGCGTAGTGTTCCAAAGGATTGGAAAAGGGCACAGGTCATCCCCGTTTTCAAGAAGGGACGTCGAACAGATGTGCAGAACTATAGACCTATATCTCTAACGTCGATCAGTTGTAGAATTTTGGAACACGTATTGTGTTCGAGTATAATGACTTTTCTGGAGACTAGAAATCTACTCTGTAGGAATCAGCATGGGTTTCGAAAAAGACGGTCATGTGAAACCCAGCTCGTGCTATTCGTCCACGAGACTCAGAGGGCCATAGACATGGGTTCACAGGTAGATGCCGTGTTTCTTGACTTCCGCAAGGCGTTCGATACAGTTCCCCACAGTCGTTTAATGAACAAAGTAAGAGCATATGGACTATCAGACCAATTGTGTGATTGGATTGAGGAGTTCCTAGATAACAGGACGCAGCATGTTATTCTCAATGGAGAGAAGTCTTCCGAAGTAAGAGTAATTTCAGGTGTGCCACAGGGGAGTGTCATAGGACCGTTGCTATTCACAATATACATAAATGACCTGGTGGATGACATCGGGAGTTCACTGAGGCTTTTTGCAGATGATGCTGTGGTGTATCGAGAGGTTGTAACAATGGAAAATTGTACTGAAATGCAGGAGGATCTGCAGCGAATTGACGCATGGTGCAAGGAATGGCAACTGAATCTCAATGTAGACAAGTGTAATGTGCTGCGAATACACAGAAATATAGATCCTTTATCATTTAGCTACAAAATAGCAGGTCAGCAACTGGAAGCAGTTAATACCATAAATTATCTGGGAGTACGCATTAGGAGTGATTTAAAATGGAATGATCATATAATGTTGATTGTCGGTAAAGCAGATGCCAGACTGAGATTCATTGGAAGAATCCTAAGGAAATGCAATCCGAAAACAAAGGAAGTAGGTTACAGTACGCTTGTTCGCCCACTGCTTGAATACTGCTCAGCAGTGTGGGATCCGTACCAGATAGGGTTGATACAAGACATAGAGAAGATCCAACGGAGAGCAGCACGCTTCGTTACAGGATCATTTAGTAATTGCGAAAGCGTTACGGAGATGATAGATAAACTCCAGTGGAAGACTCTGCAGGAGAGACGCTCAGTAGCTCGGTACGGGCTTTTGTCAAAGTTTCGAGAACATACCTTCACCGAAGAGTCAAGCAGTATATTGCTCCCTCCTACGTATATCTCGCGAAGAGACCATGAGGATAAAATCAGAGAGATTAGAGCCCACACAGAGGCATACCGACAATCCTTCTTTCCACGAACAATACGAGACTGGAATAGAAGGGAGAACCGATAGAGGTACTGAAGGTACCCTCCGCCACACACCGTCAGGTGGCTTGCGGAGTATGGATGTAGATGTAGATGTAGATAATATCTTCAAGAATTAACCTATATTATTTACGGGTTCATATTACGATTGAAAGTTTTCGTTGGTTGTAATTCAATAATGTTTTCAACCGTCCTTCCAGAAGGACGTCAGGATAATATGTTGTCATTTTGTATTCACAGAAAATGATGTACACTGATGGAACTTTTGAACATGTTAGAATCAAAAGATGAGAAAATACCTAACGCTGACACGTGTAGTAAGGATTATGAAACGAAAAGTATGGGGTATGGAGTGGTAATGACTTATGTTGACCAGTTACTACCACATGTTCCATATCGAATATATTTCGATAACCTCTTTAGCAGTGTTCAACTACTACATGACCTAAAAGAGAGGGTCGTGGAAGTAAGAGGAACAATAAGAGGAAACAGCTAAGAATTGTACTCTATCATCTGTAGAGAAAATGATAAAAGAAAATTGAGGATCATATGAAATTTGTTCTAACTCAGCATCCGGGATTTCCATTGTACGTTGGAATGACAACAATGTTGTTACTGTAGCCACCAACTTTGACAGAGTGCAACCACTTCGCTCTGTAGCCAGATTTTCCAGGGAACAAAAGAAAAGTATTAGTGTGCCTCAACCTAACTCATTACACTCCTACAATATTCATATGGGAGGCATAGATTGAGCTGACGAAAATGTATCCCCATATAAATGCTCTGTAAGAGAGAAAAAGTGGTATTTCCCGATCACTGCACATTTTATAGATATTGCAGAGCAAAATGCCTGGGATCCTTACACGCACAATGAAGAACCCATGGATCATCTGACATTACGTCGTCGAATTGTCACTGCAATTCTGGAAAGTAACAGAAGAGCCACTACCAGCAGAGGATGTCCTAGTAAGATGGCAAAACTAGAATCTAGATTTGATGAAGAGAACATTAGGTTGCTGAATTACCAACGGACGAGATAACAAATCAGAAGAAGCAGCTGAAATGTCGAAGTTGCCACAAAAAAACTACTATGTGCGTAAAATGTGATGAACCACTTCATGTTTGTTGCTTTTTGTCTTATCATACTAGTGCATAAAATATGTGTATAGGTTATTTTCTTTGTTTTTTGTATTTATTAGCTGTTTTAGTCCATAATTCAAATTTATTTATGTTTATTTGAAAGTATAAAAACCAAAACAAGTTAATTATGCAATGTCATATACTTTAAAAACATGTTCCCTTATTGTCCTGACGTCCTTCTGGAAGGACGCCCATTTTTGGAAATACTAAATAGAAACAAATACTCAAAATTGTTTTTACTTTCTTCCTTATAACCTTGTGAATCTTTGTTGATAAGATATAAATCAATTTTGAAAAACAAATAATTCAGGACTAACTGGGTTAAACAACTCATCATAATTTGCCTTACCATCACTTCCACTTCTCCGTATGTCAGAAACTTTTCCCTTGCAGATTTTTGCTACTAGATTCCTCCTCCTTAACCTTAATGATCTCACCCACTTCAGTACTGTTTTTGCCCATTTTGCTCTTTACAATAGGACTTTTGTCCCCATCCTTCAAAGTTACATTCATGTTTGATTTATAATCGGCTACATAACCAGTCACACTTGGGTCTTTCTGTTCACTTAAAAACTTAACCTCTAGAGCTTTGTTCTCAGTCATACTATCTTGTTCATTAAGGTCACTCATTATCTATCACGTAATACAAAACAGCTTTTGCAATGGATTACCTTGTTTTTAATCACTCATATGCTGCTGCTCTGCTGTGGTTCTCACAGTTGTCATCTGGATCTTCAAAGTTGCAATTCTCTTGCCAAGGTATCTTGTTTATCTCCAGTCAGTTGTGTCCACCTGCATGCTGATTGGTTGCTCCTGTACTCAATGGCTACTTCCATAGAACCTGCTCACTGATTGGCTGCTGCACCTCCTTCGTTATGAAACCAAAGCGGTGACTGGCTATATTGAATCTCCACTGTAAACTGCTGCTGATTTCACTTTTCAAAGTTCACGAGTACTTGTTTTATTGTGGTTACATACAATAATCCTCACCTGCAAGGGAACCACATGTTGTGGTTCCACCTGCTTTCATTTATTTTGTTTGTTGTCCTCAGTGTCAACGTACTGTGTTGCTTCACTGGCTAAAAAATGGGGTTTGTAATTTGTACACTGACTACTGTAAACAGTGTAGCCAGCAGATGCACAGTTGCATTTCACTGTCTTTTACTTTCACTTTTCACAGCCCCCCATATACACATTTATACGGCCAATGCATTACTGTTATAACTTTCGATGAGCCTCATTAATAGTGTTCAGGCGAACCTCCACAGACTGCTATTACAGTTTACTGTTGAACATCTATGAGCAGTACAAATATAACCACATAGATCACAGTCCTTCAAATGAATTGAACAGTCACTGCCATTGCTTTAACACAAGGCCTATTGGTGTAACACTTATTTCATTGTTGTCATTCTAACAACACAGGTTCCTTGTCTGAAACTCAGATGTGGACTGACTGTCTTGTGACCAAAAACTGGGCCCTTAAATATCATCACAATAATTGGTGCTGAAACTACACATTGTTTGAAGTTAAGATTACAGAAATTACAATTAAGACTTAACTCATTAAATTAACCTAATACATAAAACATTTGTTCCTTTTAACAGTTCCTTCTACAACAAATTATTTGCTTAAATGATAAAATTAACAAATATCATTATGCAAACAATACTTTTCACAAAACTATTAATTACTTTGTAATTAATTAAGGGCTGGCTTTGCCAACATGTTTTCGAATAGAGCTAAATAGGTACTTTAAGATTACTAGTATTTCATATTCCAAATATTTATAATTAGTACAGAATTTATATTTGTTTATACATCAACAACAGAATTTACATTATGAAGCTATTAATGATTTCACCCTGCAACAAAAGATACTAACTAGGAATAATCAAAATAAATTAGAAAATCAATTACATGCCTAAAACTAAACACAAAATTAGATCTGGTGTTATATTCCTTAAAACTGAGGGCCAATTTTTCTCTTTTATGAAAATGCAGATTATATCCATGTGTGTTAATGGTAATTATTTAAACATGAAAAATGAATCTAAGGAGGCAGGCGGCAAAACAAGAGCACAATTAAAAATATCCCTGCTTGCTTCATCACAACGTTAGTTTTGTAACATCTTGAAGATACTCGCCACAGCACTCCTTGAACACCTGACAGGTCGTGTAATTTCCACAATGCTCATGACAAGCCTGTAGGCCATTACAATCTGAGCTCAGTAAAACTTGGAGAGATCGCTTGCCTTCCCCATTCTACACAAGGACAGCAAACTCACTGGCACTACATCTGTCATGCATGTGTCTGACTAGTAGTCATTTCTTGCCAGGTGATGCCACTGTCGCCTGGGTGGGCTTATGTCAATAACAGGTTAGTGGTCACAATGTTCTGGCTGATCAGTATAGTAACTAACTTGTGATCTAGACAATAAGGTGTTCTAGAAGAATACTAGGCTCTAAAATATAACAAATTACAACAATGTTTCTGAGAAGAAAATAAGTTGAAAAATTCTCTTTTTTGACTAGTTCCAAGGGAGTGGATGAACAAAATAATCTTTTAACAGGTCTTATATTACAAGTAGATAAGATATAACAGTGTGATTATTCAAAAAAGTGAACCAGTTGTGATTATAGAAGGTAAAATTTTTAACAGGGCAAATTGAATTACAGCAACTGGAATAAAGGAAAAATTGGGCATTTGAGTAGAAGGGGTAGTTTGCAAAAGGGACCAGGTGGGATTATGAGTAGTATCTACTGTTAGAAGTAGTGGGAAAGCTAGTCTGGTCATTCTACAGTTTCAGTAGATAGACATCTTTTATTAATTTACATTATTTCTAGGCACTGCAACTTATTCCCTGCATAGTGGTGATAGAGGACTTCACATTTCATCTTGTAACTAAGGCCATCATTAAGCAGGTGGTCTGCAAAAGTAGTCTCTTTTTCTGAGTTGCTAACTTCTATAGTGTTCCTTCAAGAAGGAACCCGTATAAAATTAGCCACAATCAAATGTATTATACTAGATAATGATTCCTAAATGTCTTGTCATGGACTTTAATGTAGTAGTTTCAACATAAGTGCATCAATAGATACAGTTACATATAGAGGAAATGAGACAAAGCAAATCATACTTGGCGAGGAAGTACCATACTATGAGCACGTCTGCAGTCCAGACATTAGCATAAATGTGTGCTGTTTTATGTATCATGGGTTTGATTCCCATTTATCACTCTCTCCATTTCACAGAAGTAATATTCCTGAATGGAGAAACATTCAGGCTCATGACACCAAATTAGAAGTTTCTTGAATATTCAGGTAGAGACATCTCAGTACTTGCTGTATTTCCAAAAGCAGTAATTCTCTGCCTCAACCAAGTAGTTTACTCAATGGTGTTATGAACTATGACTATAAACCCACGAAAAATGTAAAACTTTCAACAAGTTAGGCTGATGGTGAGGCATAACATACAAATGACAAGGTAAATGATGCAGTGAAAGGCTGAAACCAGAGGAAAATTTGATGACTATGTTGGACAGATGCCCTTAGAGTATGGTATTTGTTTATTTTATTTTTCTTGACTAAACAGTGACCTTGCCATAATGGAATACACCCAAGCCATAACAAACACAGTTCAGCAAGGGTTTACTATCATGAGAGCAACATCTGAAGGTGTTCCCATGCATAGTCACCAACTATTGTAAAAGGTGCAGTTTAATAATGACAGGAGGCATCCATTAGTTCTTTCTCATACATGCTATATGTAAGTACCAGTATTTAATGATATACAAGATACAGGAAAACTTAACATATCTAGAATGCATAAAATAGTTAATATGTAAAGAGCTTTAAAAAAGATACATTTTAAATAAGAAGTATTGGAAAGGTGTATTTATAAACCCAAAGCAGGATGGCCAGACAGAGCAAACCTCATCCTCAAAATTATGAAGACAGTGTCTTAACAGCTGCACCACCTGATTTAGTTCATCATTATGATACAGTGTTCTTTGAAAAGCATACAATCTGTTTGTGATAACTTATAATATTAAACATAATTCTGCTCTTTATCACAGCACACAATAAGAACACCTGCTGATGACTTATAGCCCATAAAGATGCAGCTATACCCTCTGCACTAACTCTATTCTGTTCTGAAAGCAGGCTCCAGGCCCATCAACAGTCAACTGTACTCCATATCTGTCTTCCTGTCCATCCTTTGATCCACTTGAAAAATGGGGTCACCTCCTATGTCGAATGAGATTTGAACTCAGTGCTGTGACCAGAAAAAAGTAATATTATCTTGCCACAACTGTGGGTTGTTTGAGCTCTGGGATATATTTTGCTTTCAACTACAACAGATGAAATATTAGTTCACTTTATTACATGAATGAATGAAAAGAATTACTTAATTAGAGACTGTGACTTACCACCAGAGACTGTAGAATATTTACGGCTGCCATTGACTATGAAAGCATCACTTTATCCATACAATCACAAACTGTTCTCTTAAAGTACAATGTTCAACATTAACATAAATACATTTTCCACTAAGACTTTGGCTAAAACTGTCCTACTAGATGAAATTGACTGCTGAAGCTGAGGTGACAGACTGGGTAGAGCTCTTGCCTGCTTGATACTATATTGATCTCAGTGTGAGAGAGGTACTGTTGCTGAGAGCGAGGCATGGTCTTCTGGAGTGCTATGATACTTTGCTGCAGACTGCAGCAAGCCCTTGATGATGTCTCAGGTATCGATTTGCATTGCCAAATTTGGTGTGGCACTGTGATTTCTGGATGATACCATACTTGGAAGAACAACAGGACATTACTATCATGCACATTAGTTCTCAATACATGATTTTATTTTAAAAGCAGCAAATTGTGACCATGTAGTGAAATGTGACAGGGTGTTGCAGTTATCCCCTTTAATTTTTACCTACTACTCTGCATGCTCCAAGTAATCTTTAATTGTGTACATCGCATTAATACTTGTTCCCTAGATTATGAATGCAATATTTCATGATGATGTGGCATGTGTCACTTGAACATAAGTTTCCTTTACACAACATAATTTAGTTTTTAATTTTTGATTACATTTTTTATTTTTTTACAGTTACTATGATATTTTGTGTCTAAAAATTCATCTATTGAGTAGAAAGTGTTGTTATTCAGAAATTCATTTGTTTTGTTTTTAAATGTTGGCTGTGTATCTGTCAGGCTTTTAACGTTATTTGGCAAATGACCAAAGATTTTTGTGGCAGCATAATTCACCCCTTTCTGTGATAAAGTCAGATTTCACCCAGAATAGTGAAGATCATCCTTTCTTCTGGTGTTGTAGCTGTGCACTTCACAGTTATTTTTGAATTGAGATGGGTTGTTAATAACAAATTTCATAAGTGAATATATGTATTGCAAAGGTTCTGTGAATATTCCAAGTTCCTTATATAAATGTCTGCAAGTTGATCTTGGGTGGGCTCCAGCTATTATTCTGATTACACACCTTTGTGCGATGGATACTTTTTCTCCTAATGATGGATTACACCAAAAGAGACTGCCACATGAAAGCAGTGAAAGAAAATAGGTATAGTAGTCTAATTTACTGGTGTTATATCCTAGCCAGTAATGGCAACCGAGCCCGCTGCCAAAAGGTTGGCAGCATCAAAGTCCGGACGCCGTCTGCATAAGCAGCGCCAGCGATACAGGAAATCACCGCAAGTCTGCGCGCGCCACCGCTGGCTTCTGGCTTCTTAAGCGCTGGAGTCGCGAGTGCTAGGACAGTTCTGTATTCGCCGCTCAGTTGTATACTCGCCACCGATTTGTGTACTTGCTAGTCAGTTGTGTGTTCATCGCAGCAGAGTTGTTGTTTGTCGTCAGCCAACGCTGACCTAGCCGCTCCGACTCGAACTAGACAGATTTCTGTAGACACGGAGTTCACTACTGTGTTTCTGTATCTTCGTTAATAAAGATAAGTACTGACTTTATTTAATCAGAGTGTTTGGGTTTTCATCTTTCTGTTCACTGTTCCAGCGGACCGGTCGGCCCGCTATTAAAAGTGTGGCGGTGACTTCGTAAGCCGTTTCTACAGCGAAGTGTTTGTCGCTACGAACGCCGCCACAAAAACTGGTATGTTTATTGCCTATATTTGCAATAACCCTAATAGCATAAGTAGCTGATTAGCATAAGTAGCCAATTCAATTTCTCATCAATGCTCACACCTAGAAATTTTAAATATTCTGCCTTAACAACAAACTTCTGTTCAATGTCTATATTAATGGTGTCATGCCATTTATGGTATTGAATTGTATGTACTGTGTATTCTCAAAATTTAGTGAGACTCCATTTGCAGGGGACCACTTAATAATTATATGAAAGACACTGTTTACAGTTTTCTCAGCTGACTCTTGTTTGTCTGATGTGATTAGTGTACTTGTATCATCAGCAAAAAGAACTAGCTTTGCATCTTCATGGATATAGTGTGGCAAGTCATTAATATACACTCCTGGAAATGGAAAAAAGAACACATTGACACCGGTGTGTCAGACCCACCATACTTGCTCCGGACACTGCGAGAGGGCTCTACAAGCAATGATCACACGCACGGCACAGCGGACACACCAGGAACCGCGGTGTTGGCCGTCGAATGGCGCTAGCTGCGCAGCATTTGTGCACCGCCGCCGTCAGTGTCAGCCAGTTTGCCGTGGCATACGGAGCTCCATCGCAGTCTTTAACACTGGTAGCATGCCGCGACAGCGAGGACGTGAACCGTATGTGCAGTTGACGGACTTTGAGCGAGGGCGTATAGTGGGCATGCGGGAGGCCGGGTGGACGTACCGCCAAATTGCTCAACACGTGGGGCGTGAGGTCTCCACAGTACATCGATGTTGTCGCCAGTGGTTGGCGGAAGGTGCACGTGCCCGTCGACCTGGGACCGGACCGCAGCGATGCATGGATGCACGCCAAGACTGTAGGATCCTACGCAGTGCCGTAGGGGACCGCACCGTCACTTCCCAGCAAATTAGGGACACTGTTGCTCCTGGGGTATCGGCAAGGACCATTCGCAACCGTCTCCATGAAGCTGCGCTACGGTCCCGCACACCGTTAGGCCGTCTTCCGCTCATGCCCCAACATCGTGCAGCCCGCCTCCAGTGGTGGCGCGACAGGCGTGAATGGAGGGACGAATGGAGACGTGTCGTCTTCAGCGATGAGAGTCGCTTCTGCCTTGGTGCCAATGATGGTCGTATGCGTGTTTGGCACCGTGCAGGTGAGCGCCACAATCAGGACTGCATATGACCGAGGCACACAGGGCCAACACCCAGGATCATGGTGTGGGGAGCGATCTCCTACACTGGCCGTACACCAGTGGTGATCATCGAAGGGACACTGAATAGTGCACGGTACATCCAAACCATCATCGAACCCATCGTTCTACCATTCCTAGACCGGCAAGGGAACTTGCTGTTCCAACAGGACAATGCATGTCCGCATGTATCCCGTGCCACCCAACGTGCTCTAGAAGGTGTAAGTCAACTACCCTGGCCAGCAAGATCTCCGGATCTGTCCCCCATTGAGCATGTTTGGGACTGGATGAAGCGTTGTCTCACGCGGTCTGCACGTCCAGCACGAACGCTGGTCCAACTGAGGCACCAGGTGGAAATGACATGGCAAGCCGTTCCACAGGACTACATCCAGCATCTCTACAATCGTCTCCATGGGAGAATAGCAACCTGTATTGCTGCGAAAGGTGGATATACACTGTACTAGTGCCGACATTGTGCATGCTCTGTTGCCTGTGTCTATGTGCCTGTGGTTCTGTCAGTGTGATCATGTGATGTATCTGACCCCAGGAATGTGTCAATAAAGTTTCCCCTTCCTGGGACAATGAATTCACGGTGTTCTTATTTCAATTTCCAGGAGTGTATATTACAAACAATTAGGGCCCCAAGACTGAACTCTGTGGGACACCATTCTTGATACCTCCCCAGTTAGAGGACCCTGGTGATTTTAGCAGACTACCTGAACTGTTAATTTCAACCTTCTGCATTCTTCCAGTTAAATATAAATTAAAACATTTGTGCACTGTCCAACTCATACCAAAATACTTAAGATTTTCTAGAAGAATTTCATGATTCACACATCCAAAAGTCTTTGAGAGATCACAAAAAGTTCCAATGGGTGATATTCAGTTTTCAAAGTAAATATTACTTGTGAAGAATGTGTTAGCTGTCTTTTTGAATGCCAGAAAATGCTATTTTGAGTTAGTTATTTGTTTGTATTTTGTAAATATAAAGCCAAACCAGCTGTTGTTCCATAATTATGATAGAACTATTAGTGAAATTGTTGGTAATGTATTCCCTGGTATTTTGCCTTCCTGATTTCCTGTCTTCCACCGAAACCGAAGCTGAGCTAGTGGGACATTCTTCACCTGCTAGGAAATCTGCTTTGTCCTGTGTCAAGAGGAGACAAACACAAAAGAGTGGGAGTCTATTAATCATTAGCAATTCAAATTTATGATGATTAGCGGTTCCCCTTAGAGCAAGAGACAGGAAGAAACATTGGGTACACACAGTGTGTATGACTTGGGGGTCTCCTTCAACATGCTGAAGGGGCTTTTCTGGCAGCCACTGAGATAATAAAGAGCAACCAACTGCAGAGTGTGGCACACATTGGAGCAAATGATACTTATTGTCTGGGCTCCTAGGTCACACTTGGATCATTCCAGTGATTGATAGAAAAGGTCAAGAGGATCAGTCTTGTACACAGAGTTTAGGTGAAGATCACAATTTACAGCATTGACCCCAGAGCTGATCATGGTCTCCTGGTTCTGATTCAAGTGGAAGGACTGAACATGGGTCTTCATAGGTTCCATGGAAAGTTAGGCTGTGACTTCCTGGATTTGCACCGTAGTGTTGAGAACTGTAGGGTCCACCTGAATGGTTGAGGTTGCACTACCCATCAGAGTCTGATAAGCAGGTAGCTGATTGTGTGGAAGGTACACACAAGGTTTTCTTTTTTTTTTTAGATTAGGCAGCTCTCCATTCAGGCCAGGTAATGATGGCAGTAGGAGACCCAGAAGTATTAGTGTAAGAACCAAAGGCACATCCCCCTACAATGAACAGAAGTAAAATCCTAGTAGTTAAGTGTTGAAGCATTGGTAACAAATTGCCTGAGCTCAAAGCACTCCTGAAAGTGGTAAAGCTCACATAATAATAAGTACAGAGAGTTGGTTAAAACCTAAGTTGATAGCAGAAATATATTTGGGGAAAATTTAAGGGTACAACAAAGGACAGGCTAATGGGAAATGAAGGTGGTGTATTTGTCACAGTAGACAAGAAACATAAATCCACTGAGATATAAGCTGAATCTGCATGTGAGATTGTTTGGGCAGGACTCAGTATCAGTGGTGGGCATAAAATAGTAATAGGATCCTTCTATTGACATCAGAGTCACCTCCTGATGTAACTGAAAGCTTTAGGGAAAACCTCAGTTCATATGTACCTATGTCCCCATTCATGCCATAATCACTGATGTAGAATTTAATCATCCAACAATCAACTCGAAAAATTATAATTTTATTAGTGGTTAGCATGACAAGACATCCTGTGAAACATTACAGAATGTCTTCTCTGAAAACTACTTACAACAAATAGTTTCAAACCTCACTCATGATGGAAATACATTAGATCTAATGGCAACAAATAGACATGACCTCTCTGAATATTTCTGCATCAAACTGGTATCCATGGCCAAGAGCCAGTTGTGCAATGATTACCAAAGTACAAAGGGCCACTAAAACAAGTAGGCAGATATATATGTTTGGTAAACAAGATAGAAGAGCAGTACTGTCATATCTCAATGAGGACCTCTAAACCTCTAACACAGGACAGGAGAAGCTATGGATCAAGTTTAAAAGAATAGGTGACCATGCACTGGATAGATATGTTCCCAGTATAACATTTCATAGAGGGAGGGATTGTCCATGATATACTGTCACAGTAAAGAAACCTCTAAAGAAACAGGAACAACTGCGTAATAGGTGTAAAAATAAAGTGCAGATTTATAGATACAGAGATGATAAATGAAATGCATTTGGTTGCATGGTGAACAATGCATGAAGTCTTCAGTGATTATGATAGAATGATATTGTCTTTCAGAAACCCAAAAAAATTGTGGTCATACAGAAATGCTATTAGTAGCAGCAAAGTTAATGTCCAGTCACTCATAGATGAGACATGGACAGAAATTGAAGATAGCAAAGCAAAATCAAAAATGCTTAACTCAGTTTTCAAATATTCCTTTACAAAATAAAACCCAACAGAATTTCCCCAGTTTAATCCTCATACCATTGAAAAGATTAATGAAATAAGTGTTATTGTTTGCGCTATTGAGAAACAACTGCAATCACAAAAACTGAGCAAAGCCCTAGGGCCTGATGGAATCACCATCAGATTTTATACTGAATTTGTGACTGAAATAGACTCTCTGTTAACTACAGGTCACACAAATTTACAAGAAGGGTAGTTAGTAGACGTGACCCACAAAACTACCATTCAATAACCCTGACATGGAATTGTTGTAGAATATTAGAATGTATTCCCATTTCAAACATGACCCATTTCAAACATTACCAACCAGCAAGGATTCCAAAAATGTTGATCATGTGAAACCAAGCTCTAACTTTTCTCACATGATATACTGTTGGCTTTGGTTGATCCAAACTCAAGTACCTGCAGTATTGCCAAGTTTTCAAAAAGTATTTGACTCAGTAGCAAATCTATGCTTATTATAGAAAGTATGATTTTGTGGGGTATAAAGAGAAATTTGTGACTGGTTTGAGGATTTTTCAGAAAGTTGCAGCAACTTATCTTGGATGAAGAGTTATCAACATATATAGAAGTAACTTTGGGTGCCCAAAGGAAGTGTTTTGGGACCCTTGGTGTTCATGTTGTATATTAATCATCTTGCAGACAATATTAACCTGTAATGATGTGCTGTCTGAAGGAAACTGCATAAATATACAGTCAGATATTGATTAGAGTTCCAAGTGGTGCAAAGATTGGCAACTTGCTATAAATCTTCAGAACTGTAAAATTCTGCTGTTCACAAAACAAAACAAAAATGTAGTTTCCTTTAACCATAATATCAATGAGTCACAGCTGGAATCAGTTCAGTCATACAAATACCTGGTTGCAACACTTTATATGATATAAAATGGAATGAGCACATAGGCTCAGTAATGGGTAAATCAGATGGAAGACTTTAGTTTATTGGTAGAATATTGGTGAAAATCAGTCTATGAAGGTGACTGCTTAAAATCATTTGTGTGAGCCATCCTAGAATATTGCTCAAATGTGTGGGACTGATACCAAATAAGACTAAAAGAGGACATTGAATTTTAGTAGAATTATTGTGTCATCTGCATCATCTGCAAATATGATTGTTTTATGTGCATCAACATTTAGGTTTAGATCATTTATGTATTGGAGGAACAGAAGGGGTCTCATTACTGATCCTTGGGGTTAGAAGATGCATCCTCTGGTATGTGAGCATCAGATTGGTCTGTGAGAAACTCTTTGTCTGGAGGAGCTTGGTGAGTAATGGAGATGGATAGTGAGTAGTGCTTCAAGAGTTGTTGGGTCAATGTTACAAGATAAGGTGAGAACTTCCTGGAATTGGTGTACCACAGAACTTCCTGGAAATGGTGTAGTGGGGACTCACACTGTGCAGTCATCATGGGCCCCTGTGACAACCAGCTCCTTGTCTCTAACCATGAGGCTAAGATCCTGAGGGTAGAAGCAGCAGATGTTGAGTGCCATCTGGAAATGATGGGACACAGTTGCAGGGGGCAGGGGGGAGGAAGGTCAGGAGTAGGGGATGGTGAAGCCACCGTGATGGTAGAGTCTATATCAGGGGGATCATCAAAGAGATACCAGGCAGATTTCAGTTGGTTGATGGAGATTATGACTGTCTTGCCATTAAGCAGAATGTCATATGTGTTAGGGCTGCATCAGAGGACTCTGTCCAGGCCCGGAAATGGGGGCTGAAATGTAATGTGGATAGTATTGTCATGTAGCCTGACATGGTTGCCTGGAGACAAAAACTTTAGGAGGGGCATGGGAGGAGGGGGGGGACATGAAGGTTGGCATCCATCACATGAATGTGTATATGTGAAGGTGCCTTAAGGAGGCAGTGTGTGCTGTATGCTTTTACGTTGATGGCATGATGCATAGTCCTTCGTCCACAACTTGCAGTCTCTCTTAACATGGGATCAAACATATCGCTCAGTTATAAGGCAAGTGGTATGTTTGACACAGGAGTGGTCAAGGTGTCTGACATTGGCTAGGAGCCAGTGGTCTGTGTAAATAACGAGGGGGAGTCTTTCAATATCTTCTCTAAAATACTGCATGGACTCATAAACAGCCAGTAGTTTCCAGCCATAAGCCAACAACATGCACTGTGCCTTGTTCGGCTTACAGGAGGAGAAGTGAAAGGGCTGATTTGAACTGTTGACCTTTTGCCAAAATATGGCTAATTTTGTTAAACTGCTAGTGTCAGTGGTGATTGACTTGTGAGCTTCTGAAATTTGATGGCAGCCTGAACCACATCATCCTTGATCACTTGGAAGGCCCACTGCATGTACATTGCCCTGTGACCAGTTGTATTTTTGCCTTTGAGGGTCTGTGTTAAGGGTTCCTGCAGGGCAGTAGTGTGTGGTAAGTGGTGGTGAAAGAAACTGACCATCCTGAGGAAACGACAGAGTTCATGGTAGTTGGATAGTGGCAGTAGGTTACAAATCAGGTCAGTGAACTCTGGAGTTGAGTGGACACTGGAAGCATTAATGATATGGTCCAAGAAGGTGGCTTGCACCTGGCAGAGTTGACATTTGTCTTTGTTGACCACTACACCATTGGCTTCATGCCAAAAACTTGATTGAGGCAGACAGAGTATGAGCCCATGTCTTGTGAAAAAATGAAGATATTGTCCAAATACAAGTAACAAAAATAAAATTTACAAAAAAGGCTGTCTATTAGACATTGCCTGGTTTTTCCAGCGTTTTTTATTCCATAAGGCATAAAAAGGAACTCAGACAATCCAAAACATGTGGTTATGGCAGTCTTGTGAATGTCATTTTGGTACATCAGTACCAGCAGATATACCTTCTTACTGTCAATTACACTGAACACTTCAGTGCTGGCAAGATAGAGTTTCATGTCTGATAGACCCTGCAAAGTCTGGCCTAGCCATCCTTCTTAGGGACAAGTGGGTGAGGCTCAGCTGCTCACTGACAGGTGAGTGATGCCAACTTGTAACAATTCATCCACCGCTGGTTTCATCATGCAGAGGCAGTCAGGGAGTAGATGTCTTGGGTGCTGACTAATCGGCAGGCTACATGTTGTCTTAATATGGTACACTGTATGTTGTTGATGGCTAACAAGATAAGAATATCATGAGGGTTGGAGCCTCTGGTGGAGAGTTTTTCAGCACAGGCTGTGGAGGTTGCTTTCACAAGCAGCAGAAATTATGATGGATATCAGCTGTAGGCTGGAGAAGGGTTGCCTGAGCAAGCTACTAGTCCACACATGTGCAGCTTCATCTGCAAATTGTGGAAGTTTGGACATGCCACAGCATGCAGCACTGTGTGCAGGCACTTGCTCAGCCTGGGCAGTGGTGGTATCAGATGGCAGCTGCAGACTGGGGCTGGGATGCCTATATGAGGCCAGCATGTGTGCATGCGTCATGCAATTAACACACTGCCAAGATTCAGTTGCAGTACGACAGGCAGTGCTGAGGGCAGGTATTGGCTTGGTATGGGCAGCAGCATATTGCCCAAGCTCAGGTGTGGTACAGATGAGGTCCTTATGCACAGGAGCATAGCAGGATGTGGTGTACTGTGCGGTGGTGACATGGTGCATCATCTAGCATGGTTGTGCGTGTGGGTCAGATAAGCAGTGGTAGTGTGAGCACAGTGCAGCTAACATAATTTGGCAAAGGAGCCTGCATGGAATAAGTGGCAGGGAATGTACTGATCTGGGTGACTGTTTCAGGTAACTTGTGGTGTTGGGTGACAGTTGCAGGTCTGTAACCATAAGTGATATGTAGGGAATGGAGGTGCTCAGGGGTGGAGCATGCCTCTGTGAGTTCCACATATGATATCTGGATGCAGCTGTGAAGGGACACATTGTCCTGTTGGAGGTGAGTAAGTGACTCTTTGACTCTTGAATAACCATACACTGTTGACAGATGTGTAGTAATCGGTCAGCACAGTCCATACACTGTTGTATGTACCATTGTGTGGCTGAGGGCAAGGTAGTGCCAGCATTGTTGTGCTGAGGTGGTCAGGTGGCCGTGGCACGTGTACTGTCAGCAGCATGGTCAGGAGGCATGTAGATGAGTTCATTTGCATGCAGTGCAGACACAAGGTCAAAGGCCCATGGGAAATAAGCACCCAGGACTGGCTCTGTAATATCATCAATGATGAATGACCAAGAGAAGGGTGCAGTGAAGCCAAAGTCTACAATCCTTGTTTGGATACCCCTAATGGTGATAGGAGAGCAATTATCAGCTGTCAAACAGAGGTATGATTCTACAGACTTAGGTTAGGCAGCCAGGGGAGATGCCATACTGACTTGTGATCCAGTGTCAGCCAGGAAACATAGTCTGATGATAAAGTCAGTGAGTGACTTTGAGTGCGTTCATGCAGCTTACATGTTTTTTGCACGTCAGGGATTCATCTTGAAGGCTATAAGAGTTTTGGTAGTCACAAGGCTCATGACAGAGGTGCACAGTGTCACCAAAGTGGACAGGGCACCATACGATGTTAGACTATGTTTGCATGGTGCATGATGTACCACAAATGGCAGCCAGAGCCAAGTTTCTTTTGTAAACACTGGGGGCAGTGGCCTCAGTGATGTCAGAATTAGGCAGGGCTGGAGCACTAAGCAACTGTTGGTGGCTGCAGGAGGTCACACATGTGGCAGTGTAGTGTGCATATCCATACACTTGTTGCGAGTTTTGATGATGCTGTGTCCATGATGAGAAATGGCAAAAATGCAGTCAGCCTGAAATAGACGGGCATTAAGAGACTGGAAACAAGTGGAGAGTAAAGTCATCTACCCCTGGGATGGGAGCATGATAATCCACACTGTCCACAGCACCTCAATGGGCATGATGGATGGGTCTATTTTGCTGCAAAGATGCCATCACAATTCAGAGGGTGTTCTATCCTCTAAATGTTTATCATAAATTACATGATATAGTTGGTCTTTGGGAGTCCATGAGAGGTGTCATAAGAGCATTGTTTTGATGGTCCCATAGTTATCCATAGATTTCAGTACCAGAGTTACATCGCAGATAATGTAAGTGTGGGTGCCAATGTGGCTGAGTAGAGTGACGTACTTCATGTTGTCCATAGTGATGGCACTGGGACTGAACATGCAATCAATGATCACAAACCACCGGTGCAGGTTGTCAATACAGAATGGTGTCATGAAGAAGTCAACGTTTGGTTCAATAATGTGGTAAGAATATGACCACACAGTATCAGGAGAACTGCAGGTGGGTGATGGCCGGTAATACACATGGCAGCATGAACTGGAGGACAGATAGCCCACCATGTGTAGTGGATGAGATCACATGCATATCAGGTGGACATTTGTGTAATGCATAAGATAACTGGTGCAACATGATCGGTATGGATTGGCAGTCCAGGTTGTGAAAATGTTGATGAAATGTGGGGGTAGACATTGTGCTGGTAAAGTCCATAACAAAGTCAATAAGCGGACTGTCATTTGCTATGCATTGTTGTGCCCTGAAATTTGCAATGAAGTTGCAGTGTAAGAAGTGCCATTTTCGTTTTTAATCATCTGGGTGACATACAGAGCACTGTTCATGTCTGTCAGTAGTAAGGGGTGCAAGAAATCAACAAAATTCATGGTTGGGGTAACACAATGAGGCCGTGATGGCCACATTGCAAATTTGCACTATTCTTTATTTTAGTGTTGACTCAAAGTTTGGGTCCATAAATGTGAACCTCTATGTAGAGATAGTGGATGATAGATGACACAGTGGTATGGAGTATACAACACGCTTTATTTTATAGAAACTCAGCACATACAAGGCTGCACGACATAAGCACAACTGAGCCACAGAGCATACTGCCCTGCTACTATTACCCATCAGACATAAGACTGTGAGTCCACATTACCCCATGTTAATTACATTGTTTCTTCTAAACTGTTGGCAGTAAGTGATAGTAAAATATTATTAGTGTCAATCTGCATGTTGTGATTTTTTTCAATGGTGTACAAAATCTAGGGATTGATCGATGAGAGGATACGGAGCAAAAAAGGTCTAATGAACTTATGTCTGGAAATGCATAGTTTCAGTCATACTTTGTGGCAGAGACTGTAGTCTAATATGCGCTGTACCATATAGCCAAAGTTATAGTATGCATGGTTTCCTCCTTGAAGGTGGTACTGTTCCTCATACACCATGCCTAGCTCCCTCTCCTGCCATAGCAATTGGTATTCTTGTGTTCAATTACTTCTCTTTCTGACTCACCTTGCACTGGATGTGATACAGTGTTGTACACAATGGTTCTGTGTTTGAACTGAGAGCTTGCCGACATGGTCAGGGTTGGCAGCAAGGGGGAGGGTATGGGTGCTATAGCCCTCCCCCAATGGAGTATCATATCACACTGGATAAAATTACTTCAGAAATCAGCGAATATATTACTTTAACAGATTCAACAATTTTTTTTTGTAATTATGTAGCAATAAAGGTTGCAATGAATTTAAAACAAATTTTAACAGAGGAATAAGAGTGACAAATAACTTACTATCTAAATCAATAAATATCATTTAACTTAAAATGGGTGTCTTATTATTTATTACTATACATTGGATGTATATTAATGTACAAACACCACTTACAATAATCAAGAAAGCTAAATATGCCAGGTATGCCTACCAACACTTTAACTGCACACTCCAGACAGAAACTTCAAAATTGCCAGACATCTGGGTTAAATCATATTATTTTCCCCAGAACACACATTCTGTAGACACGTTTTTACCCTGAAATCCAAAACAATTACCAAAAACTACTTTAAGCAACACCAAATTATACCAATTTGCCGGTGGAGGAGCTCAGCTCCCCTTTTGTTAAGTGATATTCAATTCTCCCAAACCCCCTCCCCCCGCCACCACCATTAGCCCCAGACCCCCCTCCACCCCACCCCCACCCCACCCCAACTCGCCTTGACCAACTTCTACAATCACCCCTGGACACGGTGTTTACTTATGGAAAGGCATATGGAAACAGGCAGCAGGCAACAAGATGGTATCAGGAGACCTGTCCCCACTAACAACAACCACAGCATTCAATGTTTGCAACAGTGCTTCACCATTTGTCTGAGACAGAGTCATTCCAGGAAGCATGAAACCATGAGGGATACACTAGAAATATTCAGACAGAAGGCTTGGGGGAAAATTCGCCCACCAGTACAGGATAAGCCAGACGACCATGTGGAACATTCTACATGACAACTGTTACTACCCTTATCACTTACAGCATGTGCAGAGGTTTCTAGCAACAGACTTTCAACATTGGGAGCAGTTTTGTCACTGGTTTCTTCACCAGGCATCCATGATTCCAGGATCTGTGTTGTCCATCCTGTTCACAGATGAGGCCTCCTTTTTACACAGTGGTATATTTAACAATCATAACAGTCATCTGTGGGGTAGTATGCAGTACCCCATGTTATGGTGATAGCGAAACACCAGCATGGGCACAGGTGGAATGTGTGGGCCAGGGCAATTGGCAATTATATTTTGGGGCCAGTTTTCCTTCCATGTTTCCAGAACTATGGGCATTTATTAATGGTGACATTGCTTCACCTGCTGGAAGAAGGCACCATTGATGATTCAAAGGGTTATGTGGATGTTACATGGTGGTGTTCCAACCCACTGTGCCATTAACGTCCGGACGCATCTCTATCATGTATTCCCTGGTTGATGGACAGAAGAGGGGGGCCAGTTGCATGGCTTGTTCATTGAGTGGATCTCTAACTGTGTGATTTCTGGTTATGGGGCCATCTCAAAAGTATTGTGTATACAGATCCCTTTCCAGAAGTGGAGACAAGGGAGCAGCATGTTCCTACCTTTGACACTGTTTGAATGCAACCTGGCTGATGGGAATGTGTGACACAGAACATACTCAGTGTGTATACTGATGCATTGAGGCACATGAAAACAGTTTTCACCACATACTGTAACTGTAGCTTCATGTTACAGTGCATATTACACCACAATGTCTGTCACAATGTGTGATTAGAGAATAGTCAAAAAACTGCCTATCAGAACTACAGAAGTTCCTAGAATGTAAGAAACAATATGATACAATTTTTTGCATCACTGTCACACAGATGTGATTTAATTCATCACTTGTGTGTGACCTAGAAATAAAAAAATTACCATTAACATAGAATAGATGCGTTCTTTGTTAGGGAAATGGTGAATTTGATATGGGCAAACTGGACAGATGCCAGCATACCATGCATGGAATATATCTGAATTATGAAGGGATGAACTGTATATGTGAAACAGTAAATGAAATCATTGCAAGCAGAGAGAAAACAAACAGGGTAATTCCATGAGTGGGACCAACATTATTACCAGCAGAAACAGCACCGTCATCAGTATCATCAAAAACAGCAGTGCCTTCAGTACCAGAAACTGCAGCTGAAATATTAACACACACAGTAGAAGCAGTAGCTCATCATACACTCATCAGAAATGTAACACAGTATTTTTATGGTAAGTCACATGAGCGAAAAGCATTCAGAAATGTGGGAGACATCTCTCTCATGAATTCAAAATGAGTATCCAGTGGCCCAAGCAGAGCAGAGCAGAACTGGTGCATCAGGAAAAACTGCTCAAAACAAATACACAAATGCAGTAGTGAACAAATTTCCAACTTCCCTGCATTTCATAAAAATATATGAGGTGTGAAGTATAAAAAAATTAACAGATAACACACCTAAAAGATGAAGAATATGGTAGTGAACTTGATATACATTACTTCTCAGAACATCATATGCTAGACAGAATCCACATGTTATAGATTGAAAACCTTTTTAGCTGCCCATTATTGTAGATCTAGAATGGGAAAGGGTGGTGTTGAAATATTTGTTAAGAATAATTTATTGTATAAACATCTATATTTAAACAAACACTGTGTTGAACAGTACTCTGAATTGTGTGGCATCAAATAACAGCAGATGGTGCAACAGTTGTTTTGCTGTCAATTTATGGGGCACCTGCTGGATTTGTGAATATTTTTTTCTGATGTATTGGATAATGTTTGTCCCACCAGACCACAAAAACAAAATAATTCATAGTAATGGGTGACTTTAGCCAATGGTATTGCTGTAGTGGTAACATTGGTTCCCACCAGAACACCAAAGTTAATTATTGTTGGGCTTGGCTAGCACTTGGATGGGTGAAGGCCCAGGTTTTCTGAGCGCTGTGGGCAAGTGGGATGCTCTCAACCCATGTAAGGCCAATTAAGGTGTTAAATGATTGAGAAGTAGCAGTTCTAGTCACAAAAACAGTCAAATGTAGGGAGAATGAATACTCACTACATATCTCTGTTCGACAGTGTAATGGATGACTTAAATGTGCACTTTTTAACAGAAAATTAAAAAAGAACTTATCACTGCTAGACAGTCCAACTACAGTAATAACAGGATCTAGCCCTTTAACAGGCAACACAGTGATGGGTAAGGATGCAAATAATAATTTAACTGTGAAAGATATCATAAGTGACTTCTCTGATCGTAACGGATCATTCCTCACTGTAAACCACATAAATCTCAATCATACAGTAGTAAATTTCATTTGAGAAACAAAGCAATAGTATTATAAACAAACACACTCTAAACTCCAAATTTAGTGTATATATCAATGTGATTACAAGCCTGTTTAAAGACATATTTCCAATTAATATAGTGAGAGAAAATCTATTTAAATCAGCTCACAGGTGCTGGGTTACTAAGGGTATCACAATTTCTTGTAGAATAAAAAGGGAGCTTTATGTAGTAGCCAAGAGAATTGTAAAATACAATTCTTAACAAAATCATTTAGGCATCAAAGAACATGTTCTTGAAGGGAGAAACTGATAACTAAAGCAATAAATTAAAGTTTTTTTGGGCTTTTGTAAAAAAAAAAAAAAGAAACAGGGAAAGGTACAGATTAAAATAAAAATATCCAAATAAAATTTTTGATCTTATTATTAGTGATCCAAAAACAGCTGCTACTATATTCAACAAACATTTCTTTAACAGCAACAGAACAAATAGGATTGGAAGGCTCCATAAATCGAGCCCTTAATTTTCTGCAAGCCAATGTATCTAGCACATTACAAAAGATCTAAGTAACAACAGTCTTTATTTCAGAAACTGAGAGAGTCATTAAACTCACTGGAATGTAAAAACTCTTTTGGAGTTGACAACATAGCCACCAAATTATTAAAATACTGCTGCAACCATGTAAGTAAAATAATTGCCACATTTCAATCTATCTCATGAGCAAGGAATATTTCCTGAAGGGCTTAAGTATGCAATTGTAAAAAAATTGTATAAGAATGGAGATAAAGCAGATACTGCAGACTACTAGCCAGTCTCACTACTGATAAGTTTTCCCAAGGTGTTAGAAAAACTAATGCATGCCAGAATTGTTAATCACCTCAGTGAGCATAATGTCATTAGCGAAAGTCAGTTTGAATCTGAGAAGGGGTTATCAACATAAGATGCAATACAGTGTACTCCTAGTTATTCATGAGCAGATTATCTGGTTTGCAGAAAAAAATACTCAGTTTTCTGATGTTAATCAGCATATAATGTCAACAAAGAAATTTTTATAAAAGAGGTGATGGAGACATGAAAGACACATGTGTTGACATTAAATAAAATTAGAATTAGAAACTGCTGGAGAACTGCATGTTGATTACGGTACTGGAATGCAGACTTTTCAGAAGATTAAAAAGAATAAGCAGAAAATACAGGTATCATCAGCACATCAAATTCTAATTATGGACCATCTGCACAAAGAAGCATGATGAGATCTGCATTTGATGAATGCTTTTTTTCTACAGAATAGATGAAAATGGGTGGAAGGTGTTGTTGTTACAGGCATGATGTGTGCCGTAAAAACCAAATTTTTTCATGAAGCTATAGAATCTAATGCCTCATGTGGCTGGCTGATCATATTGAAACAAAATTATGGGATTTACAGACTTACTGTGCAAGGAAAGCAGCATAGTTCAAATGTTGCAGCAGCTGATTCATTCTGGGATGAGTTCCAGAAATTTGTGGAAGAAAAGAATTTCACACCAGAACAAGTGTATAATGCAGACAAAAGTGGTCTGTATTGGAAATGCATACCAACCAGAAGCCTAGCTTTTGAGATTGAAGTTCATGCTCATAAATATAAATCTGAAGTAAGCATTACAATTTTATGGACCGCTAATGTTTCTGGGAACCACAAACTGCAGAACTAGTGATTGAAAAAAACTAAACATTCAAGGATATTGCAGCTAAGAAACTCCCTCTGCATTCTTACAACCTAAATGAAACATGGATGGATACTGAAATTTTCAAAAATTAATTCCACAGAAATTTTATAGCATAAGTTGGGCAATATTTAGAAGAGAAAGAATTGCTGTAGAAGGCTGTTTTCCTTTGCTTGATATCATCCCTTCACATCCTGATGAGATGGTTCTTCCATTTGATGCTGGTCTCATCATAACGAAGTTTTTACTTCCTAATGTGACTGCCATTATACAGCTAGTGGACCAAGCCATGATTGTATCATAACATCCCTTCACAACCTGATGAGACGATTCTTCCATGTGATGCTGGTCTAATCATTACTAAGTATTTACTTCCTAATGTGACTGCCATTATACAGCCAGTGGACCATGCCATAATTTTATCAGTAAAATAGTACTACAGGGCTGGTCTAGTGAGAGTGCCAGTTAATGAAGATGATTTGGTGGGCTCAATTGGAATGAGGTACCATCACATGTTGAGTGCCTTTGTACAGAATATTGTAAACTCACCATCTGTCCTGATGACACTGGGCCACTGATTGATAATTCAACAGACAAGCATGAGGTGTCAGCTAACAAGGTCTTTAGGGATATTGTGAACTGCTTTAACATAAAAGAATGCTTAAAGAGAAAAACATTAATGCTTTTAAAAGTAAATTAGCATCTGAGGAATGGCAATTAGTTCTTCAGCAAAAAGGGTCTGAATACAAATGGGCCAAATTTTATGATATTATTTTACAATATCTTAATTTTTTCTGCCCAGTGAAAGAAATTGAGAAAGTAGTAACTTACAACCAAATGTAAAAAACACCAGACTGGCTCTTCCAGCTTACATGATTAAACTCAGGCCAAATATCGATGGTCTAAGTGTGCTACATAAGTCAACTAAATTGCAAATATTTAGGGATAAGTACAATCAAGCTAAAAAACAATTTCAGGAAGAGCTCCCAAATTTAAGAAAACAGATCCTAGATAAGGAAATAGCTCAGTCAACAAACATAGGGAAGGCTTCATGAAATATAATAAATAGATATTGCAAAGCCACCCCTAAGTTAGATGCTCAAATTGACAGAATCCAACATGAAGGAAACCTTATTAATGATCCAGATAAAATATGCAATATATTTAATGAATATTTTATATCTTCAGCTGTGAATCCAGTTAATAACACAGGTCTGACTTGGATGGGAGTTTAAGGAAGTGAGTGTGGAGGAAATAGGAAAAAAAATAATAACTTAAAGAATAATACCTCTTCTGGCTGGGATGGACTGAGTAGTATTATAATTAAAAAATGCAGTAAGGAAATAGTTGGAATAATCACCCATATGATCAACAGCAGTATCAGGGAGCACATATTTCCAAATATATTGAAGAAAAGTACAGTTAAACCTATGCATAAAAAAGGATCGAAAGAAGAGCTATCGAACTTCAGGCCCATATCACTAATACCATTTTTTGGTAAAACGTTTGAAATTGTTTTGTTGACAAAACTTATTGATTATTTCACAAAGAATAATTTACTACCAGAAACACAGCATGGCTTCACAAAGCATCACAGTACCATTACGGCAATGACTGAATTTCTCCACGAGGTGTATGATGCCCTGGATGAGGGAATGCAGACAGCAGGGGTATTTCTAGACCTTACTAAAGCATTTGACTCAGTAAACCATGAGCTACTACTAAGCAAACTGGAAACTTAACAATATAAATGTCACGTCCACACAACTACTGATCACTTATCTAACCAGTCATAAGCAGTGTACACAGCTGAGTTATGAAATTAATGATCACATCAAACATTTCCAATCCCGCTATGAAACAGTAAAACAAGGTGTACCTTAGGACTCCATATTGGGCACTTTCCTTTTCCTGGTCTACATTAATGATTTAGAGGCACCTCTGTACTCCCAATTAGTAAGTTATGCAGATGATAACTCACTTTTGTTCTTTTGCAAACAAACTGATGACTTGATATTGGCTACAATTGATGGCTTAAGTCAAATAACTACCTATTTCCATGATCAAGGTCTAAAAGTCAATATTAGCAAATCCCAGCTATTACCATTTAAACATGGTACTTCATACCAAACCTGTATTGATAATATAAGTGGCATCAAAAAAGTAGACATTGACAAATGTAAATTTTTGGGGATATATCTTAGATGGGTATATCATATCAATTTTTTATGCAATAAAATCAGCAGTTCATTGCACATAATTAGCAAACTATCAAAATTAGTCTCTGAACAAACATTAAAAACTGCTTATTATGGGACAATATTTGTGTATATTAATTATGGAATAGAGGTATGGGGATGTGCTGTTGATAGACACATGAACAAAATCCTAACACTACAGAAAAGAGCAATCAGGACCATGCATCAACTAGAATACAGAGATTCATGTAATGAAACCTTTGTATAACATAAATATCTAACAGTATATTCCTTGTATCTGTACAAATTAATAACATTATTTGTGGACCATAAAAATAATGAAACTAAGTGCTCTGATGTGCATACCCATAACACAAGACAAAAAGACTGCTTCTTCAGAAACAGAACTAAGCTAAAGAGAACAGATCATAGTCCTTGGATTAATGGCCGGATATGGTTTAACAAACTGCCAAGTGCTATAAGATGCCACAGAGGTAAAGTATTCAAAAGGGAATTAAAATGTAGCTATTCATAAATGTAGGCCTAACTCTTCTATCTATATGATGTACTATTCGGAGGTGATTGTAATATATATTATTTTTGTAACAACATGCTGTAAATTCAAATACCTATACTATGTAACAACTGTATGATGCATTATCAAATACTGTACCATATATTGCCAAATGCATCACCCATAAGTGGCTTTTTGTACATGTGAATTGCAAATTCCTACTGTTTGTACAAAAATTGTATAAAAATGCTATGATGTTTGCAAAAGTCACCAGTTGGTGACTATATGCAGAAAAAGATGATAAATAAATAAATAAATAAATAAATAAATGGTCTTTCTGTTGTTTACAGTGAAACAAACTATATTCCATTTTGCACAACCTCTAAAGATGAAGAAATAGGAGAAAAACTAGGGTAACCAGCAGATAGCTAGGGTGGCTAGTCCAAAACACCTTAGTTTACATATTGATAGTAAACTAAACAGGTCAAACCACATCATGGATCTGTGCAAAAGGCAGAATTCTGTAATTTATTATTTTCACATAGTCTGCTGTTATAGAAATATGGGAACCATTAAATAGGCTTACAATCATTATTTTCAGGTGATGGTGCCATATGAAACCATAGTTTGGGGAATCTGGCACTTGCTAAAAAGTACTATGTGCACAGAAAAGAGCAATAAGGATTATCAGTAGAGTTGACCCTAGAGCTACATGCAGAAATCTTTTTAAGGAACTTGAAATCTTCAGATGCACTGGTTCATAAGGGGAAAAAAGCCCCTTTCAAAACCTGATACAGTGTACCATATTCATGATAGTAGAAGACAAGACAGTATCGTATATGAGCATGCAAATCTGTGCATGCCAAAGAAGGATGTCCTCTTCAGAGGCTGTAAGAATTTTAATGCCCTTCCTTCGTAAACTAAGTACTTCTGAGCCATATTGAATAGAATCCATGTACTTGTAACTCTTTGACACATTCCAAGATCACTGTTAATGATCTTATCTATGTATTACACTTAAAGTATTTATTTTTCTATAAAACGTATTCTGTAATATTTATTTCTTCTGTAATATTATATTAAATTCAAAATTTATATTTCTGTAAATACAACCTAAGTTGTAGACATTTCAGTATAAAACTGATTAATTTTATTACACAGTACCATAACAAATTTGTAAAACTGATAGATTTCATATCATGTGGATATATCCTCAGGATAAGAAGAGCTGCTGTGTGTAGTGACTATTTTTTATGGGATCTTTGCAATTCGAAGAAGAAGAAAAGGCAGAATATTTACAGTGTCAGCAGCAAGAAAGTACAAAGGTAAATAGTGGAGCAAATCCACTACATGAAACTTTAACAGTTGTATACCAAAATGTGCAGGGACTAGAAATTAGCTGAAATAGAAATTCTATTAACTGACTATCTAAAAGACATTATCGTACTATGCATAAGTGGGCACTGGGAAAAAGAAATGCAAGCGTCTAGCATAATTATTCCAAATTTTGAAATGATTAGCAAATTTTGTAGAATCAACCATAAAGGGGGTGGTACATGTATTTATGTTAGGGCAGGGGTAGAATCAAAAGAAATTAAATGTATACTAAAATGCATAGAAAAAGATTTTGAATACAGTATATGTGAGCTAACCAAATTAAAAATTACTATTGTGTGTTTGTACCGATCACCATTGGGCAACTTTCCCATTTTATCGAAAACCTTGAGGAACTACTGAATGAACTTAAACATAATGTAATTGTTCTTGGAGATTTTAATGTTAAATTTAAGAATGATTGTAGTAAACAACAGCAACCGTGCAATCTGTTTTTGTGTCATAATATGATGGCAACTGTAAATGAAGTTACCAGATGCGGAAATATGTCTGAAACTATAATAGATCAAGTATTTATAAACAAGGACAAGTGTGAATATAACACTGAAGTAATTGACACTGGTTTCTCGGATCACAAAAACATGGGTTACACAGGGGATTAGAAAGTCGTCAGACACTCTCAGAAAGTTAAATAAATCAGCCAGGAAGAATGTATCACTGTAAGCACATGTGAAATGTTATAGAAGCCTGTACAAGAAAGTAATAATTGCAGCTAAGAAGCTTGATAATGATTCATATATTGAGAAAGGTAACAACAAAAAGAAGTCAACTTGGGAGGTAATAAATAAAAATATAGGTAGACACAAAAGAAAAGATAACAGCTTTGTCATTAAAAGTGGGGGTAAAACTGTTAAGGACCCACTTCAGATTGCCAACATATTTAACAAACATTTCACAAATATAGCCATAAATTTAATTAAAACTAAATGCAATTCCAATAGCAAGGTAAAAATCCCCATGAATCACATGACAATGTTCCTTATCCAGTAACTGAATCAGAGGTATTAAATGCTATAAATAAGTTAAAAAATAAAATGTCATGTGGGTGTGATGGGATTCCTGACAAAGTCATTAAGCAAAGTGCAAGAAACATAGCCTCACATTTCACTGAAATTATAAATGAATCTTTTAAGACAGGGGTGTTTCCATCAAAACTTAAAATGTCAACTATAAAGCCACTTTACAAGAACAGTGATAGATATGATGTTAGTAACTTCAGGCCTTTATCAATGTTGTCAGGTTTCTCAAAAATAATAGAAAGGATAATGTATCATAGATTATACAAATTTCTTATGAAGAATAGAATATTGGTTAATGCGCAAAATGGTTTCCGTAAAAATAAATCAACTGAAACAGCTATCTTCAATTTTTGGAAACTTGTTCTAAATTCCATAAATAGAAAGGAATTAAATTGTGGAGTGTTTTTAGACTTATCAAAGGCCTTTGATGTCATCGACCATAAATTATTGCTTAAGAAGTTATATGCCTATGGGATATGTGGAGTTGTCCACAAATGGTTTGAATCGTATCTGTTGGACAGGTATCAGAAGGTGGAGATAAATCATGCAGATAGGACATATTCATCAAGATTCGAGAGAGTTTTGTACAGAGTACCCCAGAGATCTGTATTAGGGCCATTACTGTTTTTAATATTTATCAATGACCTACTAAGTCAACTATCTGAAGCAGAGGCAGTACTGTTTGCTGACAATACAAGTTTGTTTGTTAAAGCAAATAGTGAAGCTGACTTACAGGAAAAAGTCACATTAGCAACAGATGAAGCAGACAGATGGTTTAATGAAAACAGACTCATTGTGAATGCCAAAAAAACAATGTGGATCAACTTCAGACATATTACAAATAAAATAAAAACTAACCTTACAGTAGAACTGGGTAAGTGTAAGATTGAACAAGCATCATACACTAAATTCTTGGGAGTATGGTTTGATGAGCACTTAGGATGGGAAAAGCATGTAATATCATTGAACAAAAAATTAAGTCAAACATGTTATATACTTAGAATGCTTAAAAGATCATGTAATATTAAAACAGTGTTATGTGTTTATTTCTCATTCATGCACAGTTTATTAAGATACGGTGTACAGTTTTGGGGGAACAACAGTCTAACAAAACATGCATTTAGACTACAAAAGAAGGCAGTCAGAATAATAAAAGGTATAGGATATAGAGACTCTTGTAGGCATACTTTCAAAGAATTAAAAATCATGACACTACCATCCTTATACATATATGAAAGCATATGTTTCTTAAAAGAACACGAGGAATTTTCTACATTAAACAGAGATTTTCACAACTACGGAACAAGGAATAGGAATGATTTCCACAGAGAAATTCACAAAACAGCTATGTTTCACAAAAGTGTACTATACCAACCCAAAATCCTCTACAGTGCTCTCCCCAAAGAACTAAAAATAATACCAAAACTGCATATATTTAAAAGAGAATTAAAAAACGTGTTATTGAGCAATAGTTTTTACAGTGCTGCAGAGTTTATGAATCATTAACAATAAAAGCGCAGTTAATATTTCCCTGACATAATAAATATGTGTAATTGCTCACATTTAAATACTTACTGTTTCTATGAAAGTGTGAAACAGTGTTAATGTAAGAATGGAAATAATCTGTTGTGAGAATCACTAGCTTTTTTTTTTTACGTTGTTATCCTGCTTGTATATTTTTATATTAATGTTCTTATAGTTCTATTAAAATTGTAATGTCTAAGTGACAAGTAAATTCAATTATAAATTTTCATGTACATGTATTTAAATTGTAATGTTTATTGACAAGTCCTATGTCATTTTGATGATGTACCACAAGGACGCTAATAAATTGAATTGAATTGAATTGTGATCTATTCGCAATATGGGTCACCAGAACACAGAGTAAATAAATAAAAAATTAAAATTAAGTTTTTGTGCTTCATCATATCGTTATGGAAGTCTTGGGGTCAGAACTCTACAACATATAATATCATAGGTTGGTTGAGACACTTACTTCAGCACTGACTAATTTTTTATGCCAGAATTAAAATACAAATGATTTATCACAGTTTTAGTCCACATTTATACAGTCTGTTGTTAACCTAGAATGAATTCAACATACTCTGCACACATTATGCTGTACTTGATTATCTGCAATCCACATTTGAATCCTAGTCCAGATCGTATTTTTACCTTTTCCTGTAACTACCTAATTCTAACCAATAATTTAATGGAAAAATATAAATTTTTTGGAACTTTTCAGAAATATAAGAAGTATTACCTTCATGATATGTCCTTATAACTGTCTGTCTCTCATTCTCACAGTTCCTGGTCTACTAGGTGTCTGAACAGGCACATACCCAGCTAACTCTCAGCAGTGTCAGAAGGCCGCCTTTTTACTGCCTCGTTAATACCAAGTACTGCTCAAGAAGTTGGAGGCAGGTTGCTATTGAGTACCAAAGAGAAAACTAGACCCAGCCCTTGAAGAAAGCAGCAAAAGGTCAATCTGGCACTGAACAGTTGTTTATAAGACATCTAACATCTAGCAAGGATACCACTATTCCCCAGATCAAATAAGGTGATATGGGCATTTACTGTAGCATAGTTATGATTCTGAACTGGTCACCAGAACTTACCCTTATGAGGCAAAAGGTTAGAATGTGGTGCTGAGGCTGTTACAGATCTGAATATCCTCTTTTGTTATACCACCTGCATCAAAGAAGATTTCCAACTATTAATTTCACCTCCTGTAACAGGGGCCCAGTGACAATTAATTCTGGTGTGTAAGTTGACCCTTTTGAACCTTTCTGTTCCCAGAGGAAGGAACGAATTGAGCTGAAAAATAGAATAGTTTCAATATGATCCAGATACATAAGCCAGAATAGCAATAGCTCTTAAATAATCCCATAGGAATACCATTAAGTCCATACTCAAGTTCATTACATGGATAGTTGTGCATAAAACTTAAATAATTGGTATATATGATGATGTGGACCTAACAAAATACCTACCACCCAGGTGCAGCGTGTCTGAATGAAAGAGACATTGGTGGCTTCTGTGTCAGTGTTGATGCATGTTTATTTAAGGCACTTTGCGTTTATCCTCACGAAGTTTAACTTATTTTACTTTAGGATTTGTCACTCTAGAAAATTTAAATGTGGTCACCAGGAACCCAGCACAGAACTTACACATCAGTAACCAGAAACATTGGAAGTTAGACTACTGAGAAAGGTACAATGTGGAACTCATCCAGAGAGTTGCCATTTTGTGTTTGGTACCTCCTGGATTAGGTATTTTTTTGTAAGGATAGTCCTCTACTGACATCAAATGTTGCCATCTACCTTTTCATAACATACTGAATGCATTTGTCATACAATGTCGTATTTTAGTTTTTACCTGACATTGCTTTCTGAAGCATTATGCACATGTGTGCTCATTCCTTTTCTGTTTTTTTCATATATCAATACAATAAATAAATGTATTTTTGCTCTGGAAAGTATATATTTACTAATTTCATACTGCTTCCTGTAGACAGGTGTGTGTTTGTGTGTGTGTGTGTGTGTGTGTGTGTGTGTGTGTGTGTGTGTGTGTGTGTGAATGAATCCTATTGCTTACTTACTTGAGAAACAAGCTACTATTTATAAAGTTGATCATTGGTTGCATGTTGGAGATTGGTGGGAAAACATCATGAATCTTCTCTATTTTCTTGCATTGTTTTTATTATACAGCAGTAGTGAAATAATATTTGATACATGGCATATAAACCAATTATATGAATAACAGCAACTGCAAAGTTATAATTATTGACAGTATGAGAACTCCCACGACTTACATAGTCATTTAAATTGAGTTCTTCAGTATTTTTTGTAGTAAGTTGGCAGTACTGAATGTCTCCATCTGAATTTCATATTTGACATCCAGAATGTGAGGCAGGGACCATTACAGAACTGAATCTCCTCCTGCATTCTAACATTTACACCTAGAAGATTTGTAACTGCTGATTTTTGCCACCTGCTACAGGGGAACAATCACAGATTAGATTAGATTAGATTAGATTTACTTTCATTCCAATTGATCCGTAGTGAGGAGGTCCTCCAGGATGTGGAACATGTCAGAAAAACAACAATACATGACAAATATTTACAACTAAAACAAATAAGCTGATGTACCATTCCACAGGTCCCAAGTGGAATGATCGTCATTTTTTAATGAACACTAAGAGTCATATTACAAATACTAATGCACTGAATTTAAAATAAAAAAGTTTTTTATTTATTTATAAGGTAATAAACATGTAATACAACTACTGTAATACTTATTTACAGTGAACACATTACTGCACTGAAATGGTGCAGAAGTTAGATTATTCTTACACACACACACACACACACACACACACACACACACACACACACATACACACACAGACACACACACACACAAATTTTCAGTGAACACATTACTGCACTGAAATTGTGCAGAAGTTATGTTGTACTTATATACAAGTCAGTTGGTTTTACTAAGAAATTCATCAATGGAGTAGAAGGAGTTGGCCACCAATAAATCCTTTAGGCTTCTCTTAAACTGAATTTCATTGGTTGTTAAGCTTTTTATGGCTGCTGGCAAGTTATTGAAAATGTGTGCTCCTGAATAATGCACACCTTTTTGTACAAGACTAAGTGACTTTAAATCCTTGTGAAGATTATTCTCATTTCTAGCATTGATTCCATGAATTGAGCTGTTAGTTTGAAAACGTGATATATTTTTAATGACAAATTTCATTAAGGAATAAATATATTGGCAAGCTGTAGTTAGTATCCCTAGTTCCCTAAACAGGCTTCTGCAGGATGTTCTTGAGTTCACACCACATATAATTCTTACTGCACGTTTTTGTGCCCGGAAACTTTAAAAAACTTTAGCTTGGCTTGATGAATTACCCCAAAAAATAATCCCATATGACATTATGGAATGAAAGTAAGCATAGTATGCCAGCTTTTTCATTTTTATATCCCCTATGTCTGACAAAATTCGCATTGCAAACAGAGATTTGTTAAGACGCTTCAGCAGTCCTGTGGTGTGCTCCTCCCAGTTGAATTTATTATCAAGCTGTAATCCCAAGAATTTAACACTGTCCACTTCTTCTATCTTCTTGTCATCGTATGTTAGACATAGACTCTTGGGACACCCCTTACAAGTTCTGAACTGCATGTAGTGTGTTTTTTCAAAGTTTAGTGACAAAGAATTGGCTAGGAACCAGTGATTAATGTCCACAAATATTTTATTGGCTGATCTTTCTAAGACTACACAAATAATTATCATTGATATTCTCTTTTCAATCCGAGTATTGCCTAATGTTTTGCTCATATATAGCTTCCACTTTTTATTGATAAATGTTTTCTATTTCATCATCTACCTCATGCATAGGTAATGTTTGGTGGCCTGCTGGCCTGATTCACACACTTGCTTGAGCTCACAGGCCACCTCATCATGTGATGTGACACAGCACTCTTAGCGCTTAAAGTGAAAACTCTAGAGTCCATGTCATTAATGCACACTCCTTCCTCAACACTCCACACCAACAAATTATGCCTCAAATCATATGTTTTTTAGATTACATTCACTTTACATTCACTTCATCTTTTGGTATATGAATTTATTTACACCTAATGAATACTGTTTCTCTACTTACAACATTTTACAATAGGTGTCTTAAAAAGTTCCATTGCATAAATTTGCACTGAGACTAGACTGAGTTTCTCTTTGTTGTTCCAATCAAATCACTAGTCTACATCACAAGCTGCAAACTTGAGGTGAACCAAGTGTAGATGGAAACATAAAACAGACGTCCCTGGCAGAGAAGGCTTACAGTGTCTTCCATGGGCCAGACTGAAACCAATCGCAGGCAAAATCTGTCCTGTGGGCCACTGGTTGCCAAACCACTATCTACTTAGTCTGTGGAGCAGGATTATACCTGAAATGTACAGCCATTATGTATGGTGCAATGAGATTTTTTCAAGATACCACTGAAGACAGTGATTATATTTCTTTGCTGATTAATCTATTGGTGTAACAGTCCACATGTAAGTAATCCTACATTACACAGCTAGGAATCAATAAAAGTGGCTTTCACAAGAGACTGTATGATGTTCATCACTACTTGTAGGATGGCACCGAATATTGCAGTTTGGGTTTTCTGCATCTGTCAGAAGGACAAGGCATTTATATTCAGATTCCAGAACTGTGCACCATGTGATGAACCATTTTGAGAGTCATTGTAATGTTCACACAGGCAGTGTGGCATGCAATATGAGTGATACAGCATGCAGCCTCCTAAAGACCTTATACATGACAGTTCTTGGGTATTTCAGTCTGACTGAACTGGTGTCTGTTTCACATACAAAATATTTATGTCATGTTGTAGGCACAATAATGTTAGTTGGTACTGAAAACATACATTTTCATGTACTGTAAAATAGCTCACCATCAATAAAGTTTATCACTGCTACCAGAAACCATTTACCTGACTGCATGTGAGTTGTGTATCACCGGTACCTCAGATTATGTGGAAGTAACTTATGGCAAGTGCAACACTATTAATCTGATTACATGTCTGTGGCTGAGGAGTCAACATTTATTATTTTACTTTGAAGCTTTCCATTTGGCCTCATCATGCTGCATGGGTCCTATATTAGACCATCAGAATAGCAACTTAGAAATGTCTTATATGGTCATCATGATTCTAACAAGTAACCTTTCTGTCACAAGTCAGTTACAATAAAAGTTTTAGGAAATCATGTCACAAATGAGGATGCGAGCAGGGGCATTACTGAGAATGCTGTTCACACTAGCATGAAAATCATAGCAGTCTTTTATTGGTATAAGAATCCCTGGATTAATTATTCTGTGGGATAATAAAGAGCTTGCAAAATCAGTTCAGGGAGTAGAAAATTAGGCATGTTACTGATAGATGTGCCTAACTCAGTTGTATCACAATCACTGTAGTTTGCAGCTGAATGTTTCTGGTAAGGGGCTACATGCATGGATATTTTTCAGAAATAAAGCACTATTCATCCTATTGCAGTTACTTCCAATGTGTTGTTGAGTCCTTTTTGAGGTTAATTTTTCATAAAGACATAGCTATAGAATAAATATAGTGGGAGTGGAAATGGCAGCTTGCACAAAATACTTTTTTCTTTTGTATGTCAAATAACATTCATCTGTAACATTACCAGATGGCAACTTTATTTGCAGGTAATACAAACATTGCAACAAACATCAAATCAAATATGATCTTAGAAAGAATGCTTAATGAAATTTTCCTGGACATTAATAAATATTTCCTAGCCAATTTTTTGTCACTACATTTTGAAAAAACACTCTGCATGCAGCTCAGAACTTGTAAGAGTTTTTCCACAAGTATTTGCCTAAAATGTGATGAGACACAGACAGAAGAAGGTGGAAGGGTTAAATTCTTGGTGTTACATCTTGATAATTACTTCAGCTGGGAGCAGTATTCCACAGAATTGTTGAAGCATCTCAACAAATCTCTATTTGCAATGTGAATGTTGTCAAAGATAGGTGATACAAAAATAAAAAATCTGGCGTAGTACGAGGGCTTTTCAAAAAGTATGTGACTGTTATTTATGAAATCAATCTTTATTCAGATACAGTTGTTTAACACTAGTCATCTTCAACATAGTCCCTTTCAGCCTGTACACACCTCTCCCAGTGCTATTGCCACTGCTGTAAACAATGTTGTAAAGACTCTTGTAGTATGGTGGACAGCTGCTCCACCAAATTCTGCAGAATGTTTTCCCTATTCTGAAATCTGGTTCCTTTCAGAGTCTTTTTAAGTTCAGGAAAAAGCCAGAAGTCACTCGGTGTTGGCTTTGGCCAAATAACTCTGAACTTATTGAGAATGATAAGTGGGTTTATTATTGTGGGCAAGGTACCAACTGCCTGCTGCCCACACGTCTGGCTGTTTGCAGCTCTCTGCTTCATGAAGGCAACAGGGAACCTCTTGGTAGTGTTCTTTATTGACATTATTATCTTCTGGGGTGTACTCATGATGGATCATACCACTGCAGCAAAAAAAGACCTTCAGCATGCCTTTCACTTTGCTGGAGACCTACGTCACTGTTTTTGGTTTCAGGGATGACAGATACTTCCATTGTGATGACTGGAACTTTCCTGGCCATACCCACTGAAGTACATGATTATGTTACTTTAGTATTAAACAATTTGATGTAACAGCCTACATGCAAATGATCCTACATTATGCAGCCAAAAACCTATAGTATTGACTATCACAAGCAGCTTTGTGATGAACATCACTACTTATGATGTTGCACCAAATCTGAGAACAAGCTTTAATCTTGATTTGAAACTCTGTTACCACAAGCAGGGAATAGTGTTGTACCTATGAAAACTTTTAAGGCTTTCACCTATAGCCAGCTCTGTAATACAAGTTTAATACATTTTTATTTCATTTTTAAGTATTGGCATTCATTTTTTATGTGCTGCAGTCTTTTATAACAATTATAAAAATAGCTGCAGAAAATTAAAGTTTTTCCAAATTTCAAACAACATTCCAAGACAGAACATGGTCAGGTACCTAGGAACAAATAATGTATTGAACTTTAGTACTGGTGTAGTGTTGCAGTGCCTGTGTTTTTAAGAAGAATAATTCAATGTTCCTTCTGGCATGCATTTGCACTTTGTATTGTTTTTCAGAGCTATGGGCACACTGCAATATTGTATTTTTTTACCAGTATCAGGCAGCAATTTCCAATTAAAATATCCTCCCCTGTATGGCAGTTACATAATGTGCCTCCAAGTAGAGGTTGTTGTGCAGGAACAACAACATATGGAAATTTCATTCGGGTTGTATGTCGCACATGGACAGCTAAAGTTGTTAAGGTGACTGTTTGCATAAATAGGCAAATCCAGCTTCGAGTCACAGTCCAGCACCAATTTTTTTTGTCGTTATTCCCTTATACACAGTATGCAAATACATTTCATGTAATAGTGTTTCACCCAAGAAAATCTTGCCAGTACTGTATTTAGTTGTTAATCTGTTACATTATTACTCTGCTGCACACCAATAACCATTAAGTGAAATCAAACATAAGAGTGTATTATCGAAAACCAGTTAAATACATTTTGAAATTGAAGCTATTGAAAAGTAACTGAAATTTCCATTTCCTAGACACGTAAGGCCTTAATCTGCAAAAGCCCCATTTTCCATGGTGCATGACCTATTAAGAATGTTCTTACTGTCCATATGTCATTTAACCATATAATATACAGAAATTTACTTGCCGTGCAATTCTCTAACTGAAGAATTAACAGTATATACCAAATAGTTTTAAATATTTAATGCTGTGCTTATGTGTGTAGAACTCAAAATGCTTACAAAGGCTGCACAAACAAAACCTCACATATATGAACAACACAGACTGTAGAAAATGGGAGAAATTGCTTTGGTGGTCTCTAGTGGACATTCTTTCATGTGATTCAAAAATCAGTCGCTAGGCTGAGGTATGGAAAAAACATCATGTGCTCCTAGGTACATTATCCTCTATATACAGCACTCTATCCTATTGTAAAATCCTCCAGTCTGTCACTAAAAAACCAAAGCTCATGTCCTAAAGTCAAAAAATAAAACATTCAAAGAGTAAGGAAACACTGTTTGGGCCATTATTAATACTCTCAAATCATTGGCTACCAAAATTCAATGATAAATTTTCACATTAGCACCAGAAACTACATCCAGTAACAAACAAACAAATGAGGATGCATTATATTTACTTGTGCAGACACTGCATGCACCTCTGGCAGATGTTAGTATCAAAAAACAGCCCCTTATGAGGTTACAAAATTCATGAGGTCACTACAAAACCAGTAATTTGTTGGCTATGAGGATGTTTGCAGAAAAAGATTTAAATTTTGTACTAATGTTGTTAGGATCACCCAGCAGCTGTCTTTCTAATCAATTAAAAATCCAGAACACATTCCCTGGCAGACTTAAATATGTTGAAGTAACAAAAACAATAATAATAAGAAGGTAACTTATAGCTATATTTATAAATTAATTAATTATTTGGATGTAAAATGACCTTCTCCACATCATATTGATTTAAAAATTGCTTTAGTGTGTTTATCCCTCTCAAGATGCTTATGGGGTTCTTTTAGTGCAATAAGAGAGCCATTTTGCTTGCTAAACAGCGTCTGATTCTTCTTAGAAGAGGATCAGTTAATAATGTGTACATTAAAGAAGCAAAAGCAGCAAAAAATAAATCTGATTATGATAAATTAGTTTGGGAACTACTGCACATTACCATATCAGATGAGAACCACCTCAAACTTTTATATGTACTGAACTCTGGACCTTAACTAGCACTAAGATTCCATTTGCTGAAACTCTGTGAGTATCCATCTCTATCTATGACCTCAAAACATAGCTGATCGATTAAAACAACTGTACCAATAGAAACGCCATGTTTCACTGTTCTGGGGCTGCAGACAGACAGGAGAGGGAATGTGATTAAGGATTCCAGTGTATTGAACAACTTTAATCTAACAAATGGAAAAGTGTTTCATAATTTGGTATATTTCCCGTCAGTAATTCACAACTTCACTGGGACAATGAGGATATCAGTCTGCTGTACTATATGTACTCGAGATTACAATTTTCTTACTATTAGGGCAATGAAATGTGATGTGTGCTTAACCCACAAAACTTTAAAGAATGTGCACAGGAGCTCAGAGCAAAACGAAAGTATTAAAAGAGGCCCTTAGCAGCAGGACAAAGCTGGTGTCTCCCACACCTGTATTGTTACCAGATTTATTTGAGATAGCGGATCCAAGGTTGCAGCCATAGATGTGGCAATGTCCCACTGATGTCATGTCCAGAAATTCAAGTTTTGCCAGGAAAATAGGTTAATTGGGCTACCCCCACTAACTAACTCCACTCCCCTCTCCCCCCCCCCCCCACTCCCTTCCCCTCACCTATATCTGAAAATTTGCATTAAAGGACGATAGAAAGTGGATGGTGATCAGTTGCGATGGGATTATAGTGAGGTATTATTTAATGGTAGACTGATGGTGCATTCTAGAGAGAGGGAGATGTTGCTGCAGGTATTTATCGTGCAGTTAACCAATTTTTTTCCTCTTGTTCTCTTGGGGTGTATCAGTTGAGTGGTATAATTTACGTTCAACTAGTTTACAATAACTTATTCTGTGTGTGACTTAGAGCACTATTTACCTGTGATTGTTAACAGCAAACATCTCCATACCATAGTCATTGGAGGGCTTCCAACTCATGTGTGATGAAACATGCCCATTGATGGAAAACCTGTTTCAGTACTCTCATTTAGATGAACAAAGATTTATGTGAAGTACCCTATACCCCTGTCACATCTATGGCATAAATTGAGTCTTCAGTTTCGTAGCTATGGTGATTATAAGTTAGTGGTAGGTGTTTGTGAGGTACTGCAATCCTTGCGTATATATGTCTGCTTGACAGATGTCCCATTTACAGAGTTAGTGGCAGCATGGCGTGTGATATCACATCTACAACACTGCTGCTATGCATTTGTCTGTTTCCTCATAAGACGCCTTCTCCATTGCTGACGTCATTTTATTGGGTTGATGCAAGCATAGTAAAATTTCTAAAACATGACCAGATGTGAACAGTGGGTGCTGTACACCTACACAGAGCTATGTTGTGCATGTATCACAACGACTCTATGTTTTTTCTTTGGTGTAGAAGGAAGTAGTTTTATCACGTTAAAGTTTGTCATCGTAGCGAGTGGGATATAAAACCTGCAAGTTGAATGTATTTCAGATGTTGGACATGTATCTCCTGCATTATAGTATTAAGAGCATTGCATTCCACATGTCTAATGTTTTGGAAACAACCTGGCTTTAACATTATAGTGTATTTAGGTACAGAACTGTGTAGCCTTAGGAATGCATGTATTCATGTTCTACAATCATTTCTCTCTTGCCAACACATTCTTGGTCATGTCCCCAGATACTAGAACAATACTTTAGAATTGATAGTGCAGTTGACTCACATAAAATGCTTCAAACTCTGTCCATCTGGAGCTCCATCATGCATAAACCACACATTTCTTCTTAACTGTCTGTTAGACCATCACAGCATCCTCATATCTACTATACACTAATTAGAAGTGCTAACCTCCTCGACATGCGCGCATCTGGAGAGATTTTCTGCACTTGGATGGGAGCTATGAGTAAGACTGGAATAGAGCGGTCTATGCTGAACAGCAGTTACGGACTTGAGTATCTCTGTTTCTTCATGAGATTTGGAATGTAGCATGTATCATAGCCTCCTACATCTTATCAGCTACAAATTAAATAAATGACAGTGTTGCATGGCGGGTCAGATGAATACAATGCAGGGAGATCTTTCAGTCTCTAACTTTATCCTAAGAATGTGAGAATGGTCTGTGACTCCCATCAGCACAGGGAAAGATGGGCAATCGCAATTGTAAATTATACACAATGATCGCAGTGCTGGAAATATGTAGATGTATATACAACCCAGTCTGGTATACTTTTATATACATGTTCAAGAATTAACAATGAATAGATGCACTGCATAGTCATCTGTCTACACACACAATCTAGTATATTGTACTCGCAAAGCAGTGGAGGGTTGGTTTAGCAATGATACAGAAATTTGAAGCCTGCTGCTGTGTCACTGGTCAGGGTTCAAATTATGGAAAAATTGGTAAAATAGCTAAAGTTGATAGCACTATCAACTGTAGTGTTTATTAAAATACATTGCCCCATATTCATGGTGTCTTTTCCATTGAATCCATTCAATGGCATGCTGTTGGTTACCACATAATAATTGACTGACTTCACTTGCTGAAGATGGGGAGAGTCTTGGCGGGAGTAAGACATACTGGGGTTGGCCAGCACTGAAACAGTGATTGTGTACATGACTGCCATATGAGGAATCAATCAAAAAAACACCAAGACATCTCCTACCCTGTCACTGTGGAAGATGATATTAAATGTACAGGTCATCACCTTTGTGCAGCTGTTTGGAAATGCTCCACAATGCCGCAAACTCCTGCAGTTTCCATATGTTGTGATGTTTTCCACATTTTTGTCAATAAGAGATACCATCTCTGTCTTTTATTTCAATTATCCTGTGTGTTGTAAGACCAGCAGCATTGTTTACAACATGCGATGCTCAGTTGTCTGTGAGAGCTAGTGGATTGAAAAGCGTTAATATCAGTTTAGCACCTGGCACAGACCACGAAATCGTAGTGGAAAAACAAAATGTGTGGCAGTGCACAAACCTGCAATCATACACTGCTTTGATGTGTTATAGCAGAAGAAACAATATATCAAATTGCTTATGAAAGAATAAAACAAGGACGACTCTCTCTTGTGATTGATAGTCTGTGGGATATGGTCCTCCTATAGTATGAGTGATGGAACTTTACACTGATCTGTGCAAGTGACTTCGATTACTGGCCACCTGCTTCAGTGGGCCAGTATCTGTATATTTAATAGGATCGCAACATATGCTCTATATCAGCACGTGGACGGTATTTATTTTCGATATATCGGAAGAAATGGAGACGGTAATATTTTATAGAGTTCTCTACTAGGTGATGTTAGCGGAGTTTTTATGGTTCGTAGTTTTTCTCTGTTGGATAGTACAAAATAATGAGGATAGAGAGAATGATTGGGCGACGTACAAGAACTCACTTTGAGGGACATAGATCTCCTTTGCACTGTAGTACCTGTATGTAGTTTCGAAATGCATCACTATGCAGTAGTAAAATCCACCTTTCTTCCAGTTCAAATTTGATGTGGAGTTTTCCTAATTTTCTCGATAAGAAACAACACTGTAACTGCTCATACTGTCTTCTCTACTATTTCATGTTGCAGGAGAAAGCTTCAGTTGGCACTGGTCTTAAAAACTGTACATGGTTGGGGGAGCTATGAAATTATGTTCCGCCGGCCGGTTTGGCCGTGCGGTTCTAGGTGCTTCAGTCTGGAACCGCGTGACCGCTATGGTCGCAGGTTCGAATCCTGCCTCGGGCATGGATGTGTGTGATGTCCTTAGGTTAGTTAGGTTTAAGTAGTTCTAAGTTCTAGGGGACTGATGACCACAGATGTTAAGTCCCATAGTGCTCAGAGCCATTTGAAAACATGTTCCCATTTCCACCGAGTGCTCAAAACAAAGCCTGTTGCATTAACTCAGCTCATCCTGTTTCTCCATGTGATGCAGAAGATCTTCGATAGAGTGCCCTCTGATTTACACCCCGTTCAGATTTAGATTGGAACGATCACATGGACAAAGCTGCAGGGAGGAAGGAGCAGAGACTGAGGAATAGCTACAATATACATATTGATTGTCTAAAACGACGCTGGAGTTTTGCTGTATGAGGTCCTTGCAGACAGGTTCAAAAAAGGTGTCTCATTTCGAGGTATGAGAGTGCCTCAAATATGATTCATCAATGGCTGTAATCATTAAAAGTCATCTCTGTAAAGTCCAACGCAAGTATGTGGTTGAATTGAGAGACTTGATTCCAAATCGCTGACAGCATTTCTATTAGAAAGCGTAACACTATAGATCTGAAAAGTCAGTGCATTGATCATAGGATTTTGTACATTTGATATTCGATAGGATCTTATATGGCTTTCCTGCACTACAGAGAACAAAACTTTAACAGGTCCATAGAAGCAACTTCGATTACTGATCGCCTGCTCCAGTGGACCAATACATCTGTATGTAATTCAGACTGTAGCGCAGTAGTTGCTCATTTGTTTTACTTTGAAAGTAACCATCCGATTGTTTAGTAAGCCAGTCAGTCAGTCATTCAGGTTCCAGCTCTCAGCTGTGATATGAGTACGTATACAGAGCGGCAAGTTAAGTGTTTATCCTTTTCTGTTATTTCAACGTAGAATATTTATTAAATCTCGTGTGTCTTTCTCTTTTTAAGAGGGCTAATTTTGCCTTTTTTTTAGTGTAAATTCATTCAGTCTTTAGTACAATAGTTGCTCACTGAACAGCCAGCTACTTAGCTCTTTAACGCATCAGCATCCATTGGTGACACATCAGGAGGGTACAAGTCTCATATATAGGATTATCTGATTTTATAGTTCACTCCTTCATTTAGTCTTGCTAGGATGGATAGGATGTGTGCATGCAGATGTGTGGACGCAGGAGGAGCTGGCCACAGTTTGTGAACAGTTGAACATGCTGTTGGCTATGATCAGTCACCTTCATGCTGCTGCCTCAGGGTGTAGCGGTGGCGGAGAATCTGGCATGCCGCGTGGGGCGCCTCAGGCGTCACTTGCTTTGCCCATGGGCTCCACTTCCAGGGCACCTCCTAGTGCACCTGACGCAATGGATCCACATTCACAGCAGGGTGAGTGGCGGGTGGTAACGTATTCGCCTCGCTCGAGGCAGAATGGCGAAGTAGAGACTGGCCGCCTGGCTTACCCATTCACCCTGTGAATGCACAGGTGGCCGCTCCTTCAGCGGGGTCTGAGCAGACACACAGGGGAAGGGGTTTATGGGATAGTGGGAGCTCCAATTTTAGGGGCATTATGGAGTCCCTTATGCAGATAGTGTTCAGAGATGGAAAAAAGGCCAATATGCACTTGGTATGTCTGCCAGAGGGCGGCCTTGCTGTGGCTATCGAGTGGGCAGGGTGCAATCGTATGCAAGTCGTGGCTCATGTTGGCACCAACGACGCCTGTTGCATGGGTTCTGAGGCGATCCTCAGTTCCTACAGGTGGCTGGTGGAGTTGGTGAAGACTGCTAGCCTAGCACGTGGGGTGCAAGCACAGCTCCCAATTTGCAGTATCATTCCCAGAGTTGATCGGGGTCCTTTGCTTTGGAGCCAAGTGAAGGGTCTCAGCCAAAGGCTTTGTCATTTCTGTGACTGTCTTGGCTGCAGATTTTTAGATCTGCGTTATTCTGTGGGTATTTGTAGGACTTGATGGGTAAGGGTGCACTACACAAAGGAAGCAACTACTCGTGTAGCAGAGTACTAGTGAAGAGCACATGAGGGTTTTTTAGGCTAGGCGGTAGTTTGAGGTGCTCTAATTAACACTCGCCAGTCGATTCCACTGGGCAACAATGAAAATATTTCAGGCTTAAAAATAGTAAATTTACATGTATTTACATCTGCTGAATTCAAAAATCACCATAAAAATGACAGATTAGCTCTTCTTTTGTAGATAAAGTGACATTTCATTTTTTAGATTGAAGATTTTAAATTTGGGTGATTTTTTGGGGGGGAGTTGGCACACCTGTCAAATAACAAAACACAAATTCTCTTCAGCTGTTTGTAAGTCATAAACATAGATACTGTTGCTGTGACTGTGAATTACATGTAGTTTATACTCAAATTAATGCAAAATTTCTGGTTCGCGAGTGCTTTTTTAGTGTAAAAGTTGTAAAAACGCCACGAAAATGTGTAAATATGGTGAATAACTTCTGTTATATTTGTGGTGAAATAACATTTTCCTCACAGAAACGCAATCTGACATCTCTTGTAAAGACGGCCTATCAGTATTATTTCGGTATGAAACTAGGGGACCAGGATATGTCTTGTGTTCCACATATATGTTGCAACGCATGTTCAGTTACACTGCGAGAATGGCTGACAAAGAAGAAACAATCTATGGCTTTCGCTGTGCCTATGATTTGGCGGGAGCCTACAAACCATATAGATGACTTATTTCTGCCTGACTCCACCTATAAATGCAGGATTGTCTATGAAGGAAAGAAGAACAGTTCGCAACTCGAATCTTCCATCTGATATTCGACCCATTCCACATTCGGATAGTTTACCAGTTCCTACTCCACCCGAAAATTCTGTGTTTGAAGTAGAAAATGAAGACAGTGTGGAACAAAAAGAACCAAACAAGCCTTCCACATCCCATGACCCTGATTTTGAGGGAAAAGATGATAAACCACACCGAGTGAGTCAAGCGAAATTTAGTGATCTCGTTAGAGACCTTGGCCTGTCAAAGGGGTCTCGACTACAGTAATGGAATATTCTTCAAAGTGATGTGAGAATCTCACAGTACAGAAAACGTCACATGGAACTGCTTCCCTTTTTTGAGAAGAAAAATAATCTTGTTGTTTGCTGCGACATTAATGGCTTGGTGAAATCTTTGAATTTGAACCATGATCCAACTGAATGGAGGCTATTCACAGACTCCTCCAAGCTTAGTTTGAAAGCTGTGTTACATCACAACGGGAACCTTCTTTCATCTATTGCTGTTGGTCATGCTGTTCACATGAAGGAGACATATGCAAATATGACAGCTCTCTTGGACTCAATTAAATATCACGAACACAAATGGAAAATCTGTGGTGATCTAAAAGTCATTGCCATACTCTTAGGAATGCAACTGGGTTACACAAAGCATTGCTGCTTCTTATCTATGTGGGACAGTAGAGATATTGCATTATATTAAAGAAGTCTGGCCTGCAAGAAATCTTCACCCTAGCAAGAAAAATGTCGTTGCCTAGCCTCATGTGGATCGAAAAGACATTTTTCGTCCACCCCTGTATAACAAGTTGGGTTTGATGAAAAACTTTGTCAAAGCTATGAACCGAGAAGGACGGGCCTTTAAGTACATAAGAGAGAATTTTTCGAAATTAAGTGATGCAAAAGTTAAGGAAGGTATTTTTGTCGGACCAAAAATAAGAGAAACTGTGAAGGATCGTGCATTTGACCAAGTTTTGGAGGGGAAAGAAAAGGAAGCTTGGGAAGCCTTCAAGGCTGTTTTTCATGAATTTTTAGGCAACAAAAGAGATGACAACTACAAGCATTTGGTTGACAGTGCTCCTGCAAAAATACTGTAACCTTGGATGCAACATGTCCCTTAAGATCCATTTTCTCCACTCCCACCTAGACTTTTTCCCTCCTAGTTGTGGAGCTGTTAGTGATGAACATGGTGAGAGATTCCATCAGGACATTTCTGTTATGGAACAAAGATATCAGGGCTGTTGGAATGAAGTAATGCTTGCGGATTACTGTTGGTCTTTGTGTAGGGATTGTGCGGAACTCCATTCCAAGATGCAAGCTAAAGGACGACGACGTCAATAGGCAACCACATGATTCTTTTCAGACACGACCATCTGCGAAGTATTTTTTCAGCAATTTAGAACTCTTAGCATGTAATTACCAGTTAAAAAAGTCAAATGCACTTTCATTGTTGTTAGCATGTATGTAATTAAAATGTATCCTTTTCTCTCAATCCTTTAATATGTAATACTTCCATCTTGTGTATATCATAGGAGCTAGAGCTAATAAAAAATTTTCATTGTCATATTTGTTTTTCTCAACCCAAAATTAGTAGGAATTGCCTCATGAAGTGCTCGAAACGTCCAAAAATAATTTTTTTGTTGCCCAGTGTTCACAGCAAAGGAAGTCAAACAGCGTTCAGAATAAAGGCATTTCGACTGCCACAATTTTATCAGTAAACTGTCGACGTATTCGTAATAAAGTTCTCGAATTTCCTGCCCTCTGTGAAAGTTCTCGTGCTCAAATTATTCTTGGGACCGAGAGCTGGCTGAAGACCGAAGTGAAAAGATCTTAGATATTTAGTGAGTCGTGGAACGTATATCGGAAAGACAGATTAGAGGCCATAGGAGGGAGAGTGTTCATTGCAGTTGAAAAAAATATTGTCTCTATTGGCTCGAAGCTGAATATGACAGTGAAGTCATCTGTTCGCATATAGCAAGTAAAGCTGAAAATAAGTTGATTGTTGGATGTTTTTACCGGCCACATGAGTTTGCTGTGACAGTTCTAGAGTCATTCAAAGAAAGTCTAGGGTCAATAGCGCGTAAATACCCAGATCATGCAATACTAGTTGGAGGCGACTTTAACCTGCCAAGTATAGACTGGGATGTCTATGGCTTCATTGCTGTGGGTACAGACAGCCAGCCATGGGAAATACTTGTGAACACGTTTTTTGAAAATTGTCTTGAGGAGAGAGCTTGGCAGTCCACACGCATTGGAAATATCTTTGGCCTTGTAGTTACAAATAGGTCGGTCCTCAGCGACAGTATTAATAGTAGAAACAAGGATTAACGATCATAATGTCATTATAGCAACTATGATTACGAAATTTAATAAATCACTCAGGAAGGCTAGGATAGTATTTGTGCTAGATAGAGCAGATGGATGTAAAGGAATTATGGGCGAAGTTTAACCGAATTGCAAGTTGTGGTCTGGAGAGTTACTTGCACAGTAATGGATAAAGGATGGAAAAGACCCACCATCTTTTGATAACGAAATTCGGTGGATGCTGCGGAAGCAGAGGTTCAAAAATGGTTCAAATGGCTCTGAGCACTATGCGACTTAACTTCTGAGGTCATCAGTCGCCTAGAACTTAGAACTAATTAAACCTAACTAACCTAAGGACATCACACACATCCATGCCCGAGGCAGGATTCGAACCTGCGACCGTAGCGGTCGCTCGGCTCCAGACTGTAGCGCCTAGAACCGCACGGCCACTCCGGCCGGCAGGAAGCAGAGGCTGTTGCACTCTAGGTGTAAAAGGGGACGTACAAATGACGATAAGCGAGGGTTAGTAGAGATTCGTGCGTTTGTGTCAAGATCTGTGCGCGAGGCATACAACAAATAGTTCAAATGGCTCTAAGCACTATGGGACTTAGCATCTGAGGTCATCAGTCCCCTAGACTTAGAACTACTTAAACCTAACTAACGCCGGTCAGGGTGGCCGAGCGGTTCTAGGCGCTAAAGTCTGGAACCGCGCGACCGCTACGGTCGCAGGTTCAAATCCTGCCTCGGGCATGGATGTGTGTGATGTCATTAGGTTAGTTAGGTTTAAGTAGTTCTAAGTTCTAGGGGAATGATGACCTCAGAAGTTAAGTCCCATAGTGCTCAGAGCCATTTGAACCTAACTAACCTAAGGACATCACGCACATCCATGCCCGAGGCAGGATTCGAACCTTCGACCGTGGCAGGCGCGCGGTTCCGGACTGAAGCGCCTAGAACTGCTCGGCCACAGCTGCCGGCGAAGCATACAACAACTGCCAATGTCACACCTTAACAAAAGATCTGACAGAGAATCCGAGAAAATTCTGGTCGTATGTGAAATTGCTAAGCGGGTACTATTCAGTCCCTTGTTGACATGTCTGATGTGGCAGTTGAAGATAGCAAAACGAAAGTCGAAGATTTGAAAACAAATAAATCACCACGTCCGGATGGAATCCCAGTTTGATTTTACAAAGAACACTCCACGGCTTTCGCCCCTTACCTAACTTGTATTTATCGTGAATCTCTCATCCTGCACAAAGTCCCAAACTACTCGAAAAATCGGAGGTGACTCCAGTATATAAGAAAGGCAAAGGAACCGACCCCGCAAAATTAAAGACCATTATCCCTATCTTCTGTTTGCTGCAAAATCCTTGAACACATTCCCAGTTCGAATATAATAAACTATCTTGAGACTAAGCATCTAAAGTCTACGAATCAGCAGTTTTAGAAAGTATCACTCGTGTCAAACTCAGCTTGCCTTTTGCTCAGTTGGTATACTGAGAACTGGATATTTCTAGATTTCCGGAAAGCATTTCATACTGTGCACCATTGCAGGCTGTTAGCGAAGGTACGAGCATATGGAATAAGTTCACAGATATGTGAGTGGCTCGAAGAGTTCCTAAATAACAGAGCACAGTATGTTGTCCCCGACGGCGAGTGTTCATCAGAGACAAGGGTACCGTCAGGAGTGCCCCAGGAAAGTGTTGTTCTCTGTTTACATAAATGATTTTACGGAAAGGGTGGGCAGCAATTTTTGGTTGTTTGTTGATGGTGTCGTGGTGTGGCGGGTTGCTAGATTTATTACCGGTAGGTTCGAACAACACGTAAATGTTACAGAGGTGCATTTCTAACTCAGATGTGATCCCTTGACGGAATGCCACGTTCTTTTCGAGAAACACTATTGAGAAAATTTATTTGAAGCTGACAGCCGAACGATTCTACTGCCGCCAACATACATCTAGCGTAAGGACCACGATGATAAGGTACGAGATATTAGGGCTCATACGCAGACGTACAGATAGTCGTTTTTCCATCACTCTATTTGTGAGTGGAACAGGAGAGGAAATGACAGGTAGTGGTACAGGGTAATTTCCACCACGAGCCGTACGGTGGCTTGCGAAGTATCTATGTGGATACAGATGTAGAATGGGATCACCACTTATGGTTGACACCAACACGTAGACGAGATTTATTCCCAAATATATCGGGAGAGAGAGATGCGGTAAAATCTTATTGAGTTCTCTACCAAGCGACGTTATCGAAGTTTTTATAGTTCGTAGTTTTATTCAGATATGTGCTAAAAAAAAAAAAAAAAACGAGGAGAGAGAACTGTGCAGATAACAAAAGCTCGGGGACCCTTAAACTATCGTATTTCTAGTGTAGTAATCAAAGGAATACGATAAAGGGGATTGGGTCATGTACAGGAGGGGTATTTATAGATTGTTATTCGATATTGATGTATTATAGGTGTTCTGATTCTGAATTTCTTTATGGATGCCGTGTATACTCAGCATGGTAATGAATTTCCCCCTGTACGTTAGTGTGCTATTTTTCTCGTTGTGATTGCTCTCTACCTAGTCAGTGACAGGCGGAGGACTAAACAGTCCTCTAACTAATGGATCAGTGCTGTCGAAGTGTGATGGGATTTCGAGAGAATTAGCGGGGGTCTGTAACTTGGCTGGGGGGATGTCTCTTACCCGTCGAAAACAGGTGGATTCAAATGCTATTTATTGAAGACTGGAAGATTCGTGAGAATGCGGGCCGGCCGGTGTGGCCAAGAGAATACGGCAGGTAAGCGATATTGTGACGACTGGGGAAGTTGAGAGGTGACTTCTATACCGTTTCTTCAAAGTATTGTGGGTAAATATATTACAACCCTTCACATACGTCTCGAGAACTGCAATGTGAAAATTAGGGGCTAATACGAAGGTTTCTACAGAGAGACAATCGGCAGCAGCAGAAGTTCCGTCTTTTGTTTTCTCGATAAATAAGAGAAACATTCTTCCGTGACTTTTGTGTGCTTATAAATGGATGGACTGACATTTTAAAAGGTAGACTAAATTTACGTATATATGCTTACTTCGCAAGCCATCGTATGGGGTGCGGCGGAGTGTGTCCTGTAGCACTACTATTCATTCCCTTTCCTATTCCACTCGCAAATACAGCGGAGGAAAAGGACTACCTATGTGTCCCTATGAGCGCTAATTTCCCGTATCTTATCTTCGTTGTCCTTATGCGAAATGTACGTTCGTGGCAGTAGAATCCTTCTACGGTCAGCTTCAGATGCCAGTTCTCAATAATGTTCCTCGAAAAGAACATCGTCGTCCCTCCAGGGATTCCCATTCGAGTTCTCGAATCATCCGCCCAGTAATTTGGCGGGAGGAAAAAGGAACGCCTCTATGGGACTGCATTCTGAGAGAAATCTAGGTCTGCAGCCTCGTACACGTTTGGGATGTGGTGGCCAGTATACTGGTATCTTGTTATTGTTCACTACGTCAGCGTTTCTAGGACATTTCGAAAACACATCTCAGAGCCTTTCGGTTTGCAGAAAGGATGAGGGGGGGGGGGGGGGCGCATTGCTCAACATCCCGGTATTTACTCCAGCGGCATTTAAGTGCCCAGTCCTTCTAGGAATGATAGGACAACTTTTGTGAGTTTGGTATCATTAACACCTTTCCGGTACAGCAATGACGCGCGGGCAGAAGGTCGCGCCCAGGTGACAGCTGTTTCCATACAACCTGTGAGTGGAGAAGAGAGTGAAACAGCCCACTGCTCCCCCATAGACTGACAGGTCTCAGGCGTATTAGTTGGGGAGCAGTACAGCAGAATTCTAAGTGACTTACTTCCACCGGCATGGCAAGACAACCGAGAGAGAGAATGCAAATAGTGATAGACGTCTTCAGCTATTTGACCACCCATTTTGGTACCGATATCAGAGGAAGTGTTTACCTAGCCTTTGGAAAGCCTCCAGAGACGTCACGGAAGCGTGTGTAACAGTTACCTGGCAAGTGTAATCCGATTGCAGGAAAAAAAATTCTGCCGGCCGATGTGGCCGAGCGGTTCTAGGCGCTTCAGTCTGGAACCGCGCTACCGCTGTGGTCGCAGGATCGAATCCTGCCTCGGGCATGGATGTGTGTGATGTCCTTAGGTTAGTTAGGTTTAAGTAGTTCTAAGTTCTAGGGGACTGATGACCTCAGAAGTTAAGTCCCATAGTGCTCAGAGCCATCTGAACCATTTTGAAGAAAAATTCTCTCCATGCAAATGGGCTCTCATGATCAAATTAATTAATTCCCTAGCAGTTTGATATCAATGACATGCCGCCGGGTGGGTGGATGCGGGAGAAAGAGTACCACGGATATGATTCGAGAGTTGGAGCGTTAATCAAGCGTTTTTCCGTTGCGGTGAGGTCTTGTAACATAACCTACACAGGGCGAGATGATCATTGTAATAAAATCAGCTACATTATCTAATTTACAAAGTGACACGTAGTATAAACCTGATATTTACAATTTATCTGCGCTGTTACCTTGAGAGACTTCGTATGTTGCCAAGAATTTGGTTACTTTAAGAGAGTTCGAAAGTGAGGAGGCTTCCTGTGACAGAGATACAGCATGTTATTAGCACTCCGTCACGAGCCAAAAATGAGTTTAATGTTCTAGCCCCGTGATGCAGGACATAACAGATGGGAAAAATTATTTTTCTACCTGATGAGAGAATACGTAGATGAAATGTAGCCTATGCCATAATGTTGTACAGGATTTTCACAAGAAGTAACGATACTTTTATGGACTTGAAAACGAGCATATGATCCGATTTCCTCTGGCTTTTGTTTTTTCTTTATTGTAATTTCATTCCCCTGCCCCATGTGCAGGGGAGGGCTGGCAGCAGCACAGTCCACCACTCTTCAGCCAAACGGTTTTACAACATACATGAAAGAGGGGACGCTTACAAAAAAAAAAGGGGGTGATAAAAGGGGGACATAAAAAACACAGCAAATGGAGATGATGGGAGTTAAGATACAAACTAATATGGGGACATGCACAGGGGGAGGCAGTTGAAAAGTCGACATAAAGTAAAAGAAAACAGCTGGCAATTCGTTGCACACTTAAAATCACAGGAGTCAAACACAAGTTAAAAGTCGGCCATAGTATAAAAATCGCACAGAGCAGGGCACTTAAAAAGCAAAACCACTGGAAACGACCGAACACCCACAAAGAATAAAAACCGCTGGAAGGGACCTGCTGAGGGACTGGAGGTCGAAGAGGAGGAAAAATGACATGAGGGGGGGGATGGGGGGCGGGAGGAAGAGGAAAAGGGGGGACAGGGGGTGCACCAAGAGGCAGGAGATGGGCAGGGTGGGAGATGAAGAGGGAAGACAAGGCAGGGGGACAGCCCCTCATGCAAAGGGAGTGGGAGGAGAGGGAGCCCTGAAGAGGAAGGAGGAGGAAAGTGGGGTTGAAGTTGATAGCAGGGGTAGGTGTCAGGGAGAAGCTTATCATCTGGGATTGGTAGGTGCTGGAAGTTTCGTTGGGAAAGGAGGTGGACGGTGTGGAGATTGAGAGAGGGCAAGACACCAAGGTAAATTCACACGAACAGACTGGGGGTGGAGAGGAAGGGGGACACCAGGGGGTGGGGGGGTGATCGAGTAGGCAGACAATATATGAGGTACAGATGTGTTCAAGGAAAAGGAGAAGGTAAGGGAAGGGGATGAGGTCAGAGAGGATGAGCGTGGGGGCGGAAGGCAGATACAGAAGGCGAGGCAGAGTGCATGGTGCTCTAGGATTTGGAGGGTTTTATAGAATCTGGGAGGGCCGGAAATCCAAGCAACGCTGGTATAACAAAGGATGGGGTGGATCAAGGATTTGTAGGTGTGAAGGATGGTGGAAGGATGCAGTAGCCATGTCCAGCGGGACAAGAGTTTCAGGAGGCGGAGTCTGTTGGGGGCCTTGTATTGCATTGTAAGGAGATGGGGAGTCCAGGTGAGGTGGCGGTCGAGGGTGGGGCCAAGGTATTTGAGGGTAGGAGTGAAGGGGATAGGACAGCCATAAATGGTTAGGTAGAAATCATGGAGATGGAAGGAGCGGGTGGTGTGGCCTATCATGATCACCTGGATCTTGGAGGGGTTGATACGAAGGAACCATTGGTTGCACCAAGTGGTGAACTGGTCAAGGAGGGTTTGGAGGGTATGTTGGGACCATTGAAGGGTAGGATAAAGGCCTAGGAAGGCAGTGTCATCAGTAAATTGGAGGATATGAACAGGTGGGGGAGGTTTGGGCATATCAGCAGTGTACAAGAGATAGAGGAGAGGGAAAGTACAGAGCCTTGGGGCACGCCAGTGGAAAGATAGAAGATATGGGAGTTGTCTTCTGTCTTCGAAAATAACTCATATAAATGGGAGTAATATACATTTCATGTGAGAAATTCGAGGTGTATTGACAAAATAACATCACAGTTCCGGAATTTTTAAACTAAGGAGTCCATGTCAGGGATGCGGATGCAGTTAGCCCGAGTCAGGCCGCAATGTACCACGGCTTGGGGGGCTTGGGGCGGTCAGAAGTGGAGGAATAGCTGGGCCTTCGGTGAGCGGTAGTTCCTCGGCTCAACAGCTCTTTGGGCACACGTTATATTTGGTAGACGGTGCTGAACTAGACTGCAGGTGTCTGGAGGTGGCTGGTCAGTTTTCTTTTTCGTCTTGAGACACTGTGTTCAGGTAAGATAATGAGCACTAAATTCGTAAAAAACATCGTACGATGTACTTCCGATGTTTCTGTTGGCTAGGATGTGACTTGCAACCTGTAGATAGGTATAAGTGTTTTTCGTTCTCAAATCACATTGCTACAGGAATCCTGTATGGAGGGGTAGGATGTTAAGAGGTTGCTGTCCTTTCCCAAGGTGGCTTCCATAAACTTCCCCTTGCAGATGATGCCCTCTCTCCCTCCATTTATCCCTCCTATCAACTCTGATCCTCACCGCCGGCCGAAGTGGCCGTGCGGTTAAAGGCGCTGCAGTCTGGAACCGCAAGACCGCTACGGTCGCAGGTTCGAATCCTGCCTCGGGCATGGATGTTTGTGATGTCCTTAGGTTAGTTAGGTTTAACTAGTTCTAAGTTCTAGAGGACTAATGACCTCAGCAGTTGAGTCCCATAGTGCTCAGAGCCATTTGAACCATCTGATCCTCACCTACCCCTCCCTCCCTCTGTACTTTTCGCGGGCTCCCTCTCCCCCCTTTCCATCCTGTTTCTTCCCCGCCTACCCTCTCTTTGTCTCTTTTCTGTCCTCCAAGTCCTTTATTCTTTTCCCCTGCACTGCCTTCCCCACTCCTTCTCGCAGTCACCCTGGCCCCCTTTTTTCTGTGTCCTCTCCCTCCAATGGCTCTCACCTTTTCTGCCTTTCCTCTCCTCCCCTGGTTTTTGCCCTCATATGTCCAGGTCCTCCCACCCACACTCCTTTGTACTCTATAGTGCTGTCTTTCCGTGATTGTTCAGTGTTGTGCGTCCCCTTTTTATGTGCTGCGAACCACACCATGCTGTCGCTAGGTGTGTTTTTAACTGTTGCGAACAGAAACCAGATTGCTGCTGTGTTTTTTACTTGTGCCTGTCTATGTACTCTGTGTTTTAATCAGCATCACCGACCTTTTGTTTTTATATTTTCTTTGCAACTCTTTCGTCATATTTCAGTTTTAACAGTTGCCATTTTATCGTCTGCTTTTATTGTTATGATCTCTCCTAATTCTGGTTTTTTAACATTTCTGTAGACTGCAGAGTGGCGTATTGCGCTGCTGACAGCCCCCTCCCCCCTCTGGGGGGGGGGGAGAGGGGATTCGAAATCCTATAAAGGAAAAAAAAGGTTGTTATCCTTTCCCAAGGTGGCTTCCATAAACTCCTACTCCCGGATGATGCCTTCTCTCCCTCCATTTGTCCCTCCTATCAACTCTGATCCTCACCTCCTCCTCCTCCCTCCCTCTGTCCTTTTGCCAGGCTCCCTCTCTTCCCCCCTTCCCTCCTGTTTCTTCCCTGCCTACCCCCTCTTTGACTCCTTTCTCTCCCCCCAGTCATCTTCCTTTCCCCTCCACTGCTATCCCCACTCCATCTCATCCGCCCTGCTCCCCTTTTCTCTGTGTCCTCTCCCTCCATCGGCTCCCCCCTTTTCTTGCTTTTCCTCTTCTCCCCCCTTCTTTTACCCCTCATCTGTCCAGGTTGGCTTGGTTCGAATGGCTCTGAGCACTATGGGACTTAACATCTATGGTCATCAGTCCCCTAGAACTTAGAACTACTTAAACCTAACTAACCTAAGGACATCACACAACACACAGTCATCACGAGGCAGAGAAAATCCCTGACCCCACCAGGAATCGAACCCGGGAACCCGGGTCTGTCCAAGTCCTCCGTCCCCAATGTGAATTTTGTATTCTATAGTGCAGTGTTTTCCATGAGTGTTCAGTGTTGTGCGTCCCCCTTTTTAAGTGATGTGAACAGAAACCAGACTGTCGCCGCGTTTTTTTTTTTTTAATTTTGCGTGTCTAATTACTATATGTTTTAATCAGCATCACCCACTCTTTATTTTTTATGTTTTCTTCGCAACTTTTCACCATGTTCGTTTTAAGCAGTCACAGTTTTATCACCTGTTTGTATTGTTATATATCCTCATTATGTTTTTTAACTTTATCTGTAGGCTGCAGAGCGGCATATTACGCTGCTGCCAGCCCAATAAAGAAAAAAAATAGAGGTTGTGGCTTTAATCTTGTTATTACCTATCGTTATGTTCGTAGCAGCTGCAGCACTAGTAGCAGTTGCAGCAGCTATTCACTTGTAAATTGGCAGAATGTTCCTCCCTGCATTTCAGTGATGGCTCGCTGCCCTACCGTTGTTTTCCAGAGGGGGCTATCGGCTAGACTAAAAGCGCAAAACATCCTCTCCACTCCTAGCACGTATTCACATGTATATCGGCAGGAGGCTACTACCCTGTACTTCAGTGATAGGTTGCTGTCCTATTACCACCATCACCCATCATTCCCATATAGGGATGTTGGATAGACTGGCTGGAGCAACTCCCCAGAAGGACCGATGACCTCAGCAGTTTGGTCCCATAGAAACTTACCACAAATTTCCAATTCTTTTAATTTGGATAATAAACAAGTGATTTGCTGTAATCAATAAACGACATTGTCCTTTTTTTAATCATTGTTTTGTTTATTCACATCCTCCTCCTCCTCTCACTGGCTTCGGGTAAGTATTCATTATGTGGTGTCTGTGCGGCTTGCTGAGTACTTGACTTAAAATTCTCGAAACGTCCTTAATAAGTTTCTTGAAGTTCGAGCTGTCAACAGCAGCCTGCATCCAAGGAGCATCTCAGTATACAATAAGTGGCCAGTCATGTAATATCTGAAATGAGGTTTATACCTATTGAGGGAAATGCAGGCATCGTTGCAAATGGGCACTGCAGGCAGTGTTAGTCGTTTCGCCAGAGGAAAGCAGTGCCTGCGGCAGCAAACAGCGAACACATTCGCAGTGGCAACTCACTAACACTCTAGGGCGTGTTGGATTCAGAGAGCCATCTGCTCCTGGCAGGTCGCTGCTAGGCGAAATTATCTAATTGTGTGCGTAGGGCTCTCTGATAGCGGCAAAAGCCGCTAAAACTGTTACCGTCTCGTGACTGGCAATGAGAATTTTTCTACATGTAGCTGTGCAACCATTGGGGGTATTACACTGAAGCGCCAAAGAAACTGGTATAGGCACACGTATCCAAATGCAGAGATATGTGAACACGCAGAATACGGCGATGCGGTTGGCAACGCCTGTATAAGACAACAAGAGTCTGACACAGTTGTTAGATCGGTTACTGCTGCTACAATCGCAGTTTATCAAGATTTAAGTGAGTTTGAACGTGGTTTTATACACACAGCATCTCATAGGTAGCGACCATTTTACGAGTATACTGTGAATATCAGGTATCCGGTAAATCATTAAATCTCTGACATCACTGCGGCAGGAAAAAGATCCTACAAGAACGGGACCAACGAGAACTGAGGACAATCGTTCAAAGTGACAGAAGTGCAGCCATTCCGCAAATTATCCTACTGCAGATTTGAATGTTGAGCTATCAGTCAGTATCAGCATGCGAACCATTCAACAAAAGCATCATCGATATGGGCTTTCGGAGCCGAAGGCCCGCTCGTGTACCCTTGATGAATGCATGACACAGAACTTTAAGACTCCCCTGGGCCCATCAACACCGACTGTTTATGACTGGAAACATGTTGCCTGGTCGGACGAGTCTCGTTTCAAGTTGTATCAAGTCGATGAACATGTACAGGTATGCAGGCAACCTCATGAATCCATGGACCCTGCATGTCAGCAGGAGACTGTTCAATCTGGTGGAGGCTCTGTGATGGTGTGGGGCATTTGCAGCTGGAGTCATATGGGACCCCTGATACATCTAGATACGACTGACAAGTGACACGTACGTAAGCATCCTGTCTGATTGCCTGCATCCATTCATATCCATTGTGCATTCCGATGGACTTGGGCAATTCCAGCAGCACAATGCGACACCCGACACGTCCATAATTGCTACAGACTGACTTTAGGAACACTCTTCTGAGTTTAAACACTTCTACTGGCCACGAAACTCCCCAGACGTGAACATTATTGAGCATATCTGGTATGCCTTGCATCATGTTGATCAGAAGAGATCGCCACCCCCTCGTACTGTTACGGATTTATGGTGAACCTTGCAGGATGCAAGGTGTCAGTTGCCTCCATCATTACTTCAGTCATTAGTCGAGTCCATGCCACGTCGTGTTGAGGTACTTCTGCATGCTCGTGGGGGCCCTACACGACATTAGGCATGTATACCAATTCCTTTGGCTCTTCTGTGTATATTCAGCACCAGATTCACAGCAGCCTACACATGGTCTCGAAAACAATATACCAACCACCAGCGCTGTAACACAGAGCAGTGGTGAAACATAAAATTTCTTTGAATGCAATATGTGAGAGAAGCATTTGTATGATAGTGCTATTCTTTTCATAATAGGAATCTGTGGTCAGATCCTGTCTCGTCTGCACCTAAATGCGCACAGGAATCGACGTGACTATGCTGTGATAAGCGTTCCTCAAATAGGCAGTGCTCATGTACATAAAGAGGCACTTAAGTGGAGCAGCTCATTAGAATCGTGTCCATGACAGGTTTCACATTCAGACTGGTCAAAGCTACTCTTCAGTGCTTCTCACTGGCATTCCTATCCCACACTTTCTGTTGAATAACCTGATTCCCAATATCCTTTCCAAACTGCTGTTACCTCTGTTCTTCCTCACCTACCCCAACCCCTGCCCGTGCCATGAAGCACTGTGCTGCTGCTGCTAACAATGCCGTTGGTGTCACCAGTAAGCAGCCCAGATAGACGTCTAATGATACCAGAATGTAGGTATGATTTCTGTAGCTTTTTCTGTGTGCGCGCGCGCGTGTGTGTATGCTTCTTTTTTTATTACTTGCATTTATATGACTAATTTTTCCTTCGTCTGTTGCAGACATGAGTATCCCGTCATCTCTGTTGAGTGCCAGTGTACTTGAGGATATGGTGAGATAGCTCGGTGCTCCAAAGAAAGGAAGAAAGATTGGGTTTAGCGTCTCGTCGACTTTGAGGTCTCGGATTCTGTCAGGGGTGGAGAAGATAATCTGCCATCCCCTTTCAAAGTAACCATTTGACTGTGCGATTTAGGGAAATCATGGAAAACCTAAATCTGGATGGCCAGACGCCAGTTTGAACCATCATCCTCCAAAACGGTAGTCCACTGTGCAAACCAATGTGGCACCTCACTTGGTCTGGCACTCTTGTTTACACATAAATCCTGACTCTTGTGAAAGTAAGTATCATTCTCTTTCCTTCACCATTTCTCCCCATATATTTATGCAACCACCTAACATTACACTTTTTTTGTTTGTAGAATTTTCATTGACCTCAAGGCGGTGGGTATGGATCTGGTATCACAACCGAGTCCTATAACAATCAGCATTACTCTTTCCAGCACCGTCATTAGCAATGATGATGACGATTATGTATAGGAGATCCCTGTCAAGCTGACCCCATTCTCTGCTGTGAGCTCATGGTGGATAACACCTGTTTTTGAGGAGCACATATGCTAGTAGTAGTAGTTCTGTTCCTTTTTTAATTCCCAACAAAAAAAACACACACACACACACACACACATACACACGCGCGCACGCGCGCGCGCGCGTCGCGCGCACACACACACACACACACACACACACACCACTACTAACGTTATGTGTTATGTGATCTGCTTCTAGGTGTAAATGGTAATGAGTCACAACTGGATGTGTTGACTCCTATCTCCAGCATTAGCTCATGGGACATGAATCATGTCATCGAGGAATGAATAAGTGAGTAGCAGTTCTCCTTCTTCTTCTTCTTCTTTTTCGAGGAATGAATAAGTGAGTAGCAGTTCTCCTTCTTCTTCTTCTTCTTTTTCTAACGCAATTGCATGCATGTATTACTAAAGTGACGTTTGTTTGTTTCTAGCTACACTCGATGCACAGGTTGAGTTCAACCAGCTTTTGCTGGAGACAGCAGCCAATAAGGTCGTGTTGACCCATTCAGAGGAATCTATTTTTGAACATTAGTGCAAATACAAAATAGGCCTACATATATATTTAATTATGCATGGTACTTAATATTTTCCTTCCTCTGTCTGTGGTGCTGGGCGGTTGTTTTGCACCTGTAGTGGCCCTGTTGACATGGTGCAGCCACAGCTGGATGTCCAGCAGCCCAGTGCACCATCTATGCTCCTACAGACGGCTCCACTGACCACGTTGTACCTCTGCACACCATCTGTAAATCAGCAGCCTATTCCATCATTCACACTGATGCAGCTTGGCCCATTGACTAATTCTGAAGGTCACTAGAACAACTGTAGACCTCTACACACGTCTTTGTTTTTAAAAAATACTCATAATATTTAATTTTGTTCCTCATTCTGTCTGTGCAAGTGATACGCTTGGTGGCGGGCTTGTAGCAGTCCCATCATCAATGGCACAGCCTGCTCTGTCTATGGTGACAGTGCATTCAACTCTGTGGATGTATCCATAGCCAGCTATGCAACAGCAGGAGCCCGGAAAGTAGCTGTATCCACACCTAATGGTGCAGCAGCAGCAGTCAGAAAAGTGGCTGTACCCACAACCATTCGTGCACCTCAGCTCATAGCAGTCTCTACCACAGCCAGTTGATATACCCACTGCCACCCATGAGTTATATGTGATACTTAATTTTTTTCCTCTTTCTATCCATGCAGGTGAGGAGATGCTGGGTACTGGAATTGAGTTTCCTTCAGCAGCCGGAGTACTTACGATGTATCAGCAGGAAGCCATGCTGCTTCCACCACCGACCATGAAACAGGAGCCATCCCTTTCAACATCTGCGACCATGTACCAGAAGCTGGCCCTGAAGCGGCAGCCAACCCAGTCAACATATGCAATGCAGCCCCACGTCCCTGGCTTTCCCATGGCGTGGCATCACCTCTGTCTTTTTTGAAATGGGCTGTGCAGCACTTACCACACCATGGCCCATCTCACTAGTGTCACCTCAGATCGCCACGACATCACGTCAGGTCTAGCAGCAACAGCACGCCCGCCCTCACTGTTGAGCGTCACCAGATGAATCCTGCAGCCGCATTGGACTGTTGAGGTATCGCTGGCGCAATTGGGTACAGGATATAACTTGCCTGAATCGATAATTCAAATGCTGGCTACCGAGATCCTGTCACCTTCTTCATGCTTGTGAAACTGCTGAGGAAAGGGAGTTCCCTGGATATGTCAATGACCCATGGTATCCTGCCATGACGTTCAAGGCAATTCGGTATTATGAGCTCATGCAACGCTCAAAGGAGAGGAGCTTCGTCCAAATTTCGGAGGCTACTGGCGTGATATCACATTTCAAGTCGATCGCTGTGTGATTTGGAACTTTTACTAAGAGCATCATACTGAGACACTTTTCTGAGATGCAGGATATGGGGTCCACCTTGACGTTTACTTACACGCTTATGCTCCACTTAATGGGATGATCCACTTAATTGGGAAGTCTAGTTGCATTGCTTTTCGCGAAGGTGTTGCCAAGCAACATGCGTACATTAATGTCCAGAATTTTGATGATAAATATTGCTTTGCATTCTCGCTTATAGCTAGCGATAGAAATTATCATAGTTACGCAGGCGATCCTAAAACATGCCAAACAGCCGATGTCCGTGGGAATTAAAATTCCCAAGGCATCGAATTCCTTGTAAAATGCCAAGGTATTCCAATACTCGAGAGCTAGAAACCCGATTATTCAATTCAGGTTTACACTCTTGGAGTTGATGAGCCAGAAGACGAAGGCGACCATGATCACCCTCTGCAGAACAACAAAGAAGCAAATCATAAAGTAGGTGGGCCAATCTTCTTTTCCAAATTAGCCAGTAAACGCCCCAAACACGTAGACCTGTTGTTAATCTCCGAGGGCGATGGGCAACGCTACATGTGGATAAAAAGATGTCACGCCTACTTCCCTCCTAAATGAGTACGAAAAAATGTGAAAGGTATTTTTGCTGTAAATGGTTCAGTTCTTTAACCAAGAGTGGGTATCTTGAAAGACTCCTTATTGGTTGCTAAAACTAAGAACCGGTATGTGTGGAAATGCCCAGCGAGGACAGAAATTTCTTAAAGTTTAAGACTGCCCACCACAAGCAGCGAAGTCCCTTCGTCGTTTTGGCCGATTTCGAGTGCCTCCTAGCTCCGGTCGCATGTAGTGAAGGAACACTTCAACCTCCTATACCACCTTCATAGAATGGCACTTACTGAATGTGGCTGCCTATCAAGTTTTGCGCACGTATGACTCTAGTCAGAACAAATTCGAATCTTCCTTTGGTGATGATCTTGCAAGATGGTTGCTCACTGAGCTAAAAAAACTTGCGTGTGAAGTAAATCACATTTATTAAAACATTGTCCCCTTGACCAACCCAGAGGAGAATTATGCACTGTATGAGACGGCAGTTGAGTGTTTATTTTTGGGCTGCTGTTGCACTGAGATGCAGAAGTTCCCTGTACAGACCATTGATATCTAACAGGAAAGTTCCATGATGCAGCTCACAGTACCAACTGCTATGGCACATATCCTCCGTCTTTTCCACAATTTAAGCGGGTACGATGCCTATTTTCTAGTTCAACGCTTGGGCGTTTACGAGTTGGAGGGTGATAAAGTCAGGGTCATTTCCGATACCACTGAGTAGTGCATCTCGTTCTCAAGGAGAACTACGCTAAGAATAATGCTCCGTTTGCTGGATTCACTTAATTTCGCGTTTGCGTCTCTTCAGAAGCTTCCTGAGACGATGCGTTTAGAAGATATGTGTATCACCGGACCCGCATACCCAGATGATACAAAGTTTCAGCTTGTGACGAAAAAGGCGGTCTTATACACGAATACACATGTCCACCTGCTTGCAGACATCTTTAAGAAGTTCCGGAATGTATGCCTGGGCACATACTTTCTGGATCCTGCCTCCTATTTCACCACATCTGGGCTTTCGTGAGACGCAGTGCTAAGGAGGACACATGTCAACATCGAAACAAGTTGTAAAAGGAAGCGACTGATAATTGCAGGCGTTATTATGACCGTAATGAAAATGAAATGGATGTGCACGAAACAAGTTGCTAGGTGCAGATATGGTGGATGGACCAACAATTTTTTTGCAGGATTTCAAGAGAGGAGAAAAGGCCGAGCCGATGATCTAGTGGAAGATATGTAGATGACATTAAGAAGCATTTGGGAGTACAATCGATGATTTCGCTGAAGACTGGGAAGAACGGTTAAATCTAGAGGGGACCATTATGAAACACTGGATGTCAAATGGAAGAAGAGTGTTATGATGAAAAGATCGTAGATATATGAGGTGAAGAGATCATCTAAGCTCAGTTGTATGTGAAGAAATTGACAGACTTCAATTCATTGTTATCATGCCGCACAACTGTAGTTTTTTGTAAAAGAGATTGCCTGTACAACCACAGTGGAGTACTGGTAAACACTGTGGGCCACGTATCAGGTGGAGACATCACGAGTATTCAAGTGTATACAAAGAAAGTCGGCGTTAAAGTTCGTAATGTTGTTTAACTGGAGCAAGGATGTGACAGGAATGCTGAAAATTGTAATTGGCAGAAACGCCAGGAAAAACATAACATATGCAGTGAAAATTTGTTTAGGAGTCACCAAAAATCCCTTTCAAGGAGGAAAATTTTGATATAGAATACAACATTAGATAGTCATCTTGCTCGGAGGCTGGTGGAAATAATACTCAAATTTAAAAACCCAAAAATATAATTAGATGTGTATCAGGTAGCAGATAAGGAGGGCCACCGCGCTTCTCGGGCTCCATCCATGAATGTTTCAGGTAGAAGTCTTAACATCTGACGAAATAGAACCAATGGCTGAGTGCACTTCGTAATAAATTACTTATTACTTTTAGTTTTTGTTGATTTTATTTCTGAACATTTGTGAAATTTCTAGAGATGAAAATAACAATAATTTAAACTGTTAAAAGATGAATAAATCATATTTCTGGACTTAAATAGTGAATGGCTGCTTTTACTTCTCTCATAAAAAATTGTATTAATTTTATACACACGATAAAGCTTTTACGTTTGCAATATTTTAATATTCATATCCTGCCTGAATTTCACATATTTTGAGCCATTCGTGTTGACTAAGCATTGCGACTTTCTTCCTTGATAAACATTATTGTGTTGGTTTGGCTTTCAGTTTGAAAACTGGTTTGATGCAGCTCTTCAAGCTAGTCTGTTCTGTGGAAGCCTCTGCAAAATTTCTTCAGCTTTCAGTCACTGGGCTCTGTTCACTGCAATCAAGAAAGCCTCAGTCTCCCCCTATAATTTTGACTCGCCCCAAACTGCCCCCCACTATCAAATTAACTACCCCTTCATGTCTCATCGTGTGTCCTTCCAACCTTCCCCTTCTTTCATTTAAGTTGTACCATAAAGGTCTCTTCCTTTGCATTATTCTGTAGCATCATATTTCAGAAACCTATATTCACTTGTTCTGTGTGCTGTTTATGGTTGACATTTAGCTCCATATTACCCCACTCAGCCGGTCGCGGTGGTCTCGCGGTTCTAGGCGTTCAGTCCGGAACCGCGCGACTGCTACGGTCGCAGGTTCGAATCCTGCCTCGGGCATGGATGTGTGTGATGTCCTTAGGTTAGTTAGGTTTAAGTAGTTCTAAGTTCTAGGGGACTGATGACCACAGCTGTTAAGTCCCATAATGCTCAGAGCCATTTGAACCATTTTTTTATCCCACTCAATTCCTTCTATTAAAAAAAAATACCAGTTTCTGCCTGAGTACGGCGTACACTGTTCTTAGATCAATTGTCACAAGTAAATTGTTAAAATCAGTTCAAAACTGTATATATAACAATCTGAGAAAAAGTTCGTAGAGGTCAAATCTTACCATATAGCTATTGAAGAGTTGTTTTGATCATCTGAATGTACACATCAGATCGCCTATGCATTATTTCACGCACGTATTCGAAAATAACGTACAGATTTTGAGTTCCTCAATAGGCACCTGCGAATCAACAACCAGGTCAATGTCATAGTCTTCAAAGGTGACAAAAGTCTCCCATATAAACACGAAAGAAAATAATCAGTGTGCTTTAAATCTTCAAAATACTACGCAGGCATCTACAAAACTGAAGAGGACTCCTAAAAAGTTTGGTCTTACTTTAAGTCAGCCAACAGACCAAGGTCAGCTATACAGTTGGTCATTGACCATGTTGGCAGGATAACGGAGAAAATACCAAAAGACTGGCTTCTGCCCTCCGAAATCATTTCACTCAAGAAGATTGTACCTGTATACCGTCACTGGAGCAGACAGATATAAAAATACGTAAGTGTGTATTTGAAAATAATCTAAAATTCATCAATAGAGGAAAGGTAATTCGTCCTAATGGAATTCCTTTTCCAGTCTGTATAGATTATGTGAAAGAATTTGCTCTCTTTATAACATGTGTATCATTTGCTGCTGGTCTAACGAAGCGCTTAGAAAAAACGCACAGATCCCATGACTCTTGGTCTGGTACACTGGCCACCTTGAGTGTGGCTTCGATGACTTCTCGCGATCGTCTAGGCATAAGCTGAGGTCTTTCCCAATCTCCATCCCAGAAAATACGTTACACAAACAGTTAAAACGCAATAACTCACTAAATAATGTGTGGTCTGTATAACAATGTCGTAACGCCAGAAAAATTTAGCAAAAAGCGGTAAGACCTGCAGATGATCAACGCTTCTAACAATAACTACTGGTTGCCCTACAGTATAAGCAAACACTTGTCAGTGATCGATATTGAATCTTCTCAACTACCTATGTTAAAATCAGAGAATATTCACAACACACATGACGGCTGCCCAACACATACTGAGTATTAGTTCGCTATACACCAGCTCAGAGGGCGACACGGTTTTGGTCAACTGAATCCATTATCCCACCTTTCTGGTTTCGGGAGACTCAGCGTCGACTAACACCTTGAGCCGGAAATGTCAATTTCTTCTGGTGACTGGCTACCTCTGCCATGCACCCTAATGGCCGGCGGAGTCATCCTAGGAAAGCAGCCACATATTTACCAATGTAATTACAATTAAATATTACGATTGCAGCCCCAATCTGGTGGCATTCAACAGTGTGTGAAGAATCGGAAATACCTCCCCTGCTGTCTGTGTCTCTGGAAATATCAATTGCCCACATAAATTTATATCCTTCTTCTGACTGGACATTATTTTCCGTGTAAAACCTTTCATCGCCGCACGGGATTGCCGCGCGGTCTGTGGCGCCTTCTCATGGTCCGGGCGACTTCCCCCATCGGAGGTTCGAGTCCTTTCTCGGGTATGGGTGTGTGTGTTGTTCTTAGCGTAAGTTAGTTTAAGTTAGATTAAGTAGTGCGTAAGCTTACGGACCGATGACCTCAACAGGTTGATCCCATAAGACCTTACCACAAAGTTCCAAAACTTCCTTTCATTCCCCTTACGGCTATCGATGCGCTGAAATCACAGCTTTACACATGAAATCCATACCTCCCTTAAGACCGAATGTAGTCATTTCCTTTGCACATTTCTGAACGCTGACCACAGTTACTTTACACCCCAACACATTCTTTACAAGCCTGCTGATCACACTGAATCTATCACACTGTGCAGTCCTAAAGCATCAACTGCATACCGACAAGCGCAGTGCCACAAAACGGCATCAAGAAGGTCGTACGCCAGTGGAATGAGTGGGCAGCTCCACACCTCGAGGAACATAAAGTTCAGCGCCTCCTGTCAACGATGATTTATCATGCCTCCCATCGCTTTTCGGCTAAATTCGGTCTCAGTCTTTGAGACCATCTGCACTGAGTATTAAGACAAAACTTAGCTTGCTTTCTGCGAGATGTAGTAGGGAACATAAATTGCTTGTAGGAGGCGCAAGCAGCACCTCTAGTTAAGTTATATTTATTTTCTTTTTAGATATAAAGTACTGTAATAATTTGAAAGTTTAATTTTCGGATCATATCTGGATTCCTGCCGTCTGCCACTGCCATCGCAATTTCTCTCCTTCTTGGTTTATATAAGTGCTGTCTCCCACAGAAGCCGACACAACATCTGATGACGAGAATTCCAGAACCAATGCTGTCGTCACTCTGCGCCACTCCACCACAGTGCATTCGTAGGATTCGTGAACAAATTCTCAAACATTCTCATCCTCTTGTGACAGTTCCGTAGAAAATTTTGAAGTAGCTGCCGTGTGCAGTGTAACACAAAGTGACAAACAGGTATGGCCGTGCGACCGATCGTGCGCAAATCGGCCGCCTCAGCGCGCCCGGAGAAAACAAGTGTCCCTGCTTGTGTCTGCTGTGAAATCATGTTCCTACTGCTTTTATATACATAATAGACAACATTGCCCCCTCGCAGAACATGACTTGCTTTGCTTGTGGAAAGCCAGGTCATGTACAGTCTGTGTGCTTGCAACAGAAAAAGAACTCTACCTACGTTCATTCACATAAGCGCGGAGCACCTTCTCACTCAGTGCATGTCATTTTTTTTCTAAAGCGTCTACCAGTACTATGAATGACCATATTCATGATATGCCTTCACCCTGCCCCAATGCTGTGCAACGACAGTCAAACAAACTGTTTGTGAACTTCCTCATTGTCAGACGGTGTGTTGAACTTCAGTTAGACACTCCCGCTTCCGTTACATTGCTTAATCGTGCCACTTATGAACCGTTGACAAAATCTTGCTCGCCACAGTTGACAAAATCTTGTACACAACATACCGCGTATAACGGTCAGGAAGCCCGCCGCTGTGGACGAACGGTTCTAGGCGCTTCAGTCTGGAACCGCGCGACCGCCACGGTCGCAGGTTCGAATCCTGTCTCGGGTATGGATGTGTGTGATGTCCTTAGATTAGTTAGGTTTAAGTAGTTCTAAGTTCTAGGGGATTGGTGACCTCAGATGTTAAGACCAATAGTGCTCAGTCATCTGAACCATTTTTGAACGGTCAGGACAGTCCAGTGCTTGGTACACGTAGTTTGCCTGCCACATTCCAGTCTCACGCCAGAACATTGACATTTACAGTTTTTCATTCGCGAGACTGTGAAAGTATTTCTGGGTTAGATTCATTTGATTTGTTTGGTCTTCGTATTCAGGACAATATACTTTCTGTTTCTGCTTTTAGCCCAAAAGACAGTTTAACTCATTGATTGAGGAGTTTCCTGATTTATTTTCTGAAGGACTTGGCAGAGCAAATAATTTTGTATTGCACGTTACAATGAAGGACAACCAGGAACCTAACTTTTTCGGGCGCATCCTATTCCTCATACATTCTTAGAGACAAGGTTGTAAGCGAACTTAAAGAATGGCAAGAGAATGGTGTTATTGCTCTTATCCAGGCTAGTCAATGGGATTCCCCCTTAGTAATCTTACCAAAGCTTTCTGGTAGAATTAGTCTTTGTGTAGACTTTACATCTACTGTGAATCCACAGACGGTAATTAATATTTATCCGATGCCTCACCCTGAGGAATTAATGGACTATTTTTCAAAACTTGACTTATGCGATACTTATTTGCAAATTCCGCTAGATGAAGAGTCTCAGAAAGTGTCTGAGGTCAACATACATTTAGAGTTGCTAAAATTTTTGCGCTTACCCTTTGGCAGCGCTTCTGCGCCTGCCATATCACAACACTACTTGTAACAGCTTACTGCAAAAGTTCTATTCTATTCAAATTACTTGGACGATATTGTGGTGTCAGGAGTAACTTTTGTACGCTCTTTAAAGTGCGTTCAGCTGCGGGTTTGAAGTGTCACCTGGACAAATGTGTCCTTTTTTCAGACTAAAAATTAGTATTTTAGCCATGTATTGTACCCATGATGTTCATTCACTTCAATCGCATTTGCTGGCCATCCGGGACCTCCCTACCCTGCAGAACGTGACGGAATTGTAGTCAGTTCTCAGGAATTTGACATATTTTATCCTGTTTATACCCAACACAGCCCAGATCGCGCCTCCGTTGCATCGTTTGGGCCAGAAAAATGTGCCTTTTGTTTGGACCGAAGAATGTCAGGATGCATTCCAGAATCGCCGGCCGCGGTGGCCGTGCGGTTCTAGGCGCTGCAGTCCGGAACCGCGGGACTGCTACGGTCGCAGGTTCGAATCCTGCCTCGGGCATGGATGTGTGTGATGTCCTTAGGTTAGTTAGGTTTAAGTAGTTCTAAGTTCTAGGGGACTGATGACCTAAGATGTTAAGTCCCATAGTGCTCAGAGCCGTTTGAACCACATGCATTCCAGAAATTTAAAAATGCCTTGTTCAGTGACAGGTGCCTTGTTCATTTCCATCCCGCTAAACCTGTAGTTTCTTCGTACGGAATTGGAGCCGTGCTCTTGCACAGATTTGGTTAACAGGACAGGCCGCATGCTTTCGCTTATGCTTTATTGGCCAAGACTCAGTCAGTGTAACTATTCCCATACCGAGAAGGAAGCAGTCACTATTATTTATGCCGTGACTAAGTTTCACCATTATCTGTTTGATCGGAAGCTTTACCTACTGACAGTGCAGTTATTCTTTCAATCGTTCAAACCCGTTCCACCATGTATGACTCGGAAGCTGCAACGTTGGGCTTTGTTGCTGCCACAGTATCAGTACGAAATACTGTACCGGCCCATGTCGAAGCATGCAAATGCTAACGCCTTTTCTCGCCTTATGTTGGTCCTGATTATGAATTCTTCTGCCGCATCTTGTTGTCAGATTGATGCGTAGGACACTGAACTTTTTCCGGCCGGAGTGGCCGAGCGGTTCTAGGCTCTTCAGTCCGGAACCGAGCTGCTGCTACGGTCGCAGGTTCGAATCCTGCCTCGGGCATAGATATGTGTGATGTCCTTAGGTTAGTTACGTTTAAGTAGTTCTAAGTTCTAGGGGACTGATGACCTCAGACGTTAAGTCCCATAGTGCTCAGAGCCATTTGAACCATTTGAACTGAACTTTTACAGACTTTTCCACTGAACCATAGGAAAATTTCACAGGCCACAGAATCAGACGTTGACTTGAATCTTTTGTTGCACTACATCCGTACTGCTTGACCTCGTTCCGTGAAAAACATTCAGAATTATTTTGCGAGCCGATACTTTGCTTGTCAGCAAAGACTCTCCGTCCAACACGGTATGATTTTATTGCAAAATGACTATGGACAATCGCGTGTGACTGTTCCTAAAATGCAAATATATGTGTTGCGATTGCTCCACCAAGGACATTGGGAAATTGAACGCACAAAACAGTTTGCCGGGCATGGACGCCCACATTGAAAATAAGATGTCACAGTGTCGCGGTTCTGCAAAACGCTGTCGGCCCCAACACATTTTTTTCAGCTTGTCCAAAGTCTCAATTACCGTGGCAATGAGTGCATATTGAGTTAGCTGGTCCCTTTTTAAACATTCGTTGGCTTATTATTGTGGACTCATTTAGCAAATATCCGTTTGCAGTACCTAGAACTCAACTACATCGCATATTACCATTCAGTGTTGGTTACAGACAACAGACCACAGTTTACGACTCAGGACTTTGAACAGTATTGTACAGCCAACGGTATCACTCTCCTTCGCCAATGCTCTATTTCATCCTCAGTCGAATGGAGAAGCCTGAACAAATTGTGCATATCTTCAAACAACAGATGAACAAACTACTTGCCTCCCACACACAGGAGCAAGCGCTAGTGCTCTTTCTCGTAACGTAACGCTCCCAGCCTCGCGATGATCCGTCGCCGATGGAGCTTCTACGTTGACGGCGCCACTGCATCCTGCTCCAGTTGCTGCACCCACCGCAGCGCACGGCGCCTCCCACGCACCGCAAATATCGCTTTGCGCCAAATGATTCTATTATTTTCAATGTTTATCGTCGCACCGTGAGCTGGGAGAGAGGAATGGTTCTTCCCAATTCGGAAGCTTGCACTTATTTAAATCAAAGACCTGCTCGGTTGCTGCGCAGCCATCAGAACCAGGTACGTGCTTGTCAATTGCGAGATTCTTCTGCAGATTTTCTGTCCCCAGATTCGCATCCTACAGGGATCTTACGGCCGACGCGGCCCCTCATCCGGCTGCTTCTTCGGCACCGCCTGCGGAGCCGATGGAGCCGGACCCATCGCCTTCGCCACCGCAGCAGCTAAGCTTCCTCGACCTCCTCCTGGCGCCCGCCGTGGACCCCGCGCCATCGCCGTTGTCATCACCGCCCTTTCCGTTTTTCGTCGGACTGGCTCAGAAAGAGTGTGGGCGCCTTTCCTCAGGTTTTCCGACCAACGTGCCCTCGGAGCTCAGGACGGATGTTGGGGCGTGGCACGGGCTCGGCTTCAAATGGCTCTGAGCACTATGCGACTTAACTTCTGAGGTCATCAGTTGCCTAGAACTTAGAACTAATTAAACCTAACTAACGTAAGGACATCACACACATTCATGCCCGAGGCAGGATTCGAACCTACGACCGTAGCGGTCACGCGGTTCCAGACTGAAGCGCCTAGAACCGCACGGCCACATCGGCCGGCGGCTCGGCTTCGTTCCCAGTTGCAGCTCCCAGCTCCTCACGCCACCCAGCTTCCTGCCTTCCCCCCCCCCCCTCTCCCCGCCCCACCCGTTCTTGTAAGATGGCTCCTTATTTGACAACGGTGGGTAATTTGGGCGGTGGGGTGGGGGAGAGGGGAAGAATGTGCTGTCCTAAAGCATCGACTGCACAACGACCAGTGCAGTGCTGCGAAATGGCAACAAGAAGGTGCTGACCCGCATGCCAGTGAAAAGAGTGGGCAGTGGCACACCTCCAGAAAGATAGAGTTCAGCGCTCCCTTTCAACGCTGACTTAAACAGCCGCCCATCGCTGGTCAGCAGAGTTTGGTACGCCGTCTTTGAGAGCATCAGTACTGAGTATTAGAATGATGACACTTAGCCTGCAGTCTGCGAATAGTAATAGTGAACAGTAATTGCTTGTAGGAGGCAGAAGCAGCACCTCAAGTTAAGTTATATTTACCTTCTTTTTAGAAATGAAGTATTGTCATACTTTGAAAATTTAATGTACAGGTCATTATTAGATTCCTGCTGCCGGCCATCGCTACTTCTCTCCTTCCTTGTTTGTGTCGGTGCTGACTACCACAGTAAATGACACAACACACACGTCCCTACTAACTATAATACCTCGCTAATAAAAAAAATGCTAATGGAACCAAACAAAATTTAGCAAAAGTTCCTGGCTTGTTAGACATATTCCGTTTGTTTTTCTTCCGAGTGGTACCAGTGTGCCTTGAGAAGATAGACGTAATTGTCTTATAAGCTACCAGCTACTAAAAACACGATCGCAATGACTATGTTACTATCACCTTGCATAAAAAATTGTCTTGCTTCTTACAGGCATACACAAGTATTGCTAACGATATCCATGTTAAAAACCGTTCATGCTTTATAAATCGGGCTTTTGTATTGCTTTCGAATCAAGTGGTCTTCCACACAAATACCGCTACACTGGATACAGATGGTGATCAAAAGGGTGTGCATTAAAGACCGAAAGTGTGGGTGCACGTTCAAAAAATGGTTCAAATGGCTCTGAGCACTATGGGACTTATCTTCTAGGGTCATCAGTCTCCTAGAACTTAGAACTACTTAAACCTAACTAACCTAAGGACATCACACAGATCCATGCCCGAGGCAGGATTCGAACCTGCGACCGTAGCGGTCGCGCGGTTCCAGACTATTGCTGGGTGCACATCTCCAGCGGTGTAAACTCGTAATAAAATCATCCTTCTCACCGAAATTATAGATTGATTCAGTTAAGGAACGTGGTATTAAGCCGATACTGGCAACTCCCTCATGCCGCTGCTACGTATTTCTCAAGATGATAAATACACTACTGGCCATTAAATTTGCTACACCATGAAGATGACGTGCTACAGACGCGAAATTTAACCGACAGGAAGAAGATGCTCTGATATGGAAATGATTAGCTTTTCAGAGCATTCACACAAGGTTGGCGCCGGTGGCGACACCTATAACGTGCTCACATGAGGAAAATTTCCAACCGATTTCTCATACACAAACAGCAGTTGACCGGCGTTGCCTGGTGAAACGTTGTTGTGATGCCTCGTGTAAGGAGGAGAAATGCGTACCATCACGTTTCCGACTTTGATAACAATCGGATTGTAGCCTATCGCGATTGCGGTTTATCGTATCGCGACATTGCTGCTCGCGTTGGTCGATATCCAATGACTGTTAGCAGAATATGAAATCGGTGGGTTCAGGAAGGTAATACGGAACGCCGTGCTGGATCCCAGCGACCTCATATCACTAGCAGTCGAGATGACAGGCATCTTATCCGCATGGCTCTAATGGATCGTGCAGCCACGTCTCGATCCCTGAGTCAACAGATGGGGACGTTTGCAAGACAACAACCATCTGCATGAACAGTTCGACGACGTTTGCAGCAGCATGGACTATCAGCTCATAGACCATGGCTGCGGTTACCCTTGACGCTGCATCACAGACAGGAGCGCCTGCGATGGTGTACTCAACGACGAACCTGGGTGCACGAATGGCAAAACGTCATTTTTTCGGATGAATCCAGGTTCTGTTTACAGCATCATGATGGTCGCATCCGTGTTCGGCGACATCACGGTGAACGCACATTGGAAGCGTGTATTCGTCATCGCCATACTGGCGTATCACCCGGCGTGATGGTATGGGGTGCCATTGGTTACACGTCTCGGTCACCTCTTTTCGCATTGACGGCACTTTGAACAGTGGACGTTACATTTCAGATGTGTTAAGACCCGAGGCTCTACCCGAAACCCAACATTTCAGCAGGATAATGCACGACCGCATGTTGCAGGTCCTGTACGGCCCTTTCTGGATACAGAAAAAGTTCGACTGCTGCCCTGGCCAGCACATTCTCCAGATCCCTCACCAATTGAAAACGTCTGGTCAATGGTGGCCGAGCAACTGGCTCGTCACGATACGCCAGTCACTACTCTTGATGAACTGTGGTATCGTGTTGAAGCTGCAAGGGTAGCTGTACCTGTACACAACATCCAAGTTCTGTTTTACTCAATGCCCAGGCGTATCAAGGCCGTTATTACGGCCAGGGGTGGTTGTTCTGGGTACTGATTTCTCAGGATCTGTGCACCCAAATTGCGTGAAAATGTAATCAAATGTCAGTTCTGGTATAACATATTTTCCCAATGAATACCCGTTTATCATCTGCATTTGTTCTTGGTGTAGCAATTTTAATGGGCAGTAGTGCAGTATTTGTAAAGAATTCTATCTCCATGCCATGCAGACAGTTTAACAGAGGTTCTGCGGTATATCCATGGTGTTAGAAGCGAGGAAGAATGATGGTTGGTTGAGAAAGATCACATACAGTAGATGGAGGTGTGTGTGAGGAATCACTTAAAAAATGTAACGATACATCGAAGTCGCAAGAAATGTACAAAATCCTATGACCAATACACTCGTTTTTCCGATCTATAGTGTCACGCTGTTTGGTAGAAATGCTGATGCGATCTGGAATTTTTTCCCTCCATTCAACCACACCTTGCTTTGGATCCTATGGAGATGTCTTTTAATGATTACAGCCTCCGACGAATTATATTCGTGGCGCTCCAATATCTCGAAACGAGTCACCTTTTTCGAATCTATCTACTAAGGATCCCACACAGAAAAACTCCAGCGTGGTTTTAGCCATTCTCTCTGCATCTTCTAACTATTCCTCAGTCTCTGCCCCGCCCTCCCTTCACCTTTGTCCATGTAATCGTTAGAATTTAAGTCGGAACTGAGCTGAATTCGGAGAGCACTATATCTACCACCTTCTGCATCCTATGGAGAAACAGAGTGAGCTGAGTTAATGCATCAGGACCGTGCTTTGACCACTCGGTGGAAATGGGAACATGTTGCTCCGCCAATCTTGTACATTGTGTAAGGCCAGTCCCAAATGAAGCTTTCTCCTGCAGGACGAGGCAGAAGAAAAGACAGTACGAACAGGTATGGTAGTGTTTCCTATCGAGAAAATTAGGAAGACTTCACACAACACGGGGACGTGGATTTTGCTACTGCAATGCAGTGTGTTTCCGAACTACGTGCAGGTACTGCAGTCTGAAGGAGATCTGCATCTCTCAGGGTGCGCTCATATCTGTCACCCAATCATCTGTCTCTCTCTTTCTCTGTCTCTTTGTTATTGTGTACTATCCAACACAGAAAAACCGCGAACTATGTCGAACCAAATTATTAAGCTCCATGCCACCATGCCACGCACTGTAATAGCTCTTTGCTAACGTCACCTGGCAGAGAACTCGATGAGATTGTACCGTGTTTCTCTCTTCTGATAGGATAACAAATACAGTCCATGAAATATACAGATATTGATTCACCGGAGCAGGTGGCGAGTGATCAAACTCGCTCTCACAGACTCATCGCCTGTAGCTGGCCACTGTGGTCGAGTGGTTCTAGGCGCTTCAGTCTGGAACCGCGCGACCGCTGCAGTCGCAGGTTCGAATCCTGCCTCGGGCATGGATGTGTGTGATGTCCTTAGGTTAGTTAGGCTTAAGTAGTTTTAAGTTCTAGGAGACTGATGACCTCAGATGTTAAGTCCCATAGCGCTCAGAGCCATTTTGAATCATTTCATCGTCTATATGGAAAGAGACAATATCCCACAGCCTGTCATTAGCAGCAGAGGCTTTTTGTGCTACAGCTTTGTAAGCAGTTTTATATATCGTTCTTTCGCTGCAACACAGCCAAGCAGTCTATGACAACAGGTGTGTACTGCGCCATACACTTTGTTTTCTCTCCCACCATGACTTCTAGTCTGTGTCAGGTGCTCATCCGACATTAACACGTTTTCATCCATTGGCTGTCACAGAAGGCTGGACATTACACAGTGTAAGGTGAGCTGGTCCTACAACATACATACGGTGGTAGAAAAAAAAAGAGAGAGGCAATGTTTCATTTTGACAAATGTGGAAGATATTGTGACGTATGGAAGCTGGGACAGGTAATCAATATACTCTGATGCTGTGCATGAAATTTACAAAGGCAGGAATCTCCATGGAGAATTTCGTAAATATCATCAACTACGAAGATCACCAGACACATTCTTCGAATACACTTAGAATGAGCAGAGGAGCATTCGAGTATCTCATCAATGAATTAAATACGAATGTTTTTTTTTACATGATCAAGAACTTTAAACAGCCAATAAATGCGGAGAAATGACTATTACATGACTAACTGTGCTAAATATATACATAAGAATACAGATTGCTACCAGCAAGCAAAAGCTAGGTGCCGTGTAGGGGTAGCGTGTCTGGTTCGTGATTTAGTGTCAGGAAAAGATCTGGGGTTCGATTATGGGACGTTATTATATTTTTACTGACTCAGTTACAATTCTGCGTAATAAGTTTTATGTATACTGTCTACATTGCACTTATAAGTATACTTTTAAGGTCTTGCAAAAGAACTTGATCTTCACAAGTATCCCCGTACATCACACACATGTAATTCTTAATAAATTACAATGAATTACAATGAATCATGAAATTTTACAGATATTTGATGTTGCGAACGTAATTCATCAGCAGTCAATGTTAAGGCCAAGCGTTTCAATTACTCTAAATAGTCTTAAAAAGTAAAGTTTATAAAATATTTGAAAACAAAGTCAAACGTTTTGTGTAATGATCTGTCTAAAAGTATGAAATAAAAAAATATTAGGGAAACGTTTGGTGCACTTCATTTTCTGTTCATGATTTCGAGCATCATTCGAAGGCAAGTAGAACGTTTATCTGATCTACTTATTTCTCTTACACAAATCATTTCATAAAGTATTTGACTGATTTCTTTCATTTTTTTTAATTTCAAGTTTTATTCAGAAAGCATGATCTTACTGACTCCTCGTTTGCCTTCCTCACCTATTTGACTAGAAAGAAGCCTTTTTGACATTTAAATACCGCATCAATGTATCTTTTTATGTCCAAAATAACTAGCCCTTGAACAGAAGAAATTTTTGACATTTCATTTGCAGCAGCTTTTCGTGAAACATTTCAATTTTTCCTCGGCTTATTAATGAAGTTTTTATTAATTACCCCGATTACTTTCAAGCAGTTAAATATTTTCATGCCAAACTAGACCTTATTCTGGTCACTTTGATACCCTGTTTACCTGTTTCTCTCCCTTTGTTTGGCTATGAAAATTTGGACAAAACCTCATGGTGTAATTTATAGGGTGTCTTGCTTTCTTTCTGCTCACGCGTTCACAAAAACGTATCGGGTGTTAATCATATGATAAAATAGTCCTTTCTGCGTGCTGTCATTTCCAAAATTCGTCGTTTCGATACCTTGAACGTTTTACGAGATACGACGATTTTTACGACCACTTGATTCCCGAAGCGCAGGAGAGGTTCGGACGAGCTGCAAGCCACCCGTCCGTGGATATAACAACCAGTATCTCAAGAATGAAAAGAGATATCATTCCTGTCTGAATTTTAAATACAATTTAGATATATTGGTTACATTTCATACGAAATAATGTATGGCCTTAAATGAACTATACGGAAAGTCTACACAATGTGATTTTACCTCTGCAAATACTTAAAAATTTCGTGCAGCCATGTACTCAATTTCGTGCAGCACTGTAACTATGAGGAATAACAAAAATAAATTTAGACCTTTGTCGTTTAAATATATCAAGCTATATGTTTTGGAAGAATCAATTCTTTTCACCGAATAGTTTTCTTAAAATCAGATGTTAAGTAATTCATTGCTGCCGTCGCGTCCGCTCCACTGTTTTGCCGAGAAGGCATGTGGCTGTCGCTCTCTGACGCGCGTGCTGTAGCGACAAGATTCAAACACGTTTGAATTCAAACGTCGCCAGTTGCAGTGGGAGACAGGCAGCGACACAGATGTCGCTCACGTAGGACACTTCCGTAACTACACCTGCGGTTGTGTTTTGTCACCTGAAGCTGTGGCGCGCTGTCGCTCGCTTCTGTTGCTCACGTAGGACACGGCCTAACTCAAAACAATGTGTCACATAAATTACGAAGATTCTAAAACGAAACTCAAAAACATATATGATATATTGAAAAATATGGAAATTTTCTAGGCAATAACAATTTAAAGCCCAATTTCTTGTATCTGCCACCGTTTTTTCGCAAACATTGTTCTTGTGGCGTGATTTTGCTTTTCCCGGATTTTTGATACTAAACACAAATAAACAAATAAAAATACATACTTAATTACTCATATACCTCTTTAAACTTTAGAATGCTACTGCTAGTTCCGCCTCTTTAGATTAACTTGTTACCAAAAACACAGTTTCTGTCAGTCGAATCCCATATTCCGAGCTCTCATTTGTAAATGGTACACATTATGGTAAATCATGTCCGCAGATCGTGGTCCTGCTGTAGCGTTCTCGCTTCCCGCGCCCGGGTTCCTGGGTTCGATTCACGGAGGGGTCAGGATTTTCTCTGCCTCGTGATGACTGGGTGTTGTGTGATGTCCTTAGGTTAGTTTGGTTTAAGTAGTTCTAAGTTCTAGGGGACTGATGACCATAGATGTTAAGTCCCATAGTGCTCATTTGAACCATTTATGGTAAATCGGCTATGATTGCTCCATGCAGCTCTACTTGCTGCATCGCTAAACACTTTCTTCATACTAATTGGCCAAAGCATGGCAGATATATTAGCTTTTGAACTTACAAATTTACAATTTTTAAGATGACAATAACTTTTAAACTATTATACCGGTACAGTTTTGTAGCGCGTCTAGATAATTTAGCTTTACATATTTTTCTGTCCATGAGTGCCAACTCGCACCTCTGTGTCGCTCTTAGTTTTGTTTTTATCAACTTTTCTCTGGCATATAAATTTCTTCAAACACGCCAACACGGTCATATGTGCCCCTGCCTAGCGTCCACCAGGGTTTTTCCAAGGCCGTGTAAACGCTAGCCGCTCGCCACGGCCCCAAAAAACATCTCCATATCATTACACCACTTGTTCCGTACTCACTACTAGTACTACCCATAACGGCAGATAACTTTCTCCAGACGTTTTCGAAACCCAGCCCCTTCCATCGGATTGCCACAGGGTACAGCGTAATTCGTTAGTCCAGGTAACTACTTTCCGGACATCCACTGTGACTTATTTCTTTCCATGACCTCGAGCGTCGCTTAGCATTGACTTCATAGTTTTGTGGCTTCCCACTCTTTTTAACTCCCTTCACCCAGTCTTTGTGCTATCTGGACTGCTTTTAGCACTTTGGAACTCACGAGCAATTCCTTCTGCTGGTATCTCGTGATTTTTTGTAACAACTCTCCGCCATGCTTGGCGGTCCCTGTCCATCAGTCAGTCTGGTTTCGGTTTAGCTGCGGTTCTTCCTTCATTTCTCCACTTCACAGTCACATCAGAAGCAATCAGCGTGGGCGACCTTATAAGGGCTGTAATATCCAGGTTCGAAGTCAGCTCTCCTGACCGACCGATTTTTCTGGTACTGCTTCTGTACTGAAAATACAGTACACTCCGCCTCCTTCTATACAGGTGGGACCATCCCTCATAATATCTATTTGTTAATTCCTCATTAGATAGGGGTGTCTAGATACTGCCGGCCGAAGTGGCCGTGCGGTTAAAGGCGCTGCAGTCTGGAACCGCAAGGCCGCTACGGTCGCAGGTTCGAATCCTGCCTCTGGCATGGATGTTTGTGATGTCCTTAGGTTAGTTAGGTTTAACTAGTTCTAAGTTCTAGGGGACTAATGACCTCAGCAGTTGAGTCCCATAGTGCTCAGAGCCATTTGAACCATTTTTTTTTTTTGTCTAGATACTTCTGATCAAATAGTGTATATGTAGCACAGGAGACCATTTGGAAATATAGAACAAATGTTCAAGTACTCGAGGGGTTAAATAATGCCGAAACAGTGTTAATGTTGGAATAACTAAAATCACCGTACATTATCATTACACAAAATTTGAAGGCAAAATACTTAATGAAAACCTCAAAAGTGACTCAGTGAAAGTCTTTCGATACTTGGATAGTGATCTTAAAATATATGTAAACCTTTTTTGTACAGAAACAAGTATCCCTGTTTTTTCTATGTAAGCAAATAACCATCATTATGTTCCCAAACTGATCAATGTACTAGGAAGCCAACACAACCTTCTGTTGACGATTTATCTGTAGGGAAAGAAACTTCAGTGATGATAATTTTTGTATTACAGTGAAGTTGGTTGGTTGGTTTTAGGAAAGGAGACCAGACAGCGAGGTCATCGGTTTCATCGGATTAGGGAAGGACGGGGAAGGAAGTCGGCCGTGCCCTTTGAAACGCACCATCCCGGCATTTGCCTAGAGCGATTTAGGGAAATCACGGAAAACCTAAATCAGGATGGCCGGACGCGGGATTGAACCGTCGTCCTCCCGAATGCGAGTCCAGTGTCGAACCACTGCGCCACCTCGCTCGGTCATAGTGAAGTTACCACAATGAAGAAGTGCTTACAAACAGCAAGTGCCACGTTTAAGAAAACGTACTAGCACATGGAAATAATTTGTTCAATCTGTGCTGTGTATCAGATACACGAAGTAAGCAGAACTCGTGCCTGGCATCAGCAGAAATTTCAAATACGAATCTATTGTGAAAATCTAATTTTGTCCTTTCCTTCTATTCTCATACTGCCTGTCTGATGGCCGAATTGATTCCAGCACCATCTAAGAATCGTCAACCAGAGTTTGTAGTATTCGTTAGTATCGACTTTATCAAAAGCGATGCTGCTGTTGCTAAGTGACTTCAACTTGTAAGTTATTGTTCATAAAAACCATAGCCAGCTAACAAATAAATCAAGTGATGTGCTCAATAATGATGAGAAAGTTTCCGCTTACAATGCGTTATGTGGTGGGCATTCCAAGTCATAGCAACAATCGCAGCAAAAAGGCGAAAGTGGCCGAGCGGTTCTAGGCGCTTCCGTCTTCTGGAACAGCACGACCGCTACGGTCGCAGGTTCGAATCCTGCCCGGCCATGGATGTGTGTCATGTCCTACTAAGGTTAGTTAGGTGTAAGTAGTTCTAAGTTCTAGGGGACTCGTGTTTTTTTTTCTTTTTTTTTTAAGGCGAAGATCGTTACAGTCACAATTTCTAGTGACCTGGGCACATCAGCCCGTGATGCCAGCCACTTCTAATGTATGACGATCGTAGATGAATTCAATCACGTGTACTTTAAAATACCACAGACATCAACTTGCAAACAGATGGCTTTATTCTAATGCCCAATAGATCTTTAATTCTTGATAGTCAAGTGCCATGTCCCAGCAAGCATTATAGAGCATTATACTATATGAGTAACGGGTAGGCATGATGATATTTGCCACCTTGGACTGTTATTGATGAGCAAGACTACTTTGAACTGCGGATGTTCCAAAAAGCCACCGCTTGCTCAGGTAACTAGACAACACTCTCCACACGTCTCCTTCTTGAAGAGAGAGCTGAGAAACGTTTTTGCCTTGATCTGGTCTTTTGTCAGGTAAGTGGACAACTGTGCCTCTCTGTGGTACGGAAATTCATCAAGTGACCTTGCAGTGCCCTCCGTTGAATAGTACCCAACACAAGGACGGAATCAGTGTGCAGATAGAACCGGAGAAATGTATAATACCACCGCACAAAATTCCGCATGATGGACATAGAAATAAGCATCTCTGGCGTCGAAAAGCAGCTGAATGAATAGAAAACAACTAAGTCGCCAGTCACCAGGTCCAGATGGACTCCCAATTCGTCATTGGCACTCGGCTTACATTTATTGCAAATTTCGCACATAGCGGAAAGACTTAAGCGACTGGAAAGAAAAAGCTCAAGTTACAGCCGTATATAAGAAGGATAAGACAATGGACTCGGTTCAAACACCACACATTAACTTCATATAGAAAGCTTCTATTCGCAAATAAACACTAATTTTTGTCACACAATATACAGTGAGTTATGGACGAAGGGCAACAGGCAGATTCCATATTCCTGTAATTCAGGAAAACGTTTGATGCAGTACGACACTGTAAACTGTTAGCAAATATCGACTTACGTTTATTCTGATAATTGTAGGAAAGCGTGGTTCGTCTATAAAGCGGACTGCGTACAGAACACTGACCCGCTATTGAATACTGCTCGACTGTTTGTGATTTCCAACAGTTCGGGTTAAAGGGAGACGTCGAAGCAGTCCAGGGGTGTGTTGTTAGATTTGTTACTTATAGGTTCGATCAACACCGAGTATTAGGGAAATGCTGCGTGAAGTTAAACTGGAATCTCTGGAGGGAAGAAGACGTTGGTTTCGCGCAACACTATTGAGAAAGTTTAGACAAACAGAAATTGCCACTTACTGCAGAGCGATCCTACTACCAATATACATCTACCAGTATCTACCAACATCTGCCAATGTACATCTACCAATATACAACTCGCATAAGGCCACAAAGCCGATATAGAGAAATCGAGCCTCGTACAGAAGCACATTAATAGTCGCTTTTACATCGCTACATTTAGGAGTGGAACAGGAAAGAGAATGACTAACGGTAGTCCGAAGAGTATCTTGTGGCTGCAAATAAGTACTGAGAACTTGTGATATGTGCACTTTTTATAGGGGGCGAAGAGGGAAATGAGAGAAGAAGCCCTTGTACCCACGCTACATTCGCGGAAGCATCCCGAGCAAATATCGCGCCATTTAGGTGCTGCCACCAGCAATAGCAGCCAGAATCGCAAAAACACACCATTCAGCAGCAGTAAGTTGACCGCAGCTTGCAACAATATTACCTGAGAGAGACCTTCGGTGTCAAAATGCCGTAACCCAAGCACTGTCGACTTATGCCAGTTCAAGCACTGGCCAACAGATGAGCAAACACATGATGCGCAGATGGTAAACGAAGGGAAACGGACTGTATATGCAGAGAATCCCCCCATGAACCATGGAACCATGGACCTTGCCGTTGGTGGGGAGGCTTGCGTGCCTCAACGATACAGATAGCCGTACCGTAGGTGCAACCACAACGGAGGGGTATCTGTTGAGAGGCCAGACAAACGTGTGGTTCCTGAAGAGGGGCAGCAGCCTTTTCAGTAGTTGCAAGGGCAACAGTCTGGATGATTGACTGATCTGACCTTGTAATATTAACCAAAACGGCCTTGCTGTTGTGGTACTGCGAACGGCTGAAAGCAAGGGGCAACTACAGCCGTAATTTTTCCCGAGGGCATGCAGCTTTACTGTATGGTTAAATGATGATGGCGTCCTCTTGGGTAAAACATTCCGGAGGTAAAATAGTCCCCCATTCGGATCTCCGGGCGGGGACTACTCAAGAGGCAATCGTTATCAGGAGAAAGAAAACTGACATTCTACGGATCGGAGCGTGGAATGTCAGATCCCTTAATCGGGCAGGTAGGTTAGAAAATTTAAAAAGGGAAATGGATAGGTTAAAGTTAGATATAGTGGGAATTAGTGAAGTTCGGTGGCAGGAGGAACAAGACTTCTGGTCAGGTGAATACAGGGTTATAAATACAAAATCAAATAGGGGTAATGCAGGAGTAGGTTTAACAATGAATAAAAAAATAGGCGTGCGGGTAAGCTACTACAATCAGCATAGTGAACGTATTATAGTGGCCAAGATAGACACGAAGCCCATGCCTACTACAGTAGTACAAGTTTATATGCCAACTAGCTCTGCAGATGACGAAGAAATTGAAGAAATGTATGATGAGATAAAAGAAATTATTCAGGTACTGAAGGGAGACGAAAATTTAATAGTCATGGGTGACTGGAATTCGAGAGAAGAAAAGGGAGGGAAGAAAACATAGTAGGTGAATATGGATTGAGGCTAAGAAATGAAAGAGGAAACCGTCTGTTAGAATTTTACACAGAGCATAACTTAATCATAGCTATCACTTGGTTCAAGAATCATAAAAGAAGGTTGTATATATGGAAGAATTCTGGAAATAATAAAAGGTATCACATAGATTATATAATGGTAAGACAGAGATTTAGGAGCTAGGTTTTATTAAATTGTAGGATATTTCCAGGGGCAGATGTGGACTCTGACCACAATCTATTGGTTATGAACTGTAGATTAAAACTGAAGAAATTGCAAAAAGGTGGGAATTTAAAGAGATGGGACCTGGATAAACTGACTAAACCAGAGGTTGTACAGAGTTTCAGGGAGAGCATAAGGAAACAATTGACAGGAATGGGGGAAAGAAATACGGTAGAAGACGAATGGGTAGCTCTGAGAGATGAAGTAGTGAAGGCAGCAGAGGATCAAGTAGGTAAAAAGACGAGGGCTAGTAGAAATCCTTGGGTAACAGAAGAAATATTTGATTTAATTGATGAAAGGAGAAAATATAAAAATGCAGTAAATGAAGCAGGCAAAAAGGAATACAAACGTCCCAAAAATGAGATCGACAGGAATTGCAAAATGGCTAAGCAGGCATGGCTAGAGGACAAATGTAAGGATGTGGAGGCTTATCTCACTAGGGGTAAGATAGATACAGCCTACAGGAAAATTAAAGAGACCTTTGGAGGAAAGAGAGCCACTTGTATGAATATCAAGAGCTCAGATGGAAACCCAGTTCTAAGCAAAGATGGGAAAGCAGAAAGGTGGATGGAGTATATAGAGAGTCTATACAAGGGCGATGTACTTGAGGACAATATTATGGAAATGGAAGAGGATGTAGATGAAGATGAAATGGGAGATACGATACTGCGTGAAAAGTTTGACAGAGCACTGAAAGACCTAAGTCGAAACAAGGCCCCGGGAGTAGACAACATTCCATTGGAACTACCGACAGCCTTGGGAGAGCCAGTCCTGACAAAACTCTACCATCTGGTGAGCAAGATGTATGAGACAGGCGAAATACCCTCAGACTTCAAGAAGAATATCATAATTCCAATCCCAAAGAAAGCAGGTGTTGACAGAAGTGAAAATTACCGAACTATCAGTTTAATAAGTCATGGCTGCAAAATACTAACACGAATTCTTTACAGACGAATGGAAAAACTGGTAGAAGCCGACCTCGGGGAAGATCAGTTTGGATTCCGTAGAAATGTTGGAACACGTGAGGCAATACTGACCTTACGACTTATCTTAGAAAATAGATTAAGGAAAGGCAAACCCACGTTTTTAGCATTTGTAGACTTAGAGCCTTTGACAATGTTGACTGGAATACCCTCTTTCAAATTCTAAAGGTGGCAGGGGTAAAATACAGGAAGCGAAAGGCTATATACAATTTGTACAGAAACCAGATGGCAGTTATAAGAGTGGGGGACGTGAAAGGGAAGCAATGGTTGGGAAGGGAGTGAGACAGGGCTGTAGTCTCCCCCGATGTTATTCAATCTGTATATTGAGCAAGCATTGAAGGAAACAAAAGAAAAATTCGGAGTAGGTATTAAAATCCATGGAGAAGAAATAAAAACTTTGAGGTTTGCCGATGACATTGTAATTCTGTCAGAGACAGCAATGGACTTAGAAGAGCAGTTGAACGGCATGGACAGTGTCTTGAAAGGACGATATAAGATGAACATCAACAAAAGCAAAACAAATATAATGAAATGTAGTCGAATTAAGTCGGGTGATGCTGAGGGAATTAGATTAGGAAATGAGACACTCAAAGTAGTAAAGGAGTTTTGCTATTTGGGGAGCAAAATAACTGATGATGGTCGAAGCAGAGAGGATATAAAATGTAGACTGGCAATGGCAAGGAAAGCGTTTCTGAAGAAGAGAAATTTGTTAACATCGAGTATAGATTTAAGTGTCAGGAAGTCGTTTCTGAAAGTATTTGTATGGAGTGTAGCCATGTATGGAAGTGAAACATGGACAATAAATAGTTTGGACGAGAAGAGAATAGAAGCTTTCAAAATGTGGTGCTACAGAAGAATGTTGAAGATTAGGTGGGTAGATCACGTAACTAATGAGGAGGTATTGAATAGAATTGGGGAGAAGAGAAGTTTGTGGCACAACTTGACTAGAAGAAGGGATCGGTTGGTAGGACATGTCCTGAGGCATCAAGGGATCACAAATTTAGCATTGGAGGGCAGCGTGGATGGTAAAAATCGTAGAGGGAGACCAAGAGATGAATACACTAAGCAGATTCAGAGGGATGTAGGTTGCAGTAGGTACAGGGAGATGAAGGAGCTTGCACAGGATAGATTAGCATGGAGAGCTGCATCAAACCAGTCTCAGGACTGAAGACCACAACAACAATGCAGAGAATCGGTTGTTATAATCATGTGAAGAGAATGTGATGTCCAGCTTCGCATTTGTGTTTCTTTTTGAAACTTTCACACAAAATTAAAATATTGACTTACTTGGTGTCAAATGCCAGCACGGGTTTTGATTTTTCAACCTAGGAACATCTGTCATAATCATGTCAACAATATATACGGAATTTCTACACATTATCTAGATATCTGGTATCAAGAGTGTAAATATATCGGCAATGACGCACTCATAGGCACGTTCTACCGAACACAAGCTAAATTTTTGGACCATTACCTACTTGAGTCGTGTATAAACTGAAACTAACCAAATGACGAGGATGTACTCACACTTGTTTTCGATAAGTTGTAAGAGTAAGCTAACAAATGTTTCAAGCTCTCACCAACACTTGAATATTCGGCACGCACAAACCACAGTTACCCTCCATTAAAAGTGCTGACTCTTACATACTTTCTCGAAAATGATTACAGTGTAAATTATACAGCTCGATTAAACGTAAAATGCGTCGCATTATAAATTTATAAAAGCTTATACACACTGATGACAAAGCCTGATTTACATTGCGCTTAGAGAAATTTAAATTTACTGTTCACAGGAGAAAATTAATTAACGCACATTAGCAAAAAAATGGTTCAAATGGCTCTGAGCACTATGGGACTCAACTGCTGTGGTCATAAGTCCCCTAGAACTTAGAACTACTTAAACCTAACTAACCTAAGGACAGCACACAACACCCAGCCATCACGAGGCAGAGAAAATCCCTGACCCCGCCGGGAATCGAACCCGGGAACCCGGGCGTGGGAAGCGAGAGCACATTAGCAGTGCTGATTAGTTTTCACGTGGGGTATACTGGTTGACGCAGATGCAGAAATGTGTTATGTAGTGTCGTTTATTCTCGATACTGTTTGCCAAGGTAGAAAATAGTTTGATATAGTGATGTTAATTAGTTCTTTTTGTAACTTATGAGAGAGTGTTCTTACACGTTTCAGTTATTTTTTGAATTTTCCGGGCGTGTTTTATAAAAGGAATTTTTTTTCACTTCTGCGAGTTAAAAGATGAAATAACCTATCATCGCTAATTTGTTAACTTTTTACAAAACGCTAGTGCCTGTAACAGTAGGGAGTACCTGATGCACTCTGTATAATTTTCACTTGGACGACCGAACACAGATCGCTTTAGTTCGTTAAATCAAACGCCAAGTGACTCATAATGTGATTCCTCCCCTATCGTTAATGGAGGCTGCTTTGGTAGAGGTTATGGAATGCATCCAGAAAGTCAGGGAACATTATGTTGTGCACCATGTACTCTGTTTGGGGAAAATCAGACTTGGCAGGACTTCATCGTTTGTCGAATTGGACGCATCCAGAGGTAACTGCAGCTCATAAAAACAGTTCAGGGTACCGAATTTGTTTTCGTAGTTTTAAAAACAAAAGATTGACTCTAACCAGGATAGACAGAAAATTGTTCACATAACTTGAACATGAAGTACAATACTGGCTGGTGCAAAGTGATGATGTACTTACAAGTATCCATAATGGTAACTTTTTAATATTCACGGAACTTATCGCTAAATTTAATCCATTTCTTGAATATGAGGAGTCTGGGAAGGGAAAAACTTTATACCTGTCGTTTGCTACATATGGGGAAGTAGCCAATATCACGAGCAAAAGAGTAACTGGAGAAACAGGACAAAAATTACTGCAGCTAAATATTATTCTGCCACTGTTGAGTCAAGCTCTGATATTCCACATAATGATCAGTTAAGCTATATATTGTGTTATGTCGATAAAATGGTATTAGCAGAGGAGTGATTTGTTGAATTTGTCTCCAACCCAAGACATGGTGACCAGCAACTGGCAGATGGAGTACGCCACTTTCTTGAGAGACGTAGATTGGACATAAGAAACTGCAGAAGACAGAGTTTCGACAATGCACCAAATATATCAGGTATTTAGTCTGACTTGCAAGCTAGAATTACAGCCGACTGTCCCCACGCTTGGATATTGCTCGTTCACGCACACAGTGACTTTGTGGATTCAGGGGCAGCAAAAAGCTGTAGCCACACATCTTTTTGTGACATATGTCAAGAAATATTTAATTTTTTCTTTGGTTATAGTCAACAACTGAATAACGTAAAACATTTTTCTGTCCTCTCTATAACTCGATGGTCTGCTAAAGAAGAAGCTTGTACAAGCTTGAACAAAGATGGCGAGGCAATTGTCACAGCAATGTTATCAATCATTGGGAATGAAAGCGAAAAGCCCTTGTCGAAATCGGAAACTAGAGGCATGATGAAGAAACTGTGTTGTTTGAGACATCTTTCATGAATATAATTTTAGGTTCACAGCATGACAGGTACAATGTTGTAAGTAAGCAGTTTCAATCAGGAGACACTGTTCTGAAGTTGTGCAGTTCATTAGTTGGTTTCTTGGAAGGAATGAACATCGGATGTGAAGTTTTCAAGAATCTAGGTTAGAAAAAGTTGAATCCCTTTGTAATATTGCTAAAATTGAACAGTCGGGATAAGAAATGCAATAAGAAAAACCAAAGATTCTACGATAAATATGATTCATACACTGAAGAAAGTAACAGATCAGATGGTATGCAGATACTGTTCCTTTTGATTTTGAATAAATGAACTGAAGAACTCAACAACAGAGTCTCTTCCTACAAGGGCTTCAGTGAACCATTATGTTTTGTCAGACCTGATGAAGCTAAGTCCACTTGAAATCCAGGAAACGTCGTCCAGGCTTCAACAAGTCTACAGTTCAAACTTTGAAGACTCAGCATTTTACTCGAATGTTTACACTTCAGAAGCTACATCTCTATTGCAAAGAATGAAAATGAGTCATGCTGTCTTCCAGAACAGTGCAATGTGCTAAAAGGTTGCAACTTAGAGAATGTGTGCCAAATGTTTACATATTTCTTCAGATATACTTCAGTACTCTTACTTCCAATTGCTCATCAGGAAGGTCATTTTCTGCTGTGAGATGCATAAATAATTATTTAAGGACATCACAAATTCAGGATCGTCTTAGTTATCTTCGAGTGCTTCCTTCTGAATCAGATTTGGCAGTGAAACTGGGCTACGAAAATAAATACTAAACTTGCCTGTAGATGACAGGGCAAGGACAAAAAGACCTTGATATTAAAATAATCAGTGTTTTGCGAGTGGTATTTTTTTAAATGAAATTTAAGTTGGCTGTATTTTTTCTGTTTAATTTTAATAAAAGCACAGTTATGATGTTTGTATTTACATTTATTGTGTGACGCTTTATTAAGTTTACCTATTAGTAATTTTTGTAAAAGAATGGCTTTTGGTTTGCAACTCGTAGTTAAGTCTTACAAAGACAAAAAACAATTTAACATTTAGGCAAACATTAATAAACATCTGTAGTTCATATCTGGTGGGGGAGGGGAGGGTGGCAGCAAAGATTTCTTTCTTCTTTTTTTTTTCAGAAGCGTCAGGAGTTCTAAATACGGGCCTGAGTATCGCAAAAACAGAACTAAGTGAGTTAGATTATTATTAACTTCAATAAAAACTAACAGCTGTTAGTCGTATGAAGTACAATTATCGGCCGACTGCTTGGCTTAGTGGCTCACGTTACGTGAGGCTACATGGATGAACCGCCTTTGCTACAGATCAAGGGAAGCAGTCTGCAGGCTTGTTCCCGAATGTGACTCAGGCTACAGCGAAGTGATGAGTGACGCGGGATTCTCTCATGCATCATTACGAAAAAAAAGATCAATTATATTTATAATAACTCATGATTACACGGGATCTAATGAAAATAGTTATGGTTACAGATGGCTCATAGTTTGCTTTTCTCTTCAGCTACATTGTAGAAACGGCTCCGAATCATATACAGAATATGAAGGAAGACTTTCGCTTACTGCACCTTGTCTTTGTCTTAAAGATCTGTTGTTTAAATTTTATAACCTTATCTTGGTCCTGCAAGATTGGTTCTGTACCATAATCGTCATTTACGCACACAGAATAGTTGGCATTCCTGGTAGCGCCACGGAAAGCTTTCCCATTGGTGGGCTGTTGCTGCAGTTTCCCCCGCTGCCACAATTTCTCGGCTTCTTCCCCCACTCTAACCTCTCCAGACAACAAAGCCAGCGAGACGCTCAGCACGCTAGTCGCTGCGTAGCTGTTTTTGGACTGGCGGTAACCTGGAAGCAGAAGATATTGGAACTCGGACGACTTAATATTCTCGTGAACCCAAAAGCTCTGACGTTATTGGAACTCGGACGACTTAATATTCTCGTGAACCCAAAAGCTCTGACTTCACTGCAGGTAATGCACCGACAGTTTTCGTGTAATACTCTGAATACTTTATTTTGTAGAAAGTACACGGTTTTTTTTTTTCCTAGCATCAGCCAGTTTTGACCCCATGTTACGCAAGTGTCGTTGTAAGATGAAAATTTCCAAAAGCCATTTTGAACGTCCCATAATTTTCATTGGCACTAGCATATATCATAAGTGAAGCCCAAATATCTCGTTATTGATGTTTAGGATTGCAAGTGTGTGTGATTTTTTCTCTGTCATCGGAGATATTCCTCATCTCAGAATTCGTGCTATAAACTAGTGGTTGAAAATTCTCTGCGTGATTCCTAGTACCGTAGTCACTGCGTATTCTCGCATACTATTATACATATTAAAATACTCGCTTTGAGATCGGTGGTAGGGCACGGTCTCAATATCGCTAATGGAAATTAGCACCCCATTGAGAATCGTGTCATTAGACCATGTCATATGACGAAAATGTAAATCGTTAATCACGCATGCCCAAGTATTTTATGCAAGCATGTTTTAGGGTGTTTCAGATAAATTGACGGTAGCATGTGGCGCGGACAAGCTGTTTGTATTGAATTTCAGTTATGAAAGCACGCAACCGTGTGCATGCTTGAGCTTGCGTACCAAGAATAAGAAGGCTTCAGCAAGTGTTCTTGAGTTGTTAGACTGTGTCCGGAGCGTGTATACAGCGAGTAATTTCTGTAGCCGTCATATTCAACGACCTGAAAATATATCCAACCATAGATGTTTATACTGGTAACACATTCGAATTATCTGATGATACGCCAGCAAGAATTACGCCATGTCATATGTTCTCACAATTTAGAGAATCACATGATTTGACCCATAGTAATCAGCAAATAATTTGTAAAGCAATAGTTGCTCTTACTGTTTTATAAATACAGCCAACTATCAAATTCATAACAATGTGAAAATCCTAAAAAGTGCACTCAAAATCTCAAAAACGAGCCCAATATTGCGCCCTCTGTGTAATCGGTAGCTGCAGTTTTTATGCTGTTCGTGTCATTCTGAAAAGTTTTAGCATATAGGTTGTCAAAGAAAAAGCATAGTCTATCAATACATATGGCATTTTCGTGAACAGTTTTCGCCTTTTGTCTCTTTCAAATGTTCAGTGATATGAAAAGTCTTAAAAATTTTGTTTCATCCGATATTCCGCCATTTGTGCCGAAATCGAACCCAGTTAATGTATAACTTTTCATCTACTGTGTAAGTCGAAGCATAATGTCGGTTTGTATGATTTTATTGTTTTCTATCAATGCAGCAAGCAACTTCGACCTTTATTACGTGGAATTCCTGACAGCAGCGCTGAAGATCATGTGACGCAGTCACAGTCGCGTGACTAGCCGTATAAAGTCCAAAGTCGAATACCATTTAAGGATCATGAACACCTTCCGTGTACCATTTGACGATAGTTCTACATTATTTTCTTTGTTAGTAAAGTTAAAAGAAAGAGAAAAAGCAGAATAAAGCCGGACTTTAGCTATAAATGTAGGAACAATAATACAATGTGGCAATCAGATGTGTTGTTTTAGTTTCACATTCACGATTCACTAGACCTATCTTCTATGCTAGTTTCTATTACCAACTACTTTATTGTGTAAATAGTGTTACTGTCTCTGTTGATTCATCATGGACATGGGACATCGGCTGGTCAAGCAAATTATCAGTGAAATTCGCCAACAGCCGCGTAACTTATGATTTACAATTGATTCTGCATATCATATGACAAATTAAAAAATATGTGGAGAGAATTATAAGGACTGCTAATTCGAGGTTTAATGTTTATATGAAACAAATTAATCATCACTAGAACTTTTTATTTTTGTAAATATAGTGACATCACTTCTGAAAATGTATTGTGAATCTGAAGATGAAGAATGCGTGAGCGACCTCTACTCTTCGTTACTTGTGAAACTGAAGGTCGACGTCGCTGTAAGACGATATTTAATAAAGAACTGCAGAGTCCAAAATCCCCTTTAGATACACTTTAACTTTGCTCGAAGAAATTTCATTGAAGCCCAAAAAGGAGAAGTTCTCGGCAATTGTCAATGTTCGATCTAATGAATTATATTATTAACCTATATTTGTAATATGGCTGTAGCCATTTTCTGCCATGTGAATTAGCTTCACTGCGTATACAGTGGTAGATTGACATTCAACTCTGATTTAGGAGTTCTCATTCATACATGAAATACGCAACCCACAAGTGAATACAACAGAAAAATTTGTTAAAATTCCGGCCATTCCTATCAGGAAATTCTTAATTTTATAAAAAAGACATCTCAACTACCAAGAGGTTACACGTAATGCGTCTTAGTTGAGCTTCATCCGATAGTTATAAAATGATAATGCTGTGAGAAAGGTCTCCTGTTACATTTCAGATCTTGGTGACAGATTGCCCCAGTATCTGTGTGCTAGATACAAAGTGCCTGCCATACATGATGCTGAGATATTGCCCTGTTAATCAGTAACTTGTCCTGTCAGATGTCATTCATGAATACTGCGCTGATTATGACACGTGTCCTTTTTTTCTCAGTGTATAACATGTTAACTTAGCAATTAAGTAATTATTTGCAGTAACGCCTAAAATAGGTTTTGGCATATGACTAAATGCGCTTTAGCACTCTCCCAATTCTAAATAACATTTATCTTTATTTCTTTCAAGTAATTTGCTACCAGAACTCCCCTGTGTCCACGTGAACATTTGTCACATGCCAGTCGGCATTGTCTTGCTGGAATGTATAGGTTGTTCATGGATATTTTGAAACAAGTGTATGATTTTGACCTTTAAATCTTTTCTCTGGCTGCTGTTGAGAGCTCCCCCTAAAGTAATAATCGTAGTCGCAATTAGAATCAGCGATGACACACAGGATCGTATTTGTTGTTCTTAGAGTGTAACGCATACTTGGCTACAATTGTGAAGAGTACACGTCGCATGCTATAATTTAATTATTTATTTATTTTGTTTATTTTTATTCATCCAAGGATAATATCGCAATGATATAGGATTTGTCAACGTAATACAACGCCAATCAACAGGATAAAATACAACACACAGAATACATAGCATTCTTTAAGAGGATAGAACAGATAGCCTACAGGGATAGAACAAATGGCCGGCGTAGACTAAGGAACCATCTTGATATTGGCTTTAGCGTTCCAGGAAAGCCACAGGAAACCGAAATCAGCATGGCTGGACAGAGCAGTTCCATCCACTTGAATATGAGATCAGTGTCCTAACAGCTGCACTGACTCATTCGGTAATTTTCTATTGCATAATGTTCCTTCATTTAGACACAAATTGTTTCAGGCAACCTGCAATATCAAACATTGTTTCGCTCTTCACTGTCCACACACTGAGGACTTCTATTTTTGAATCCTCGACTGTTTCCAGTCACTTGCAATGTGAAATATCGTTCTGCTCTTCACTGCCACTCCCACCAATGACTCCTGCACTGAAAAGATGCTTCTGTGTCTCTTGCCTCAATTCTGAACTTCATACTCAACTGTGTGCTGCTGACCACCTGAAAAACTAAGCCAACGGACATTATTGTTATGCATTATACATCTTGATGCATGATCCTTCTGAAAACAGTTAACTTTAACCATGTAGTGAAATGTGAGAAATTGCTACTGTTATCCACTTTCATTGCTATCCACTACTCTGAGTCCTTAAGTAATCATTAAGTGTATAATATGCATTAATTGTGTATAATGTATTACCTGATTTTTAAACAAATGTGTTTTTGTAATCCTTTTTACTTCCATTTTCAATTTATTATACAATTTTATTCCCTGACATAAAATACTTTTTTTTTTGTTTTGTTTTTCCTCAGTAAATGTAACTCCAAATTAGCTTTTGTTCCACGATTTTGCATAGAACTATTAATGCAGTATTTATTAATATTTTCCCTCATATGCACCATATGTACTCACTCACTTAGTGGAGTAAGGATATTTAGTTTTTTAAATCATTCTTTGAAATGAGCTTCACTGTTGCTTCCAGTTATTACTCTTATAGCCTTATACCACAGTTTAAGAACTGTCTCCATGTTTTGTGCCTTCTTCCCGGAAAAGATCCCTATAAGTAAGAACCGGGTATATGTAGGCATAGTACATCACCACAAGACATTGCCTGTTACACACTCATGCTAACATCCTAAGGGATAGCATGCTTATGACTTTTGTTTTGTCAGTATCTTTGCATATTCACTCCATGTTAGCTGAAGTCAATGTTCATTCCTAAAAATTTTGTGTTTGTGCTACACATCATATAGATTTGTTTATATCTTGTTTCCCAAATAAGACTGAAACCAGTCGCTTGCTATTCCTCTTATACCTAATACTTCTAGCTTGCTTAATAGTATTTTATGGTCAACACTATTAGAAGACTTAAATAAGTCTAAGGTAATTCCTGTAACACAATCATCCCAATACTGCACGTCTTTCACTTCTGAAACCAAATGGCATTTCATGAAAGAGGTTGGTATTTATTGATGTAACTTAACAGTCTCTCTGCCGATATTGCTTCAGTTGTTTTTGAGACTGGAGACAGCAGTGAAACTGGACACCTGAAGTGAACGATTCATTTATTATGTTTGTTAATGGGGCATGTTGCTATATATGCATGCCTTCTGAACAGAGACAGGGTCCTCATCTACGCCTGCTGATGTATTATCTTTTAGTTGTTGTACAGTCCCCCTAACTTCAAGCTCTGATCTGGGAAACAACATCATTGTGCTTGCCATGTAAGTCATTGTGCCACATGTGCTTTAGGAAGAGTTTGCTGCAGCATCTGTGCAATATCAAAGAAATAAACATTTACAAAATTAGCCAATTCCTGAGGACTTGTTATTATTCTATCCCCATCCTTGATTTTTATGATGTTATACTTGTATCTACCTTTACCAGTTTCTTGTTTTATAACCTTCCACAGCACTTTGCTTTTATTTTTTGCAATATATGTTAATGTGTCACTGCATGAATATTTTTCTTTTTTTTGCCACAAACAGTACCCTCCTATATGTTTTTTGTGCGTCTGATAGTACTCAAGGAACTGTGGATTAGTACAGCACTTTTGCAAAGAACTGAGAAATGTAAGTGCTTCTGACTTCTTTCTAACACCCACACCTATCTATTTGGTTTCTTTAGCTGCAGCAGTAGGAATGGCTACTTTCGGGAATGACACCTCAAAAGTAATTTAAACAGTGTGCAAAATTACAGAACTCAGCATCTACATTGCTTTCCATATAAACATCATTCCAGGTTTTATTTGCTAATGCCCTGGAAAGAGTGTGTATCTTATGATCTGAGAAAATCATTTTGAAGGCCTGCAGTTTTGCAGGCTTCACAGAGCCTGTCTTTAGCTTCAGTGTCTGGCAATAATAATACAAAATGACAAGATCTCTTATAAGTACTTTACAGTTTTCCCTGTCAATGTCCATAAGTACATGGTCTAAAATTGGAACTGAACTTTTTGAACCCTCATAGCAATGTTTAAACATTTGTGTGTGCCCCTCCTGTTATTGATATATAAGCCCCCACCCTTTAAGGTAGACCGATAGTAGCAACTTGCACATTCATACTATGGTAGCACTATATGCAGCAGTTCATCGTCTCTACACCAGCACTCTCTAATGCACATTACTGTGCTGCTCAAAGACGGTGATTCAGCTTCAAGCTGGTGTACTTTATTTTTAATGGCCTGTAAATGATATAATAATAAATAATTCTGAACGAATTTTTGTGGTGCTTGACACTCCAGTGTGGTACGTTCTGTTTCTTGCATACATGGTGCATAAGTCTCTTGAGGTTTTAGGAGAGGGGAGCTTGTTGTCGTCGTTTGTCCTTAAAAAAAAAATCAAAGTTCTCCTACCCATGACAACAGGTACTTGACCATGTGTGGCCCCACATGCACCCTCTATATTCTAACTAATCAAATCCACCAACCTCTCTTTCCCAATCATGTTGAGGTCAGACCATGCCATTCATGCTTGCCATACCAGCAATTGTCGGTGTGCAGATGACAGAAATATGTGCCAGCACCCATCGCAGCATGAGTTACCCACCTATACACATGACGTGAAACAACAGTAGTTCAATATACACCGAATACTGATTTTATATTATACAAAAGGATTCGTATACCATACACAATTTTATATTTGAAAGTGTTTGTACCACTACATCCTCATGTATTCTGTTACGCCTAAAATATTTGAAGCTGGCGTAATTTGATATCTTATTTCTAAATGTCCTTCAAAATTTAATGACCGCCTGCGTAATCTAGTGGTTAGCAGCCCTGGCTAGCGACATAGATGCCTTGGGTTGAATCCCAATAAACACCCGATATTTTATGTGGGTGAGAAGTCTGGTATGCCATTCAGACTTATGAGATCAACTGAAAAACTGTTTGAATCAACAAACTGCGGAAATAGCACTGAACTGGCGTCAAATAGAGAGGTGCGCAGCAGAGAGTAATTCATACGACATTCATTCACTAGTTATGGTCCTGGAAAAGTTAGTAGTAAATCATATCTAATGTATTTTGTAGCGTTATTTAAGTTCCAGTTTACAGTTTATAGTCGCAGCTTTACCATTAGGGCTTAGGCCCAACGTTGTTGTTACGAAAGGATCTTCATTCCGATGCCACAACGCCAGAAACGCGTATCTGCGAATTTTGTTGACTGATTTTGTTTATGATATCACAATGAAGCAACTCACTCGTTCAACACAAACTATTTTTAAAGATCATCTTGAAGGTAAACGCTAGTTGATCCTCGAAAGCTAGTTTACAAAGTTTCATAACCGAATGTCAAGTGAAGAATCTACAGATGTTTTTCAGCCCCCACCATGTTACTCCCGCAGATTTCGTGAAGACAGGATTAGACTAATTACAGCACTCAAAGGGATATTTAAGAAGTCATTCTTCACGCGCTCCATACGCGTTTGGAACGGGAAGAAACCCAAAAGCCGCGTCTGCACCGGACTCGCCGCGCACAAATGCGCGCCGCAGAGCAGCGCAAAACGCAGCAGTATTCGTAGGTGTGCAGCAGCGTTTCAGTGTGCGCCCTCGCTTGCTCGTCTCAATAAAAATTGAAATCGCGGAACGCCATCCAAACACAGCCGCGCACGAACAAAGCAGTTCCTTTGATTTACGGACGCTGCGCGGGACTTGTCCGTTGTTGAGCTGAGCGGCGCGGTTTAACGTCCACACCGGACGCGCCACACTGCGCCAAACCTCTTTTCTTGGTTTGGCGCGGCGCAGCGCGGTGCGGCCGGTGTGAACGAGGTTTTACATGTGGTATCGTGATAAGTAGCCTCTGCCATACACTTCACCACGGTTTGCAGAGCATGTATGTAAATTCAGAATCTAACAAACCTCACATATACGTGTTTCTGGTTTGTTGAATCACAATGAAGATCATTAAATAACAACCTAAGCTCTCGTAATGAAGCTATGACATCGAAATGTACATTGGTATACAGGGTGTATACGACCCGGGACAACCGGGAGATCCGGGAAAAACCCGGGAATTTTTTCATGCGGGAGAAAACCGGGAAAAACCCGGGAATTTTTTAGAATTCCGGGATTTTTTGTTTTAGTTTTCAGTTAAATTTTTGTTATTTTGACTGGTACGAAATAATATTCAAACAAAGGATATTACTGTATCCCGCTACTGCAGAATAACACTGCAGCAATAATACATGAACGAGAGAAATAAACTTTAAAAAATGGTTCAAATGGCTCTGAGCACTATGGGACTTAACATCTAAGGTCATCAGTCCCCTATAACTTAGAACTACTTAAACCTAACTAACCTAAGGACATCACACACATCCATGCCCGAGACAGGATTCGAACCTGCGACCGTAGCGGTCTCGCGGTTCGGGACTGAAGCGCCTAGAACCGCTCGGTCACCGCGGCCGGCCAAAGAAACTAAAATAAAACTTCAGTTGCAAAGGAAATGCGCCATGTACAACAACAAAACACAGTGCTCATACAAGCATCTGCCAGCAGCAAAATGTGTCATAGGCTTTAGGAAGACTATGCAATGCTTTATAACAACAAATTGCTTCCGATGAGGGTGACGTCTCAACTGTTTACATTAGATTCGTGTGAGCAGTTGCGTGCGGGCCCATGCGCATGCGCAGTTGAGTCGCGCATGAGTAGTACCTTCTCCCGCTTCTGGCTACAAAAGTGTGGCTGTTAGCTGTATAAGCAGTAGCAGCAAGATGCTACTCGGAAAAAATTTACTGTCGCTCACAAGCTGCCATATTCACTGGGAGCGAACCGGGGTATCTGCCCCGGGCGGCAATTTCAGTCAAGCATTAATCGCCTTGCAGAACAGTGAAGTTATTTTTGTCGGTTTGCTAAAGAAATGTGGTTTTCATTAATCTTTTCCGTTGATGCAGTCAATTTATTTGTAACGAAATGTTTAATATCACACTATTGGCTAGTTTCAACTGTTCTCTGCGTTTCAAAAGAGCATGTTTTCTTCTTCTTGCAAGTATGGCATATGCCATAATAAAGAACCAAAAATGAAATAATACAGTACTGGTACACCAAGAAAATTTACAACGGAACCTGGACGTACGAACGTGCACTTTAAACCGAAAATGCACGTTATTATAGTTCATGAAGTTCCGATGATCTAGGAATATCCTCTGATGTCTTGTTTTTTTAATGACACAACGCAAGATCTTTTAATGTTTTACACGTACGAACATACGGGCTTCTTGCGTCATTGTAGCTGCGCAAGCGCTGTGACGCCTATTATCTGGCGCTCTCTGGCAACTGCTGAAACGAACCTCTTTCTAACAGGTCGCGGGAAAATATTGCGAATGATTGATTGAAAAGCGTTACTTTCAAAGTAAATTTCCTTTTACGCAAGATGAACTATGTGCGATGAATTTCTTTAATCACAGAGCGTTTGACTCTAATTAAAAAATCAACTCTTTGAGGATAACCATTTAGAAAAATTTCGAGCCCAGAAGATCAGACATTTATGTCGTTATTAAAAATTGCACTGTCACATTTGTGTAATGTATCTTGAAGTGTGACACGCGCAAAGAAGATCAACGTTGTACGTGAAAGTTTAGATTCTGTTGCAGCTTATTAATCGTTGATACCAATATTGTATGTGAAAGCTTTGCTTTTCTTGTAGCAACACTATGTATATTAATTTAAACCATTAACTTTTCCTATTTGTGTGTACGTGCTACTTAACAGTGATTATGCTATAGGCTGACTACATGACGTGTCCTATGCTTTTGAATATCCGCTGTATCGGCTGGCAAGATCACGTGACGTGAGCTACGACTGGGTTACAAAAGCGCGTTGCAATCTCGATAAACGGATAAGTTTTACAGTTCCGAGGTAAAGGATACTGTCACTTAACACGGAAAAAGTGTATTTTCACCCGGGAGAAAGTGTATTTTTAACCGGAAAATCCGGGAGAAATCTGGGATTTTTTTTCCTTGTCCATGTATACACCCTGGTATAGGAAAAACGCTATAAAAGGCAGTAAGTGGATTTTCATTTATTGCACTGCCTCGGGTTGCCATGACTAGCTACTATGGTTACTATGAAAAAAGGTATTCCAATGTAGATTATTTGGCATTTGACAGCAGGCTGGCCTGCCCCCACCAGCAATACACGAGTGGGGGACTGGCAATGTCGGCTCCCACTATGTTGCTGCTTCCGCTACACAAAGCACTGCGCTTCCCATTTCTTAAGCGAGAAACTTTTCTGGACGCGAAAATTTCACTTATCTCCAGGAAAAATACGACATTAATTAAAACTGAGTACAGGTTTTTGACACGCTTAGAGACTATAGAGACCTATACCATACGTGAATTTAAGATTTTTTGCGCGATTTGTGTAGAGCATTAAGAGTAAAACGATTTTATATCGCTGCATAGAGCGAAGCGCTGTGGTTGTTGCCTGCAGGCAATACTCACCGTGACAACTTCGCATCTTCTTACATTAAACGTCACATACCAAATAATTTAAATTATGCTATAACTGCGGTCTCAGAGAGAAAGAAGCAATACTTAAATAAACGAAAATAATGTGTCCGAATCTATAAACGTTTAATCATATGTAGCATTTGTACCCTGTTTTTAGGGTTATTCCTTGTTGTTGTCACAGTTTTATTCCAGTAGCGCATTCAGTACATTAAGACTCTCGAATAAACGAGAATATTCCCACCACACCAGTCGCAGTCAGTGAGCGTAAACATCTTGTATGGACGTGTTCTTGTGTGAAAATATTTTTGATTTATCGTGAGATGAGTAAGAGGGCGCAGACCATGGAAGATGTGATTCTGTTACCAACACCCTGAGCGAGATCGCCTGTCTTCCGGTATTCGGAGCTGCTGACGCACGGTAATTCATCGGCCGCTTTATGTAGTCGTAACGTCGGGTGTCCATTCTTCTCACCTCTCTCAGGTATTCGTATTCTCGAAAGGAATTATTCATTTCTTTTTTTACCCCTCACCACAGGCGAATTCGTCTTGTTATTTTTAACGACACCTTCATGAGTATTGCAAATGTGTTCTGCAGGTTTCATAAAGAAATAACAAAAGTGCACTGAAGAGATTTACAGGAAACTCGAGTCATCAGATCTGTACGATCGCTCTCAAACCAAATGTTTGTGTTCCACTATTTGAAACTGTGGAAAGCCTATACCTTACCCCTTTTATGGATTTTATAGAAGAACCGTGTAGTAGTTAGCTTCTTCAGAGCATTTCAAGGAGCCAGGTGGTGCAGTGGTTAAAGGTGTACCCTGTGAAGGCCATGGGGACGCAGCGTTTGATACATTTTTCCTAGTTCCGCTCTAAAAATTTTTCTTCGTTGAAGATCATAGAGGTTACTTTTCTTCACATCCATCCATAGTCCATGAAAGAATAAATGCTTCATTCGTACGCAGTTCACAGGTAGATTCTGTCCCAAATTTCCGAAAGACGTTCAACTGTATACATTGCCGACTCATAACCTAGGTATGAACATGCCAACACGCGTTCAGTTAGAGCTTCTTTGAGTAATATAACCCAGCGCATTAAACTGTACGACGATTGTTCAACATCTGGCGTGTTCCAAGGAAGCGTCATTGTTTTAGTTTTCGCAAACAATTAATTAGGTAGGACCAGCAGCATTGTCAGATGGTTTCTTGCTAAATTGTTGTCTGCATGAAAGTATCGTCGTTGGATAATCGTAACGAATTACAAAAATAATTGGCCAAATTTTCCATTTGTTGTAATGAATGGCAGCTCACTTTATATGTGCATAAATATAAAATAGTGCGTATAACAAACGTAAAGGCCCCTATAGTATCCGATTACAGTGTTAATGGGAACATGTGGAGCACGTTGCATCGTTTAAATGTTGGTGGATAATACCACAGGGGACATGTGCATTCTGATATTGGTTGGTTGGTTGGTTGTTTTGGGGAAGGAGACCAGACAACGAGGTCATCGGTCTAATCGGATTAGAGAAGGATGGGGAAGGAAGTCGGCCGTGCCGTGTCAAATGAACCATCCCGGAATTTGCCTGGAGCGATTTAGGGAAATCACGGAAAACCTAAATCAGGATGACCGGACGCGGGATTGAACCGTCGTCCTCCCGAATGCGCATTCTGATACTGCAAAAATATAGTCAATTAAGGAAATAAGATTTGGAGAAAATATTGTGCAGAGTTTCAAAGGGGGCATTAGGCAACGGCTGACTGTAACAGGCGAAGGACTGCAACAGAAGTTGGATGGATAACTTTGAAATACCGAATTGTGAGGCAGCAGAGATAAACCTACAAAAGGAGGCGAGACGAAGTAGAAATCCTTGTATAACACAGAATAGCTGTACCTTTTTTTAAACTGAAGTCAGCTGATAGTTATACCTGTTTAAAGGAAGCCCCTCTAACTAAGGGCTCACCTTCATATGACGTCATGTTTCAAAGCAGAGAAGGAATTAGCATATTTCATCAAAATATAAGAGGTATTAGAGATAACGTTAGTGAACTTCTTATAGATGTTGACTCTCAAATTATTGGTATGTCGGAGCACGACTTTAATAATTTGGCAACTCAGAGGCTTTCTTTACCAGGATACAGATCAGTTGGCTGTTTTTCAAGGAGTTCCTTGCGGGATGCGGGAGTGGCTATGCACGTAAAACACAGTATTCTGTTTGAGTACATAGACGTATCACTACTCTGCAATAAATTTCAATGTTGTGCTGGTGCAGTTGAATTTAATAAAACTAAACTTCTAATTTTTGTTGTTTATAGGTCCCCTAACTCTGACTTCAGAGAAGTTCTGCTCAATTTAGAGAGGGTCCTTCATTCACTTTGTAGGAAGTACTAAAAATTAGTTGTATATGGTGACTTCAATATAAATGTTGTATATGATGGAGCAAGAAAAAGGATGTTAGTAGATCCCCTAAATTCATATGATCTGATGCAGACTATGTTTTTCCAACTAGGGTGCAGGGGAACAGTAGCAGAGCCATAGACAATATTTTTATTAATTTTTCATTACTAGATGGGCATTCTGTTAGTAAGAGGGTGAATGGCCTTTCAGGCCATGACACACAAATTTTAACACTAAAGGGCTTTTGTATTCAAACAAATGTCACATATAATTACAAACTATGTAGGAAAGTTAATCCAACAGCAATAGAGAGTTTTTAAACCTTCTCAAGGAACAAGAGTGGCAGGATGATAACATAGATGATAAATATAATGCTTTCCTTAACACATTTCTCATGCTCTTTGAGAGTTGCCATCCATTAGAGCGTTCTAAACGGGGTACTAGCAGTAATAGGCTGCCCAGGTGGCTGACTAGTGGGATAAGAGTATAATGTAGAACAAAGCGGGAATTATATCAATATGTTAGAAGTAGTCACAATCAAGCTACAGTAGCCCACTACAAACAGTACTGTAAGGCGCTCAAAATGTTATTAGGAAGGCAAAGAGTATGTGGTATGCAAATAGAATAGTTAATTCACAGGATAAAATTAAAACCATATGGTCAGTTGTGAAGGAAGTGTCTGGTAAGCAGCACAAGGTCGACGATATAAAGCCAGTTCGTAGCAAAAATATATCACAAAATATTGCTCCAGAAGCTGGACCATTACGGAATACAGGGAGTAGCTCACAGTCTGTTCACCTCTTACTTTATCAACAGAAAGAAAAGGTCATTATTCACAGTGTTGAGAATGACCGTGATGTGGGGTCTGAGTGGGGTTCGGTCAAGTGGGGGGGTGCTCCAGGGATCAGTGTTGAGGTCACTCATGTTCCTTATTTATACAAATACACTCCTGGAAATGGAAAAAAGAACACATTGACACCGGTGTGTCAGACCCACCATACTTGCTCCGGACACTGCGAGAGGGCTGTACAAGCAATGATCACACGCACGGCACAGCGGACACACCAGGAACCGCGGAGTTGGCCGTCGAATGGCGCTAGCTGCGCAGCATTTGTGCACCGCCGCCGTCAGTGTCAGCCAGTTTGCCGTGGCATACGGAGCTCCATCGCAGTCTTTAACACTGGTAGCATGCCGCGACAGCGTGGACGTGAACCGTATGTGCAGTTGACGGACTTTGAGCGAGGGCGTATAGTGGGCATGCGGGAGGCCGGGTGGACGTACCGCCGAATTGCTCAACACGTGGGGCGTGAGGTCTCCACAGTACATCGATGTTGTCGCCAGTGGTCGGCGGAAGGTGCACGTGCCCGTCGACCTGGGACCGGACCGCAGCGACGCACGGATGCACGCCAAGACCGTAGGATCCTACGCAGTGCCGTAGGGGACCGCACCGCCACTTCCCAGCAAATTAGGGACACTGTTGCTCCTGGGGTATCGGCGAGGACCATTCGCAACCGTCTCCATGAAGCTGGGCTACGGTCCCGCACACCGTTAGGCCGTCTTCCGCTCACGCCCCAACATCGTGCAGCCCGCCTCCAGTGGTGTCGCGACAGGCGTGAATGGAGGGACGAATGGAGACGTGTCGTCTTCAGCGATGAGAGTCGCTTCTGCCTTGGTGCCAATGATGGTCGTATGCGTGTTTGGCGCCGTGCAGGTGAGCGCCACAATCAGGACTGCATACGACCGAGGCACACAGGGCCAACACCCGGCATCATGGTGTGGGGAGCGATTTCCTACACTGGCCGTACACCACTGGTGATCGTCGAGGGGACACTGAATAGTGCACGGTACATTCAAACCGTCATCGAACCCATCGTTCTACCATTCCTAGACCGGCAAGGGAACTTGCTGTTCCAACAGGACAATGCAATCCCGTGCCACCCAACGTGCTCTAGAAGGTGTAAGTCAACTACCCTGGCCAGCAAGATCTCCGGATCTGTCCCCCATTGAGCATGTTTGGGACTGGATGAAGCGTCGTCTCACGCGGTCTGCACGTCCAGCACGAACGCTGGTCCAACTGAGGCGCCAGGTGGAAATGGCATGGCAAGCCGTTCCACAGGACTACATCCAGCATCTCCACGATCGTCTACATGGGAGAATAGCAGCCTGCATTGCTGCGAAAGGTGGATATACACTTTAGTAGTGCCGACATTGTGCATGCTCTGTTGCCTGTGTCTATGTGCCTGTGGTTCTGTCAGTGTGATCATGTGATGTATCTGACCCCAGGAATGTGTCAATAAAGTTTCCCCTTCCTGGGACAATGAATTCACGGTGTTCTTATTTCAATTTCCAGGAGTGTATATGCCGTCTAGCATTACGAGTAACCCTAAAATATTTCTGTTTGCTGATGACACTAGCTTGGTAGTAAAGGATGTTGTGTGCAACATTGGCTCGGTTACAAGTAGTGTACTTGATGAAATAAGTTCATGGCTTGTATAAAATAAAACGACGCTAAATCGCAGTAAGACTCAGTTTTTACAGTTTCTAAGACATAATTAAACAAAACCTGACGTTTTATTTTCGCAGAATGGGCATATGATTAGTGAAACAGAACAGTTAAAATTTCTAGGTCTTCAGATATGTAGTAAACTGTCGTGGAAAGCCCACATTCAGATCTTGTTCAAAAACTTAATGCTGCCATTTTTACTATTCCAAAGGTATCTGAAGTGAGTGATGGTTCGACACGAAAATTAGTCTAGTTTGCTTATTTTCATTCGCTTATGTCGTATGGTATTATATTTTGAGGTAACTCTTCTCATTCTAAAAGGATATTTTTGGCAAAGAAACGGACGGTTCGGGCAATAAGCGGTGTAAGTTCGCGTAACTCTTGTCGACCATTGTTCACTAATATGGGTATTTTGACAATGGACTCTCAATATGTATATTATTCACTGTCATTTCTTATTAACAATATCAGCTTATTCCCAAGAATAAGCAACTTTCACTCAGATGATACTCGGCAGAAATCAAACCTGCATTACGATCGGACTTCTCTAACTCTTGTGCAGTATACTGCTGAATCCATTTTCAATAAGCTACCACTCGGATTCAAAAATCTTAGAAGTAATTCACCCGCTTTCAAATCGAAACTGAAGAGTTTCCTCATGGGTCAATCCTTCTATTCTGTCGAGGTGTTCCTTGAAAAATTAAGATGATTCTTGTTGTATTGTTGATTGCGTTTACTTAAACTGATGGACTGACTTTTTCTGAGTTCATAAACATTTTATTTTCATTTGTTATTACTTTTATGTTGTAATTCATGTACTGACACTACCGTAACCTTGAAGATTTGCTCCTCAATTTGGTCCTATGGCACACGACGTGTAAATAAATAAATAAAGATGTTAAATTAAATAGATGAAAGCATAAAACATAATGCAGAAAATAAAGTAGGCATTAGACGATACAAACACTTAAGAAATGAGAATCTCAGGAAGTGGAAAGTGACAAAGATGACAGAGAAAATCAAAACTATAGAAGTGTAGAAAATTAGATAACGCTTATAGAAAAATTAAAAGAACTGGAGAAATTGAAAAGTTGTTGTAGGAACATTAAGAGCTCCGATGGCGCGCCAGGACTAAACAAAGAAGAAAAGGCTGGAAAGTCGAAAGAATTTACACCTTGGTTGTTGTAATATTAATTCCGATGACTGAACTGCCTTATGGTGTGTGCTATCGGCTTATCCCCCCCCACCCCCTTTTCTTTTTTATTTTATTTAATTTTTTTTGTCAAGCTGTTCTGTAGAGCTCATTTCCTCCGATTCATTCCAGCACCTCTTCATTAGTTATGCCCTTGTGTGAACTGTTTATCGTCCACGTCTCACTCGTATATTATGAGACTACATTCATAACGGACTTGCTAACACTCAAATATATGTTCGATGTTAACATTTTTCTCTGTTTCAGATCAGCTTTTCTTTCTATTGTAAGTCTGAATTTTATATCCTGCCACCTTTATTTCTTTTCTTTTCTTTTTGCTGCCCAAACAACAAAAGCAAAATTCTTTTGTTATTTAGTGTCTTATTTCATAAACTATTTCCCTCGCCATCGCTTCATTTAATTCGACTACGCTCCGCTTTACTTTTGTAGATGTTCATATTACAACCTCTATTCCATGCAACTGACCTAACAATTCTTTTGACGTCCCTCCCACAATGGAAATGTAATCCACACACCTCAAAGTTTTTACTTTTTTGAACTTCGATTTCCCTTACTGCTTGCTCAATATAAAAACTGAATAACATGGCGGGGAGGGGGGGGGGGGGGGAAGGTTATCTCTCTGACTCACTGCTTAATCCTATAACCTTATGTTTGCTTTTCTTCGATCTATCATTTAAGATACGTCGTAGGTTCAGTATGGTTTCGTGTGTATAGGCATCCATCTGAAATCCAAACTGATCGTTCCACAAGTCGCTTCTTACCAGTCGCAACATTCCTCTGTAAATAATTCGGTTTAGTGTCTTGTAACATTGATTTATAAAACTGACGATTCGGCAATATTCATACGTGTCATCCAAGACACCTTTGAAATTTATATAATTATAGTCTTCTTGAAGTCCGTGAGTGTTTCGCCTATTCATATATCTTACACATCAGGTGTAATAGTATTGTCATTGTTGGTTCTCTCAAAGATCTTAATACTTCTGGGGGGATGTCGCCAACACCATTTGCCTTGTTTCGACTTAGATCTGTCAATGCTCTTTCGACTTCTCGCAATTTTGTATCCAGTCACTTCTACATCCACTTCCACTTTTTTTTCCATAATGTTGTCTTCAAGTTCATTTCATTTGCATGGCCCATCTGTACATTCCTACCAGGTTAAAGCCAGCTCTTCTGTGCTTAGTACTGGACTTACATTTGATATTCATCCAGCTACGTTTCTTTCTCCAAAAGTTTATTTAGTTTCCCTGTAGATGACATTCCGTTTCCATTGAGGAGGAGGAGGGTATTAGTGTTTAACGTCCCGTCGACAACGAGGTCATTAGAGACGGCCTTTCCAATAGTCACGCATTCTCAGCGGCTATATATACCAAAAAAACCTAATTATAGTATTATGAAAAGAGAGACGAGCCGGCTGAAGATGAGGTGAGCGAGGAAAATTTGACAACGTACAGAAAAACTTAAGTCGAAGGAAATCACCTGGAATACCTGACATTCCGTCAGAATTGTTAAAATCGTTGATAGAGCTAACCTTCACCATAATGTTCCACTTACACACAGCATCTATGAGACAGATGTAGTACTGTGTCTTGAAAAGAGGTTATAATATGATCACATAACTATAGCAACGATAATGTAGCTCACAAAGGAATTTTCCGAATGGAACAGAAATAGCTAGATGTGATGCACGTATACAGACAAACAAATGATTATGATCTCCCTTACATGGAAGTGAAAAATCGACAATAAACATGTCTGCTTTTAACTAAGAAAATAAATAGTTGGTACTAAAATGGATGATGTCATCTAGGTGTTGAATCAAGAGTATTACATAACAGATCCCAGTAGAAAAATAATGGAACACAATTCTCGTTATATTTTGAGTGTAGTACCTGTAGTGGACTGCCTGCGAGGCTTTTACTAAATATCACCAACAAAGAATGGTTTATTGCGTAAGGTCCTCTCCATTCATTATAAATGGGTTGCATCTCCATTCGTAGTATTATCCTTGTTTCAGTAGTGTTTAAAACAGCGGCAGGTGCACATTGACTAAAATTATGACACCTTTTGTGCAAAATATGCGGTACAATGTGTCCACCCAAATCTGATGCTTTAATGTTCTAGCTAATAAGTAACTGTGAAAACTTAGTATCACCAGTTATTTGGAAACATGGTGGAGAGTGAAGCTACCGTTGGAGACAATTGTGGCACGCAGATGTGACACCCCTGAGTACCGAGCGCCGTGAGTATCAGCGGGGCGTGGGCGCAGAGACGCTGCCGCCTTCCGGTGGCCGTTGAGAACGGCTGTGCTTTGAGTCTTTCCGCGGACGGCTATTTTTTTCAGTCGCGCCACAGCTTAGCAGACAATTTCACTTCCGACCTCAAGGTCCGTCCCCTTCCCACTGTCCTGCCGACTTTAGATCTCAGAACTGTGTCTTTGTTAAATTATAACACTCTCCTACGCAAATGGGATAAACGCAGTAGCCCATAGAGTAGTATCGACTTGAACCTGCACCCTTAGCAGAACTCCGAAAGCTGCGCATAATTCCCCCCCCCCCCCCCCCCCCCGCCCTCCCGTCCCAGAAAACTACCTTTCTGCTGTTTTTCCTACACAGATAGAGGAAATTTTGTAGTTTTTCAGGTAAATTTAATAAAACTGAAGCGTTATCGAAAAATATTACTCAGTACTTCACACAAATTATATAAGTCATTGTAGTAAATAAATTACAAATAGTATAATCATTCCAAAGAAATTGAAAGTAAAACAAACTTATCTCTTATTTAATGGTTATGGCAGCGTCTGTATTTTAGTACGATGTATAATAAAAACAGATTTTTATTTCCATTTCCTTGCCTTGAGCGAAGGAGGCTCATTGATTATAACTCGTGTAAAATTTAGGAGTTGCGTCGTATTCTGTTGTCAAGGTAGATAGTAGATGCAGCTCTCTTTGTTTTCGTAGCAGCTTGCCATCACAGTTATTGAACCATGATGTCTGTTTGCTATGTCTTACAACCTTGCTCATCACACATAGGTCTGAGGCATATTGTTCAGTGCTATTGAATTTTATTAATTTGTGCTTCCCCTCGTTGTCCTAGGCGTGAAATATTCGATGTTGACTGCTCAGGTACTGTGCAATTTGCGACCAATAACTCCTGTCTCTTATATCTGTTCACGTCTGCACATTAATGTACGAACAGAAATCCCATACATAAAAGGAATTCACTCGAAAGTGTAACACCAGTCCACACAATTAGGACACTAGTTCCTAGCCAAGAGTCATCGACAGAACAAGCACTAATAAACCAGAGCCCTTGAAAGAATACTAAGTGTTGTACCAGCGTTCGTAGTTGTTGAGTCTATCCAGCAGGTCGCGATGGTAAACGGAATCGGCGTAGTACAGTGATAGTGCTGATGCTGCCGTGTTGGCCTCCCGTTATCCCACGTACGAGGCTCTTGGCCACGCCCATATGATAGTGTGTGGCCTATGATGGCGGCGCCGTGGGTCTTTGTGGCTGCGTGGCGAAAGACTGTCTCCAGCTACATGAGATCCGCTGCCTCCAGTATAAATTTCGGGTAGTAGGAATTCTTGCCGTTCTGTAAGGTTCGCGGGTTGCGACAGGTCTCTGTGGGTGTAATGACTTTTACGATAAGCAAATGCCCGAAGTACTCTTACTTTCTCTTCAAAAAAACTTGCATTATCAAACACACACTTTGGGCCTGATTCTCGTAAGTGAGAAAATATCGCAAGCAAATTTTCCAATGCTCTGCTTTGTTGTAACCTGTTTTAACGACAAGGCGACAAGGTAATTTCTGCAACATGGAATTGGTGTTGTACTTTACTCAAGATAACGTTGGAAAGTAGATGTTTGTACATGCCGAAGGGCATATTCATTACCAATATGTTTTGTGATTCCTCGCTCATTGACAACGGCAGGTGGGCATCTAAATTTTACAGCAGTTCTTCTGCTCTGGTTATCAGTTATGATAGGTGAGCATTTATAGTTGATTTGAAATCCCCACACAGTCTCAATGATCCACTTGATTTCTTGATTAGCACTATTGGTGTAGTCCAGTTACTTAATGTCGCACGTTCGGTTACTCCGAAACTATGTAGGCGATCAAGTTTTGTTTTAATTGTGTTACTGCAGTTGGAACTGGGTGCGGCTATAGAATTTAGGTGTTGCTGCAGGTTTTAAAATGATACGCGCCGTGAAATTGTTAGTACACGCCGAGCCTGATGAGGATAACGACTTGAATTCTTTATGCAACTTTTCTAGGGCCCTGAATCGAGCATCCTATTGATTAAACTTGCTGCGTCCTGCACAGTGAATCCAAAAGTTGTAAATGATACGAAACGAGAAATAGTTGTTATTCCGTTATTAACCATTACCAGAAAGGAATTTCGCAGGTCACTAGTTTGTACTTTGTATCAGCAGTGGGTATTCTCATGACTGAAACTCTCTGCTTTCTGTACGATACCAAACGATGGTTAGCTTGGGGTAATGGTGAGGAGCAGATTCGATAACAAATTTCCAAGCTGCAGCACTGTTGTCGACTAAGAAAGACACTGGGTGTTAGTTTATAGTTAGATTCATTGACATTTTGTAGGGGTATTCGAACCTTAGTAATATGGCTTCTTGCGTGTTAATGTCTATTTTGCTAGCTGAATCTTCTGAGAACTTTCTTGCTTGCTATTGCACACAACTGCTAAATTGCCTCTTTGCCACAGCACTTAAACACGGCATTGCGCGAAAGACAGGTACATGTCATGCAACAAAAGCACGAATGCAAGAAAGAACTGCGCGGCTGTGCAGGAGTGTGCACGTTGTTCACTGACTGCACTGTTTTCCAAGGAGCAAATTAGTTTCAGTTTGCTTCCACGGTGTTTGCTTGTTCCACGCTCGTTGTCGCCTGGAGTCTGGCGATATTTTCCCACCGTGCTAGTATTTGAACTTTCCAAGATGAATGTCATGATTTACACATTTTTGCTATTTCTTGGAATTGATCTATTTGTGTGCTGTCCCTTTAAGCGAATTCTACTACCCGAGCTACACTACTGGCCATTAAAATTGTTACACCAAGAATAAATGCAGATGATAATTGGGTATTCATTGGACAAATATATTATACTAGAACTGACATGTGATTACATTTTCACGCAATTTGGGTGCATAGATCCTGAGAAATCAGTACCCAGAACAACCACCTCTGGCCGTAATAACGGCCTTGATACGCCTGGGCATTGATTCAAACAGAGCTTGGATGGCGTGTACAGGTACAGCTGCCCATGTAGCTTTAACACGATACCACAGTTCATCAAGAGCAGTGACTGGCGTATCGTGACGAGCCAGTTGCTCGGCCACCATTGACCAGATGTTTTCAATTGCTGAGGGATCTGGAGAATGTCCTGGTCAGGGCAGCAGTCGAACTTTTTCTGTATCCAGAAAGGCCCGTACAGGACCTGCAACATGCGGCCGTGCATTATCCTGCTGAAATGTAGTGTTTCGCAGGGATCGAATGAAGGGTAGAGCCACGGGTCGTAACACATCTGAAATGTAACGTCCACTGTTCAAAGTGCCGTCAATGCGAACAAGAGGTGACCGAGACGTGTAACCAATGGCATCCCATACCATCACGGCGGGTGATACGCCAGTATGGCGATGACGAATACACGCTTCCAATGTGCGTTCACCGCGATGTCGCCAAATACGGATGCAACCATCATGATGCTGTAAACATAACTTGGATTCATTCCGAAAAAATGACGTTTTGCCAATCGTGCACCCAGGTACGTCGTTGAGTACACCATCGCAGGCGCTCCTGTCTGTGATGCAGCATCAAGGGTAACCGCAGCCATAGTCTCCGAGCTGATAGTCCATGCTGCTGCAAACGTCGTAGAACTTCGTGCAGATGGTTGTTGTCTTGCAAACGTCCCCATCTGTTGACTCCGGGATCGAGACGTGGCTGCACGATCCATTAGAGCCATGCGGATAAGATGCCTGTCATCTCGACTGCTAGTGATACGAGGCTGTTGGGATCCAGCACGGCGTTCCGCATTACCCTCCTGAACCCACCGATTCCATATTCTGCTAACAGTCATTGTGTCTCTACCAACGCGAGCAGCAATGTCGCGATACGATAAACCGCAATCGCGATAGGCTCCAATCCGACCTTTATCAAAGTCGGAAACGTGATGGTAGGCATTTCTCCTCCTTACACAAGGCATCACTACAACGTTTCACCAGGCAACGCCGGTCAACTGCTGTTTGTGTCTGAGAAATCGGTTGGAAACTTACCTCGTGTCAGCACGTTGTAGGTGTCGCCACCGGCGCCAACCTTGTGTGAATGCTCTGAAAAGCTAATCATATGCATATCACAGCATCTTCTTCCTGTCGGTTAAATTTCGCATCTGCAGCACGTCATCTTCGTGGTGTAGCAATTTTAATGGCCAGTAGTGCGTATGCAGTACACATTCAGTGATGGGCAGTTTTTAGGTTCCGTGACTGATTTCTCTGCCTGGTGTGTATTGTAACATCGTATCGCAAATTACTTTATCCATTTATAACTTTTGACACTGATTATAGTCAAATGAGAACTTGGCGACCCAAACCATGAAAGTGCGTCACCCATTTCGTGTAGATTTGATCTGCCCTCTTATATGTCTGATGGAAACGCAATACAGCCGCTAAGATACGCGCTTCATTTCGACAGAACGCTGTTCACATATTGCTACAAAAGACAATGAATCACGGTCTGCTGCGGGGCTAGCTTGGGTAATAACTGAAATTTTTCCCGACAACACCTAGGGAGAAACAATACTTCCTGGATCTGCTCATCGTTCACATTACATGCTAAATGGTTGTAGTCATTTGATAGAGGATTCCGAGTCCTATTTATCATCGTTGAATGCTGGTAATACAGGCGGCAAGACTACAGGCTGCTGCTGCTCTGCTGACAGCTGCTGGTGGGTGGTCGAGGGTGCTCAAAATGTTCAAATGTGTGTGAAATCTTATAGGACTTAACTGATAAGGTCATCAGTCCCTAAGCTTACACTCCACTTAACCTAAATTAACCTAAGGACAAACACACACACCCATGCCCGAGGGAGGACTCGAACCTCCGCCGGGAACAGCCGCACAGTCCATGACCCGACCGCTCGGCTAATCCCGCGCGGCAGGTCGAGGGTGCTTTCGGCTGCATAATGAAGTCCATCTTCTGCTTTGGCTGCTGCTGTTATGCAAGGTGTCGTCTTTTCAGTTCCATTTGCTGTCGCCACAACTACGAGAATTCCGGATACTTTTTTACTACCACGCCGCCACTTTTATGCCGGCTGACAGCCACGCTTTGTTACACGAACACACAGTACGATAAACAGAAGGACTAAACACTAAGTTCACTCGACCGAGCGTGCTCTCTGACAGCGTCGCCTCGTTCTTGTGTGGCGACTTGGTGCACCTGACGAGTGACCGCTCCCAGCTACACAGAAATCTCTGGCGGGTCTTTATCGATGACGCTGCCGGATGCTGAAGTGCCTTTCCTAGCATTCCTTGTAACACCTCAATTTTCAGTAAAAACCCTGTCCATGGCACCATTTTATTTCCAAGACTCTCACATCCTATACGTAAAAAATTGAAATCTCGCTCTATTATAGTGGCATTACCTGTAAAGTTACTGGCGATGTTCTTAATCTTTTTTCTGAAACAGTGTGCCACTGCAGTCTCCTAGCTAGGTGAACTATAAAAGCATGCGTTATCATGTTGGACTCTCCTTTTATGCTTACTATCACCCAAATTACTCCATATTCTAACTCTGTAATAACGTCACTAACAATAGGGTTTCTTACGGCAATAAATACGCCACCACCATCAGCTTCTAGCCTATCCTACCGATAAGAGGGCTACATTTTTCAACCTCCGATCGGTCGCGAAATGGAGACTACAGTGCAAACCAAAAATGTTTTATTTGGAACATTTAGCTATTTCTGCATATAGTCGCCGCTCCGACTTAGACATATGTCATAGCGTGGTACAAACACTCCAATACCCTCGTCATAGAAAGCAACCGCCTGCACTTCCTGCCAAATCCCTACACTGAACTGTAGCTCGTGCTGTCATTGACAGCCGTTCATGTGAGCAAATGCAAATAAATGAAAACTAAAGGGTGCAAATAAATGAAAACTAAAGGGAGCCAATTTCGGGTTCTATGGTGGATGATCAAACGCTTCCCACCGAAAACGCAGCCTGAGCGTCGTCGTTGTCTCTGCAGTGTGCGACCGAGCAATGTCACGAAGAAGGATACACATGGCAGTTACGTTATGTGGACTGCATGAAATCAAGCGGAACTTCGCACTCTGCGGGAGATACTACGTCTCTAAGCATCTTTATGTGCTCACTGTGCTCTCAGAACTGAAAAGTGCGACGTGACGTGATCGACAGGTATAATAGAGAAACTAACAAACACATCTGCGCATAGCTTCATCGGATTTCCACTGTGGTTTTAACTGCGCGACCGACTGGAGGTCGGAAAAAATAGCCCTCGTATATCCCACACCGAATCTAGGAGATCGGTGCGACAGCAATTCACTTGTGGCTTCCGCCAGCTTTTGTTCCTGATACTATGGGGGAATTATTAAATCCAATAAGCGAGACTCTGGGACCTTTTCTGCTACTAACATGCAAGGACAAATGTTCTCTCCCCGAATCAAAGTGACTGTTTTTTCTCCGATTACAACAAGTAATTCATCGTTGACCTTAGGGAAGGGTTTCTCTAACACGAAAAAACCGCATGTGCACGCCACAATTGCTCTGCTACCCCAGTAACCGCTTGCTTTGTGTAGTGCACGTCTGCGCTATGCAGGAGAACCGTACAATAGGCCTAATCCACCCCACAGCGGTTGCCGAGAAATCTGCTCGTCGTCGTCCTAGAATCCTCGTGTCTCTTTTTTAATCCTTCCTCTCTCCGCCAGTCCAGAGGACCGCAATCGTTTCCGGGTTCAATGCTGCCAATCCCATGTGCGTGGCTAGCTGTCTTCATCAAGTCAGCCATCCGTCTAAACTAAAAACTCCGAAGGATGGCCTCAGAACCTCAACGACAAGCTTCATTTGTGTCGACTTGAGCTACGATGTGCAGGCAGTTGCACCCAATGCTTTCATTAACAGCTGACAGAGCCTCCTCTATATCTCGGACCAGACCTCTCAGTAAACATACTGAGTGCACGCTGGCATTCTTGCCCGATCTCCGTGCTGTTTTCTGGAGGATCTCCATTACTCGCCTACCGTTAGAGCTGTCAATGACTAACATATTGTCCGAACTTCGAAGAAAAATCGGTCAGTGGCCCCACTCATGAGGCATCCTGTGCTTACTGAGATGTCTTATCGACATTGGACAGCACGTTGTATCAGATGCTAAGACAGAGTTGCCAGTTCCCACACTCATCTTACGCCCAGACACGCGAACCCGCCATAGTCCATGACTCCCCGTCGATAGACCCGATTCTGGCGGCATCAGAGGTTTCACAGCCTTCGCCATTGCTACCCAACATCGCTGAAGCTTAGGACAGGAGCTTGTAACCTGTTAGCTGTATCCAAAGCAGCCTCTGTCTGTTTCCGGATTGATGTCAGTTCACTTAAATAGCCAATGAACACAAGAGCAATACTGAATGCTGAATGCTGAGAATCTCATGTGTTGAAAAGTAGTTCATTGTATTGTGGCCATATCTTCGAAACAAACATAAAGCTTCTTGTTTAGTTTGTTATAGAGTAGTCTAAGCTAATTTTCCTTTTCCTCACAGTCTGTAATGTGCAAGAAATAAAAGGAAATGGAGACAAGACAATTAACATCTCGTCAACGATGATGTTGGAAGGAATGAATTACTAGTTTAATCGGAGAAGGATATGGAAATGAAGCATGTTTGCTTCCTTAGGCATTAAAGACAATCACAATCCACATTCACCTTTCTCGTTGAATAAACGTGTTATTCGTATAACCAGGGGCGAAAATAGCAATTTGCCGCCCATAGACAGAGAATAATACTTCTGCCCCTCGTTTAGACGTAATTGTACTATCTAGTAACTTACATTCGTACGTAACTGAATACTACGATTGCTCCTGATAATAATAGTAATAATAATAATAATAATAATAACAATAATTACATGCACGTTGAAATCATCACACTCAAGTTAGGCAAAGTTGCTTACAACGTGCTTTCTTTGTAGCAAATTCGTCGATCACATCTTCATAGTACCCGTATAGTTGCTGTGGTGTGTCAGAATTAATGAAAAGGACAGCAAGACAGTCGACTCGATCCTGTGGGATGAATGGCCGCAAATAATTCTTGGGTGTTTTGAGGAGTGGGGAAGAGCACTCGGCCGAACATTTTTTTTGCAGCGATTGACAAAAATGTTCATAGTGCAACCTCCAAATTAGGGACAGTTCTGGAACGTGTTTTAACACAGCACACTCTACAAAGTACTTAAGGAGGAGGTTTTTATTTTGTTGGTCCTCAGGTATGCTTTAAAATTAATAACTTCATCCCTCAAAAATTTTCCAAGTCGTCTTTTTAAAGCTGTTGCAGTTTTCCAGTACATTTCAATAGCTAAGTGTTCTCTCGCCCAGAAAAATTACTTAGGAACTCAACACTGATACAAGACTCTTCTAACGATTTTTTTTCATTCCTCCAATCCAGATATCAATCTGTCTATAATAAATAGAAATTTATTTAACCGAAAATCTTCCTTTCCTTCAAAAGTAGCATCAAGCTCAATAGTTTTGTTTATCTTACTCTTTACGACACCAACGTTGTCATATGTGTCGTACATAGAAGTATTCTGTTATATATATTGAAGTAAAGAATCATACTACTTTATTACAGTCCCAATATCCGATGAACACTTTGCTACAATTTATTTGTAGCATTAAATCTCTTCAATACTGCTGACCAAAAGGTTGTCAGTATCGCAGTTTTCAGACTTCAGACTGTTCAGCTTTCCAGTCGTCATGTATCGTAGTAAAGCTCTTTGTGTTTCATCATCCTGAATAGCTTTCTAAGACGAAATTTCTACCCAGTTAACTTTGAGACTGTAGCAGGCACGGTGATGCCCTGACAAGCATGTTTTTGGTAGTCACTTTGTGGAGACTGAACTTCGGTATTTACTTTTAACTGCAGAATATTCCGTTGGCTCATCGAAGCAGAGAAGTAAGTGTAAAGTTTTGCAAAAAACGGAAAAATGAAGCTGTTTGAGGAAAACACTCTGCTGCACACGATCCTAAGTTAAGGAAGTGAGTTGGAAATGGAATATACACAGCAAGAAGATTGATTTGATTAATTCTACATTAATGACCAGAATAAGTACCAGCCATATTGCTTGCTTTGTCATATGATTGACCCCTGTATAAATGAATGTCCAAATCAGTGGTTCTCAATGCACCACGGCGCACTGGTGCGCCCTATAACATTTATGGGCGCGCCCTGTGATATTTTAAGAAAACATATGGCCAAATATAAAATAACATATAGCTACTCAGTTATCCATTTGACGACAGCTATAATACGGAACGAGTCCTTACGTTTTGTCGAATAGTTTGATTAAGGAAATAAGGTGGCTTATTCTCCTTGTAGTGTAGACAGTATTCGGAACGTTTCATGCCGACTGCCTTCTCTCTTCCATTGCTGCTAATCTTAGCTATCTAACAATAGCGGCTGTATGGGAACTTGGAAAAGGTATTTCTAAATAATGAGTGATGATAAAGCCATTGCTGGCCTATCGAGATCATCCGATACACCACCGAGAAGTGTAAGGATTTCTAGGGAAAGTGTAATTCGCAGTGGGACGAGAAAAATAATTATTCGGATGGGAGAATGCTGCGGTCTGGAGGAACAGAATGGTCAGATAATTGTCGCATTGCCACAATCATAACAATATGCAGTGGTGGGAGTGGTTTACTTATTTAATAATGAATGAAACTGTATTTATAAATGCAACACTTTATCCATGGTAAAGTTTGGCGAGGCTAACACATTAACTTAATGTTATGTTGTAAAAAAATTGCAATCCAAGACTGCATGTTTCTTACAACATAGTGCTTCATAGTCATTCATAATTAATAAATGCCTAAAATGCCATTTTCTTCAACTCTTTGCACTAGAACTGCATTACAACAGCCTTACCTCAATTTCACAATTTTTGATAGAAATAATGCGGTTTTAGCGAACCATTTTTACTTTTTTGTGTAAAATATAAAAAGGTCGTGTCCTAGGTGAGCGACAGAAGCGAGCGACGGCTTCAGGGGACAAAACACAAGCGCAGGTGTAGTTGGTGTAGTTACAGAAGTGTCCTACGTGAGCGACATCTGGATCGCTATCTGTCTCCCGCTGCAACTGGCAACGTTTGAATTCAAACGTGTTTGAATCTTGTCGCTACATCACGCGCGACAGAGGGCGACAGCCACTTGTCTTCTCGGCAAAGCCGTGGAGCGGTGAAAAAATTTGATTCTTCCGCAACTTATAATTTGATACCTTTAAACGATAAAGGTCTGAATTTATTTCCGTTATTCGTAATAGTTACTGTGCTGCACGAAACTGAGTAGCCTACGTGGGCTCACGAAATTTTTAAGTATTTGCAGAGATAAAATCACATTGTGTAGACTTTCCGTTAGTTCATTTTAAGGCCATACATTACTGCGTATGAAACGTAACCAATATATCTAAACCAATATATCTAAATTGTATTTAAAGTTGAAACCGGAATGATATCTCTTTTGATTCTTGAGATATTGGTTGTTATATCCGCGGACGGGTCGCTCGCGGCGCGTCCGAACCTTTTTTCCGCATCGGGAATCAAGTGGTTGTAAAAATCGTCGTATCCCATAAGAGATTCAAGATATCGAAACGACGAATTTAGGAAATGACAGCACGCAGAAAGGACTGTTTTATCATATGATTAACACCCGATACGTTTTTGTAAACGCGTCAGCAGAGCGAAAACAAGACTCCCTATAACTTACATCATGAGGATTTGTCCAAATTTTCATAGCCAAACAAAGGGAAACAGGTAAGTGGGGTATCAAAGTGACCAGCATGAGGTCTAGTTTGGCATGAAAATATTTAACTGCTTGAAAGTAATCAGGGTAATTAACGAAAACTTAATTAATAAGCTGAGGAAAAAGTGAAATATTTCACGAAAAGCTGCTGTAAATGAAGTGCCAAAAATTTCATCTGCTCAATACCTAGCTATTTTGCACATAAAAAGATACACTGGTGCAGTATTTAAATGTCAAAAAGGTTTCCTTCGAACCAAGTATGTGAGGAAGGCAAACGAGGAGTCAGTAAGATCATGCTTTCTGAATGAAACTTGAAATTAAAAAATGAAAGAAATCAGTCAAATATTTTATGAATTGATTTGTGTAAAAGAAATAAGTAGATCAGAGAAATGTTGTACGTGCCTTTGAATGATGCTCGAAATCATGTACAGAAGATGAGGTGCACCAAACGTTTCCCTAATATTTTTTATTTCATACTTTTAGACAAATCATTACACAAAACGTTTGACTTTCTTTTCAAAAATTTTGTAAGCTTTACTTTTACAGACTATTTAGAGTAATTGAAACGCTTGGCCTTAACATTGACTGCTGATGAATTACGTTCGCAACATCAAATATCTGTAAAATTTCATGATTCATTGTAATTTAATAGGAATTAAATGTGTGTGACATACTGGGATAGGTGTGGAGATCACATTCTTTGGCAAGATCTTGAAAACATACTTAACGATGCATTGTAAACACTATACATAAAACTTATTATACAGAATTGTAACAGAGTCATTAAAAATATAACAACAGTCCAGAATTGAGCCCTCGGCCTTTACCTAACTGGTGATCATGAACTATATACACTACCCCTACACTACATCTACCTTTTGTAAACATGTATCAATTCGTGTACTTATATTTGTATTTAGCGTAGTTGGTTATGTAGTAGTCATTCCTCCGCATTTATTGGCTGTTAAAAGTTCTTGATCATGTAGAAAACATTCGTATTTATGTTATTGATGAGATAGTCGAATGCTGAACTGCTAATTCACGTGTACTCGAAAAATTTGTCTGGTGTTCTTCGTAGTTGATGATATTTATGAATTTCTCCATGGACATTCCTCCCTTTGTAAATTTCATGAACAGCATTCATTTTCGCTTTGTTTTCTCGATTAACCTAATTCTGTATCCTTACTCTCCAACTATAGTATTCTACAGGTTAGTGATGCCGTTTCATACAAACAGCTGGTTGGCTCTAAGCAGCCATCTAGTAGCGCGACGTGGTCGCTCGCACGCAGGACACCCAAGCTTTTCGCCCAGTGCTGCTGCTTGTTGCTGAGTGTCGCATATCCAGAAGTCGCTCGCTTCTGTCACTCACGCAGGACATGGCCTGTAGTAGCTGGGTGGTACCAGGCGCACAGGCGTCCGTGGATTACTAGCAATGGTCGTGAAATTTTCCTAACCGTCACCCCTCTCACCACCCTTCGCCCTGTAGGCCCATGCAATTTATTTTCGCACTCCTCGTTCCGTGCCTTTTCTCCGTAACCAAACGGTATGACTCTTGTGTCACTCTTGAAGTTTGTAAATATACATTGAGCTAATCCACAGTGTTGTCAAGCGTTAATAGATTTCTGGTCAGATTCAAACGTTCAGAATCAGGAGAAAACAGTGAAAAAATATTTGACGATTGACGGATGTTTACGACGGAAGCTCTTACGGATATTATCTGAGTGTGTAATGCTTGTGTTTCGCAATTGATGTGCCTATCAATGTTTTTCTTTTATGATGGTAGCCATGCTGAAATCGAGCTTTGTGGGCTATGCATGTGATCACAACTTGTCCATAGAATTCGGAAGGTTTTGTGTCGTCCCCAGTGATTGCGAACCTATTGCACATAACTCCAAGTGGCGCTACAACAGCAAGTAGGAAGTGAGTTGCATGTTAATATCATTGGTCATTATAACCTATTTATGTACCGCAACAATGCATCGAAAAATTATAAATAACATCTGGAACCAGTCACTTTTTAATAATATTATGTTGAAAATGTATACCTTTCTGTTGTCAATAACATATTATTAAAAAGAGAATCTGGGAGGGGAAATTATCTATGAGAGCTGCTTATTGCTTGACCTCTACCTGTCCGTGACTAAAACCATTTCATTTCATTTTCTTTGCTACAAATAAGTAGCATATGTGAACATAATCGTCATAGTTCATGAAGCCTTGCTACTTCTGAGCGTCATTTCCATTGCAGTTTAGTGATCCAGCGGATTGTGATAAAAGCTTCCAGCAAGGTTAACAGAATTTGAAAATTATGGTTAGCAGCACTGTTAACCCATGGAGGCACAAGAATCCAGGCCCAGAAGGAAAACGCGTTTCCATTGTTGTGCGCTTGACGTTATCGCAGAGCTTTCAGGTGATATGTCAGTGAGATGTTGTTAGCGTACGTGGGGCTAATGTTTTGTGTACAGCGTACTGCTTATTTTCAAAGCGCTAGAAGTGAATCTTTTGTGTAAAATGCAATCGAATAAAATGGACAGATTTCTGAAAGACAACCATGCTGTCAAAGAAACCAGTTCTGGAAGTGAACAAACGCTAAGTACAAGTAAAAAGGCAAAACAGCGGCCAACTCGTAAGTACAATGAAAGCTACTTAAGCTATGGTTTCACTGGGACTGGGAGTGGAGATTATCCTTTGCCACTATGCTTGGCATATGGGTATAAAATGGCAAATGAATCACTGCTTCCTTGAAAACTGAGAAAACATCTTAAAACAATGTATTCTCATTTGCAAGATAAACCTGTAAGCTATTTCAAGAGATTGTTTAAACAGCAAACAAGGGCATCAAATTCCTTTAAAAGTGTAATGTCTGTTTCTGATACATGATCGCTTCCTACCAAAATTCGTACTATAGGTGAGTCACTTATTTTGCCTGCTTGCAAAAAAAGTGGTCTTGACAATGCTAGGAAATGAAACAGCTATGACAATAAGCGAGATTCCTTTGTCAAATGATAGTTCACAGGCCTATTATAGAAATGTGTATTGCTATAGAGAAAATGCGTGCAGTAATAAACTCAAACACTCAAGCTTTGCATATTAAGTTGATGAATCAACAGACATTACCAACCAATCACAGCTGTTAGCATTTGTCCGTTTCATTAATCAAGATCAAATAGTAAATCATTGTCATTTTTGCAAAGAATTAAGTGGGTCTGCTAAAGGTGTGGATGTTTTCAACATTTTACATTGTTATCTCAGTAAGTAGTTGGTAACATGGAAGTAGTGTGTAAGCATTTGTACAGATGGCTCCCCTTCAATGGTAGACTGTTTTAGGGGCCTTATTTCTGTTGAAGATGTCATCGTAACTTGCTGCTTTCTTCATAGGGAGGCCTTAATAGCAAAAGCATTGGGGGAAAAATTCAGAAAAGTCTTAGAACAAGTTGTTCAGATGGCAAATTTTATTAAAACAAGACCTGTCAAAACCCGTTTATTCGAAAAACTTTGTATCAATATGCAGTCAGAACACAGACGGTTGCTTTTACACAAAGAAGTCAGTGATTGTCGAGGGAGAAAAGTACTTAACCGTGAGCATGAGCTACGACAAGGAGTTCTTGTACCAGTAGTTTTCGAAGAAATGAAACATTAACATTTTTGCAACCTCCTTCGAAGTGAATTTTGGGTTGCCATATTGTAGTAATTTGACAATATATTTCAGCAGTTCAATATTTTGAATACTAGCATGCAAGGGAAAGAAGAAAATATCCTCACATCCACTGACAAAATTAAAATGTTTCACAGAAAATTACAAATATGGAAAAGAAAAGTTGTTCAAGGTAACTTGAAAATGTTCCAGTTGGTAAGGAGCATGTGCATAAATAAAATACTTGCAATAGTAGTAGATTATTTAATAAGTTTAGAAGAGACACTGAGTTCATTTTTTCCATCCTTCAACACTGAACGACTGCATTTGAAACCCATTCATGGAAACTTACCGTGATTTCTGCTTAACGTTAACAGAAGAAGAAGAAGAACTGGCAGCTGTATCTACTCAATTCAATTCAATTCAGTTTATTAGCGTCCTTGTAGTACATCATCAAAATGACATAGGACTTGTCAATAAACATTACAATTTAAAATACATGTACATGAAAATTTATAATTGAATTTACTTGTCACTTAGACATTACAATTTTAATAGAACTATAAGAACATTAAGATAAAAATATACAAGTAGAATAACAAAAAAAAAAAAAAAAAAAAAAAAAAAAAAAAAAAAAAAAAAAAAAAAGCTAGTGATTCTAACATCAAAGATTATTTCCATTCTTACATTAACACTGTTTCACACTTTCATAGAAACAGCAAGTATTTAAATGTGAGCAATTACACATATTTATTATGTCAGGGAAATATTAACTGCGCTTTTATTGTCAATGATGCATAAACTCTTCAATACTGTAAAAACTATTGCTCAATAACATGTTTTTTAATTCTCTTTTAAATATGTGCAGTTTTGGTATTATTTTTAGTTCTTTGGGGAGAGCACTGTAGAGGATTTTGGGTTGGTATAGTGGACTGATGCTTAAGCATAAGGGACTGCCACTTGAAGCCTTTTGGATTCCCATAAAAGAAGAATATGTGTCAATATCTAAAAAGGCTTTGAACATTTTACTTCATTTTCGACCTCATATTTATGTGAATTAGCCTTTTTGGCCTCACAACAATTAAATGTAAATAGAGGGACGAACTCTTCAATGAATTGATGAGGAAATGAGAGTTGGTCTTTCAAATATATCTCCAAACATGGAAGAAATCGTGAGGACACATCAGGGCCATGTTTCTCGTAAAGACTAGAAAGAGAAGGCATAAGCTACGTTTCATTTGTATTGCTTTATTACTTTTCTCTATGATCTGAATAAATCGTTAGTTTTGTTTCCTTATTTTATTTCAGTGCGTTTCACTTCATAGTTTCTCTTGCCTTTCGTCTTGGCAGGATAGGAGACAACACAGTGCTCGGAAGTCATATTTGGATGACAATCGTGCTTCATAAATCTCACATTTTTTTATACGAACATTATTTCTTCATATTCTGATAATATATGTTTTTATTAACATAAGTACCATTTTCTGTAGTCTGGACGCAAAATTCAAAATAAAATGTCTTAATTTTTATTTTATCACATTATTTAATTCCTGTATTGACCGTTGTAAAATATTCCTCAGAAAGGTGTATATAGTGTGCCCACAATTATTTGCGGCCTTTTCAATGCTCCCAGAGCTCAAAAAGTTGGAGAACCACTGGTCCAAAGTATATAACCTTAATAAATTTACTAATGAATCTGCTAATTCTTTTGTATTGTTCCAAGAATTTAAGACAAAACAGATAAATCTTTCAACGGGAAATATAGGCTACCTTTTGACAATTACCTTATAATGAAAGACAGCTTTAGAAAATGATCGAATTCTGCTATTAGTTGTAGTGCCATCACAGAACTTCTGCAATGTATGGACACAAATTCATAGTTACCGTATTCATTTATTATCAAGTTCACAGGATCATGAAAAACTGAATCACCATCATCATTCACTTTATATGTGTCATTTGTGTCAACTGAAATAATTGTCTCTGGGCCATTATTATTGTTTTTAATATTCAATACTGTTACGATGTTATTACACTCTGGGTTTCTAGACTCGAGCTCAAGATAGCTGTCTGTGTTTGGATTTTTAATTACACATCAATTTTTGCTCTCTTTCTTTCAATTTCCTCTTTCTTTACTGTCATATCTTTCAAGAATTTCTGGATCCGAGACCCTCTTACTCTCATGGTCACTCATTTTAATTAATACCAAAATATAAACCACAAATTAAACACTAGACAACTGCACACTTTACACTTTCGAACTGAATAGAACTGCTAGTGAAGTGGCTGGTGTTAAGAAAGACTGGTGGTATTTCCTTTGAATTTGAAATTTGAGTGGTCATTGTTGTGTGTTGACACTGGCCACTTCTGTGACAATGTTAGCGGCATCTACCATAATAAAGCTTTACCGCTAGTGAAAAGATTTGCCTATCTAACATACACCACATGAGAAGGCATGACACTGAATAAAACAAATAATGGTCACAGTATCACGATGTAGCATCTTTACTAAAACAAAACTTGCCCCTTTTCCATTGCCTGACCAGATCCTTCATGAATTTTGATCCAAATGTGATCCTTCATGAATTTTGATCCAAATGTTGCCAATGTTATTCATATCCATTAAGTCTGCACTCTCGTTTCAAGAGATGTGAGTAAAATGTTTTAAAAAACAGTAACAGCTTATAAGCCACCCCTTAAAATCAGACACCCTAGGCAGCTGCCTAGTTTGCCAAGGCCTAAAATGTCTCTGCATATGACAATCCAGTGGTTTTGAATGAACACTGTGATGATGATTGCAATTGCTTTTGTCATAGCATAATTATCTCTGTTACCGTATACATTAGAAATGTGCATATTCTCGTACTGCTCCCATTGCCTAACAATCTCTGTAAGATGCGTACATTATTTATTAGTACATTATTTAAGATCTGTTCATTTTTAGTACCATCTGAGATCTATTGAGTATGCTCTTTGGTGTCAGTTTACTCTGAAAACTATATCAGACTTACAACTGTAGTTCTGAAACAAATGTTAAAAATAGGTCATTATGTGGAATACCTCTTCAAATCATTCTGTTACCACCGCTAACATTTGTTGTGAAACAGTTTTGTTAAGGATGCTAAGCAGGAATTACTTTATCCTTGAAGGATAAATCACTCCCTCCTGGTACATATTATTATGGAATACCCTGCTATATTTTTCTCTATTGAACTTATGACATTCAGGAATTGCTATGCTAGCCATGGTCATGGTTTGGTAGCATGATTAAGGCAGACAAGAAACATTCAGCAAATATATTCATTTAAATAATCTGTAATATTTAGGTTCTATAGCAAATAATGATGAATATCTTTTGGCTATTATGAATCTGGTTTATTCAAAATTGAATGTAGATTAAGCTGACTTTTCCTATATTACAAGTATGCACTATGTAACTTTCATAATGTAATCAAAGGGGACCAAATAAAAAACAGTCAGTCAACAGATAAAGTTGCTTAGCTACTGTCAATGAAGGAAAAGTATAATAGGATTTAGAAGTGTGTTCCACTAGGGGAAAGACAGATACCGCTTACAGGAAAATTAAAGAGGCCTTTGGAGAACAGACGAGCAGCTGTATGAATGTCAAGAGATCAGTTGGCAAACTACTCCTAAGCAAAAAAGGGAAAGCAGACAGATGGATGGAGTGTATTGAGAGTCTATACAAGGGAGATGAACTTGAAGGCAATATTATAGAAGCTGAAGATGAAGTAGATGAAGATGAGATGTGAGATATGATATTGCAAGAAGAATTTGACAGACCACTGGAAGACTTAAGTTTAAACAACATCCCAGGAGAAGATGACATTCCATCCAAACTATCCTTGCCTTGGGAGAGCCAGCCATGACAAAACTTTCATCTGATTTCATCTGATGTGTAAGATGTATGTGAAAAAAAAATAAAATAAAAAAAAACATCATAATGTAATAATTCCAATTCCAAAGAAAGCAGGTGCTGACAGGTGTGTATATTACTGAAGTGTCAGTTTAGTAAGTCATGGTTGCAAAATACCAACATGAGTTCTTTACAGAATAATGGAAAAACTGGTAGAAGCTGACCTCTGGGAATATCAATTTGGATTCCAGAGAAGTGTAGGAACATTGAAGGCAATACTGACCATACAAATTTTCTTACAAGATAGGTTAGGAAAGTCAAACCTACATTAATAGCATTTGTGGACTTAGAGAACACTTCTGATAATGTTAACTGGAATACTCTTTGAAATTCTGGAGGTAGCAGGATAAAATATAGCGAGGGAAAGGCTATTTACAACTTGTACATGAATGAGGTGGCAGTTATAAGACTCGGGGGCATGAAAAGGAAACAGTAGTTGGGAAGGTGGTAGCCTGTACCAGATTTTATTCACTCTCTAAATTGAACAAGCAGTAAATAAAACCAAAGAAAAATTTGAGTAGGAATTAAAATCCATGGAGAAGAAACAAAAACTTTGAAATTTGCTGATGGCACTGTGATTCTGTCAGAGACAGCGAAGGAATTGGAAGAGCAGGTGAATAGAATAGCATGAAGACCTGCACCAATCCAGTCTCAGACTGAAGAGCACAACAACAACAATAACAATAACAAAACCCCCATTCTAACAAAAATGAAAAGAATTTTTGAATATCCTAAATGGAAGTTTACTCATACCAGTAGTCTGCAGACCTCACTCAGTACACTGTGATTGCATACATATTTTTTGCATGCTTGAGTGGCCAATGTACTTCACATCGTTTTGATTCATTGGTATGGAGGACGACATGTCACAGCAGTGAATATGAGGAATACACAAATGCATAATGTTGATATCTGCCTTGTAGTAGCTTTCATTTATCAGTTTCTGCCAAAAATAAACAAATGTTCTTAAGGAACATTAAGAGTGTCTATGAAGTGAGCCAGCAAATGCTTGAAGTGTTTTGATTAAACAATTCCAGTGCAGTTAAATGCCAAAAGCTGTCAGGCTACACCAGTGGAAAGAGGGCAAACAGTAGAGTAGCATTTACTGTTTCACTACAGTATTCACATAGTTTCCAGTAGACTGAATATACACAACAAGATAAGAGTATGCTCATTACACATATTTCCTCATGAAGGCAAAAATAACACTAATATTTCTGCAAAAACGCTTGCCACTCTCTCAGTTAAAGAGGCTGGATGTTGTAGTTGGTTCTTTATATGTTGATGAGAACTACAGAACTGAATGGAAACCTATCATACCCAAACAAAAATCCAGCATATTTTAGCTACAGTCCTAGGCCTACAACAGAATAAAGAACAAAGAACTATAAAGCAAGTGTGAGTGAAGAACACATCAAGATGTCTAGCAAAGCAGAGAGTAAATCTGGTGGACAAAAAAGAGTGAAACCATCAGTATTATCTGAGACCGAAATAAAGGTGGGGTTGACCTGGAAACATTTAAAAGGCTGAACAAAAGACAAAAGTGAATTTAAAGAAAATGATATCTGAAATCACAGATCAAATTTTAATCAAAGACTAAAAAAAATTCTAATTATATGATAACCTTCTGACCGTGAAGATCAAGCACTTTTATAAGATACATTTTATTGTGTGGATCTAGATAAACTCACAATTGCTAGTCCTAAAAGAAAATATGGACTTAACATGATTAAGATGAAAGGACTACAAATAAGAGACTTTGCATTTGCAGTGAAGTTTGTAGGAAAGAACACCAAAGTTCTATTTGTAAGGCAAGCAAAAGCGAAAGAAGAAACAATTAGAATGTAAAATTCAAGTGACCATTCCTGTTTTGTATCAGTAATTTTTCTTACAGACATTTGTTCTTTAGGTACTGAGAGGTACCCCATACAGTGCTGAGAAATGCCCCACATTGGGGATATTTTCTGACAAACATATGCTTCAACTGAAATGTAAAATTTGACCTTCCCTTTATCACCAGGAACTATGATATAAATTTACATATTGCCCAACATACTGTAGTAACTAACAGTATTAAATACAAAAAAATAAAGTGTTTCATAGGAAAAAAAATTTGAATCTAAAATTTGTTGAAATATGTCCCCCTCTATCTCAAGAATGTAGCTGACTTAGCAAATACCACACTAGCTGATAGGTTTTTTTATAAATTGTCATTCTTAAACTATACTGCAGAACATGTGCATGATCCTCTGTTGATTTATTTTTTTTATGTGGGAATAATCAGTACTAAATTTGGAAGAGAAGATTTTTTCATGTCTTTGACTTGAATTTGTTTTTATTGGTTCCAGAAATCCAGTTGCATGTTGTTACGCATGTATATGTCACAAGTCACAATTACAATTTGTGTAAATGTTACATTTAACTCATAACAAGAAAATATCTACAGCTACATCTTAAAAATGAAATAAATCAGCTGAAAACTTACAGTATTTATGGACCTGCATAATTTTTTCCCAGCAACTCTCCAGCAGAACAGAAGAACTTACTGACAAGGGAATTTTTCACTTTAGACTTAAAGTGGGAGGATTACTGCTCAGACTTTTTTCCCTTGCACTAGCTTATTGAAAACTGAAGCAGCAGAATATTGCATGCCTTACTGCACAAGAGCCAGTGAGGTGCAATCCAAATGTGAACTGGATTTTTGCCTAGTATTAACTGAGTGAAAGATGATGATACTTGGGAATGAGCTCAAATTGTTAACAACAAATGACATTAAAGAAAAGTTATAAAATCAGAATTCTCAGACTCCTAAAAGTGGTACCAAGAAAGAGATTACTACTTTTAGTTGTTATAACCTCACACTATGGACCACACTTGATCCATTGCGGGTCCCAATAGCCAGGGGTTAGCAGGTAGCGATATGTCTCACAGTTTGAGCTGCCAGTTGCACAGCCTGCTCAGAGAACATCAATCCCTGCCTGAGTCACAGCTCATAGCAAGTGCTAAATTATGAATTTTGCTGAGAATCATGAAAATCAGCAGCACTAATCCAAAAATGTTGTGTAGTATCACATTTGCCAAACCATGTAATAAATGCCTTTAAACTTCAATGTTTCCATTAGTTTTGCTGTTGTTTCCAGTTATCCACTTAATTATGGATAAGCAGTGCTTACCTTGTGTCCACTGAATACACAGCACTGATCTGACTTACCAATAACAAAAACATTTTTAATACCCATTGGCTGTAGATACTCGACCGTGTGCTGTTGTCCAGATACTTCTTCACAACAAACTATATTGTTTTAATTTTATCCTAATAATTTGTGGGATAGGGTTCCACACCTTTTGCACTTGGTTGGTCAATACAGGGAGAGTTAACGCTATTTGTGGATGATATTAGAGTTGTTGTTTCTATGATGTACCATATGTGCTCGATTGGAGGCAGGTCTGGTGATTGAGCAGGCCAAGGCAACATGTTGACACTCTGTAGAGATGTTGAGTTACAACAGTGGTATGTTAGTGAGTGTTATTGTGTTGGAAAATACCAACTGAAATACTGTTCATGAATGGCACCACAACAGGTCGAATCACCAACTGACGCACAATTTTGCAATCAGGATGCGTGAGATAACCATGAGAGTGCTCCACCTATCACATAAAATTCCACCCCAGACCATAACTCCAGGAGTAGGTGTAGGCTGTCTATCACACAGACAGATTGGGTACAGGTCCTTGACTGGCCTCCTTCTAACCAACACACGGCTGTCACTGGCACCAAGGCAAAACCAGCTTTATCAGAAAAGACAGTAGACCTCCACCTGCCCTCCAATGAGCTATCACATGACAACACTGAAGTCAGAAGTGACAGAGATTTGGGGTCAGTGCAATGCATGCTACAGATCATCTGGCTCAGAGCTGTCCTTGAAGTAACCGATTTGTAACTGTTCTCCATGTGGTGCTCTACTGCCATATTGCTGCTGCAGCAGATATAGTTCAATGCAACAGAGCCATATGCAAAACATGGTTGTCATCCCTCTTAATAGAGCCACATGACCATCAGGAGACCAGTCTTCTTGCAACCACAAATTTTGATGATCATCAGTGCGAGCAGTTGTACAGTAGCTCCATTCCTGCCAGGTCTTTCTGCAGTATCACAGGAGAAACATCCAGCTTATCATACCTTGTCACACAACCTCATTCAAACTCAGTGAGGTGTTGATAAATGCTTCTTTCTTGTCTTCAAGGTGTTCTTGGCTAACATCAGCTTATCACATACCATCTCAAAAGTTGCTAATGCTCACAACCATTACAGCATGTATTTAAAGCAAACATGATTTGCTTCCTCATAGTGGCACTATTAGCATGACTCTTATGCAGATGGTGTCAAATTTGAATGTGCCTCAACTTTCAGATGTAGAACCACACCTTTCAACTTTCATTCAAGTTGTTCAACTCCTTCTGGTTGTTGCAAACTTTTTTTTTTTCTGTCAGTGTATTTGGCAGAAGACAAGAAGCGTTATGGTGGATTTTTTTGAGAAGGCAATCAGATATGACACTAATCGTGTGACTGGATCCAGAAACAGTGTTTTGGGTAGTAACTCTAGGTCTGAATAGGGTGCAGGAGCACGAGTTTCATTGTCAATGTTTATGAAGTGGTCCTTGAACACTTCACCTATTTCCTTAGGGTCATAGGTAACACTTTCCTCATTCTTAATGTTGTTATTTAATGGCCCTTACTTTGGTTACAAACTATCTCATTGGTAACTTCCCACATGGCTTCAGATTTATTCCTAGCGTAGACTATAAATTCCTAGCTGTACAATTTCTTGGCTTCACAAATAACCTCTGTCACAATTTTGTATACGATCTGAAGTAGTCATGAAAAAACTTATTGCCTTTAGATCTTCTGTAAGTAAGCAACTATTTTCTTAAATTTTTGCAAGAGATGTGTATTCCTTAAGTTAATAATTGCTCACTAGAGTTTTTGGATTGATACTATGTAGATGTAAACCTGATTTAAATGCTATTTCATAACAGTACTGCAGAGTACCCATCAATTCACCTACATTACTGTTAACATCACAGGCACTATAAAGAAACCTCCAGTCTCCTTTATGGAGTAAATGTATGAAAGTTGCTTCATTGTTATGGTTGTCCAATGATGTTTGTTTGAATGCATTGCTGGTATGTTTGTGTCAGTTTATCTGTCCTGTTATTCTAATGTATTTTTGACTATGGTCACAAGTTTTTGAATAATTTGTTCTTTCTTGTTCTATTATAAATTAGTGCATACCTGGTGTGTTCCCCTTTAAAAAAAATATTGATTTTATCTATATGAATAAATGTATTGAATGTTATCTGGTGTATGAGTTGTTTTACTTCCAGTTCATCTTATCTGCAAAGGATGACATTACCCCCTTCCCTTCCCCCTTAGGATTAATTTCATATGATATGTCACTGGTAGTACATTATCTGCCATAACCTTGTAGTTACTTAGATTTTGTTCATTGTAATTGGTCCTAGCTAGACTATTAAAATGGTCAGTTTTGCTTCTAGAAAGCTCAATCATTTCTTTGATCATGTTTCCATGATGCTTATTTAGATACATAATTGATGTTAGATTGTACTATGTATCATTGAAACACATTTTAAGAGGCACACATTCATGCCAGTGTCCATCAGGCAGTAATGCAGCTCCATTGTTAGTTTTGTTGAGAAATATGGTGCCTGAGTTTTTCATATACTTCATGTTTTGTCTTATTCTGTCTTCCAGGGAAGCAAAAGAGTTTGTTTCACATGTGGAGTTTCTATTACCTGGAACACTAGAACTGCAGTGATCAGCCACTGGCCATATTGTCTTTCTGTTATGTACTTCACCTTGGAAAATGATTTCCAGAGCATTTTCCGCCAGTTGCAAATGTAATTTGCCCATTATGATGTAATTTCCCCTACTTTGTTTTGTGTGATTGAACTTCCTTTGTTAATAACATTAAAAAATGATGTTTAACAAACTCAAGTGGCAGACTCTGCAAGAGAGGCGCTCTGCATCGCGGTGTAGTTTGCTCGCCAGGTTTCGAGAGGGTGCATTTCTGGATGAGGTATCGAATATATTGCTTCCCCCTACTTATACCTCCCGAGGAGATCACGAATGTAAAATTAGAGAGATTAGAGTGCGCACAGAGGCTTTCAGACAGTCGTTCTTCCCGCGAACCATACGCGACTGGAACAGGAAAGGGAGGTAATGACAGTGGCACGTAAAGTGCCCTCCGCCACACACCATTGGGTGGCTTGCGGAGTATAAATGTATATGTAAATGTAAATGTAAAATCTTATGTTTGTAGACATTTAGGCATAAATGTTTGTAATTTGTACCATTTACACATAACAACACTTTCTGTGTTGGAATGGCATTTTAATGCTTAAAATTATAAACAACTTATTATTTGAAGCACATAACACTTTTAGTAGCATGTTTTTTATAGTAACATTTGTTTCAAATGGCAATTTTTGTAAATGTAGAGGTAGCTTTAGTTTTTGATGCTGTAACAGTGCCTAAATTTGTTTACACTCTCTTCTTTAAGCGTATTTTTTTTATTTCTTGCCACTTTACAAATAATGTCACTGTTAATATACACTGGAGAGCCCAAGAAACTGGTACACCTGCCTAACATTGTGTAGGGTCCCTGCGGGCATGCAGACGTGTTACAACATGATGTGGCATGGATTCGACTAATTTCTGAAGTAGTGCTGGAGGGAACTGATACCATGAAGCCTGCAGAGCTGCCCATAAATCCATAAGAGTATGAAGGGGTGAAGATCTCTTCTGAACAGCACATGCAAGACATCGTAGATGTGCTCAATAATGTTCATGTCTGGGGAGTTTGGGGGCCATTGGAAGTATTTAAACTCAGAAGAGTGTTTCTGGAGCCACTCTGTAGCAATTCTGGATGTGTGGGGTGTTGCACTGTGCTGCTAGAATTGCCCTAGTACATTGAATGCACAGTGGACAAGAATGAGCGCAGGTGATCAGAGACAGGATGCTTACATTTGTGTTACCTGTCAGAGTTGTATTTAGACATATCAAGGGCCCCATGTCACTCCAACGACACATGCTCTACACCATTACAGAGCCTCCACCAGATTGAACAGTTCCCTGTTGACATGCAAGGTCCATGGATTCAAGAGGTTGTCTTCGTACCCGTACACATCCATCCGCTCAAGACAATTTGAAGCGAGACTCATTTCAGGCAACATGTTTACAGTCATCAACAGCTCAATGTCAGTGTTGACGGACCCAGGCAAGGTATAAAGCTTTGTGTCATGCAGTCATGATGGGTACATGACTGGGCCTTCAGCTCTGAAAGCCCATATCAATGATATTTCAATGAATGGTTTGCACTCTGACACTTGTTGGTGGCCCAGCATTGAAATCTGCATCAATTCGCGGAAGGGTTGCTCTTCTGTCACATGCATGAAGTGGTTGTATGGGAATATCCCAACTTTATTGCTACATTGGAGATGCTGTGTCCCATCACTCATGTGCCAACTATAACACCACATTCAAAGTCACTTAAGTCTTGATAACCTGCAATTGTAGCAGCTGTAATGGTCTAATAATTGTGTCAGACACTTGTCTTATATAGGCATTGCTGACTGCAGCGCCATATTCTGCCTGTTTACATATCTCTGTATTTGTATATGCATGCCTTTACCAGTTTCTTTGGCACGTCAGTGTCTTTAGAGCTGTAATAAACACTGAAAACCTTACATGTCAGACATAATTATATACAAATTTTTGAATTAGTTTCAGAGCTTGTGATCACCAATCATGTAATCAAACAACAATGGTTAGCATGTTACAGCCATTTATTTTGAGGTTCAACTGGTGGTCCCCGCACCAAGTTGTTATCCTCAGCATGTCATTTTGCATTTTGTTACAGTTTTCTGGTATTGTAATTTTCCAGGTTATAACAGTACCATCTGTGAACAGCATTATTGAATTTTTAACATTAACCATTAGATCACATAGAGAACACTCATGGGCCCATAACATTCCCAAACTTACTTTTACATCTGAAAGTTTCATTCCAAGAAGAGTTGTATTTATTAGGAAGATGTTAATCCAGTCAGAGAGCTGCTATAACATATCATGATCTAATATTTTCTTCATTAGATGTCAGTGGAGAAGCCATCCAGAAGCCAAGTAACATAGCATAGGACTGGGTACCATTATCTAATGGCTTCAGTGCCTCATGTATTAACAGACCAAGCTGAGTTTCATAGGAATGCTGAATGCAGAGTCTGTGTTGATCTGTACAGTGAATATTTTTGGTTTCCGGAAATAAAATATCACATGAACAAAAAAGACACCCTGTCATTTAACAACAGACCTATGTCACTTATACAGGACTGTAGTTACACACATCTGCCCAAAGGCCCTCTTTGAAAATGAGGATGATGTGTACTCTTTTCCAAATAGTTGGTGTGTTTCATTACACGAGAGCACTATGATGAATTGCTGGTAGGAGTGTAGTAAGTTCCTTTGAATAATCTATTGGGCCACAGAGATATCACATCAGCTCCTGTTGTCTTCCATCTGTTGAGTGATTTTTCTTAGTATTCTTTAGTGTTTCTACATGCATACATACATACATACATACATATTCTGAAAGGCACTGTACAGTGCATGGTAGAGGGTACCATGTACTACTAATAGTCATTTCCTTGCTGTTCCACTCTCAAATGGAGAGAGGGAAGAAACTGTCTACAAGCTCTCATACAATCCCTAACTTCTATGATCTTATTTTCATAGTCCTTATTTGAAATGTACCAAGTACCCAGAAATTATTGCAACCAGTTATTTGCGATTTATTCTTCAATTTCTATTTTTCGTTACCGATTTTGAATCGCCTAGCGATTCAGAGGGTACATATTTATTGGATTTTTACACCACTGTGGGTGTGTGTAGAGTTATTAGTGTCTGTTGGTTTGTTCTTGGTGTGCACATTATTCTGCAAAACATAATGTAAGTTTTCCAGTGATGTCAATTTCACAGTACTTCATAAGCTTTGCCACAGGTACCTATTTCCACATACTTCACAAAACATTTATTTACTTGAGTAGACACATCCTTTGCATAGCACACCCCTGACCTGTCAAGGGGAGTCCTACAACTCACCATCCCATAACAAATGTCCAGAAATCTGCAAATATGACCATCAAGGAATCAATGCAGCCTTTTGTTGAGACCCTTCACTCAGCTGCAAACCAAAGGACTCCAGTCAGCTCTCGGTAAAATGCTGCAAATCGTGAGCTCTGCTAGCACCTCATGAGCAATGTCAGCAGTCATCACTACTTCTGCACATTATCGATAGGAACTGTGGATGGCCTCAGAACCCAAGTGACAGTTTTCACCACTCCCACCAACTGCTCATAGCAACTGTGGATGGCCTTAGAACCTGAGTGACAGGTGTCACTGTTGCTGACATGAGTAGCAACTTGCTTGCCACTGCACCCTGCACCCTCGATAGCCACAGGCAGAGCCTCTTCCACATCTCAGATGAGTCACACTGTCAGACACACCAGGTGCACACTGGATTTCTTTCCAGCTCTGGACCCTCTTTCCCTAAGGGGCTCCTTATTGTACCTAACATTGGAGATCTCGCTAACTAGTAAACACCTCCCTGTTTGCCTGCTCAGATCCTGACTACAAGTGTGGCCACCTGCCCACTCAGTGAATGGGTGAGGCCAGATGGCCAGCCTCCACATTGGATCTCTGCCTCGAGCGACATGACTGCATAGTGACCCGCCACTCACACTGCAGGAGGCACAGTCCCCCCACATTGCATGTGCTGGGAGGTCCGTGACAGAAGAGCTCATGGGTGAAACAAGTGACAGAGTTGTTCTGTATGATATTTCAGTTTCTCTGCTGCCCAGGGAAACAGCCTGTAGATGGCTGGCCGCAGCCATGTGTCTTCATCTGTTTGTGCACTGTAACCAGGTCCTGCTTCTGCACACAACACATACACACTGTATCCATTCTGCTACTACTAATTTAAGAATTAAACTATGAAAACAAACAGAAAGAGCTAAATGTGTGACTAGCTTGTCCCCTGTTGCTTCACCAGTGGAGGCTATTGCTCATTGGTGTGTGGTGAAAGGAGGAACTGTACGACCATGATCACTCTCAGCAATTAGATGATGACTGAATTCAGTATGTCAGCCATATCTGTGTTAGCCTCCATATCAGTTCCATTATGATTCCTTGATGGCTGCATAGATGATTTTTATTCATTGTCTTCACATAATGCAAGATGCCTTAGAACTTCTGTGTCACAATGGGAAGCAAAACTTTACTATAGAATTCATCAAATTCTTATTGCTTTTGTCTCCTCGCCTACATTTTGGTTTCATTCAGCTTCTGTCTGTCAACAAGACTTTGATTTTTTATATCTGTAATGAAACTCTATTTGCTTTTGTTGCCAATTTCTAACAGTGGTACTGAACCACAATGGATCAATCCTGAGGACAATAATGATGTTTGTCACTGTTGGTGAGTCTGCTCAAGCTTCAAGTTAGAGGATAATTCAGTAAATCACATTCTAAGCAAATGAAAAGGGGTTGTGTATACCTCAAAAAAATTAATTGTGATCTTATCACAATGCTTCCATTCTGAATTGTTTCCTATTTTTCAGACTATCAATATTTTTGAAAATCAGATTATAATTTCAGTTTTTATTACTTGTTCATAATTAGAATATACTGTATATCTGTTCAGTCTCATATAAATGAGTTTGACCTTTTCTTCTCAGGTTGAAGAAACAGAGATGGGATCCAAGAGAAAGAGGGGGTCCAAACGGAAAACATCAAAACAAAAGAAGGATCGACAAGGAAAATTGCAGAGTACACCAAAGGTAGGTAAAATAATTCATTAATAGAATATGTCTGGGAGGCTTGGGTTATAGCTCAAGGAACTACTACTAGCCAGTGCTGCAGCTGGCAAAAGATCCAAGACGATGCTCGCAGGAACTTTATAAATGCAAGATAGCAGAAGCCAATAAATTAAAAAAAAAGGGCCAGATGCGAGTGGGGGGGATTTTTACCAAAGTAGGACAGATTTCATTGGAAATTTTTAAAAAAATGCAGATTTTAGAACTAGTTTCAGTGGTGCTTTGTTCCCATTCCTTTCTCCTCTCCAGCCAATCACAGCATGGCATTTTAGCAGGTCTTAAAATGAGAAAGCCAGGCACTTGAATTGTGTAAATATGGCATCATGTTCAAAGATATTCAGCATTTTAAAAAATCTATAAGCTTCACATGAATTACATAAAAAGTGTGTCACATTCAAACATACTTGCCTCCTTGTTTCCATTTTTATGGATGACACTGCATGAACACATTGAACAGGGCAGGTGGAGGAGCTCTTCGAATGAGCATATATTCAGTGAATGGACTGGCCGGCCTGTTCCTCTGACTCAAATCCCATCAAGCACATGTGGGATCTGTTGAGGGGACATATTGCAGCATGTCCACATGCAGCAATAATCATCAAGCAGCTGTCAACCATCCTGGTGGAGGAATGAAATGCCGTACCTCAAGAACTCCTTACCAACCTTGTAGTCAGCAAGAGGACATGGTGCAAATCATGCACTGCCATCTGTGATGATCACACAACCTGTTAAAAGCCATTTCCCACAGTTTGTAATGTCCAGGAAGCTATCATGAACCACAGCAACTTCTGTCTCATTGTTTTCTTTGAATAAAAGTGTCACTTATGTTCATTTCATTGAATGTTTCTTTCTGTTATCTTACATACTAGACATGGTCCAAGCCATGTTAGTTGACAGTGACATAATTGTCAAGTTTTCACACCAGTGTACCATGGACTTCAGTATAGCTACAGGCTGGATGGCTAAGAGAGACAGACCTTGGGGGGAGGGGGGGGGGGGGGGGGGGGGGGGAAGAACTCATTTACAGTCAGAGTGCTGGAAGTGAGGGTCAGTCTGTCTCCTCAACATTATGCACATCACATTCTGGCAACAAGTCCTTAATTCTCTTGATAGTCTCCAAAACCTTTACAAACACACACACACTGGTGAAATAAATGAGCATATACAATTCAGCACTGTCTCCAGTTGCATACCTGCTGAGCCAGCTGGTGGTGGTGATTTTGCGTTAGACATTTTGTTCAAGTTTATTCAACTCATGGTAGGGCATTGTCCACTCTCAAACAAAATCAGAAGAGCAAGCACAGTACAAGCACACTACTTCAAGCACCACCAACATCTGAAATTTAAGTTCCTTCAGAACAAATAGATTGTGTGTGAGTGTGGAATCCTCAGAAATCAGAGATGACATTATGTGGTTCTGGAAAGAAAAAGACAACATGGCACTGTGCAGTCATATGCCGGGGAAAAAGGTCCTTAGTTTCTAAGCATGAGAGAAGATTTCCCCACACCTTGAGTAAGATATCTGACAAGAATTACAGATTATTGGTCAATTGTGGGTGTAAAATCTTGTTATACTCTCTGAAGATCCAAGATGGCCTGATTTCTGCTCATGTGGTAGTGACATCACTTCTAGTTGAGAACTTGCAAGCTTCCTTTCATGCATACAGCATTAAAACTCCCATGTATGCTTTTATTCGCTATTTGCTCTGTTTCATGCACAATTTGCTGAAGGTGTCATTTCTGCAAAAGAATCATGAATAAGCATTCAGTATGCTATCTTTTTTTTGGTAACCTTGTTTTTGTTTGCATTTCATTTTCCATGTCACTGAAGGATGATGTCAGTGTTTCTTCATCTTGACATGTATAACTGATGAAATGTATGGGACACTTCCTTAACTCAGTATGACTCATGAGTGGATTTCTCCTTAGCCCTCTCACTCATAATAAAGTTACTAAAACTGCAGTTTATTTTAAATGCTTGTACAGTATTCTTTGTTATAAAATTGACTGAATAGTTCTCTTTAGGACATTTAGGTGAATTATGCATTGAATATTGTGCAATCACTGGTAATATGTTAGCTATTTGTCTCAAAAGCTAAAATTGCATATCTTGCTTTTTCATGTGCTGTGTTAAATTTAACACAACTCATCTGTATACTAATTTCTAGAACAACAAATAGTAAATCCCATGGATGAAATGTTAGAGTCAGATTTTTATTATGTCTTAAGATGTCGCATAATGATATTTGTACTTTCCCACATGCTTGTGTTTGTGACATTTCTGAGTACATTTTTTCGATCAAGTTTTTCTGCTTTGTGTCTGCTCCACCTGAGATAATACATTTCATGCCATGTCTACTGCATATCAGCAGAAATTGATGGTGAGTGTCGAAAATAATCTTCCTGTAATCCTCTGTGAAAGTAAGTACTGTACTGACCAGGATAGAGAATTCAGAAGTTCATCATCAGTAAATTCTTTTTGTTCATTTCACTGTCTCCAGCCAGCATTCTGCAATGTGATTGCATCATTTGGTGTAAGAGATGTATATCCTCTCAGTAGCATTGTAATTCCCAGATTATGCACATGAGTAATAATTTGGTTGTTCAAGTAACACTGAATTTCCAAAAACAAGTGAAGTGTGCAATTTCTATTTAAGTCAATGTCCATAGTTTTCTGCTGCCCTCATTCATTGACAAGTCTGCCTTCAATATACAGCTGACTCTGATGTGACAGTAGGTATGTCTTCTCATTTTGTATCACAATTGATATGGAACCATTGTGAGCAAAAACAGGTTGAGAAAGTGCTTACTGTCCGCAGCTCGTGGTCGTGCGGTAGCGTTCTCGTTTCCCGCGCCCGGGTTCCCGGGTTCGATTCCCGGCGGGGTCAGGGATTTTCTCTGCCTCGTGATGACTGGGTGTTGTATGATGTCCTTAGGTTAGTTAGGTTTAAGTAGTTCTAAGTTCTAGGGGACTGATGACCATAGATGTTAAGTCCCATAGTGCTCAGAGCCATTTGAACCATTTGAAAGTGCTTAATACTTGTGATATCTGAAGTGAGCACTAGTTATCAATGAGAACTGTTTCTCTCACATTTGGTATATAACTCATCTTTTGCTTCTTCTTTCTCTTCCTCTTCACGCAGTACAACATTGAATGAGAGCTCACAGAGACTGATGTTAGTATTTATAGCACTGTGTATCCTAGTGGTGGTAGCACTTGTTGATTGTGGGGAGTGAATGTGTGCTTTCCTTTCTCATTCTTCATCGTCCTCTTCTTGTTTGTCTCCATTTTTTTTTCTTTTCAGAAACAACATGCTGGCTGGATACAATGCCTATTATGTTTCATTTAGCGCAATCAACCAGTTATTTCCTCACCATCAAAATCCACAAGATATTGGTATTGATCTCTAATTGATATTTCAGTACCAAATTCTCAAATGTGTCTTACTACAAACCAATCGAACAAACACCATCCATACAGGCCTAGAAGGCCAAAAGGTACTGACCAGCCGCCATGTCATCCTCAGCCCTTACATGTCACCAGATGCAAATTTGGAAGGTAATGTGGCCCAGCCATAATTAGTTTTCGTGACTGGTGCCACTACTTTTCAGTCAAGTAGCTTCTATATTGGCCTCACAAGGTTGAGTGCACCCCACTTACCAACAGTTCTTGGCAGACCCGGATGGTGACCCATCAAAATGCTAGTCATGCAGGACAGTTTGTAACATTGGTGATCTGACAGGAACTGATGTTACCACTGCAGCAAGGCTGTTGTTGTATCTTACATCAACTGGTATATAAATAGGTGGATCTGGTGATTTCACAATGTTCTATCCAGGTAATATTGCAGGCCAGAACTGATGTACTATGTGTATAGGAGCAGCATTGTGAAAAGAACTTCCCAGAATGTTACAGTCAATGCATAGAATGTCTTACCTCTCTCAACAAGGCAAAAATAATGTTAAAGTAACTCTATCCAGAATGTCCTTATGAGCTCTCTGATTATAAAAGGCAAAATCATTGTTTCTTAATGTATTGGGAGAATTCTAAGGAAATGCAATCCGAAAACAAAGGAAGTAGGTTGCAGTACGCTTTTTCGCCCAGTACTTGAATACTGCTCAGCAGTGTGGGATCCGTACCAAATAGGGTTGATAGAAGAGATAGAGAAGATCCAATGGAGAGCAGCGTGCTATGTTACAGGATCATTTAGTAATCGCGAAAGCATTACGGAGATGATAGATAAACTCCAGTGGAAGACTCTGCAGGAGAGATGCTCAGTAGCTCGGTACGGGCTTTTGTTGAAGTTTCGAGAACTTACCTTCACTGAGGAGTCAAGCAGTATATTGCTCCCTCCTACATATATCTCATGAAAAGACCATGAGGATAAAATCAGAGAGATTAGAGCCCACACAGAGGCATACTGACAATCCTTCTTTCCATGAACAATACGAGACTGGAATAGAAGGGAGAACTGATAGAGGTACTCAAGGTACCCTCCGCCACACACTGTCAGGTGGCTTGCGGAGTATGTATGTAGATGTAGATGTAGATTATTCTGTATAGAATTGTAAGTAAATAAACTGAACAAGGCAACCTCGAATGTGTGATCAGACAAACATTCCCCAAATCACTCCAGGCAAATGCCGGGATGGTTCCTCTGAAAGGGCACAGCCGACTTCCTTCCCAATCCTTTCCTAATCCGATGAGACCGATGACCACGCTGTCTGGTCTCCTTCCCCAAACCAACCAACCAACCAACAAACATTGTGTGTCACTAAAAGCAGAAGCTATAATAAAGTTTTCACCAAATAGGCTAAATGTTAGACCATGCTCAATGACATCCATTATGATACTGTCAGTAAGTGCTAAAAGACATGCTAATTTATCTAGAGCTCAGAACCTTTAAGCAAAGGTGTTCCCATCTCTGAGTTTTAGATGATTGAAACTTATTGTAGCTATACTTTACGGCATAGTTTTTTAAATATCTCACCAATTCTGGAGGCAGTAAATGGCTGAGCTTGTCAAAGTAATAAACAATGTTACCATTCATCTTGTACGATACTCAATGTGAACCACATTCACTTCACGTTTGGAGATTAAAAACTGCAGTCACATATATTTCAGGCATTTTGGGTAAAATATCTGTCATAAACACAGCCCGAAAATGTGGTATCTCCACTTTTTACTGCATACGTTCTTGCTGGAAGACTTAAAAGATAACTTTTTTTGATTTTCTCATATACAGACAAAGCCCATTTTCCCTATATGGTCGTAAGTATAATCCCTTCTCTGCATGATGTGCTGTTTCTTCCATTGTGCTTCTCAGCTAGATGTTTGGGAGTGGCCTTCATATCAGAGCTGTCTTAAGAATCCCTGCTGCACCATCAGCTAATTCTCAAAGTACTGATAATGAAGCAAACGTTTGAATGAGAGGTAATTCTCCATCTCCCTCTTGGATGGATGTTATATGCTCTCTACAGACTGATTTTGTTTTTGGAGCAACTTGTGAAGCAAGTTGATCCATTTTCACAGTTGCTGTGAGATTGCTGCTCATCAGCATACACTTCAGAATGCTTTGAACTGTTTTCATTATTCTATTCATTACATACTCTGTATTCTTCTTCTTCTTTTTCTCCTCCATCTGTTTCATACCTGCGTCCCTTTTAACTTCAGTTTCACTGCACCAGTCACTGACAAAGCAGTTGATTCTTCACTTAATGAGGATGTAATATCACATGATGAAGCACTACTGTTTTTTAATTAAATTTTTCATGAGATTGCCTGTGATAAGCCAGATCATATGAAGGTATCATCTGCATCTACATGTACATGATAAATGTGCAACTCACAATTAAGTGTCTTGCAAAGGGTACATCAAACGACCTTTCAGCTATTTCTCTACCATTCCACTCTCGATCAGCATGTGGGAAAAACAAACACTTAAATCTTTGCTTGTGAGCTCTGATTTCTTTTATTTTATTACGATGAACATTTCTCCCTGCTTTGGTGAGCACCAACAAGATATTTTCACATTCGGAGGAGGTAGTTGGTGACTGAAGTTTCATGAGAAGATCCTGATGCAGTGAAAAATGCAGTTGATTTTTCAATTATACAAAATGAACTGCCCTTCTTTGAACTTTTTTGATGTCCTCAGCAAATCCTGTCTGATGCAGATCCCAGACCATGCAGTATTACTCCACAAGAGGATGACCATGTGTAGTGTAAGCAGTTTCTTCAGTAGAAATATTGCATTTTCCAGGTGTTCTGCAAATAAATGACAGTCTTTGGCTCGTTTTCCCCACAACATTGTCTATGTGATCATTTCAGTTTAAGTTATTCATAACTGTAATCCCTTAGTGTTTAGCTGAAGTCACAGCATTAAGATTTGTGTGATGTGTCAGGTAACCAAAATTTAGTGGATTGTTTTTAGCACCCATTTGGATGACTTCATACTATAAATAAAGCAATTGCTACTTTTTTCCTGAGACAGATATCTTGTCTAAATTGTTTTGCAGTTGGTTTCAATCATTTGATGACTTTACGAGACAGTAAACAATAGCACAATCTGCAACCAGTCGAAGAGAGCTGCCCAGATTATCTCCTAAATCATTTATATAGATCAGTAACAGCAGAGGGCCTATAACACTTCATTGGGGAATGCCTGATATTACTCAATGACTATCTGTGTATTACTATGAACTGTTACTTTGTGACAGGTAATCATGAATCTAGTCACACAACTGAGATGATACTCCATGGATACATAAATTGATTGGAAGTTGGTTATGAGGAACGGAGCCAAAAGCCTTCTAGAAATCTAAAAATATGGAATCACTGTGATATCCCCTGTCAGTGAGAATGAGGAGCTAGTTGTGTTTCTCAAGAATTATATTTTCTGAATATGTGTTGGCTATTTGTCAATAAATCTTTTTCTTTGAGGTAATTCATGATGTTTAACACAGCATATGTTACAAAATTATACTGCATGCTGATGATAGTGATATGGGTCTGTAATTCAGCAGGTTACTCCTATTTCCTTTTTTGATTATTGGTGTTTAGGTATGAATCTTTTGACGAGCGAGCAGTTGTGTATGATTGCTAAGTATGGAGCTATTGTGTCAACATAATCTAAAAGGAACCTAACTGGTATACAATCTAGACTGAATGCCTTGTCTTTATTAGGTGATTTAAGCTGCTTCACTACACAGAGAACATCTCAGTTACTCACAGCAAACTTTTTATGGGCTTCCATAATGGTATGCAGAGCTTTTATATATGTGAAATATATAGAAAAATTCCAAAAAAGTTATTTACACACTTAGCTAATGGAATTATTATTTCCAGATAAGACAAATGTAATCTAAATCATGTATTCAGTGATCATATTAAGTCACATGTCAATTGTAATGCATTCCTTGAAATGTGTTAACAGGTATAGTGATAATGTACACAATATTCCAGTTATAAGCAAAGATGCTTACATAATGGCCATTATGGTTGTTGTTGTTGTTGTGGTCTTCAGTCCTGAGACTGATTTGATGCAGCTCTCCATGCTACTCTATCCTGTGCAAGCTTCTTCACCTCCCAGTACCTACCGCAGCCTACATCCCTCTGAATCTGCTTAGTGTATTCATCTCTTGGTCTCCCTCTATGATTTTTACCCTCCACGCTGCCTTCCAGAACCAAATTGGTGATCCCTCAATGCCTCAGAATATGCCCTACCAACTGATCCCTTCTTCTAGTCAAGTTATGTGACAAACTCCTCTTCTCCCCAATTCTATTCAATACCTCCTCATTAGTTATGTGATCTACCCATCTAATCTTCAGCATTCTTCTGTAGCAAAAAAATGGTTCAAATGGCTCTGAGCACTATGGGACTTAACATCTTAGGTCATCAGTCCCCTAGAACTTAGAACTACTTAAACCTAACTAACCTAAGGACATCACACACATCCATGCCCGAGGCAGGATTCAAACCTGCGACCGTAGCAGTCCCGTGGTTCGAGACTGCAGCGCCTAGAACCGCACGGCCACCGCTGCCAGCTCTTCTGTAGCACCACATTTCTAAAGCTTCTATTCTATTCTTGTCTAAACTATTTATCATCCATGTTTCACTTCCATACATGGCTACACTCCATACAAATACTTTCAGAAATGACTTCCTGACACTTAAATCAATACTCTATGTTAACAAATTTCTCTTCTTCAGAAATGCTTTCCTTGCCATTGCCAGTCTACATTTTATATCCTCTCTACTTCAACCATCATCAGTTATTTTGCTCCCCAAATAGCAAAACTATCAATTTCAAATATTATATTTGTATTTATCATCATCTGCTTCAGATAAACGATTTGGTAGTGTGGTATAACTTGAGATGTTTGCTTCTAATCAGTTCAAGAGTTGACTGAGCATTGCTGTTGTTGCTATGCCTCTCTGTTCCATTGTACAAAAGATTAGTTTTCAAAGTGAGATGTCGAAATACTGATGAGATATTTGCAGGAAACTGGCATTTCTGCAGAAAAGCCAAGCTGAAGATGAGTCTGTACTGAAAAGTGTGTTTAGAACCGGATCTGAGCCACTAAAGAAATTGATTCAGGAAGGGCATCTGGTCTGAATGGATAAGATGAATGACAGACAAAGGTGAAGGTGCTGGGGCCTAAGAAAACGAAGTATTTCTGAAAGCAGCAGCAGAAGAAGCAGAAGCAGAAGAAGGAGAATACATCAAGAAAAATATTGATGAAAAAGAATCACAAAAACTAATTATGGCAAAGACATGAGGTAAATTGGGTACATTATTTCTTAGTAAACCCACAGACAAAATGTGTGATACTGAATACAGCATCAGATTTAATCTGATAATAAAAGTTTGGTTCATTGGTGACTTACAGTTAGATTCAAAGGAGACGACTTAATAATTCACAGTGTAATATATCGGGCAGTGACGCTATCATATAACCTGTTGTTTCAAATTAATCATCCTGAAAGAAGTCGCACAGTACCAGAGCTCCAAATTACGGTACCATTATGAGGGCTAACAATGTTCATAAACAAAACTATTTCTCCCGCAGAGGTAATAAATAGATCATTATTGTTCAGCCTACTTCAGAAAAAAAAGGGTGGTGAATTGATACTGACAGATGATGATATACATGTCAGTCTGGGATTGAAAATATGCCTGACATTTGTGAGTGGAAAGACAGTCTCTACCACATTACCAGCACATTCGATTTTGTTCACTGGAATAATACAAACCAATTTGTGGAGTTATTAGCTTTCTTGCTAGCTTCAAAAGTGGTATACAATAATTTTTATGATAATGAAATCATATTTAAAGATGAAGTGCTTCACAAAGAATCTGTAATTGCTTGAGTTTTATGATATCTGCCAAAATTAAAGGCTAAGACCTGCATGCAGAGTGAGAAGTTGTGTATGAGAAGCACTGAACCTTGCGAAGAGATGCTGAGGGATCATATTTTATTTCAGTGGAGAAGTGAAAATATAGGCAACTGAATATATGGGCTGAATTACAGTGCCAGTATTATGAGAAATAGATGTGGAAAGAGAGAAGATTAGACTGGAGATCTGATACTGCAAGAAGAATTTGACAGGGCACTGAAAGACCTAACTCAAAACAACACCTCTGGAACAGATGACATTCCCTCAGAACTACTGATATCTTTGGGAGAGCAAGCCACAACAAAACTACTCCACCTGGTGAGCTAGATGTATGACACAGGGGGGAAAAGACCTCATACTTTAAGAAAAATTAATAATTGCAATTTCAAAGAAAGCAGACGCACACAGGTATGAATATTATCAAATTATCAGTTTAATACTTCATTGTTGAAAAATACTAACACAAATTATTTACAGAAGAATGGAGTGACTGGTAGATGCCAACCTCAGAGAACATCAATTTTGATTATAGAGAAATGTAGGAACACTTGAGGCAGGAGTGACCCTATGAATTAACCTATAACACAAGTTAAAGAAAGGGAAACCTAAATTTATAGCATTTGCAGACTAAGAGAGAATTTTTGGCAATGTTGACTGTAATAAACACTTTAGAATTCTGAAGGTATCTGGGGTAAAATACAGGGAGCAATGGTTTGTTTACAATTTATACAGAAACCAAACAGGAATTATAGGAGTCAAAAGGTGTGAAAGGGATGCTGTGATCAAGAAGGGAATGAGACAGGTTTGCAGCCCATCCCTGATATTATTCAATCTGTACATTGAGCAAGCAATAAAGGTAATCAAAGAAAAATTTGGGGATGGAATGAAATTTTGGGAGGAGAAATAAAGCCTTTGAGGTTTGCTGATGACACTGTAATTCTGTCACAGCCAGCAGACTACTTGGAAGAGCTGTTGAACAGAATGAACATTGTGTTGAAAGGAGGATGTAACATGAACATCAACAAAAGGAAAAGATGAGTAGTGGAATGTAGTCAAATTAAATCAAATGTTGCTAAAGATACTATATTTGGAAATGAGAAACTAAAAATTGTAGATGAGTTTCCTTATTTGGGCTGTAACGTAACTGGGGATGGCCAAAGAAGAAGAGATATAAATTGTAGTCTGGTAATGGTAAAAAAGCCATTTCTGAAGAAGAGAAATTTTTTAACATCAAATAAAAAGTTTATTTGTCATGAAGTCTTTTCTGGAGGTGTTTGTCTGGAGTGTAACCTTGTATGGAAGTGAAATGGGAATGATAAATAGTTCAGGCAAGAAGAGAACAGAAGATTTTGAAATGTGTTGCTGCAGTAAGAAGATTAGATGGTTATATTAAATCATTAATGAGGAAGTAATGAACAGAGTAGAGGAGAAAAAGATTGGTGCCATAACTTGAGTAAAAGAATGCCTTGGTTGTTAGGACACATTGTGAGGCTCCAAGGGATCATCTGTTTAGTACTGGAACAAAGTGTTTGGCTGAAAAATGTAGAGATAATCCAAGCAACAGAAGCACTAAAATTTGTGTTGGAGTGGGATTCAAACCCAGATGCTCTACTTCTCTAGAATGGTTACCTTAACTGTCTCAGCTACCAGCACATGCAGCCCTGCTGACCCAAATTCTGAACTTATTACAAGTAACTGCAGTGTCCTTTGTCCATTGCATCTCTTACTAGAAAATTCTTGATTACCATAGGATCTTTTTCATTATTTTTGCATTTGCACTGAAACATACATCATGGAGCCATCATGGTCATATGCTCTCTAAAAGAAGACAAGAATGTTAAGTTCTCAAATATGAAGTCATTGGTGTTGGCTATAATCTAAATTCTTTTGTGGAAGTGAATATGGCAGTAACACTTGCTTTGCAGATTCTGAACACTTTGTTGCTTTTGAAAGGCACGAACAGTTTTTGTTACAGTATGACATACTGGTTGATTGTTACATTAAGGATATATTACTCATATTTTATACATTTTGCTCACAAAATGCAATGCAGTGGTGTTTCTTTTTATTAAGGCAGATACTGATAACCAAAAGCTGGTTATGTAATGGATATGCCTCAAATATTTATTGTAACTGAAGAAAATTTCATAAGCCAAGATTGCTGAAAAGGCATTTTATTTGATGACAAGATTTGACAGAGCTATGCTGTCATCATCAGATCTAATGCTTGTGCAGTGTGAAGCAACATGTAACACTGATGGAGAATATGTTGTAAACAAGCATAAGATCTGATGATGACAGCATAGCTCTGTCAAAACTGGTCATCCTATAAAATGCTTTCTCAGCTATCGTGGTTTGTAAAGTTTTCTTCAGTTATCATAGATCACAGATCACATCCAGACTGAGTATGTCAGGAATGTATAACTCAAGTATTTACTCAAACTGCAACAAGTTACTGTTGGTAATAGATGATATTCGAAAAAGTGTTGAAGATGAATTGGAATTTGTGAAAGTCATATGTTTCCACTTTGTGACAAGTGACTTGTGCTGCAAAACAAATTTTGCATTAACAGCTTCGGCTGTCGGAGCACACTTTACATCCCACTATAGACGTATGTCCTCTGTCCATCACCCTCATTGTTCGCTGCCTCATACTGATTCCTGCAAGAATGAGGAGTGCATCTGCATTGAATGATCATTAATTGTGGTCATGATGCATATATCTGTATGAGTGGTGTCTGTTCTTTCAGAAGTGTCCTAAAGAATAGACATCACACATATAAATATACTTAATTCCTTTTTTTTCATCCAAAATTCCCAACTTGTTGCACACCACAGACATAGTGTCCCCTGCCCATTACCCTCATTGCTCACACACTTATGCTGGTTTGCACAAGAGTTTGGATAAAGAGTGTATCTGCACTGAATGATCATTAATTGCCCTCAAGGCACATAGATTTATTTGTGTGGTTTCTGTCCAAAAGAACAGATGCTACATACATAGATTTATACCTACAGCATTTTTGTTAATGTTTTTTCCTCTCACTGCCTCTGTAATATATTAAAAATTTGATGCCTTATTAAAATAACCATAACAAGAGAGAAGAAATTATGTGAAGCAGTACAGTATTTGTCGTACATAAAATTTATTGATTAAGAAAATGATGATGGCACAGATGTGGAAATATTGTACTTAATTTTTGGAGTTATGCTTGCACATGTGAGATGAAATTTAATTTAATGATCAGGTGGTACATTATATGACACAAACAAGGAGAGAGGGTAAGATGCAGAGGTGTAATGTCATGTAGTGTGTGTGTGTGTGTGTGTGTGTGTGTGTGTGTGTAGAGAGAAAGAGAGAAAGAATACTAAATGGAACAAATTTGCACAATTCAGAGGCAAACACTTTTGAACATGACACCTTTTTTATGCAGTTATAGTGATTGGCTGCTTCATATTATTTAAGTGATTAAGAAGATGATGATGGCACAGATGTGGAAATACTGTACTTAATTTTTGGTGTTATGCTTGAACATGTGAGATGATATTTAATTTAATGATTAGGTGGCACATTATATGACACAAACAAGGAGAGAGGTGAGATGCAGAGGTGAAATGTCATGTAGTGTGTGTGTGTGTGTGTGAGAGAGAGAGAGAGAGAGAGAGAGAATACTGAATGGAACAAATTTGCACAATTCGGAGGCAAATACTTTTGAACATGACGCCTTTTTTATACAATTCTAGTGATTGGCTGCTTCATATTAATACCTGCCAAAATATTATCTGTGACTGGCTGGAGCGATGAGATGTGGGAGAGAGAGGGGGTAGAAACCACTTGCATTTTTAAAAATTACCAAACGCCACCATCTTGCATTTTTCAAAATTTAAACAATTTTGCATTTTTCTTAGTTCCCACCCTCAACATCTTGCATTTTTTAAAATTACCAACCACCACCATTTTGCATTTTAAAAAATTTAAACAATCTTGCATTTTTTTAAAATTTCCTACTGGGACCATCTTGGAATTTTTGGCGACTACAGGTAGCAGCAGTTTCTCCCACTGTGACATAAATGCTACCATAGATATACTACTTTCATTGTCTTATCATCATACTTATTGGCAGAAACATGTGTTTCCACAGTCTATCCAGAAGATGAAACTGTGTGAAGTGGAAAGTGAAAATTGGAACAGTTGGCTGGCTGAGCAATGGTGACAGCTGAACTGTCTCAGCTCATTTACAAACTATTGTTTGACTGAGAAAACTTCCAACAATGAAGAGTGGACTATTACTCGAAAGAGTGCTCTTTTAGACTCATGATGATACATGGCAGACAGATGCTGCATCTAATTAAATTTATTTTAATTTTGTGGGAATACTTCTATGCAGCAGATCAAAAGTAATCCCAGTTTTTAAATATTACAATTTTGTATGCTGTCTGTAAATCAGAGAGGATCAAATTATAGTATTTATTTCTGTTATTGGCTTACATAAATTTAACTCATAAATTTGAGAACTAAGAAAATTTGTATTTTCCTTATTAGGTTGAACAGTCAATGGTAGGACCTATTCAGCAAGCATCACAAGAGGAGGAAGTTCTGCAAAACAAACACCTTAATAATTCCCAGGTAATTAAGAACTCAACATATGATCTCTGAACATATTACTATAGTAGTACTGGGAAGTTTAACAGCTACAGCTGTAATTTGGAAGAGCTGGAACTCTGTGCAGTTTTTTCACATGAACTGTCTAAGCACATGTGTAAATAGTAGCTAGCTATGCAAACTTTAACCACCGTAGAGTGTAATTTCAGTATCAACATTTAGAAAGTTTTAACAGTCACCTACACGTTACAGTGTAACTATGACTGTGGCAAACACAAGGGCAACTTTTACAAGCAGTAATACTTTTTAAAACATCAGAAATAATGCTGAAACTGGTAAAATGCAACTGTTTTAGGAGATTTAGATAGTTGTGTCTAATCTACAATTGAAATCTAGGAAAATACATGGCTGCACTCACAAGGGCAATGCTCCAATCCAACATGTCGAAACATGCCCTGAAACTTTTCAAACTGAAAGAATACAATGAAAGACAGATCCCTTCAAAATTATTGTACTTATTAAAAATATGTTGAAAACTGCCAAATTCATACCTCCTCAGGCACCTGGATAATTGTGCAACCCCACCGAAGCTGTAGCAGACTGCGCATGCACTACATTGTAGGCACATATCCCTTGTTGACGGTGCATCAGTAAACAGAACACACTACTCAGAGTGATCATAATTTTTAAAGTGTTTCTCTGAAACAAAACAAAACTCTCAGAACTGTGAAAGAAAAACTGTCCCAAACATTCACTTTACAGGATGACCACAAAGTGCTGGTACACCCCAATGAAAACCAGCATAAAAAACTAAAATTTAATCACAAATTAATTCTTCCAGCAAATCATTGGCCATCTCCAATCAGTACAACTACTAGACACATGACCAGTACTCCTACATACAGAACAAACAGCTGCTACAGCTCTGGTACATGTAAACTTGCAAATGAGCACCTCATTTGTACTAAATTTTCATGTACACCATTACCTCTAAACAAATATGAGTTCACAGGTTCCTGTGGCTTCAAAAAAGTAAATCCAGATATCATGTATCCTAGCTCACACAACTAACTCTGACCGAGCGAGGTGGCGCAGTGGTTAGACACTGGACTCGCATTTGGGAGGACGACGGTTCAATCCCGCGTCCGGCCATCCTGATTTAGGTTTTCCGTGATTTCCCTAAATCACTCCAGGCAAATGCCGGGATGGTTCCTCTGAAAGGGCATGGCCGACTTCCTTCCCCATCCTTCCCTAATCCGATGAGACCGATGACCACGCTGTCTGGTCTCCTTCCCCAAAACAACCAACCAACCAACTAACTCTGACAATGAGAGCAAACATCAAAAATAATAATATAAATAAAATTTAGACTCACCACACCACTTTGTCCTGATCTAGTACCACCAAAGCTACATCAAGTGCCACTGCCTCACTCACCACTCACCAAACACAACTCACTCACCAAAACATAGTGTTGGACATGGACGAACACTTTCTGACACAATATATTATTTGGAAAGCAAAATGACCACTTCAGACACCAAATTGTTACAATCCCCAGACCTCAGAGGGTATAACATGTCAGAATGACTGATAGGTACAGTTTGGGAAAAAAGGGGGACTCTGCTGAATTATGCAGAGAAACACTAGCAAGTGTATCACTGACTTTATTGCATCGAAGGTACACAGCGGGCCTTCTGCTGATCCCAGCAATGGTGCCACATGGCACACATGCATGGATCAGTGCCAATACCAATGGCAGAGTTTGCTGGGTTGGGTACTGGCTGCCTAGCCTTGCAGACATAGTGCTCCTACACACACCATGGCTAAGTGGCCATCGCACATGTTGACTTTACCAGCAGCCTGGGTCATTGCTAGCTGCTCCCTCAAGTGCAACTCATGGACCCAATGTAGAGCACCAAACGAAAACAAACAGCTGACCACTGTTGCTGTAGTGAGCCCTAGCATCTCCAGCCATCCACCCAGGGCAGCTTGGTCAGTGAATGCAGACAGCCTGACAGCTCTGCACCCAGGAGGCCATGAGTTCATGCCCCTGCACTGCCCCTGTGGATGGGGAGCTTGCAGTCTGCCAGACGATGTCACCCAGAAAGCAGAGGCTAGGAACCTGCTCGCTCCTCATGCTGGTGCAGCTTCAAGGTGTGGCTCGCCCCATCACATCTGTGGCATGTCCATGCAGCGGAGGTTGATGGTAGTTTCAGTGGACTGGTTAGCCACCAGTATTCATCACCAGAAGGTCATAGTAGTTGGCCTGCAACTTAAACAACTGTCATTCTCTCTGGTTCTAGACAGAGACAGAATGGCAACACAACTGCCCCCTCTGATCCTCAGGGCTTGCTTATTTATATGTCTTTCCCCTATGCCTCTGACATAATTCTTCTGGAGGGGACAAGTGGAGTGCTCTTTAATAATTGCAACATCAGCTTTCGTCAGTTCACTTCAGCCCCTACACACAGGTCACTAGGTGCTGTTGTAACTACAATGTATGGGGTCTTGACAGCATGTCAGTGCCCTGTACTGTCCTGATTACTTCACACTTGTATACAGTGCCTGTCAGCTCATGCCTTCTCACCTGTGAGGGGTGTTGTAATCCACCCTCGCAGAATTGTTTGCTAAATATCAAAATTGCTTGCATCTACCATTAAATTTGACAATCAGTCTCTTAACTTCTACCTTCCAGCCATAGCTGTGTAATATTTACAGGTACTCCCCAAATCCATGACTGTACTTATTTGTGGCACAGTATAACAGGTTACATCGCAGATGGATATGGACTAGATGTGGCTACTAGGGTTTCAGAGTAGTATGTGTGTCATGCAAAATGAGCTTTTTAAAGATTGGACAATGAGTTGCCTGCTGAATACAGAGAGAGATGCTTTGAGAGGAGAATTTTTATCCTTGCAGATCAGAAAGAGAAAATGACAATATGATTTCAGTAAACTGCAGGAATATCCATGGTAATGCCCAGAATTATTATTGTTTACTAAAAGTAATAATGTCCCAATATTATTAGGAACAGAAAGCTGGCTCAAACCAAAGGTGAAAAACTATAACTTCTGAATTCAAATTAGAATCAAAATGGTAGGCTAGATGCCAATATTGATTCCTGTAAAGAACCCTATAATACCTGTGAAGTTATGACAGAATCTGAATGTGAAATAATCTGAATATCAGTAAGCATCAAAGCTGGGTCAAACTTTGTGATCAGATGCTCTAATAGACCATCTGCCTCAGGAGTCATAATGGCGGAATATTCCAGGGAAAATTTGGGGAATATTGTAAGTTCCGGAATCATGACTTTTTAATGGGGGTGTAGGACTTCAGGTTTCCAGCTATGTTATGGGAGAGACATGGAGTCAAAATTAGTGCCAGAGACAGGGGTTTGTGTGTGATCATTTTGAATGTCTTAGCTGAAAAATACTCTGAACAGATAGACAGATGACCTGTAACGGTAATATCTTGGAATTCAAAGTAACTAACAGAAGCAAGCATTTCAAATCAATTAATATTGAGGATGGCATTAGTGATCATAAGGCTGTTATAACATCATTGCATACAGGTGTTACAAGAAATGTTAAGAAAGCTAAGAAAATACAACATCAAGTGTGATCCACATTTTGCATCAGTACCCCATTCTGCTAACAGGTGCATCAGCGTAATGTACAGTAAAAATGGCATGGAAAGTGCTTGCTGTATGCTTTGGTTTCATGAAAGAAACTCTGCAACAACTGTTTGGTGTAAATTAATGAAGATGACAGATGGGATGGTTTATCACCAGCAAGATGGTGCACCACCTCACTTCCTCACAGAAGTTCGAGGTTTCCTTGATAATCGCTTCCCAGGTCAATGGATTGGCCATAAAGGGCCAATTGCATGGCCATATCACTCCCAAAACTTGACACCACTGGATTTCTTTCTGCCCTACCAAACCGTTTAGCAGACCTGAAAAATCAAATCTATGATGCCATTGCCTGAGTTATGTCCAATTTGCTGCAATGAGATCAGAAAGAAACTAATCAGTGCTGGGACGTTTGCTGGATCATGAATGGTAGTCATATCAAATGAAAATGACACTTGATGGTTTTATGTGAAACTTGGAGTTATTTGCTACAAAATGACATAGCTACCGATCTGGTAAGTTATCTTAATAAATTGGTTTATCATTCCAAAGTTTTAAAGTCCTTTCTGACTCATCCTGCATTTTAGCATACTATAACAATGAAGAGTATCAAGTGGTTGGAAAAATTCACATGTCATTCCCACTTTCAAGGAGGATAATTAAACTTGTGCATAAAATTTTAGGCCTACATTGCTGATGTCAATGTGTAGGAAGATTATGAACTCTGTTCTGTGGAGATGCACCATGATGTTTCTGGAAACTGAAAATATCCTCTATAAATACAATCAGGAATTTCTTAAAAAAAGATCTTGAAAATACAGATCACTCTGTTGGTCCATGAAATACACAACACCTCACACAATGGCTGTCACATTGATACCATCTTCCTTGACTTCCAGAAGGAATTCATCAAAGTTCCACACTGTCATTTAGTTAACAAAATAAGACAATAACGGACCAGATTTGTGACTGGATTCAGAAATTTCAAAGAGATAGAACTTACTATGTCATTCTTAATGGGATGAAACTGAGAAATATAATGCTAATTTTTGAAGTAGCCCATGGAAATGTTATGTGGCCATTACTGTGAACACTGTACATTACTGATACATCAGCTAATATCATAAGTTCTATGAGGCTTCTTGCAGATGATGCTGTTGTCTACAAGAAATCTACAATGGCATATGACTGCAGCAAAATACAGAGAGACCTGCAGAGGATGGATGACTGGTGCTGTAGACTCTGCACATAAATAAATCTAATACAATGTGTGTAAATAGGCCAAAAGATCTATTACTGATTGATTATGTTATTTAAAATGGTGTGACTGAAAGTGGAATGCTCACATAAAAGAAATTGTAAGAAAAGCTGACGTCAGGCTGAGATTCAGTGAAGAATATTAAGTAAATGTAATTTATCTACGGAAAAAATGGCTTACAAAACACTTGGTTAACTGTTCAGCCTGGGACACTTACCAAGCAGTATTAACAGAAAGAGAGAGACAGAGAGCAGCTCCAACAAAGTGCAGCATATTTCATCATGAGATCATTTAAAATGCATGAGGGCCTTATGGAGGGGCTTAACAGTGCAAGATATTATGAGAGAAGTCTTGTGTATCATGCAGAAGATTATGGTGAAAATTTAAGTGTGTACATTTAAATAAGAGATGGACAACATATTACTTTTTTCCACATATGTGTTGCAAAATGGCAACAATGTACACATCACAGAAAGAAGAGCTCATATGGAAATTTACTGACATTCATTCTCCCCATGTACAACATGCAAATAGAACAGAAAAAGGAGAAAATTATAGACCAGACCATCAAGAGGCATGCAGAGTATAGATGTAGAAGTAGATGTAGATGTAGGAGGACAACATCTCTGGTCTTCATGTTCTCTGGTGATGAATTCAAAAAATGGTTCAAATGGCTCTGAGCACTATGGGACTCAACATCTGAGGTCATCAGTCCCCTAGAACTCAGAACTACTTAAACCTAACTAACCTAAGGACATCACACACATCCATGCCTGAGGCAGGATTCGAACCTGCAACCTTACCGATTGCGTGGTTCCAGACTGAAGCGCCTAGAACTGCTCGTCCACTCCGGCCGGCAGTGATGAATTCACTAGAATATTTGAAAGCTGTTGTTTCTAGAATCCTGGTGGAAATGTTGACTGTCTTTGTACCAGTGGTGTGGAAGCCTTCAAAATCTTAATTGCTACAGCCACATTAGTGTATCCCAAATTGAAAGGCATGTTCCAACTCAAAATTCAGGAATGAAACAGAGAAGAGGACATGAAGAGTTGTAGAAAATGAGTTCTAACATAGAAAAAAAGCACGTTTCGAGATCCATGTACAAATAACACATTTTCTCTCTCTAGGTGTGTGGATTGCATGGCAAAAGTTATGGCCAATCTTTTTGTTACACATTATAAATCTGGGTTGCGAATCTTCAAGACTTGGTAAGAGATACTGAGAAATTCAGCACTGAATGATGAGTCAGGCAAGGAAAATCCATATCAATAAAATTATTCTCATTTCCTCAACAACAAAAAAAAAAAAAAAAAAAAAAAAAAAAAAAAAAAAAAAAAAAAAAAAAATGTTGAGATGCTGCTACAGATGCGATATCTTTGCTTGATAGAGGACTGAATTTAGTTTCATAATACATCATAATTAATGTGCTGCATCAAATGAAGTAAGACACTGGAGAAAATCTGAAAGTGCTCATCCACCCTTCTCTTCCACAAGTACACAAATAATATCAAGATCTGGTGACTGTGGTGGCTGGGAGAGATGGAAAAATTCATCCTTGTGCTCCCAAAACCAATCCTGGGTTATCCAAGCTGTGTGAACAGGGGCACTATCATCTTGGATCACAGCATCACCAATGGAGAACAAACACTGCACCATAGGATGGGTCTGAACAGCTAAAATGGTCACATAAACCTTGACAGTAATGCAACCTTGCAGAGTAATGATGGGGCCCATGGAGCACCATAATATGGCTGCCAAAATCATCATCAAACTCCTGCCATATTTCACTCTTGGTGCACAAACTTGGTCAGAAGTTGGAAACAGTGTAAAACAAAACTCATCCAGCCAAATAACTTCCTTCCATTGCATTATAGTATAGTGTAGGTTTCAGGGCTTTGGCAGCACACTACCCTGTTATGAGCAAATGAATCACTGATGAGTGTGTTTGGAATTCCAGCTTGCCCTGACATTCCCTGCTTATGGCGCTCCCTTCATGTTTTGTTGGTGCTGACATGGTTTGCATGTGTGGTATTCAGTTCTGCAGTGAAGTTTGCAACTGTTGTTATCTTATTTTTTTGTCACAATCCTCTTCAATAACAATTTGTTACAATCACTAGACACCCTCTATTGCCCACTTTGTGACTTAGTCAACTATTTTTTCCACTTTCCCTGTATGGGCCATAAATCTTCAGTATGATTCCTCTTGAGTCACCAGACACTTTAGCTCCCTTGGTTACAGAAAATCCTATCACATGTGCACCAGCAATTTGGCCATGTTGAAATTCACTCAGCTAATGCACTCACAGCTACACAGAACACTAATTTATTGAAATGAAACACTTTTTGCACATGAATTATAAGCTTAGGATAATTTTTGAATAATATATATTTTAGTAACAATGAAACAGTTCCTTGTTTATTAACCATAGTTGTTACAATAAAGTGAAGTGACGTGATCCCGCAGATTTTCCCTGTGTCTTATATGATTATGCTCTTCACGGGTATGTTGCTGGATATGATCGTCTTCAGTACACAATATTTCGGCGATCCATCTGGTTGCCATCTTCAGGTGCAATCTTTGAGACACAATCACGTTGGAACTGAATGAACATCAGAAACGGTTGGTCCTTTATACCCCAGGGCCAGGTCACTGCACTTGCACAGGAAGCAGGAGAGCTGCCCCCTGCAAAGCAAAGAATTGCAGTGCCGCCGGCCATAGAAACTGGCGAAAGTGATAATTCACAAATTAAACAGGAAGTTTCTTATCACCTTCATTGTGCACCGCCACCACAGAGTAATATTTCTTCCAGTGAAAGGAAGGCCATTTGGTCATTGAGGGAAGATAAGGATCTTTTAGTTCTTCCTGCTGATAAAGATAGTGCCGTTGTTCTTTTGACTCAGGAAGTTTATTTGGTGAAAATGGCCTGTTTATTGGATGATTCTATTTACCGTAAACTTCGGAGTGATCCTATGGACCAGATAAAATGAAAGACCATTCCTCTTATTAAGAAGAGCTCACTGCCAAAGGACACCATCAAATAACTTCATCCAGGAGCGGCAGTACCACCCAGCTTGTATGGTTTACCGCAGGTGCATAAACCTGGAATTCCTCTTCAACCTATTGCATTTGGGCACTCCCACTTATAATTTAGCTAAATATCTTGCTTCTATCCTCAGCCCTTACACTGGGAAATGTGAACATCATTTATCAAACTCAACTGATTTTATTCAGTGGTTGAAGTCTTTGTGCACTTCGACTTCTGGCCTTTTAGTTAGTTTTGATGTGGTTTCTCCTTTTACCCAGCTACCTTTGGAAGAGTCCCTGTTGTTAATTGGTCAACTTTTGGATGATAAAACTACTGAGCTGCGTCGCCATGTGTTGACATTGACATATTTTTTATTTAATGACATATTTTTTGAACAAACTGATGATGTGGCTATGTGGAGTCCTCTTTCCCCCAGTGTTGACAATATTTTTATGGAAGATTTTGTAGATATTGCACTCAGGAGATACATGGATGATATTTTCATTGTTTGGCCACATGGAATGGAAGCTCTTAATCAGCTTTTAGATCATTTTAAATGTCTTCATCCATGCATCAAATTTTCTATGGAAATTGAAAAAGATGGCAAATTACCTTTTATGGATGTTTCAGTTCAAATGTTCAAATGTGTGTGAGCTCTGAAGGGACCAAACTGCAGAGGTCATCGGTCCCTAGACTTACACACTACTTAAACTAACTTATGCTAAGAACAACACACGCACCCATGCACAAGGGAGGACTCGAACCTCCGGTAGGAGTGGTCGCGCAGGATGTTTTAATACACAAGAAAGAAGATGGTACCTTGGGGCATGGTTCATATTATAAGCCCACACATATGGACCACTAATTTCGAAATATGATATTAAAAGATTTTTTTTTTTTTTTTTTTTTTTGCCAAGACTAGAGCCCTGTTTGGCTCTGTTAAAGATGGGGATTGAGAAAGCCTGGAGTTTATAAAGTTCCCCGTCATTGTGGAAAGGCCTATATTGGACAGGCTATTTGCACTGTTCATAACCAATGTGCAGAACATCAGCCTCACATACATTTGTTCCAGCCTGAAAAATCTGCCATCACCAAACATTGTCTCAATGGCATAACAGGTCATTTAAAGAGATGCAAATTGTTGCTCCGGCCTCTCGTTACTGGGATTGTCTACTCAAGGAATTCATTGAAATAAGATTATCCGATGACATTATTAATAGAGACAGAGGTTTTCCTTTAAGCAAGATACAGAACCCTATTTTATCTGATATAAAACAACAGTCCGGTTTTCGACCTGCTACATTTTAATTAGCGATTTATCACTTTTGCCAGTATCTACTGCCGGTGGCGCTGCAATTCTTCGTTTGCAAGGGGAAGCTCTTCCTCTTTTTATGCAGGCACATTGGCCTGGACCCAGGGTATAAGTGAGCTGCCATTTCTCATGTCCATTCAGTTCCGGTGTGATTGTGTCTCAGTGATTGCACCTGATGATGGCAGCCAGATGGATTGCCGAAATATCATGTACTGAAGATGATCATATCCTGCAGCATACCTGTGAAGAGCATAATCACAAAGTGAAGTGACATTTTTTAAAAGAAGAAAATACCATTTGACTGTGTATTTATATATTTACCTTATGTACCTTCCATATTTTGACTTTTATGCCATTATCAAGAACGGTGCTAAAAGGTATTAGACCATTATTAAGCCATACTTTTTAAGGCCTTGTTCATCTGCTTTGGACTATCTTAAGATATGACTTAATAATGGTCTAATAACTTTTAACATTGTATGTGATAGCAGCATAAAAGCTGAAATATGGATAGTACAAAAGATAAACATAATAATACTCAGTCAAATGGCAGTTTACTCTTTTAAAAAGTATTGTATGACTGTGGCCCTATGTCATCAAAAACTTTTTACTGAAGTGACATTTGAATGATGAAATGAACATTTTTCTTGCATCAAGCACACCTGGTAACGGAAAACTTAATGCTTTTAGACACATCACAGTAATTAATTGTTTAATTTAGACAGAAGTGAGGTGGAGTAAGAAATGGTCCTGGCCATTGCTCTGCTTATTGTGCTGCATACCGAGTATAATTATAGCAACTAGTAAGAAGTGCTGATGCAAACTGATAATGCCAAAATGACTGTAAGTTATGAATACTTTTGTGATAAACCTGAAATAACACAGAGCTGCTGGACACTATATTGTCCTACAATTTCCTTAAAAATACTTTTGACAGTAAAAAAACTTCTTTGAGGTATTGTTATGTTCAGGCCAAGGGTCCAGCAAGAGCAATGAATTAATGTCTGAAACTGGTTAGAAACCATTGTGAATAAAATGTTAAAAATTATTCTTTCCTATTTTTAAAGATTTTGATATGTCAGTTACTCTTTCCTATTTTTAAAGATTTTGATATGTCAGTTATAAGACTGTCCACAGCTCATGGTCTTGGGTAGCATTCTCGCTTCCAGCACATGAGGTCCCAGTTTCGATTCCCGGAGGGGCTAGGGATTTTCTCTGCCTCGAGATGACTGGGTGTTTTTGTGTTGTCTTCATCATTCATCCCCATTATGGTTGGAGGAAGGCAATGGCAAACCACCTCTGCTAGGACCTTGCCTAGTCGGTGGTGCAGGCCTCCCACATCATCCCCTACGCTCCTCGGAGTATGGGACCTCATCATCATCATCGATATTTTTGCCACTAAACAGTCCTTTTTTTAAATTTTTGGTCCTAATAAGCCTTGAGGTCCCCAAAGACAGATATAAAGTTGTGGGAAAACACTAATCCACTCATACTTACCACTGTCATGCTGTATATGAATGCATTATAGCATCAGTCGATGGCACAAGAGAAAGTGTTTTTTTTTTTACTCAAAATGATAAAGTGCGGTTTGCTCACAGATCTTTCATACAGCCTGATTAGTCAGTGTTCAACACAGCAGTTATTGGGATAACAGCAAGTTTCATGTACATATCAGCTATGAATTAATGGCATCTCCTCTATACTTTTACTTGAAGTAAACTTAGTTGTTTTGCAATGTCCTATGCTGTATGATTTCTTGACTCTGCTTAACTTGGTCAAAGCAAACTCAAAATCCCAGTTGCTATTTGAAGGGCCCAATATCTTCATCAGTAGTGGTGCACTGACTCTCATGAGCAGCTCTACATGGTTCATATCTCAAGAAAGCTCCTCTAAAGAAGTTTGCTCTCATTGTCAGAGTTAGTTGTGTGAGCTAGGGTACATGATATCTGGATTTACTTTTGTGAAGCCACAGGAACCTGTGGACTCATCTTTGTTTAGAGGTAATGGTGGACATGAAAATTTAGTACAAATGAGGTGTTCATTTTGCAAGTTGCCATGTACCAGAGCTGTAGCAGCTGTTTGTTCTGTAAGTAGGAGTACTGGTCATGTGTCTAGTGGTTGTACTGATTGGAGATGGCCAATGATTTGCTGGAAGAATTAATTTGTGATTAAATTTTTTGTGTGGTGTTGAATTTTTTTTTTTTTTTCAGTTGGATTAAGGTGTGAGTAGAGTACACAAAATGGTGGAAACATGTGCTACTACCTCAGATGCGGTTGCTGCTTTAACTCAGAAAGTACAAGCATTAACAGAGCAGTTTGAGGCCATAAAACAGAGAACTTTTGAACTTAATCATGAGTTAGATGCTCATTAAGAGAGTCATGATCATTCACAATCAGAGTCCTGGGAAAGTAAGTCTGAATTGAGAGTGTCATCTGTTCTGTATGGCCCAGAAATGATTACACTGATTAATCCCTCCTTGGGCAAGGCAATGGAGGATTTGACAATTTTTGTTAAAATGTTAGGGATGCTGCGAAAGCTCATGGGTGGTCAGATGAAGTAACCTTGTATGTTACTAATATTCGTTTGGAGGGGGATGCCAAGAGATGTGTTGTCTACCATAAGACACTGAATAAAGCATATGTGTTCCAAGAGGGAGCTGCTGGTTTGTGCCTGTGGTACAAAAGCAGAACAGTGCATGATTTTTTCAAGAGGAAAAAAGTATGCTCTTGATGCAGTGCAACGAGCCTGTGGAAACATTCTCAGATAGACTCTATAGACTAAATGCAAAGACATATGTGGAGATCCAGAATGTAGAAACTAATATGATACTGTTACAGGATGCAGAAAATAGAGCAGTGGATGTTGTTTTTTTTTGCATGGTATACCTGCTGAAATGTCATGGAGGGTATGGATGGAGAACCCGGAGCACTTAGGATCAGCTCTTGGGATCATAACACTTATAGAGGAGATGGATATGGCTACAAAGCAGAAAGCGAACCACCATGTGTTCACTTCTGAAGCCAAGTATTATAGATATGGTCAGGAAGAAGCATGGAAGGAAGCAGTGTAAGCAGCCAGAGCGCTATGCATGTGGCATAGTGGGCATTTGGGTGTAGAGGTAGAAAGGGTGGAAAGCACTGGCAACAGAAGCAGCCGTTAAATGTAAACTGGATTGCTTCAACCATCAGAGGGTAGTCCCAATATACCGTAACATGACAAAAGTTAGTGCTGAGACAGAATGCAGCTTAGTGGGCTTAGTGGGTGGCATGAAACAGAGATATTTGGTGGATACAGGTGCAAATGAATCTGTTATCAGTCCAAACCCTGTGGAAAAGGAAAACTGGGACCACCACAGTATGGGTTACATGGGTTTGATGATAATAGATTGCAATCATTAAGACCAACTAAACTGTGTAAATTTTCGGTAAAAATTGATCAGCAGAATAAAATAATGGTAGCTATGGGAAAGATAGATACTGATTTGTTGAGGGTACATTACAATTATATGGTTGAACTCCACTTAAACAATGAAGAGCTGCATAGTTCACACTGTTTTATCAAGAGGAGTTTTTGGGAAGAACAGGAGCACAAAAGGGGCTTACTGCTGAGCAGATTGGCCACCAGTTGTAGCTTGTTTCTATCAGGCTTTTGCATACTGTATTTCTGGGTAAGACGTAAAAGGGCACAGGCTGTGGATATCCAAAACACCAATTACCAGTAGAATGGTTGATTGGCATTGGTCAGGGAAGCAATTAGTTTTAAGGTATTAATTAGTGTATAAGGGTATGATATAGGAGTACGTGGTAGTAGTAAAGTGTGAGTGGAAGTCCATATGAGGAATTCAGTAGATTATCCTCAATATGTAATTTAGGTAGGTAAAAAGACGAGGGCTAATAGAAATCCTTGGGTAACAGAAGAGATATTGAATTTAATTGATGAAAGGAGAAAATATAAAAATGCAGTAAATGAAGCAGGCAAAAAGGAATACAAACGTCTCAAAAATGAGATTGACAGAAGGGCAAAACGGCTAAGCAGGGATGGCTAGTAGACAAATGTAAGGATGTAGCGGCACATATCAGTAGGGGTAAGATAGATACTGCCTACAGGAAAATTAAAGAGACCTTAGGAGAAAAGAGAAGCACTTGCATGAATATCAAGAGATCAGATAGAAACCCAGTTCTAAGCAAAGGAGGGACAGCAGAAAGGTGGAAGGAGTATATAGAGGGTCTATACAAGGGCGATGTTCTTGAGGACAATGTTATAGAAATGGAAGAGAATGTAGATGAGGATGAAATGGGAGATATGATACTGCGTGAAGAGTTTGACAGAGCACTGAAAGACCTAAGTCAAAACAAGGCCCCAGGAATAGACAACATTCCATTAGAAATACTGACAGCCCTGGGAGAGCCAGGCCTCACAAAACTCTACCATCTAGTGAGCAAGATGTATGAGACAGGCGAAATACCCTCAGACTTCAAGAAGAATATAATAATTCCAATCCCAAAGAAAGTAGGTGTTGACAGATGTGAAAATTACCAAACTATCAGTTTAATAAGCCATGGCTGCAAAATACTGACATGAATTCTTTACAGACAAATGGAAAAACTGGTAGAAGCCAACGTCGGGAAAGATCAGTTTGGATTCCGTAGAAATGTTGGAACATGTGAGGCTATACTGACCCTACAACTTATCTTAGAAAATAGATTAAGGAAAGGCAAACCTATGTTTCTAGCACTTTTAGACTTAGAGAAAGCATTTGACAATGTTGACTGGAATACTGTCTTTCAAATTCTGAAGGTGGCAGGGGTAAAACACAGGCAATGAAAGGCTATTTACAATTTGTACAGAAACCAGATGGCAGTTATAAAGAGTCAAGGGCCATGAAAGGGAAGCAGTGGTTGGGAAGGGAGTGAGACAGGGTTGTAGCCTCTTCCTGATGTTATTCAATCTGTATATTGAGCAAGCACTGAAGGAAAGAAAAGAAAAATTCAGAGTAGGAATTAAAACCCATTGAGAAGAGATAAAAACTTTGAGGTTCGCCAATGACATTGTAATTCTATCAGAGACAGCAAAGGACCTGGAAGAGCAGCTGAATGGAATGGACAGTGTCTTGAAAGGAGTATATAAGATGAACATCAACAAAAGCGAAACGAGGACAATGGAATGTAGTCGAATTAAGTTGGGTGATGCTGAGGGAATTATATTAGGAAATAAGACACTTTAAGTAGTAAATGAGTTGTGCTATTTGGGGAGCAAAATGACTGATGATGGTCGAAGTAGAGAGGATATAAAATGTAGACTGGCAATGGTAAAGAAAGCGTTTCTGAAGAAGAGAAATTTGTTAACATTGAGTATAGATTTCAGTGTCAGGAAGTCGTTTCTGAAAGTATTTGTATGGAGTGTAGCCTCGTATGAAGTGACACGTGGATGATAAATAGTTTAGACAATTTAGTATTGAAGGGAAGCATGGAGGGTAAAAATTGTAGAGGGAGACCAAGAGATGAATATACTAAACAGATTCAGAAAGATGTAGGTTGCAGTAGGTACTGGGAGATGAAGAAGCTTGCACAGGATAGATTAGCACGGAGAGCTGCATCAAACCTGTCTCTGGACTGAAGACCACTCTAACAAAATGTAAATTATTAGAGTTAAGGTAGCTGAGTGGGAGCACAATTTTAAAGATTCAGGATGGATCTCCTCATAAGGAAGGAGACATGCTGTCCCATGGATAAGTATAGGCATGGATTTGGGGGATTCTTGTAAATTTCTTGCAGCTATGCCTGGAAGGTAGTAGTTAAGGAACCAATTGTGAAATCAGTCTGCAGATCTGGGCATTGTTGATATTTAGAAAGCGATTCAGCAAAGCAGATTTACAGCACCACTCCAGGTGTGAAGGCATGACCTGGCGGGTGCTGTATACAACTTTTAGAGGAATCAGGGCAGTGCAGGGCACTGACATGCTAGGAAAAACCCATGCGTTGCAATTCCAGCAGCGCAAAGTGACCTGTGTATAGGGGCGAAAATGGACTGAGAAAATCTGATGTAATTATCCCCTTCCCCCTCCACATGAACTACATCAGAGGTGTAGGGAAAAGACTTATAAATAAATGGGCTGGGAGGCTCAAACGGTGGCAGTTGTGTTGCCATTCTGTCCACATCTAGAACTGGAGAGAATGACGATTGTTCAAGTTGCAGACCAACAACAACAACCTTCTGCTGATATGTATTGGGGGCCAACCAGCCCACTGAAACTACCACCAATCCCTGCTGCATGGACATGCCATAGCTGTGGCTCGGCAGGCCACACCTTTGAGCTGCACCAGTGTAGGAATGAGTAGGCTGGTAGCCTCCGCTCTTTGGGTGACATTGTCCTGCGGACTGCAAGCTACCGTCTGCAGAGGTTGGGCCAGGGCAGAACTCGCAACCTCCCAGGTGCAGAGCTGCCTGCAGTAACTGACAGAGCTGCCCTGGATAGATGGCCAGAGATGATAAGGCCCACTACAATGATGGCTGTCAGCTGTTTTCCTACGGTGCTGTATCTGGGGTCCATGAGTTGTGCTTGAGGGAGTAGCCAGTCATGTCCCAGGTGACTGGCACAGCCAGTAGGTGTGGCAGCCACTCAACTGTGGCATGATTAGGAGCACAGTGTGCAATGCTTGGTGGCCAGAAGCCAGTGAAGCAGGTTTTGGCATCAGCATTGGTGCTAACCCATGCATGCACACCATGCAGTGCTGTCACCAGAATCAGTGGAAGTCGTGCTGTGTACCTTCGATGGAATGAAGTTAATGAGAGAGTGTTTCCCTGCACACTTCTGCATGAGTCACCCTTTTCTCCCAAACCATACCCCTCAGTCATTCTGACATGTTACAACCCTCAGCTCATGGAGTTGTAACAGTTTTTTAGGAACCAATGGGAAATAACACTGAAACAAGTATGAGCCCCATCATGCATGTTGTATACATTTCATCAATAGTGAGAAGTGTGTGTTCTAGCAGATTAGGGTATTCTCAAAGAAAGCATTGCTATTCTTCTGCTGAGTTAGGATGTAAGAACATGAGTCTCTAACAAATTGTCACAACCCAAGCTCTATGAAATAGTGACTGAAAATCTTTGGTGACAATATGTTTCAACAACTATATTAAGAGTCATATCAACACACATATTCAGATTGTAAATATTTATGATTTCATCTTGTTCAAATTATGTCTCTTCCATAAATACCACAATTTCACTAAAACAAGGAGGACACGTTCTTGAATAGGACAATTCCAGTGCAGGTAAAATGGCTGCTGCTGGTCCTTGGGCACACTGTAAGTGGTATAGATACAGCAGGTTACCATTTAATACTCACTAGATAGCTATGTGGTCAATATTGCTTGCTGCAGCTACTTGTATTAACCTGACTCGAGGGTCATCATCATCTGCGTGATGTACTGTCTCCTCAAGATGTTTACCTCTCCCTTCTAGGCCTACCCCAATCACAATTAGTAGGCTCAAAAATCTCAGGCTCCTCGGTGGTTTGCCGGCTGTTGTGGCCGAGCGGTTCTAGGCGTGTCAGTCTGGGACCGCTCTGCTCCTATGGTCACAGGTTCGAATCCTGCCTCGGGCATGGATGTGTGTGCTGTCCTTAGGTTAGTTAGGTTTAAGTATTTCTAAGTCTAGGCGACTGATGTCCTCAGATGTTAAGTCCCATAGTGCTCAGAGCCATTTGGTTTTTTTCCTCGGTGGTTTGACGTTCTCTAATGAGCACTCAATATGCAGCAAGGAAGTTAGACTGTGTTCAGAGTAAAAACAGTTTAACTGTCACAATTTTATCAGTGAAGTGTAAAGTATTCATAAAAGTCTCTGAATTTATTGTCCTCCAGGAAAGTTCTCACACTTAAATCATTCTAGGAACCAAGAGCTGGCTGAAACACAAAAGGGAAAGGTCTGAGATATTTATCAAGTCATGGAATGTATATCATAAAGACAGATTAGAGGTCACAGGAGGAGTGTTCATTGCAGTTGACAAAAATATTTTGTCTATTGAGGTTGAAGTTAAGTGTAACAGTGGAGTTATCTGGTCATGTGTAACAGGTGTTGGTGAAACCAAGTTAATTGTTGGATGTTCTTATCAGCCACCTGATTCTGCTGTGAGTTCTAGAGTCATTTGAAGATAGTCTATGATCAGTAGCCTGTAAACACCCAGATCATGTAATACTAGTTGGAGGAGACTTTAGATTGCCAGCTATAGACCAGAATGGCTATGGATCCATTGTGAGGGGTACAGACAGACATTCATGGAAAATACTTTCCAACACACTTTCTGAAAATGTCTTGAGCAGCTAGCTAGGCAGCCCACCTGCAGTGGAAATATCTTAGACATTGTAGCTATGAATTATCTGGACCTTATCGAGAGTGTCAGTATAAAAATGAGGATCAGTGATCATATCATTATAGCAACTATGGTTATGAAAATTAATAAATCATTCAAGAAGTATATTAGAGTGTTTGTGCCAGACAGACCAGATAAGCAGTTGTTAGTATCTCACTTAGTCAGTAAACTGACATCACTTAATCCCAGTAAGATGGGTGTAGAAGAGTTATGGGCAAAGTTTAAGCAGATTGTAAATTGTGGTATGGAGAGATATATGCCTAGTATGTGGATAAGGAATGGAAAAGACCCACAATGGTTTAATAATGAAATTCATAAGATGCTGAGGAAGCAGAATCTGTTGCACTCGTGGTTCAAAAGAGAACACACAAATCATGGCAAGCACAGCTTAGTACAGCTTTTTATGTCTGTGAAGAGAGCTATACATGAAACGTACAATTACTATGATACCTTAGCAAAAGATCTGGCAGAGGACCCAAGAAAATTCTGATCATATGTAAAATCACTAAGCAGGTATAAGGCTTCCATTCAGTCCCTCGTTGACCAGTCTGGTGTAGCAGTTAAAGATAGCAAAACAAAAGCTTAAGTTTTAAATTTTGCATTCAAGGACTTGTTCACACAGGAGAATCATACAAACATAGAGTTATTTGACCATCTGACAGACTCCTATATTGAAGACATACTAATATGTGTCCCTGGGGTAGAGAAACAGCTGAAAGATTTTAAAGCAAATAAATCACCAGGTGTGGATGGAATCACTGTTCAGTTTTACAAAGAGTACTCTATGGCAATGGTCACTTACCTATCTTGCATTTATCATGAATCTCCTGCCCAGCACAAAGTTATAAGCAACTGGAAACAAGCACAGGTGACTAGTGTATATAAGAAGGGCAAAAGAACAGACCCACAAAATTGAGGACCAATATCCCTAATTTTTGTTTTCTGCAGAATCCTTGAACATATTCTTAGTTCAAATATAATAATCTTTCTTGAGACTGAGAAGCTTATGTCCACAAACCAGCATTGTTTTAGAAAGCATCACTTGTGCAAAACTCAGCTTACTCTTTTCGCACATGATGTAATGTGAACTGTGGATGAAGGGCAACAGGCTGATTCTATATTTCCAGAAAGCATTTGATACGGTTCCCTATTGCATACTGTTAATAAAGGTACTTTCCAATGTCTATTCTTCTTTAATGATTCCAAGTCTTCTTTCAGTTTTCTCTTTTGTATAGAGACATACTCATCTTCCTCGGCTGTTTTATTGTCAAGATATAGCATGTATTTCTGTGTAGCATTACTTGCTGGGGACAAAAGCATTTACTTTTTGCTAACCACCATGAAAACTGATGTTATCTTTGATTATTTTTGAAGAGATATAATAAGACTCCTATAGGTTTTCTACAGCCTACTTTTTGTTTACTAGGGACTCTCTTTTTATGGAGGCTTTCCCATGTTTTAATATGAACAACCCATATTTAGATGTGTTCTTCCTCATACAAGGATTTTAGAAAAATCATCCAATCTAGAATTTTGGGATATGGGATCAAAACTGGAAAGAGTGCTGTAATGGAGCAGATTCTATAAAATTTCTATACTGCAGTAGCAAGCTGCCACATTCACATGGACGAACCTAATTGCTGTCCACCGAGCTGCTTAAAATCATCTTCATTTTCTTGAAACAGAACTATTTCTTTGTCATAGTATTTCTTGGCTACATACAAGAAAAAAGGATTATTAGAGAATAGTTTAGTGGAGATTTTTCTACAACCTATTTAACAAATGCAACTACAAACTTCATAAATTCATGTCCTACTTCCTATTCATCACCCTCAATGACTTTGTTGCTGTTTAGAAGTTCCTTCAGTAATCAGTCCCTGACAAGCTAAATTTTGATGTGTCATTATGAGAATCTTTTTCAAATGTGACCTCTGCTGATTTTACTGGAGAACTGATTGCTGTATTTTTTCTCCTTTTACCACATTGATTGTTGACAGTATACTGCAGATTAAGATTGTCAAATCTGCAGTAAAAGATGGAACCAGGGCTTGTCATTTTCATAGTAAGTCGAAAATGGCTCAGTAACAAGCAAAGAAAGAAGTGTAACTTAACAGATATAAGTTTATCTTTTACAGCATTGCGTATAACACTGCATGACTTACAACATAGCCTAGTCACCTCTTCTTTCTCAAAAGTGGACACATACTTTTTCCTGTTATCCCAGATTTATGTGGCTCTTGATACTGCTGGACCATACCCCAATTATCGATGTGCACAAAATTTTAACCCAAGGTTTTTGTTGTTTGAAGATAAAACATAATCTTCACACCTTGCAGATGAAACTTTGAATGAATTATGGAGACTACTTAAAAAGAAGTCCACATTCCAAGTTCAAGCTGTCTCCCCCCCCCCCCCCCCCCCCCCCTGCCGCCACTCTTCCTGAATACATTGTGCATAACATGAAGATCACAAGTACCAACGTTTAAGATATAATTTCCAAAAACCTTTTTCACTTCAGTTTGTAACTGGTTGTAAAATTTCTGGTTTATGACTGGACCATCCACTGATAGTTGCAAAATTTTTCAAATTCTGAGATTTTATGTATAATGTCTGAAAGTTTTAAATATATCCTCTGAAGTTGCATGTCCCATGAAGCCTGATGTACAGTAACGAGTAACAGCTCTGTTCAGCTCAGGATGCTAAACTCACAAATAAATATCCATTTGCTTAATTTGGGGTGAAGAATGGAAGGGTCTCATCAAATAAAACAAATATGAGCTACCTTCATAACACTAAAATCTTCTGAAAATGGAGAGCTACCCTGAAACAGCATACACATGCAAACTTTTTATCACTGCAGGAAAAGTTTTTTGCATTTTGTGTATCATGAAACATAGAGCAGGTATTTTAGGGATAATTTAAATTTGGGCACTTCATAGACCACAGACTTTCAGCCTTAAGAGTATGGATTTCAGGAATGTAAGGAGAAATCATATTATTAGGATTTGTGGTAGTTTCTGTTGGTCAGGACACTCTTTTTCTTTATTAACTGGTGTTTTTTTCCTTTAATGAAAAAATGTGTTGTGGAGACTGTAAATGGCCAGGCTAGTATACTTTTGCATCTAATGTCTAAAAATAGTGCTATCATGTGAACCTTCAGTGCACTTTCACCCATCTCCAACATTTAGCTCTTTATTGTGAAAAACACACACTGCTTTTGTCTTGCAGGAATGAGGCTTCATCCATATTCTCTACTCTTCTTTTTTACTCCATAATATATATTAAAAACACACCGAGCATCTGCCACAATGAACAAAACAATAAAACAAAATTAATTGCATGTGGCACAATCCTAACCCATAAAAGCATAGATGAGTTGCATTTACATAGAAGTCATTGTACAAACTGATGGAGATCTGTAATTCAAAATTTCTTAACAAGACCAGTGACGTTTTGAGTGACATCATGTAGTGCATATAGATTTTCCTATGGTAGCTTAAAACTATGTTATGCTACCCATGTAATATGTAAACTTGCCATACCAAACTGCCCTTCTCAGAAGTAATAAAGTAAAATTAAGATACAGAAATCACACTATGAAATAACCTGTCAGACAACTGTTATTCTTATTATACACATAAAAATAAGAATTTTTAGGGCCCTTAAAATTTAGTAGCTCAAATAAGGACATTCTAAAGATTTTAAGGAGGCTAGAACATGAAATTTTGATACAAAACTATTTTGAAAAAATGAAAAGATATATACATATTACATAACAATTTACACAAGAAGTAAATCAGTGCTGTGACTAGGATATGGATCTTTGATATGAAACACTTCAGGAAAAATAAAAGCACATAATATAACATTGCTGAAAAGTTTGACAAATGAAAAAAGGGGGGTGAAGGAGGGAAGAGGGATGGGGGGAGTGATATACACAATAAACTGAGGTTCATAAAGAGATAGACATCAAAACTTCTACTATAGCTAGATCTGGCTCAGAGATCACTAGACTAAATGCTTATGACACAGACACTCACAAATGCAATGCTGAAACTTAAACAAGATTTTTGTTGTAAAATAACCAAACTAAACTGCCAATTTTATTATTATTCTGAAAGTAGTTTCAACCAAATGTGCACCATCTGACAGAACTTCCCAAATTACTCATTGTGATACAAAGTAACCAACATTATTTATCACTGCACAAACTGTGTGGCCCTGTACATTGCTCATTATCATCAGACTTAGTACTTGATGATGTCAAACTATATGCAAGGGTCAGATATTTGTATAGTAATAAGCAATTATAAACTGCTTTTCAAAGTTATAAACATAAGGCATCCACCTGAAGAATTTTAAGAGCTGATGCCAACTATATCAAAATTACTGGCAGAATAATAAAAAAAAATTCAGGAGCTTGCTTTCATAATTTTAGAACAAAATGATATTTACATAAGCTGTGTTGCATAATTTTAAGAAGATTTTATGGACTTAGAGATGAGTTCTAATACGTGGCAGATTATCAATATGTGTACTATGTCTCTGTATTACCTAAAACACTGAACATATCTCCACATAACATTACAGCTGCATTCTTTTCAGCAAATAAAGTTCACTGCACTTTATTGAAACTTGGCATACTGCAATATTTGTGCCAAAAGCACTGATGAGTACTTTCAGCAGCAAGTAAAGCCATGTATTACAGTACACCAAGTACTTAAAAAACCACAGTCTACTGAATACTAATCAACATGGTTTTCAAACAGGAACAGGAACACAAACAGCAATAATAGATTATGCAGATGAAATAGTTGAAAACTTGGATAACAACAATAGTGGTGTACGAGTTAATTTAGACATTTCTAAAGCTCTTAATACTGTTAGTCATGAAATTCTTTGAGATAAGATGGAAGTAATGGGGATAAAAGGGGCTGAAGACAAGTTGTTTAATTATATTTGCACAACAGATCGCAGGTTGTGGAACTCACATCAGCTTCCTGTAATTATAAAATCAGTAAAATCAGATTAGCATCTTACATAAGGAATGTTAAAACAGAAATGTTGTGGAACTCATATCAGCTTGTAATTGCAGAATCAGATTAGCATCTGATGTAATAAAAGTTGGAACAGGAGTACAGCAGGAGCCCTTCTGTTCCTTATTTATGTAGTTGGCATACACAACTCAGAAACTGCAGCTAAGATCATGGTGTTTGCAGATTACACTAGTATGTAAAGAAATATTTGTCCACAACAACTGATCATATCCTCAAGTCCTTGCATTCATGGTTCAATGCCAACAGATTGAATCTTGATGCAAAGACAATAAGTTGTATTCAATTTGCAAATATTAATCAAATCCAAAATCACCAACTGGAATATATGTTTGATTATGATTTAAACTGGAAAGACTATGTAACTAAACTCTGCTAGAGACTCAGTTCTCCATGTTTTGCTCTGAGAATTATTTCTAAGGTTTGCTCCTCATATGGTGCTAGAATGTCTTATTTTGATTACTTCCAGTCCCTTGTAGATTATGTGATAATTTTTGGGATAAAATAAATAGTCAATTAATGAAAATTTTACATTGCAGAAAGGGCTGTTCATATCATGTTATGTAGTTCTGACAGGGTTCACTACAAGTCCCTGTTTAAAAACTTCGTTTTCTCGCTGTAATCACCCACTATTGACACAAAAGTATTTTGATGACAAGGGCTAGACTTTGTGAGGTGTGAAACAACCATGATTACCACAGTTATACTGCTCACAGCTGTGGGTCCCTCCATATTGATCAAGTAAGAACAAATCATACTCGAAGACAGGTGAGACATTTTGGTGTCATTCTGTACAATGCACTGCTGACTTAAATAGAAACTTCAGAAAGGAAACTGCTTTTAGAGCAGAACTAAAAATCATTTCCTGTTGAAAAATGTTTCTAATATGAAAGTGAAAACAGCAGTTTACAAGAATACTAGACCCTCATTTTTGGTTGAATTCTTTTGATTCAGTTAACTGATGTACCATCTACGCTGCAATATAATATTTCTGCTGTTAGTTTTCTGTTGCATTTTTTTCAGATGCAGTGCCATATGCCATCTCAGACAGGTTATCTGACACCATGTTAGTTATGATACACACAGCAGTGACAGGTTTTTCATTTGTCAAACTTTTCAGCAATGTTATATTATGTGCTTTTATTTTTCCTGAAGTGTTTCATATCAAAGATCCATATCCTAGTCACAGCACTGATTTACTTCTTGTGTAAATTGTTATGTAATATGTATATGTCTTTTCATATGTATATGTCTTCAGTTAAGCAACTGTTTTCTATGTCTCAATGGATTACTTTTAACTTCAGTCATTAGATAAGATGGACACTGAAAACCCTGACACTGCACTCAAGTGATTTTGGTCAGTAATAATATTTGTAGAAAATAGCCAGGTAGTTATAAAATTTAATTGCTTTCATTTATGTGGAATCTCTTCATTGATAAATAGGAGCAAAAATGTATTGAAGTGCAGATTATCTCATAGAATTTAAATCCATGCACTTGTATAAGCCTCTTGTGAACAACTGTAATCATCCTGATGGATAGATTTTGTAGTGAAGGATGCAAGTTAGTTCTAGTTCATATACCAGCAAATGTATCTGAAAGAGGTCATTGTGTTTAAATATTCAGAATTTGATGTACATGAATCCAGCACATTTTTCTGCTTTATTTTGTTTTACATTGCACTACTATTTTATCTGTAGGTAACAGATCTGTTGTATCACTGTTCTCCATGCTACAGATATAATGGTATCCTTTTGCTCTTCAAGGCATTTGATGGAAATTTTTTTGCCTTCGTTCCTTCAAACGTTTTCTGGCTAAATGTCAAACCACAAGTCTGAAAGTCCAGCGCTGTCAGTTCCATATTTTTTTTTCTGTCACTGTTGGCTTTTTCACCTCTGGCAATGATTTAAATAAGTGAAAAATTGCAAGTTACATCATAACTTGCAACCTCATTTGACTACAAATCCTCCTCAAATGAGAATGAGAATCAGTTCTAAACTTAGAAGAAGTGTAAGGAATACCATATCTAATAGGACTATACACTGTAGTCCTCAAATCAGCCTGTAAGTGTAGAAGATCTTTACCTTCTTTCTTACAGATAAAATAAGAAAAAGTCTTACATATTTAATAAACTTTGCCTTGGAACAGAAAATCCTTTTGGTAAACCGTATTACAGGTTACAGCTTAATAACTGTGCAAAAACTATCATTTTGCACACGTAAATGAGTAATTGACAACATCTAAACAGTTCTCTCTTTGGTTAACTTTTTGTCTTTATGATTTCTTCAACAGCAAATTCCAGTAATAACTAAATAAAGTAAAAAGTAAAAAGTGAATAGATTGTGCATGAACATACTATATTGTCAGGGGATATTATTGTAGCTCACCAGATTGCTCAGGTCCCATATGATGTGCTTGAACTCATTGTTGACCAAATTGAATCATTCCCAAAAGGAATCCCTTCTCTGGAGTTCAGTAGCACTGGCTGTTTGTGAGACTTTTATTTTTGTAAATGAGGTTCCAGTATCACTGATCATAACATTTATTGATTATTATCACAGCAGTATCAGAAGATTTCCATTTTGAAGTAGGTCTACATTGTTCCATTATGTTTTGGGTGTGCAGCCACAAGAATTCTCCTTCTTCTTCTAATATTTTGGCCATATAAAGTTCATCCATATTCAGAGTGAGCAGCAAGACTGCCACTCCAGTGCTCGCTTTGTCCCTTTATACTCACGTACCATGCAACTGCACATGCCCCCACAGATGGAAGTGCACCAGAGATGGTGGTCAGTGGCAGAGACATGCAGAATGCTCGAGTTACATCTATGACTCTGCAGTCAATCTGTGTTGGCATGTTGATATATCACTGTGAGCTGCACAGTGACAGCGTCTCTTTGAGTTCATTACAGCAAGTGCCAGGATCCATGATTTATCAAGGTTGAAACCACTATCTCTATTAATTAAATTTGACATCAAGCAAATTTAAATTGCCTGCTTGACTATTGAGTCCCAAAAAGATGATGTAGTTACCAAAATTTTGACGTTGTCATAGAACATACTGCGACCAGTGTCAATGCAGTGCTCTACTGCTGTCAACTTGTTAGGTTGTAAAAGTCGTGTCTACCTCTGGTGTCCTACACATCTTTCTTGGATGGTATGAGTTGTTTGTCCAATGTAAGAAAGGCCACATTCATATGGAATTTTGTAAACTCCAGATTTTTGGAGCAGCAAATCATCTTTGACGGAGCCCATGAGTGCAGCTGTCTTGGGTGGAGGATGAAAAATCACTTTTACTTTGTGTCTGCTGAGAATCCATCGTATTTTTGATGAGAGGTCACCCACATATGGCAGGAAGGCCACAAGAATTCTCCTTCTTCTTCTAATATTTTGGCCGTATAAAGTTCATCCATATTCAGAGTGAGCGGCAAGACTGCCACTCCAGTGCTCGCTTTGTCCCTTTATACTCACGTACCATGCAACTGTGCATGCCCCCACAGATGGAAGTGCACCAGAGATGTTGGTCAGTGGCAGAGACATGCAGAATGCTCGAGTTACATCTATGACTCTGCAGTTGATCTGTGTTGGCATGTTGATATATCACTGTGAGTTGCACAGTGACAGCGTCTTCTGCTTTCTTTGTGGCCTCTTTCGGTTTCATTTTCAGTGCCTTCTGTATTTGCTGTGGGGAGTACCCATTGTCTTCAAACACTCTCTGTATGTGGGAAAGTTCATCTTACAGCCTGCTTTTGTCAGAGATAATATGTGCTCTGTGGGTCAAAGTTCGGAGAACACTCATCGTCTGGGCAGGACGGTGGCAACTATTTGCACGTACATACAAATCCGTGTGCGTCGGCTTCCGATACACTTCATATCCCGAGGTGCCATCCTCTCTGCACTGAACCAGAACATCTAAGAATGGAAGGGATCGCTCCTTTTCAATTTCCACTGTGAACTTTATTTGATCATGGAGGGAGTTCAGATGTCTAAAGAAGTCTGGCAAGTTATCTTCACCATAGGGCCAAACTACAAAGGTTTCATCAACATGCCTCCAGAATATCAAGGGTTTTTGAAGTCAGCAGATTCAAGCGCCTTCTCCTCAAAGTCTTCCATAAATAAATTGGCCACCAGAGGGGATAAGGAACTACCCATGGCAACTCCATCCATCTGTTCAAAAATTCGTTCTTCAATAAGAAGTATGTAGAGGTCAGAACATCTTTGAATAAAGCTGAAATCTTTCCATCAAAACTTCTTTCAATAAGTTGTAGAGATTCTGAAAGGGGAACCCTTGTGATTAAAGACACCACATCAAAACTAACTAATATATCAGAAGGGTTCATTTTCCATGATTTCAGTTTACTAATAAAATCAGCAGAGTTTCTTATGTGGTGAACACATTTTCCCAGAAGTGGCCCCAACAATGATGCCAAGTTTTTAGCAACATCATAAGTTGGAGAGCCAATGTTACTTACTATGGGGTGTAGAGGAACGTCTTTCTTGTGGACCTTTGTTAGTCCATAAAATCTAGGAGGTGCCGCACCACTTGGTTTCAATCTCTGGAAAACTTCTGATGGGAAGGGAGTATCATTCAGAATCAAAGCAGTTTTCTTCACCACTTGATTAGTGGGATCCCTGCTGACCTTCCAGTACATGCTGTTACTCAATAAATTGTTCATTTTATCATGGTATTTGTCCCAAGACAATAAAACAGTAGTGTTACCTTTATCCACTGGGAGTACCACCGTCTGAGTATCCTGGCGAAGCTTATGTAGTGCAGCCCTCTCTGTCACAGATAAATTGCTCCTTTGGGGGCAAGCCTTCATAATTGCACAGCATGTTTCACGTCTTATTTCCTCTGCTGAATCTGAGGGAAGCGGTTGAACCGCTTCTTCAATGGCACTAATAAATGAAGGTAATGGCAGAACGTGTGGCATGGGTGCAAAATTCAGTCCCTTACTCAAAACCATCATCATGGCATCATCCAGATCTCTACCTCTCATATTCTACATCTACATCTACATTTATACTCCGCAAGCCACCCAACGGTGTGTGGCGGAGGGCACTTTAGGTGCCACTGTCATTACCTCCCTTTTCTGTTCCAGTCGCGTATGGTTCGCGGGAAGAACGACTGTCTGAAAGCCTCCGTGCGCGCTCGAATCTCTCTAATTTTACATTTGTGACCTGCTTGGGAGGTATAAGTACGGGGAAGCAATATATTCGATACCTCATCCAGAAACGCACCCTCTCGAAACCTGACGAGCAAGCTACACCGCAATGCAGAGCGCCTCTCTTGCAGAGTCTGCCACTTGAGTTTGCTAAACATCTCCGTAACGCTATCACGGTTACCAAATAACCCTGTGACAAAACATACCACTCTTCTTTGGATCTTCTCTATCTCTTCCGTCATCCCGGTCTGGTACAGATCCCACACTGATGAGCAATACTCAAGTATAGGTCGAACGAGTGTTTTGTAAGCAACCTCCTTTGTTGATGGACTACATTTTCTAAGGACTCTCCCAATGAATCTAAACCTGGTACCTGCCTTACCAACAATTAATTTTATATGATCATTCCACTTCAAATCGTTCCACATGCATACTCCCAGATATTTTACAGAAGTAACTGCTACCAGTGTTTGTTCCGCTATCATGTAATCATACAATAAAGGATCCTTCTTTCTATGTATTCGCAATACATTACATTTATCTATGTTAAGGGACAGGTGCCACTCCCTGCACCAAGTGCCTATCCGCTGCAGATCTTCCTGCATTTCGCTACAGTTTTCTAATGCTGCAACATCTCTGTATACTACAGCATAATCCGCGAAAAGCCGCATGGAACTTCCGGCACTATCTACTAGGTCATTTATATATATTGTGAAAAGTAATGGTCCCATAACACTCCCCTGTGGCACGCCAGAGGTTACTTTAATGTCTGTAGACGTCTCTCCATTCATAACAACATGCTATGTTCTGTTTGCTAAAAATTCTTCAATCCAGCCACGCAGCTGGTCTGATATTCCGTAGGCTCTTACTTTGTTTATCAGGCGACAGTGCGGAACTGTATTGAATGCCTTCTGGAAGTCAAGGAAAATAGCATCTACATGGGAGCCTGTATCTAATATTTTCTGAGTCTCATGAACAAATAAAGCGAGTTGGGTCTCACACGATCGCTGTTTCCGGAATCCATGTTGATTCCTAAAGAGTAGATTCTGGGTTTCCAAACATGACATGATACTTGAGCAAAAAACATGTTCTAAAATTCTACAACAGATCGATGTCAGAGATATAGGTCTATAGTTTTGCACATCTGGTTGATGACCCTTCTTGAAGACTGGGACTACCTGTGCTCTTTTCCAATCATTTGGAACCTTCCGCTTCTCTAGAGACTTGCGGTACACGGCTGTTAGAAGGGGGGCAAGTTCTTTCGTGTACTCTGTGTAGAATCGAATTGGTATCCCGTCAGGTCCAGTGGACTTTCCTCTGTTGAGTGATTCTAGTTGCTTTTCTATTCCTTGGACACTTATTTCGATGTCAGCAGTTTTTTTGTTTGTGCGAGGATTTAGAGAAGGAACTGCAGTGCGGTCTTCCTCTGTGAAACAGCTTTGGAAAAAGGTGTGTAGTATTTCAGCTTTATGCGTGTCATCCTCTGTTTCAATGCCATCATCATCCCGGAGTGTCTGGATATGCTGTTTCGAGCCACTTACCGATTTAACGTAAGACCAGAACTTCCTAGGATTTTCTGTCAAGTCGGTACATAGAATTTTACTTTTGAATTCACTGAACGCTTCACGCATAGCCCTCCTTATGCTAACTTTGACATCATTTAGCTTCTGTTTGTCTGAGAGGTTTTGGCTGCGTTTAAACTTGCAGTGAAGCTCTCTTTGCTTTTGCAGTAGTTTCCTAACTTTGTTGTTGAACCACAGTGGGTTTTTCCCATCCCTCACAGTTTTACTCGGCACGTACCTGTCTAAAACGCATTTTAAGATTGCCTTGAACTTTTTCCATAAACACTCAACGTTGTCAGTGTCGGGACAGAAATTAATTGTTTTGATCTGTTAGGTAGTCTGAAATCTGCCTTCTAATATTAATGACAGGGCGTCGAATAACAATTTCTCACTGCGATAACAATTTCAGTCGACTATATTTTGCACTCTGTCTGGATGTGGCCACCTCACAAATCCAGTCTGATTTGGCCCAAGTTGTACCATCAATCCAATTCCAAGAATCATAGGGTATCACCACAGACATCTTCAGGTGCAGGCGATAAAGTTCTTCAAAAGCCAATTCTAATTTTCAGCGAGTAAAGTGGATCCTATCCTTAACAATAGCAGAACCAGCTTTATGGAAGACTTTGAGAAGAAGCCGCTTGAATCCACTGACTTGAAACCCTTGGTACTCTGGAGTTATGTTGATGATACCTCGGTAGTTTGGCCCTAGGGTGAAGATAACTTGCAAGACTTCTTTAGACCTCTGAACTCCCTCCATGATCAAATAAAGTTCACAATGGAAAGTGAAAAGGAGGGATCCCTTTCATTCTTGGATGTTCTGATTTGACGCAGAGAGGATGGCACTTTGGGACATGAAGTGTATTGGAAGCCCGTGCACATGGATTTGTATTTACTTGCAAATAGTTGCCACCATCCTGCCCAGATGATGAGTGTCCTCTGAACTTTGACCGACAGAGCGCATATTATCTCTGAAAAAAGCAGACTGTAAGATGAACTTTCCCATGTACAGAGAGTGTTTGAAGACAATGGGTACTCCCCACAGCAAATACAGAAGGCATTGAAAATGAAACCGAAAGAGGCCACAAAGAAAGCAGATGAAGATGAAGAAACCTTTAAATTGATGGCCTTTCTGCCATATGGGGGTAGCCTCTCATCAAAAATATGATGGATTCTCAGCAGACACAAAGGAAAAGTGATTTTTCGTCCTCCACCCAAGACAGCTGCACTCATGGGCTCCATCAAAGATGATATGCTGCTCCGAAAATCTGGAGTTTACAAAATTCCATGTGAATGTGGCCTTTCTTGCCTTGGACAAACAACTCGTACTGTCCAAGAAAGATGTGCAGAACACCGGAGTTACACAGTTGACCATGGCAGAGCACTGTATTGACACTGGTCACAGTATGTTGTATGACAACGTCAAAATTTTGGCAACTACATCATCTTTTTGGGACTCAATAGTCAAGCAGGCAATTTAAATTTGCTTGAGGTCGAATTTAATTAATAGAGATAGTGGTTTCAACCTTGATAAATCATGGAATCTGGCACTTGCTGTAATAAACTCACAAAGACACCGTCACAGTGCAGCTCACAGTGATATATGAATATGTCAACTCAGTTCAACTGCAGAGTCATAGATGTAACTCGAGTATTGTGCACGTCTCTGCTGCTGACCGACATCTCTGGTGCACTTCCAGCTGTGGCCGCATGTGCAGTTGGGCGGTACACGAGTATAAAGGGACAAAGCAAGCACTGGAGCGGCAGCCTTGCTACTCACTCTGAAGATGGCTGAATTTTATACGGCTGAGATATTAGAAGAAGAAGAAGGAGAATTCTTGCGGCTTCACATCCAAAACTTAACGGAACAGTCTTTGCACCACCAAAACCTGAAGATTCACATTAGGTCTAGATTGTTCAGATGTATATGCAGCATCTGGTGTGAGTATATCTGGTGACTGTTCTCATTATATCTCATGTGAAATTCGAAATATTGATTTCACATAGATCTTGCACTGTTTTATACAGTGTGGTATAAAATTTTGATTTAATATTTCCTGTAATTTTCTGACAGTTCACACCATAGATGTTTCATATTTACCCAGTACTATGTAATTTTTGGCAGTTTACACCATGGATGTTTTGTAATTACAATGTACTATGTAAATATGAAACATGTATTGTATGAACTGTCAAAAAATTACTGGAAATATATCAAAATATTATGCCAAAGAGTATAAGAAAGCATAAAATTGATATGAAATCAGTATTTTACAATTTCATATGAAATATAATGAGAACAGACAACAGATATAGTCATACCAGCTGTTTAAGTCTTGACAACACAGACATACTTAAAATGGAAATCTTCTGAAACAGCTGTCATAATAATAAATAAATGTTGTAAGCAGTGATACTAGAACCTTATTTGCAATGTCCTTTAAGAACATATATTTTACTGCAGTAATAATCATCTAGGAACTTTTCATAGCAACTAGCAGTAAATGTAATGAAGATCCAAATCAAGATGTCATACAATGCTGGTGTTAGCAGAGTGCAGTTAGGAAATTTGTTTTGAAGTAAAGCTGGTCTTTCATTTACCGGAGGTGAAATACTCAGCATAGAGTAAAGATCATGACTGCCAGTGTAAGTAGGTGCACAAAAGACACAAAGTGCAGATTCTTAAAATGCAATTTGAGTACATTACTGTTTGAATCCAATAATAAGTAATGGTTAAGGGACCGTAACAGTTAGTAAATATGTTAAATGTTTCTTATTAGCTCATTGTGGTATAATTCATTTTGCATCATGTATAGATAGTACTAGAATCAATTACTTTAATTTTGTAGTTAGGGTGAGTATACACATTTTTAATTTGATTTATAAATTTAAGAACTGGAGGAATTAACTTTTCATTATTAGGATGAAGAACCAGGCATGGCACCTATCCAGGAAGCTGCAAATTTGGAGGAGACACAGGAAGGGGAACAATCTGCTTACTCAAAGGTAAGTTAAAAGTTTATTTTCATGGTGTTCAAACATCAAATCTTATCTAGATCAAATTAGCAGATGCACCAACAGCTGGAATTTATGAACTCCAGGACGACAATTGAAGGGCATTCTTTTATTTAAACTTGGAGAGTAATTGTGACATGCTGGAATCAATAGATAGCAACAATGTTGAAAACCATACATACTTAAGATTTTTTGTCAAGCTACAAAAATTGTTCCTATGGTTTTATGAAAAAATTTGAAAGGAATTTATTACATAAAATACTTGGAAAAAGGAATATCAGATGGTAAATCTTTGATGTGCCAAGGAATCAATGACTCGGACATGAGTCTCTTGGCATCTAAATAACATGATGACCTTTTTTGAAAATATATCTATATTTCCAAATCTTCATCTTACAATGGGATTTTCAACTTTGGAATCTTTCCAAGCAGATTAAAACTGTGTGCCAGACCAAATTGATATCAGAGTTTGTGGGCAGGTGCTCTTCTGATTGAGCTATCAAATGGTTCAAATGGCTCTGAGCACTATGGGACTCAACATCTGAGGTCATCAGTCCCCTAGAACTTAGAACTACTTAAACCTAACTAACCTAAGGACATCACACACAACCATGCCCGAAGCAGGATTCGAACCTGCAACCGTAGCGGTCGCGCGGTTCCAGACTGAAGTGCCTAAAACTGCTCGGCCACACCAGCTGGCACTGAGCTATCCAGCCATGACTCACGGCCCATCCTCACAGCTTCACTTCCACCAGTATCTCATCACCCACCTTCCTAACATCACAGAAGTTCTCCAGTGACCCTTGAAAGACTATCCCTCCTGGAAAAAAGGATACTGTGCAGACATGGCTTAGCCACATGCTGGGACATGTTTCCAGGATGAAATTTTCACTCTGCAGCACTGTGTATGAGGTCTGTTCAAAAAATTCCAGAATTTGTCCACAATTTTTCTCTGTTTACCTTTTACTTATTGTGAATGGTCTCCTTGGAAATATTCTCCTTCACAATTGATACACTACATCCATTACAGTTTCCACTTCCAGAAGCAGTCTTGATGTGCCTCTTGCTGGATTGTGTAAACAACTGTCAGAAAAATTTTTATTACCTCATCTATAGTTCCAAATCTTCATCTTTCAATGGGATTTTCAACTTTGGAAATAAAAAAATTTCATAGGGGCCATGTCTGGAAAATACAGAGGATGAGGCAGCACAGTGATTTCATTTTTTTGCCAATAGTCACGCATCAACAAGGATGAATGTGCAGGTGCATTATTGTGATGCAAGAGCCATGAATGGTCTCACCATAGTTCAGGCCATTTCCATCTCACATTTTCTCACACACATCACAACATTGTCCAATAGTACCATGTTGCTTTAGCACAAATTCATGATAAACTAATCCTTAAAATACAAAGAAAACTATCAGCACAGCTTTGACGTTTGACCTGACCGGACAAGCTTTTTTTGGTTTTGGAGAATCTTTCCTGACCCATTGTGAAGACTGAACCTTGGTTTGAACATCATAACCATACACCCACATCTCATTACCAATTATAGTTCTCTTAAGGAACATCTCATTCTATTTTGCACGATCTGAAAATTCTTCACTGATTGTGAGGCAAAGGTCTTTCTGGTCTTGACTCTTGAGCCATGGACAAACTTGGTGGCAACACTAGGCATTCCAACATGCTGTGTCAGGATTTCATGAGATCAACCAAATGAAATATTACATTCTTCTGCTATCTTTCTGACTGTCGCCTTTGATTGGCATGCACAATTCGATTGACATTCCTGACATGAGCATCTTTGGTAGACATTGAAGGGCATCCTGAATCAGAGTCATCTTCACCTCCCACCTGACCATTTTTAAACCTTGTGGACCATTCATAACAATGAGTATGGCTTAAGCACTCATCACTGCAGACTCCCTGCATCATTTGGTGCATCTCTGTAAAGGTTTTCTTGAGTTTCACAGAAAATTTGATGGAGATGCATTGCTCCTCTTACTCTGCCAGCTTGAAATTTGCAAACTGTGTGACAAAATGTTCTACTCATTGCAGCACTGAACAATAACTAACAGACTACAAAAATTAAACTTCTGGCAATTACACATTAAACACAAGCATGTGCAGGGATGCCAACTGCATTTCGTTCCAACACACCATTGGTGCAAAATTATGAATATTCTGGAATATTTTGAACAAGACCCGTACACTAATATGAAACTTCTTAGCAGATTAATACTCTCTACATATACATCCACATCCATACTCCGCAAGCCACCCGACAGTGTGTGGCGGAGAGTACCTTGAGTACCTCTATCTGTTCTCCCTTCTATTCCAGTCTCGTATTGTTTGTGGAAAGTAAGATTGTCAGTATGCCTCTGTGTGGACTGTAAGCTCTCTGATTTTATCCTCATGGTCTTTTCGTGAGACATGTGGGGATATACTGCTTGACTCCTCGGTGAAGGTATGTTCTTGAAACTTCAACAAAAGCCCGTACCAAGCTATTGGGCGTCTCTCTTCCAGAGTCTTCCACTGGAGTTTATCTATCATCTCTGTAACACCTTGGCGATTGCTAAATGATCCTGTAATGATACACACTGCTCTCCACTGGATCTTCTCTATCTCTTCTATCAACCCTATCTGGTACGGATCCCACACCTGTGAGCAGTATTCAAGCAGTGGGTGAACAAGTGTACTGTAACCTACTTCCTTTGTTTTAGGACTGCATTTCCTTAGGATTCTTCCAATGAATCTCAGTCTGGCATCTGCTTTACTGACGATTAATTTTATTTGGTCATTCCATTTTAAATCACTCCTAATGCATACTCCCAGATAATTTATGGAATTAACTGTTTCCAGTTTTTGACCTGCTATATTGTAGCTAAATGATAAGGGATCTTTCTTTCTATGTATTTGCAGCAACTTAAACTTGTCTACATTGAGATTCAATTGTCATTCCCTGCACCATGCGTCAATTCGTTGCAGATCCTACTGCATTTCAGTACAATTTTCCATTGTTACAACCTCTCAATATACTACAGCATCATCCACAAAAAGCCTCAGTGAACTCATTTATATATATTGTGAATAGCAATGGTCCTATGTCACTCCCCTGCGGCACACCTGAAATCACTCTTTCTTCGGAAGACTGCTCTTCATTGAGAATGGCATGCTGCTTTCTGTTATCTAGGAACTCTTCAATCCAATAACACAATTGGTCTGATAGTCCATATGCTCTTACTTTGTCCATTAAATGACTGTGGGGAACTGTATTAAATGCCTTGCAGAAGTCAAGAAACACAGCTTCTACCTGGGAACCTGTGTCTATGGCCCACTCAGTCTCATGCACGAATAGCACGAGCTGGGTTTCACATGATCGTCTTTTTTGAAACCCATGCTGATTCCTACAGAGTAGATTTCTAGTCTCCAGAAAAGTCATTATACTCGAACATAATACATGTTCCAAAATTCTACAACTGATCGACGTTAGAGATAAAGGTCTATAGTTCTGCACATCTGTTTGACGTCCCTTCATGAAAACGGGGATGACCTGTGCCCTATTCCAATCTTTTGGAATGATACGCTCTTCTAGAGAACTACGGTACACCGCTGCAAGCATGGGGGCAAGTTCCTTCGCATACTCTGTGTAAAATCGAACTGGTATCCCATCAGGTTCAGCAGCCTTTCCTCTTTTGAACAATTTTTATTGTTTTTCTATCCCTCTGTCATCTATTCCAATATCTACCATTTTGTCATCTGTGCAACAATCTAGAAAAGGAACTACACTGCAGTCTTCCTCTGTGAAACAGCTTTGGTAAAAGACATTTAGTATTTCAGCCTTTAGTCTCTCATCCTCTGTTTCTGTACCATTTTGGTCACAGAGTGTCTTGACATTTTGTTTTGACCCACCTACCACTTTGACGTAAGACGAAAATTTCTTAGGATTTTCTGCCAAGTCAGTACATACAACTTTACTTTTGAATTCATTGAACACCTTTCGCATAGCCCTCCTCACACTACATTTCGCTTTGTGTAATTTTTGTTTGTCTGCAAGGCTTTGGCTATGTTTATGTTTGCTGTGAAGTTCCCTTTGCTTCTGTAGCAGTTTTCTAACTCGGTTGATGAACCATGGTGGCTCCTTTCCATCTCTTACGATCTTGCTTGGCACATACTCATCTAATGCAAATTGTGTGATGGTTTTGAACTTTGTCCACTGATCTTCAACACTATCCGTACTTGAGATACAACTGTCATGTTGAGCCATCAAGTACTCTGAAATCTGCTGTTTGTCACTTTTGCTAAACAGAAAAATCTTCCTACCTTTTTTAATATTTCTGTCCATTGCTAAAATCACCGATGCTGTAACCGCTTTATGATCGCTGATTCCCTGTTCTGCATTAACTGTTTCAAATTATTCGGGTCTGTTTGTCACCAGAAGGTCTAATATGTTATTGCCATGAGTTGGTTCTCTGTTTAACTATTCAAGGTAGTTTTCAGATAATGCGCTTAAAAAAAATTTCACTGGATTCTTTGTCCCTGCCACCCGTTATAAATATTAGAGTCTCCCAGACTATATTTGGCAAATTGAAATCTCCACCCAAAACTATAACATCATCGGAAATCTACTCAAAATATTTTCCAAATTTTCCTTCAGATGTTCTGCCACAACAGCTGCTGAGCCAGGGGACCTATAGAGACACCCAATTACCATGTTTGAGCCTGCTTTAACCATGACCTTCACCCAAATTATTTCGCATTTGAGAGCTCCATCAATTTCCATTGATACTATTGCACTTTTGATTGATATAAACACACCTCCCCCTTCACTGTCCAGCCTGTCTCTGCAGTATACATTCCAATCTGAGTTTAGAATTTCATTACTGTTTACATCTGGTTTCAGTGAACTTTCTGTCTCTGGTATTATGTGGGCATTGTGACCGTTTATTAATGAGAGCAGTTCTGGGGCTTTTCTATAGACGCTCCTGCAGTTTACTATTACAACATTAATATTGTCATTTCCTGTTGTGTTTTACCTACTACTACCTTGACGCATCTCAGGAGGTGCCTTGTTGGGCCTAGGAAGGGAATTCTCTAACCTAAAAAACCCCCATGTGCACTCCACATGTTCTCCACTACCCTCGTAGCTGCTTCCTGCGTGTAGTACATGCCTGACCTATTCAGGGGGACCCTACATTTCTCCACCCAATAGTGGAGGTCAAGAAATTTGCACCTCAGGTCTCTGCAGAATCATCTGAGCCTCTGGTTTAAGCCTTCCACTTGGCTCCAAACCGGAGGACCGCGATCGGTTCTAGGAACGACAATACAAATAGTTAACTCAGATTCCACCCTGCGAGCAAGGCTTTCTGCCTTCACCAACTCCGCCAACCGCCTGTATGAACTGATGATGACCTCTGAACCCAGATGACAGGAGTCATTGGTGCCAACATGAGCAACAATTTGCAGTCGGGTGCACCCAGTGATCTCCATTGCCGCCAGCAGGGCCTCCTCCACATCTCGGATGAGACCCCCCCCGGCAAGCAGACAGAGTGAACACTGGCCTTCTTCCCCGACCTTTCCACTATTTCTCTAAGGGGCTCCATTGTCTGTGTAACATTGGAGCTCCCTATCACTAATAAACCCCTCCCCCCATGTGCCTGCTCAGACCTTGCTGAAGGAGCAGCCAGATGTCCACTCACAGGCAGAGCGGGCAATGCCACACGGCCAGCCTCTTCATTGCCCCTTTGCCTCGTGCTACAAAACTGTGGTTACTTGACACTTCTGGTTGGAAACAATCAAAATAAGCACTAACTGTCTCTGGACTATATTCAAAACAAACACAAAATCTATGGGATACTATTACTAGTACTTGAAAATTAAAGCTTTCTAAAAACAAAAACACATGGAAAAAGAAGTGTCAAGTAAGAAAAACACAGTTAATACTTAAATTTACATAGCTTGCTGCACAGGAGGTGTGAAGCAGATGGCAGTTACAACACTGGCAGTACTGACAATCTGTCTTGCCAGATTGAGACTCAAATTTGGGACTTTTACCTTTCACAGGCTAGTGCTCCGACGACTGAGCTAACCAAGCATGACTCACAACCTGTCCTCACAGCTTCACTTCCATCAGTACCATCTCCTTTAAAACTTGTAAGACTAACACTTCTGCAAGAAAGGATACTGTGACGATATGGCCTAACCACAGCCTGGGAGCTGTTTCAAGGAAAAAAAAAAAAAAAAAAAAAAATTATCACTCTGCAGTGAAGTGTGCACTGATATGAAACTTCCTGGCAGATTAAAATTCTGTGCTGGGTTGAGACTTCAACTTGGGGCCTTTGCCTTTTGTGAACAGGTGGTCTTCTGACTGAGCTACCCGGCTATGACTCACAACCTATCCTTACGGCTTCACTTCCATCAGTACATCTCCTAACTTCTTAACTTCACAGAAGTTGTCCTCTGTACCTCGTAAGACTAGCCCTCATGGAAGAAAGGATATTGTGGAGACATCCCTCAGATACAGTCTAGGGAACTGAATTTTTCAATCTGTAGCAGGATGTGCACTGATACAAAACTTCCTGACTGAATAAAACTGTTCACTGCACCAGGACTTGAACTTGGGAATTTTTTCTTTTATGGGCAAGGGCTTTACTGGCTTTTTATTTATGTTTTATTAATTTATTATTTTTTTGGCCTCCCTCCTTCCCTTATGGCACAGCCATTCTTTCACCCATGTTGCCTTGTACAGCTAGCTTCTGAGCTTAATTTGCAAATTAACCATTACATTGTAATTAAAATGAAAGACAAAGGCTCATTGATGAAAAGGAAAGTAAATATTTTCTCCATTTTTTATTGAAATATATTGACAAAGGAAATTTATTGTTTCCATTCTTCTCTTATGAAATTTAAGAAAGGAAAGTGTATCTTGATATTTGTTCTCTTCCAATTATTAACAAAAAATACGAAATGGTACACAAATAATTATCATTTTATTGTTGAAGGGAAGTTGTCTCTCCTATTCTTTGAGAGAAAAAGAAATGTAAGATCCCAAAAATGAAAATAAAACCATCTTCTGCATTGTATAATGTCTGCAGTAATTCCTTAGAGATCTGATTACAACTGAAGGGCCCTGAAGCTACTATGTATCTTACATACAGAGCAAAGTCACCATCTACTCTCTGAATTACCTATATTTTAATTAGTTAACCACTGATTGTGATAGTCACATCTAATTCTTGGTGGTACCATCACTTTTGTGCTTAATGACAGAGACCAAAATCATAACACAAACAAATGGGAAGAACATTTAATTCCTGCACGCATCTTCAGGATACATAGTAAAAACTACATGATGAAAAAGTAGTGTAAATCTTCATAACCAGTCATTCTGTCAGTCATCTGCAAAGCCTCTACATGTCTGATGCACTCCGGTGACACATTGTGAACTCTGGAATAGCTCATGTCAACATCTCCGACCATTGTGTCTATCAATGATACCTTAACCTAGGGCATCAGCAAATTTACCATGGCAAAGGCTGCTGGAAACTGAATTAGTGTCCTGCAGGATGTGCAACTTAAAAAGGAGGTGTATCTAGTGTGGCAACAACTAAAGTGCTACCAACATCATTACACTAGCATTCTACGGTTGTGGATTCAGTGTGCCAAGTTAAAATTATGCCCAACCATCATGAGCTATACCTGATAGAAAAACTTTTGGCAGAAATAGACCATGAATTTTATAACTGCTGTTTGAGAGAACTGTATATTTAAACTAAAAATCCTTCACATGATATCTATGCACAGATCAAAGAATGTAAAGTGAAAATAATGGCAATTCAGTGCAAACAAATTGAATGAATCATCATGGGTGCCCACCCAAAAGCTGTTGCTGCCAAAGAACTAGCCTCTCTGTACCATATTATGAGAATGATAAAATGATGTAAAGCTATGATGATTGAATGGTGACGTCCAGAGTGCCATCACAAAGCAGTGTGACATCACCTCCCATGTATATGACTACTATAGTCAGTTTTACAAGAAGTGACCAGTTGATGAACATTCTTTTGATGATTTTCTTATGATCTTGAGCTGCTGTTTGTCATGTGAGAATATTGCAGAAGACAAAATCAAACTAGTGGTCCACAGTGCAAAGAAAGGGAAATCACCAAGACTCAACAGGCTCAGTGCTGAGTTTTACAAGTGCTACCAGAACCTCCTTGTGTCGACACTCCTCAACATAGTAATTGATATCTGGCACCGGGAAGACACCCAGGACATTCAAGGCAAAACCATAGCCTTGCAAATAGGACATCGTATCAGAGATATATCCCAAGCTACCTGACGCACAGACAAGGGTCGTTACAAAGCTCTTGCCATTATCTTTGAGGTCATTCCAGACAGATTACTGATAAAGAACTGGTCACAAATCTCTAATAAAATGCATGGTGCTTGGTATTCCACTCTGACCATGTTTTAAACTTAATACAAGAAGGTTAAGACCATAGAGACTGCCATTATAAGCAAGATGAATTATTTGTTACAAATTCTCACTGTGTGTGATTATCTAGCGAAGAGCATACAGCAAGTGTCATGCTGGTTCCTTTTTAGAGGGTCCATTTTCAAAGTTCAGTTTGATACATTAATTTTATCTGTGTCCAAAGATGGTCTTCAACTCATTAAGGTGCACAAAAATTCTGTAACCCTCCTCCTAAATCACATCAGGAAGGAAGTTTGTACCCAGAGCACTAGTATCATCACAAACCTCATCAAGCAGTGGCAGCCCCATAGCCTTGACCCACCAACTGGTATCATCCTCATTCAGGTTTATTACTGACATGTATGACTGTACTATATGGAAAGAGCTACATTCAGCACAATGACTGTAATACCAGAAGCCTGAGAAACTGAAACTTTGTGAATTTTTAACAACAAGCCACAGAAATGATATCAAAGAGAGACATTGACGTATGAAACAGAATAAAGTTTGGAAAAATGTGCAAAACTACATGTTACCATCACACGTTAAAGATGACTGGTGCTAAGTAGCATGAGAAACTCATTTTTGTAAAAGTTTGAATGTTCTCTCCTACAGCTACTACCTGGGAGGGGTATACATTTACAATCTGCACACCATTCACTTGAAGAGAAATTCCACGACCACTAGGCAGCTGTTGCACATCTGTGAAAGGTACACCATCATGCAAAAGAATGGCAATTCATACAGAATCAGCCATATTTATGTTATCAATAATTACATAACCAGGCACTTCTAAGACTGTGAGTACCTCATGCAGAAAGGCATTATCAACATTGGTACCATACAACAAATCAGCCAGAGAAAGGAGTTTCACCACACTTTTAATCCTATTGATGTTAAGTGAGTAATATTGTAGGTTTGGACATCGCACATGGAGGCACATATTGTGATTAGATCTGAGTGTTGCGATCATCCTTCCCAACATCTTCACACCAAGTTTGTTTTGTAATACCTGGAGGAAGAGGCAAAATGTCAGATCTATGGAATTTGTGGAGACTCCAGAGAGTTGCTTTGTGATAGGAATGTAAGAGAACAGCAACTACTGCATCTCCTCACCCTACTGCTACCATGGCCCATGGCTGTCAGTGTGACATCATGAGCATGCATCACCCTGCGCACTGCCACCGTATGAGTCTGTCAATGTGGCTGCATTTGCTGCCTGGCCGCCCCATGCGATTGCAGATAATGATCAGTGAGTTCTTGTGGGAGTGTTGTGGCAGCTGCTTGCTGCTTGGCTCACTTTTCCTTGTAACTGGGGACACGCCCTGTTCCTCCCAGTGCTCAGCAATGCCCTCAGGTGTTCAATCTGTTCCTGAATGCATTCTTGCCTCCCAGTATTATCACATCACTCTGAACACATTCTGACATGGGTGTTTTGTCAAATTATCTGGCTTCTCCTCTTTGCCACTGTGCCCTTTGCTTCTCCTTTGATGTCCTCCCTTAATTTCTACTAGAATCTGTTGCAGTAAGTTTCAGGCAACTTGATCTCCATCTGCTCTTGTGTCTCACTCAGAATATTTTCAGAGGTGACTGGTGCATCTTTTGTATCTAGAATATATCCAGAGGTGACTGGCACATCCTTGGTATCCAGCGGTAACTGTCCCAGCATGCAGGATTGTGCTGAAGTGACATCCATCCTTCCCTGAATGTCGTTGACAGTGCTTTCAATCTGAGCTGGCGTTTCCATGTCATGACCCTGTTCCTGCTGCTGCAGTTGTGGTACAAATCCCTTGGCTACCTCTCTCAATAATGAAGCAAGTCTCTCACTACCATATATAGGACATTCACAGTTAAGGTGAAATGGACACTGACATGTGCAGTCCATCCTTAGGTGTTCTGTTGAATGGCAGATTGAACAGGTAGGAGGTTGCCCATTGTAAGTTACCTGTATCAGATAGCTGCAAGTGACAACATAAGAGGATATATGATTCCTAAATTGACACTTCTCATGCCACTTTTAAGATGGTAAGGACAAGCACTTGAGCATATTTCATTGGTTGCTGACAAGACAATACCATACTGTGACAGAGCATGTGCAGTGAACCCATTAGAGCACTTAGGTTGCCCATTAAATACCGTGATGGTTCTCACTCCTTAACCCAAAGGCAGGACCTGGACATTATTAACACTGCCATCAGTATGCTGAAATTTTCTCACTTGACCATGTTCCTCAACAAATTCCTCATAAACATCACTCAAAATAAATTCGATAAATAACAAGTACTGCACAAAGTCTAGGTAAAACATATCAACTATATCTGAAGACAATTTCAAATCCTCCAAAGTCCAATTGTGTATGTCCACTGCCTTCAGCCACAAAGCAACATGATTGAGAGCACATTGAACAATGTTAACTTGGTTAAATGTTGACATTGTATTTACACCAAAAAAATCTAGACCACACACTTGTACATGCTGCTCGGCTTCCCACCTGGGCACCACTCAATGATGTAAATACTTTCTAGTGTGACTGCCCATCTCTGCATAATGTTCACTGGCTGAGTGTCCATCCACAACTGTGAGCACAAGTCACGACTCATCCCCACAGCTTCACTTCCATCAATACCTCATCTTCTACCTCCCTAACTTCACAGAAGTTCCACTGTGAACGTTGTAAGACTAACCCTGCTGGGAAAAAGAATATTACAGCTACATGGATTAGACGCAGCCTGATGGCTATTTCTGAAATGAAATTTTCACTCTGCAGCTGTATGTACATTGATATTAAACTTCCTGTCAGAATAAAATTGTGAGCTTGACCAAGACTCAATCTCAAGAATTTTCTCTTTCACAGGCAAGTGCTGTACCAACTGAGCTACGCAAGAATGACCCATTACCCATCCTCACAGATTCAGTTCCACCTCTACCTCATCTCCTAACTTCCTAACTCCACAGAATTCTCCTGCTAACCTTGTAAGACTAGGACTCCTGGAAGAATTGATATTGTGGAGATATGGCTTAGCCATAGCATGGGGGATTTTTCCAGAATGAAATTTTGCCTCTGCAGCGGAGTGTGATCTGATATGAAACTTCCTGTCAGATTGAAAGTGTGTGCAGGACCAAGACTCGAACTAGGGGACCTTTGTATTTTGTGGGCAAATCCTACACCACCTCAGCTACCCAACCAAAAGTCATGATCCATTCACACAACTTCACTTCCACCAGTACCTTGTTGCCTACCTTCCTAACTTTGCAGAAGTTCTCCTGCAAAACTTGCATCACTAGCACTCCTGAAATGAAGGATGTTGTGGAGACATTTAACCACAGCCTGGGAGATATTTCCAGAATGAAATTTTGAATCTGCAGTGGAATGTGTGCATTGATATGAAACTTCCATTCAGATTAATACTGTGTCCTAGAGTGAGACATGAACTCAGGATCTTTTCTTTTCATGTGCCAGTGCTCTATTGACTGAGGTATTCTGGCATGACCCATGACCCATCCTCACAGATTCACTTCTGTCAGTACCTTGTCCAATACCTTCCTAACGTCACAGAAGTTTGCCTGCCAACCTTGCAAACGTAGCCCACTTGGAAGAAAGGATATTGTGGAGACACTGCTTAGCCACAGCCTCAGGGATGTTTCCAGAATGAATTTTTCCATTTGCAGCGGAGTGTGCACTGGTATGACATTTCCTGGGAGATTAAAACTGTGTGACAGACCAAGACTCTAACTTGGGATCTTTGCCTTTTGCAGGCAATGCTCTACTGACTGAGCTATACAAGAATGATTCACAATGTCTTCACATCTCCACGTATGCCAGGACCTCTTATCCTACATTCCTAACTTCACAGATGTTCTCCTGCAAATCTTGCAGAACTAGCACTCGTGGAAGAAAGAATACTGGGAAGACATGGCTTAACTACAGCCTGGGGGATGTTTCCAGAATGAAATTTTTGCTCTAAAATTGTGTGTGTGCTGATATGAAACTTCTTGCCATATTATAACTATGTCCTGGAATGAGACTTGAACTCAGGACCTTTACCTTTTGTGGGAAAGGGCTCTTCCAAGTGAGCTAACCCATTTCTTTTTCTTCTCCTCTTACAGTACAGCCAATCTCTTATATGTGTTGCCTTCATCAGCTTGCTCCTAAGCCTTTTTTACAAGTTTCAAAAAGAAAAGACGTAAGTTTATTTACGAGGAAGGAAAGTAAACATTTTCTCCATATTTGTGGTGGGAGTAGATTAACAAAGGAAATTTATTATTTCCAATCTTCTCTTAAGCAATTTAAGAAAGGAAAGTTCTTATTGATATCTGTTCTCTCCAAATTATTAAAAACAATATGAAATTGTATACAAATAATTATCACTTTACTTTTGAAGGAAAGTGGTCTCTTCTATTCCTTGAGAGAAGAAGGACTGTTAGAACAATATCACTAGAATGATACCATTTCTGCGGCTACTTGTTGTTAAAGGTTCATAAAGTTTCCTGTTTATCAGGCATCTGATATCGACAATGCTGAGCTGAATGTAGCTCACTTTCCTTTAGCATGGTGATACATATCAGTAATAAAATGGAATGCTGGTGATATAAATTGGGTTGAGGCTATGTAACTGCCACCGCTTAATGAGTTTTGTGATGACACTAGCCCTCCAGCTATCAACTTCCTTCCTGATGAAATTTAGGAGGAGGGTTACACATATTTTGTGCACCTTATTGAGTTGAATGCCACCTTTGGACATGGGTTAAGTTAATGTAGCAAATCGAAATTTGAAATGTGCCCTCTAAAAGAAATCAGCATAGCATTTACTACATGGTCGTGTAAAGGGAGACTATGTGCCAAATAACTCATCTTGCTTGTAATGGTGATTTCTGTGTTCTTAACCTTTTGAGTTAAGTTCAGAACATGGTAAGAGTGGAATACCAAGCAGCACATAATTTATCAAGCATACCATTAAGCAAAAGAATGGCAGATTCTACAGCATCATCCATATTTATGTTATGAATAAACACATATATCGGTACTTTTAAGACTGCATTAGTACCTCCTGCAGCAAGGCAGTGTCAATGCTGGTACCATACAAGAAATCAGACAGTGAACAGAGTTTCACCACACTTTGAATCCTATTGGTGTGAAGTGTAGTAATGTTGTAGTTTTGGACATTACACATGGTGGTACTTACTGTGAGTAGATCTGAGTGTTGGGATCAACCTTCCCAACATCTTCATACCAAGCTCATTTTGTAATATCTATAGTAGGAGGCAAAACATCAAATCTATATTATTTGCAGGAACTCCAGAGAGTTGCTTTGCAGTAGGCATACGAGTGAGCGGCTACTGCTGCATCTCCTCATCCTATTGCCACTACATCCCGTAGTTGCTGGTGTGATGTGCAGAGTCTGTCAATGTGCCCTCATCCACCTGGCCACTGTGCAGGGCTGTGCTGATGGCTGTGCTGATGTCAGCAAGCTCCTGTGTGAATGCTATGGCAGTTGCTCACTGCTCTGCTTGCTTTTCCTCTTAGCTGCTGCCACACCCTGTTCCCTCCCAGCACTCAGCTATGCCTTCAGGTGCTCTGTTTGTTTTTGGGCATGGACTTACCATTTGGCGTTCTCACACTACACTGGGCAAGAATACTGAGGTTCAGGGACACTACAACTTTTTGACATGGCTGTGTTTGTGAAATTGTCTGGTTTCTCCTCTTTGCCACTGTGCCCTTTGTTTCTCCTTTGACATTCTTTCTTTGTTTTTACCAGAATCTGTTCCAGTAAGATTAGTTGAGGCAAACTAATCTCCACCTGCTCCTGCATCTCACTCAGAATATTTCCAGTGGTGATCAGTGTGTCCTTAGCGCTGTCCCAGTATAGATGATGGGGCTGAAGTGATATCAATCCTTTTCCAAATGTTGTTTGCACTACTTTCAACCTGTATGGGCTGCTAGGGTTGTGCTCCAGCCCCTGTGACTACATATACACTTGTCATGCCACTGTTAACCTGGTAGTGGTATGCACCTGACCATTTTGCATTGTTTACACAGAAGACAACACTGTTGATAATACGACACATGCAATGAACTCATTAGGCACTCAGGTGGCACATTAAATACCCAATCAGTATGTTGGAATTTTCTCATGCCACCATGTTCCTCAAAAAATTTCTTGTAAGCATCATTCAAAATAAATTTGAAAAAATAATGAGTACTGCACAAAGGTTAACTGAAACGTGTTTATTATACCTCCAGGGAAATTTATATCCTCAAAAATCCACTCATAAATCTCAGATGCCCTCAGCTGAAAAGCAGTGTGATCAAAAACACATTGAACACTGTTGACTTGATTAACTGTTGACATTGTACTTACAGATAATTGTACACATAAGAAGGTAAACCACACTTATATATGCTGCTCAGCTTTCCACCTCAGTGATGTGAACACTGGCTGGCATGACCACCCACCTTCGCAGAATGTGGACTGACTGAGAGCCCATCCACAACTGTAAGTGTGTGTCACAACCCACCTTCACAGCTTCACTTCCACCAGTACTTTGCCTCCTATCTTCCCAACTTCTCAGAAGTTCTCCTGCACTCCTAGAAGAAAGGATATTGCAAAGACATGGCATAGCCAGAGCCTGTGGAATGTTTCCACAATGAAATTTCAATCTGCTGTTCCTACAGCTTCACTTCCACCACTACCTCACCTCCTACCATCCTAACTTCATAGAAGTTTTCCTGCTAACTGTGCAAGAATAACACACCTGGAAGAAAGGATACTGTGGAGACGTGGCTTCACCACAGCCTGGGGGATGTTTCCAGAACAAAGTTTTCACTCTGCAGCAGAGTGTGCACCTATACAAAACTTGTGTAACATCACATTTGTCAACTCAAGTAAGGAATTCTTTTAAGCTTTAATATTTCCATTAATTTCACCATTGGCTTCAGTTATCCAGTTGATGCTGGATGTCCTTATCTTGCATCCTTTGAAAATATGCCACTGACCTACTTTTCTACATTTTGGATGTAGATACTCAAACTTGCGCTGTTAGCCAGGTACTTCCTTCACATTTGACCATGTTGTTCTAATTTCATCTTCGTAATTAGCTATTCTGTTAGCAAATTATGTGCTTTTTGCTGCCTTAATGAGTTTATAAGTGCCTTACAATACTGTCTGCAATGGGCTCGATTGTGACTATTCTTAACATTCTGATATAATTCCCCTGTTGTTCTACATTAGCCCCTTATTACATTAGGCAGCAGTCCAACTTACCTGTTAGTGCTAGTGCTCTATTTTAAATGTTCTAATGGAAAGTAACTTCAAAAGACTTTATTTACACTTATTAAAGCAATCGGAAGTTGTTACCTGTGGCAAAGTTTGTTAAGTAGTATAAAATTATTGCCATTGGCAAACGTTCATAACAATTTTCAGAATAATGTGCATACCAAGAACAAACCAAATCATACTAATAACTCTACACAACCCTCACAAAGACGCAAATGTACTGTAAATATATACCCTCTGATGATGAATCACTAGGCAATTTGAAATCGTTAATGGAAAATAAAAACTGAAGAGTAAAACAAAAGACAAATGGTTGCAGTAATTTGTGGAAACCTTTATTCATATCAGTCACAGCATTCTGCATCCATAACGCGTAAAAGCCACTTCGTTTATAGATGGCTACGCATTACCTAAATTATGGTGATGAAATAAAGTCAACTATTTGCCTTCCATACTACCAATATGACATGCTCATTCCATTTCATATTGTCATGTAGAAGAAGGTGTAATTAGATGAATGAGGAACACTAACTACACTTAACCCTTGATGCAACAGTTGAGTATCATAACCACTACACCACGGTGATACTTAGCTTCTTCTGTGACAATATTGCTTTGCAAAGTCACACCTAGGTATTTAAATGATGTAAGCATGTCAAGCAGCACACTACTAATGCTGTATTTTAATGTGACAGGATTATTTTTCCTACTCATCTGTATTAATTTAGATTTCTCTACAATTAGACCAAAAGCTGCCATTCATCACACCAACTAGGAATTCTGTTAAGTTATCTTGTATGCACCTGGGGTCACACAATGATGACACCTTCCCATACACAAGTGTCATTTGCAAACAGCTGCAGACTGCTGCTCCTACAGTCCATTAGGTCATTAATGTATGTAGAGAATAACAGTGGTCCTATCATATATCCCTGGGGCACCACTGACTTTACCCTTCTTTTTGATGAATACTTGCTATTGGGGACAATTAGCTGGATTCTCTTACGTAAGGAGTCTTTGAGCAACCCACATATTTCAGAACTCAGTCATATGTTCAGTCCTTTGTCAACAATCTACAGTGGACCTTTGTGTCAAATGATTTCTGGAAATCCAGGAGTACAGAATATGGTTTTTACCCTTCATCTGTAATTCACATAATATCATGTGAGAAAAGGGCAAGCTGAATTTCACATGAACAATGCTTTGTAATTCTATGTTGATTTGTGGACAGAAACTTTTCTGTCCCAAGAAAATTTATTACATTCAGTATCAGAATGTGTTCTAGAATTCTGCAGCAAACTGATGTTAAGGGCATTAGTCTGTAATTAATGCAGGTCTGTTCTTTTACCTTTCTCATATACAGGAGTCACCTGTGGTTTTTTCTGGTTGCTTGGGACTTTGCGGTGGGTGAGACATTTGCAATAAATGCAAGCTAAGCATGAGGGTCAATGCTGGTGAATACTCTCTTTGAAGCTAAATTGGGATTCCATCTGACCTGGTGACTTACTTGTTTTCAACTCCTTCAGGTGCTTCTCTACAACAGGGACACTTATTTCTATGTCTTCCATGTGGGAGGCTGCATGACCATTACATCTACATCTACATCTATACTCCGCGAGCCACCTTACGGTGTGTGGCGGAGGGTACTTATTGTACCACTATCTGATCCCCCCTTCCCTGTTCCATTCACGAATTGTGCGTGGGAAGAACGACTGCTTGTAAGTCTCCGTATTTGCTCTAATTTCTCGGATCTTTTCATTTGATCATTACGCGAGATATATGTGGGCGGTAGTAATATGTTGCCCATCTCTTCCCGGAATGTGCTCTCTCGTAATTTCGATAATAAACCTCTCCGTATTGCGTAACGCCTTTCTTGAAGTGTCCGCCACTGGAGCTTGTTCAGCATCTCCGTAACGCTCTCGCGCTGACTAAGTGTCCCCATGACGAATCGCGCTGCTTTTTGCTGGATCATGTCTATCTCTTCTATTAATCCAACCTGGTAAGGGTCCCATACTGATGAGCAATACTCAAGAATCGGACGAACAAGCGTTTTGTAAGCTACTTCTTTCGTCGATGAGTCACATTTTCTTAGAATTCTTCCTATGAATCTCAACCTGGCGCCTGCTTTTCCCACTATTTGTTTTATGTGATCATTCCACTTCAGATTGCTCCGGATAGTAACTCCTAAGTATTTTACGGTCGTTACCGCTTCCAATGATTTACCACCTATGGCATAATCGTACTGGAATGGATTTCTGCCCCTATGTATGCGCATTATATTACATTTATCTACGTTTAGGGAAAGCTGCCAGCTGTCGCACCATGCATTAATCCTCTGCAGGTCTTCCTGGAGTACGTACGAGTCTTCTGGTGTTGCTACTTTCTTGTAGACAACCGTGTCATCTGCAAATAGCCTCACGGAGCTACCGATGTTGTCAACTAAGTCATTTATGTATATTGTAAACAATAAAGGTCCTATCACGCTTCCTTGCAGTACTCCCGAAATTACCTCTACATCTGCAGATTTTGAACCGTTAAGAATGACATGTTGTGTTCTTCCTTCTAGGAAATCCTGAATCCAATCACAAACCTGGTCCGATATTCCGTAAGCTCGTATTTTTTTCACTAAACGTAAGTGCGGAACCGTATCAAATGCCTTCCTGAAGTCCAGGAATACGGCATCAATCTGCTCGCCAGTGTCTACGGCACTGTGAATTTCTTGGGCAAATAGGGTGAGCTGAGTTTCACATGATCTCTGTTTGCGGAATCCATGTTGGTTATGATGAAGGAGATTTGTATTATCTAAGAACGTCATAATATGAGAACACAAAACATGTTCCATTATTCTACAACAGATTGACGTAAGCGAAATAGGCCTATAATTATTCGCATCTGATTTATGACCCTTCTTGAAAATGGGAACGACCTGCGCTTTCTTCCAGTCGCTAGGTACTTTACGTTCTTCCAGCGATCTACGATAAATTGCTGATAGAAAGGGGGCAAGTTCTTTAGCATAATCACTGTAGAATCTTAAGGGTATCTCGTCTGGTCCGGATGCTTTTCCGCTACTAAGTGATAGCAGTTGTTTTTCAATTCCGATATCGTTTATTTCAATATTTTCCATTAAACAATGGTATGTTTGTATAATCCTGCTGTGTAAATGTTTTCTTAAATATGAAATTTAAAACTTAAGCTTTCCTTTTGCTGTCTTCTATTTCCACCTCAGACTGATTGACAAGTGACTGCACAGAAGCCTTTGATCAACTTAGTGATTTCACACATGACCAGAATTTTCTCAAGTCCTCCATAAGATCTTTTGCTTAGGCATGAAGGTGGAAGTCACTGTAAGCTTCACACTCTAATCTTCTTACAGACATATGGATTTCTACTCATTGGTGCCTGTTGACATTTGCTTCTTCTCTTTTGAAGTGAGACTGCAACAGCCTCTGCTTACTCAGCATTTTCAGAATTTTATTATTAAAACAACAGTGGGTATTTTCCTTTCTTAATCCACTTACTTGATACATACATCTCCAAAGCATGATTTACAATCAGTTTCAACTTTCCCCATAGTTTTGCTTTGTCTACCATACTGGAACTAAATGATGTCCACCCATTGTCTTAGTGGAATGCTAACAACAGCTTACCTGCTTTTCCTACCATACGTAATGAGTTAATAAATGTCCTACTCCATGTAGTTGCAGAAGAAATTATTAATGGCATTAAATCTTCTCCATTCTTTTCTATTATTACAGATACAGCACAGGACATTACAAAAAGAAATCAGTTAACTCAGTTGTTTAGGTGTGCTACAGTTTCATTTGATGTCACTCAAAGGCCTTGTGATGTGAAGAGAAATGAAAGCTTTTTAGCTTTTAGTGAAATAAAAGATTGGAGTACATTAGGAATATAAAATGAAATACTAAATGCCATAGATGACTCCTGTTAACTAAATACAGTGGTTGGGTTAGTATGTCAGACATATACCAAGAATTTAGAACAAGAATGCTACAAAGACAAAGATATGCAAAATATGTGCATTGTGTAGTGCATAATGTAAGTCTAGTACTTAATAATGCAGCCTGTGAAATTTAAGAGTTCAGAGTCTTTTATGACACAGTTAAAACAATTTATCTCTTCTTTGGCATAATGTTGAGAGATTGGAACTTTTGGTATCTTCTTGTAACTTGAAAAAGCTTTGCCCAACATGTTCATCTTCAAGATACAAATCTATTAAAGTCTATCACTATGCTTATGTTGATGTACTTAAGTCTCTGTGAAAAATGATATTGATATCTAAGAAAAGGCATGAAAGAGATTGAGCTTGTCTTTTGAAAAGCCAATTACACAAATAGAAATTCATATTTAAGATAGAGATGCAATCAAAGATTCTAGTATGTACTATTGTTGCATCTCAAATTATGCAATCAGAAAATTAGAGTTTGACAAAGTGTATTCTCTTGTTCAGAATGTGGGTGATAATGTATCTGAAACAATTTTGTCTGGTATCGGGCTGTGTGGAAGTTGAATGTCCGGCAGAGCAAATGGACCTCGATGGATGATAGAGGGCACTTTTGTAACAGCTCTGCACTCAACTGGTTAGTGAGCCATCATCTCATGATGTGAATACCCTGGCCAACAGTGTCTGTCACAGCTGGCATAAATACTGCCACACCTCGACCACACAGCCAGTTGTGTACTTTGTCTAGTAGCATTCGTTTCTGTCTCCACTCTACTACTGACTACTCATCGATAACTTTGCTTTGGTATTGGTTTTTCTATTTGGTCTTGATTTAGATTGTAGCTTGTACCTGACCTGTTGACAGTATTGTGTCAAAAGTTTGTTGCGCTTTGCAGTTGCATTGGTTTTGCTATTGACTTGCTCTTGTTGTGTTGGGTCAGCCATTTGGTCAGCCCTGTTGCTCAACTCTGGTGTGGATTTGAGTCCCATCAACAGGCTGTTTTCCCACCTTGCGTAATCATGGTTTGTCTCCTGTTTTCCTGACTTGTGCACCAGTAACCAGCTACTCGCAGATATAGCAATTGGCGCCGAGGGAAAATGAAGTTTTTACATAGCATAGAAACTAAATTGGTTACCCTCCTTGAGCAACAGCAGCAGCTGATGCACTAGCAGCAGATACAGATGGACCTGTTATAAAAGTCTTTCAGCTCTTGGCAGACAGGGTTGATGTGCAGGAGACTGCTGTGCAGAAGGGACCAGCACCTACTGCACTCAGCACCACATTCTGTCTTCTATTGTTTTCTCCTTTCGATGGTGCTATGGAGGACTCAGATACATATTTGTATTGACTGAAGCAATATTTCATGATGTTTCAAGTCACAGATGATTCATTGCAGTGATCGCTCTTTCTGGTTTGGTCGTTTCTGCACACTTTTTTCTCCTCCAGGAATTCATGCCTCTGCCTGACCCTGTCTGTCTCTCCTTTCTGGAGATATGCTTTCTGCTGATTAATTATTATTCCCAGAAGTACCATGCGGTTGCCTACAGGATGGAATTTCATAAATACCATAAACAGCTGGGACATTCATAGCATTTGAGGGTCACTGACTTGCGAGGACTGACACCTGACCTAGAATTTTGCATGGCAGCATTGAAACTGTATTACCTGTTGTTAATGGACATCTCGTGCATTGCTCATTCGTTCAAAATTGCACAGGTGGCTAACAAATGACTCATGCCAAGGCCACAAGTTGTTGCAGTTCACATGCCACCACATGCACCATCCCAGCATTGTAAACATAGGATGACTGCCATGTTGCAGCAACATCATGAATCATCTTTGTGTGATGTCTCTATCGCTTCAGAGCCTGCAGTCACCCCTGGATGATGGCTACAGGGGCAACATCCTATGTGCCCTCAGTGTTTTTCCTCTCTATCTCCTGAGCAGACTGTCCAGATTTCTGGGGTTCTGGCACATTCTGTGGCTGGGAGGGGCACCTCTGCTCAGTGTGTTGTGGTTGCACCACACACAGTAATCCCTCAGGGTACCCCTTCACACCGAAATTGTTTCTCATGCTTTGAATGTCTCACCAGGACATCTGATTCCACTGTCTCTTTGATCAGTCAGCCAGATTGTGCCCTACTGGGTTCACCTGACTTGCCCCACCCTCTCATAATTTGGCGGCCTGTGGAGACAGTGCAGTTCCTCTTCACAGGCAGTTCTCAATTGTGGCAACTTACAAATGTGTTACTCTGCATTTCATGATCTTTGTTGTCAACCATCCATTGACAACAACATTTTCAGCCTCAACACCTTCTTGGCATTTGTATTTTCTATCTCGCATGAAGTCAAGATGGTTTCCACTATGGCCCCTTTTCAGGAACTGGATGACCTCTGCACAGTGTTTATGCCTCTCTTTCAGCTGTATTTGGGGTGTGCACACATCACATGTCAACCTGGTGCCATGCCTTGTTTTCACCATGCCAGACCGATTCTGGTGGCCTTACAGGCTGCCATGAAGCAGAAACTCGATTGTTTGCAGGCAGCTGGGGCTGTTGAACCTTTCCAATCTAGTGCATGGGCCATGCCCCAAGTCATCATCTGGAAGCCAAATGGGTCTCTTCACTTCTGTGTGGATTTTGAGATGACCATCAATGCTCAATCGCAGATAGAAACCTATCCTACTCCCCAGCAAGAGGATCTCCTCACCAAACTGGCTTGGGGACAATATTTTTTCAAGATTGGCTTCACTGATGTCCACCTCCAGTTACCATTAGATGGGGCATCTCAGAGCACTGTCGTCCTTAACACAACTTTTGGGTTGTAAAGTACAAGCAACACCCCTTTGGCATTTCCTCAGCCCCTGCGATATTTCAGCGATTTCTGAAACATTTGATACAACATATTCTGACTTGCATCAATTACTTGGATCGCCTTATTGTCACAGGATCCTCCCACGAGGAGCATTTGGAAAGCTACCACACCCTGTTCATGAACTTTTGAGATGTGGTCCTGCATTGTAGCTTGGAGAACTGCAGATTTTTTTAGCCCAGATTGGGATAATTGGCTCTCTATAGTGGGAATCTGGCCTACTAATCAGAAAGTTGTCACCACCACTTCTTTATGTCGCCCAAGAAACTTACCTGAATTACAAGCATTTTAGTTTAGCTCAGCTATTATGCTAAATTCTCTTATATCTGGACCCCCCCCCCCCCCACCCCCCTGTGACCAGGCTTTTGTCAAATTGAAAACCATGCTGATATCCATGATGACCACACTCTGCCTCACAACCTTTTCTCCTGATCGCTCATTGGTTGTAGCAGCCGATGCATCCACCAATGATATTGGAGTGACCTTGGGACCCAGGAATGGGATTGGTACTGAACAGCCTATAGCATACTCATACAAGACCCTCACCTCAGCACAGCACAATTATTCCCTGATCAAAAAGGAGACCTTGCCAATAGTGTTCACAGTCAAGAAATTTTGTGTCTATCTTTTTTGGATGCATTTCTCTCTAATTATGGATCACAAGCCATTGGTGGTGTTATTCTGGTCACATTCCAACCTCCCAGAACAAACAGCCCAATGCCTCCTGTGCTGGGGATTATTCCTCAGTCCCTACAATTATACTATACACTCTCTACCAGCTGGCTCTGATTTTGGCCAGCAGGAGGTTCTCTGCTTCCACATCAATGATGAATAATGGTTTTCCCCTTATGATCTTGTATGCTGCCACTGCAACACATCAGGAGCCCACCTTGTGACAGGTCATTTTCTATGTAATTAATGGCTGATGCTATTATCTCACTCATTGAACAACAACATAGATCCAACCTTGGAAACAGCTTTTTCACTGACTCTCAGTTGTGGATGATGTCATCCTTTTGGATAATGAGACAGATGCATATGGAGTGGTTATTCTACATCTACACCTACATTTATACTCCACAAGCCATCCAACAGTGTGTGACGGAGGGCAATTTACATGCCACTGTCATTACCTCCCTTTCCTGTTCCTGTCGCGTATGGTTCGTAGGAAGAACGACTACCGGAAAGCCTCTGTGTGTGCTCGAATCTCTCTGATTTTACATTCGTGATCTCCTCGGAAGGTATAAGTAGGGGGAAGCAATATATTCGATACCTCATCCAGAAACACACCGTCTCGAAACCTGGACAGCAAGCCACATCGCAATGCAGAGCGCCTCTCTTGCAGAATCTGCCACTTGAGTTTGCTAAACATCTCTGTAACGCTATCATGGTTACCAAATAACCCTGTGACGAAACACGCTGCTCTTCTTTGGATCTTCTCTATCTCTTCCGTCATCCCGGTCTGGTACGGATCCCACACTGATGAACAATACTCAAGTATAGGCCAAACGAGTGTTTTGTAAGCCACCTCCCTTGTTGATGGACTACATTTTCTAAGGACTCTCCCAATGAATCTCAACCTGGCACCTGCCTTACCAACAATTAATTTTATATGATCATTCCACTTCAAATCGTTGTGTACACATACTCCCAGATATTTTACAGAAGCAACTGCTATCAGTGTGTTCCGCTATCATATAACCATACAATAAAGGATCTTTCTTTCTATGTATCCGCAATACATTACATTTGTCTATGTTAATGGTCAGTTGCCACTCCCTGCACCAAGTGCCTATCCACTGCAGATCTTCCTCCATTTCGCTACAATTTTCTAATGCTGCAACTTCTCTGTGTACTACAGCATCATCTGTGAAAAGCCACATGGAACTTCCGACACTACCTACTAGGTCATTTATATATATTGTGAAAAGCAATGGTCCCATGACACTCCCCTGTGGCACGCCAGAGGTTACTTTAACATCTGTAGATGTCTCTCCATTGAGAACAACATGCTGTTTTCTGTTTGCTAAAAACTCTTCAATCCAACTACACAGCTGGTCTGATATTCTGTAGACTCTTACTTTGTTTATCAAGTGACAGTGCGGAACTGTATTGAATGCCTTCTGGAAGTCAAGGAAAATGGCATCTACCTACGACCCTGTATCTAATATTTTCTGGATTTCATGAACAAATAAAGCTGTTTCTGGAATCCATGTTGATTCCTACAGAGTAGAGTCTGGGTTTCCAGAAATGACATGATATGTGAGGAAAAAAAAAATGTTCTTAAGTTCTGCAATAGGCCTATAGTCTTGTGCATCTGCTCAATGACCCTTCTCGAAAACTGGGACTACCTGTGCTCTTTTCCAATCATTTGGAACCTTCCGTTCCTCTAGAGACTTGTGGTACACAGCTGTTAGAAGGGGGGCAAGTTCTTTTGCGTACTCTGTGTAGAATCGAATTGGTATCACGTCAGGTCCAGTGGACTTTCCTCTGTTGAGTGATTTCAGTTGCTTTTCTGTTCCTTGGACACTTATTTTGATGTCAGCCATTTTTTTGTTCATGCGAGGCTTTAGAGAAGGAACTGCAGTGCGGTCTTCCTCTGTGAAACAGCTTTGGTGTTTATTATTTCAGCTTTACACGTGTCATCCTCTGTTCCAATGCCATCATCATCCCAGAGTGTCTGAATATGCTGTTTCGATCCACTTACTGATTTAACATAAGACCAGAACTTCCTAGGATTTTCTTTCAAGTCAGTACATAGAATTTTACTTTCGAATTCACTGAACGCTTCACGCATAGCCCTCCTTACGCTAACTTTGACATCATTTAGCTTCTGTTTGTCTGAGAGGTTTTGGCTGCATTTAAACTTGCAGTGACGCTCTCTTTCCTTTCGCAGTAGTTTCCAAACTTTGTTGTTGAACCACAGTGGGTTTTTCCCATCCCTCACAGTTTTACTCGGCACGTACCTGTCTAAAATGCATTTTATGAGTGCCTTGAACTTTTTTCATAAACACTCAACATTGTCAGTGTTTTGATCTGTTAGGTAGTCTGAAATCTGCCTCCTATTACTCTTGCTAAACTGATAAGTGGAAATGCATTATTAGGTATTGATTTTGATCAACCAGGATCGTTGGGGCATTTCCTGCATGACAACACTGGCACCCTGTATACTGGCCCAGGATAAATGGCAACATCAAAAAGATGTTCTGTAGTTGTGCAGCATGTGCCCAGCACCACACAGCACCCCCTCAGTTCATTGTCCCCTGTCCTACTGATTGCCTCCATCAGGACCACATCCATCTCATTTTTGCAGGCCCATTCTTGGGCTCTAGGTGGTTGCTCATTTTGGATGCTTATTAAAATTTATGTCATATCCATGCCATCCACACAACCCAAGGCCACCCTTACTGCTGTAGCCCAAGTGTTGGTGATCGAAGGGTTGGCTCCCACATTGGTCTCTGACAGTGACCCACAATTGATGACCTTTTCCTTAAATGACTTCCGTGCTGCCAATGACATCAAACACATCTGTAGACCTCTGTACTTTCCTTCCTCCAATGGTGAAGCTGAATGTCTGGTCTGGACTTTTAAGCAGCAGATAAAGAAGGCTGTTGAATCCTCTGCCACTACTGCAGCCCTTATTTTGTTTTGCAGCACTTATGACCCCACTCTGATTAACAATCGTAGCTCCTTGGAGCTCCTGCATGGTCACCAGCCTCAGACCTCGCTTCTTTTGGTGATACCGTTACTGTCAGAACCTTGCTTGCATCCCTCCCAGTGTTACACCTCTGGCATGTTGGTGTGAGCACCCTCCTATGTGAGTGCTGAAACTTGACAGCGGCAACGGTGGTGTCCACCCATGTGTGACACTTTGTGTCAGTAAAAAAGCAGTAGGGGCTTGAACACCATCTCCGCAACTAGCTTCACCCTCAGACACAAGCATCCTCGCCACAGTCACTCTTTCTCCACCTTCTGGTACCAATGTGGCACAATGGCCAGAGCCCCGGGAGGCTCCTGTGGATGTCCCATTGTTGCCCTGGCCCTCCCATCTGGTTTCGTGTGGATCAGCCAACCTCCAGTGCTGTTCCAATGGACACTGCCAATTGCACTTCCTCCCCACAGCCTACAGTTGACGACATTTGACCTTGGCCCACACCCATATTCCACCTTCCACTGCACAGTCCAGGCTGTTTCCACCCATGTGCACCAGTCTCAGGGGGGAGGGATCTGGTTTCTGGCTGCACAGAAGCTGAATACCCTCCAGAGAAAATGAACCTTGATGGTCAATAGAGGGCAGAGTCACCACAGCCCTGGCAACCACCTAGTGAGTCTCATCATATGACTACACCACACCACACGGCCAGCATAAATAATGCCACACCGTGAATGCTCAGTCAGTCATGTACTTTGTCTGATAGTATTCGTTACTTCCTCTGCTATACTACTGATTGCTCATTGACAGTTTCACTTTGGTGTTGGTTTTCCTCTCAATTTGGATTGTGACTTGTAATTGACCTGTTGACAGCATTGTGTCAATAGTTCATAGAACTTCATTATTGTCTAGGTTGCTATTGATGTCCTCTTGATGTGTTGGGTCCACTGTTCAGTCAGTCCGTTGCTTGACTCCAACATGGGTTTGAGTCCTGTCTGCAGGGTTCTTCTCATCTTGCATCATCATTGTTTCTCTCCTGTTTTTCTGACAGTTGCACAAGTACCCATCCACATGCAGATATAGCATTTTGAAGAACCAGTGTCATCAGCTGCATCTTTGGCAAAGAAATGTGACATTTCACCATGATTTGAAAATAAAAGAATTCAAAGATTGAAAAAAATTTGATGAATTGTTTCAGAATGAGCGACTTGTGGATCAAAATATCTATTTAAAAACCACTGATTTTAATGGCTGTTCAGACATTATTGTGACCCAGTTTGAAAGAAGGTGTGAGGCTATGCATAGACCTAATGTTAATATTAGTTTTTTTTCAAAATAATTTACCCAAAATTTCTAAAATCTGCTTCTGATGAAGAGATACATCAATGCAACAGTTGTTCTCCAAAATGAATATGAGGAAGACTTACCCAGTGAATTCCCATACCAGGTAATAGGTTTCAAAAATATCCTGAAAAAAAAAAAAATAGCTTGATAAACCTCTGTAGTTGACTTAACAAAACTATTACTGATAGATAATTCAATTGTAACTGCTAGTGTTCCAGACTTATACACAGCATATTACCTTTTTTAACTATCTGTTTTACTGTCTCTTTGGCTGAATGCTCATTTTTGAAGTTCAGACCTTTAAAGAACTATCTGCAGAATTCGGTGACACAAAACACACTTAATGAACCCAGTATCAAACGTGAAAGAGCTGGATTAGTGATGTCAGTGAAATCATCAATATCTTACATGACAGAAAGCATGTTACATGTCCTGTTTCATTAGAATCAAGGTGAATACAATGAGGTTTTAGAAGTACAAGTACATCAAACAACAGATAGTAGCATAGACCTAAGCTTATTGATATTGAGTGTTAATCATTATACTGCATTTAATTTTTGGTAACATTTGCCAGTATTAATATTTTTTAATACTTTGAAAATAGTGAATGGTCAATACCTTTATTTATGTTACATGGGATTATACTATGGATTTCATTAAATTCATACTTCTGCCTACTGTAACTACAGTTACATTAGTTACTGTTCTTTTCAGGGGGCCCAGATTTTTATGTTTACAGGCAAATTCATATCACCAACATTACGCCTATGCTCTTTACTGACACTGTATGTTAAGTTTGGGCCTGTTTGTAGCAACAAGGTCTAAAGTATTTCCAGTGCTTGTATCGTCAGTCTAGTTGTTCGAGGCAGTTTTCAGAAAACTTGTTCAAATGTACTTCACAAAACTGTCTGTCACCACCATCTGCAATGAACCCATAGACGTCACAGTCTATACTCATTAGATTAAAGTTCTCTCCAACTAATAATGCATGATCTGGGTATTTCTTCACTATTGAGCATAGAATTTCTTTGATCTATTCTACAAGTGTTACATCAGAATCAGTTTGCTAGTGAAAACATCTGTTAATCAACTTAAATTCACCTATTCCTGCTACTCACATCCAGAAAACTTCTGAGTCACACTCAGCTTCGACCTCGATGGACACAATATTTTTTTTTGACAGCAATAAACACTCCCCCTACTATGGTGCCTAATCTACATTTTTGATATGCATTCCATGCCTCACTAAATATTTCAGAGCTTTCTATTTTGTGTTTCATGAAGCTATTGGTTCCAATAATAATTCCAGTGTTACAATTTTCCTGTAGGGCAACTTCGACAATTTACTATTAAAATTTTGACAGTGGAAGTGTCTTTGCTATGTATTTGATCTGATTTCACTCTCTGCATGTTGACTGGTGGGCATTCATCCCACAACTTCAAAATTCTGCTCTCTACAAGTCCTCTGCTACATGAGTATCTGCTTCCTTTGTGTAGTTCACTTCTGACCTATCAAGGAAAATTCTAGAACTCTCCATCCCATAACATAGGACCAAAAATCTGTAAACATGACTGTCACAGAATTGATGGAGCCTTTGGTTGAGACCCTCCACTGAGCTCCAAACCAAAGCACTCCAGTCAGCTCTTGGAATGATGCTGCAAATTGTGAGCTCTGCTTACACCACTTCTCCCAGCTACTCACAGAAACTATGGGTGTCCCCAGAACCCAATCTACTATCTTCATAACCCCCACTAGCCACCCATAGAAACTGTGGATGGCCTCAGAACCAGAGCGACAGGCATCATGGTTATCAACATGTGCGAAAACTTGCATATCACTGCATCTTCAATAGCCACAGGCAGAGCCTCCTCCACATCTCAGATAAGGCACACCCCCACATACACAACGAGTGCATATTGGATTTCTTTCCAGCATTGGACACTATTTCCCAAAAGGGCTCAATAATGCACCTAACATTGGAGCTCCCAGTAAGTAGCAACCAATTCCCTGTTTGACTGTTCAGACCCTGCTGGAGGGGCACCCACATTACTCACAGTATGAATGGACAAGGCCAAATAGCCAGGCTCCACATTAATTCTCTGCCTCAAGTAATGCAACTACATAACAATCCTCTACTCAGTCTGCAGTGAGCCCAGACCCCCCCCCCCCCCCCCCCCATATCTCATACGCTGGAAGGTGCCATGACAACAGTGCTTGTGAAATGACATTTTCTCTGCTGCTGCTGCCATACTACCAAGAAACAGCCTGCAGACAGCTAACCACAGCCATAAGCATATTCAGCTCTTCGTACCCTATGACCAGCACCTATTGTGTATACACAAAGCATGTACACAATGTATCAATCCTGCTATTATTAATGAGAATTAAACTAGCTAAATATGTGACTAAAAAATCTACTCACCATGTGGCGGCAGAAGACACACGTGAAGTAGGATTGTAATTGGCAGGCTTTTGGAGCCAGTGGCTCCTTCTTCAGGCAGAAGGGTTGAAGGGGCCTGCCTGAAGAAGGAGCCACTGGCTCTGAAAGCTTGCCAATTACAACAATTACAACCGTCTTTTATGTGTTTGTTCTGCCGCCACTTGGTGAATAGATTTTTTATCTATCCAATCAGTAATTGATAGTTTTCATTATTAAATATGCGACTGCCTGGTCTCCTGGTGCTTCACCAATGGAGGCTGATGGGTCACTCATGTGTTGTGGTTGAAATGGGGAATCGTACAACCATGACCACTCTCTGCAATGAAATGTTCACTGAGTGCAGTATATCAACCCTGTCTGTCTCATTCTCGTTATCACTTCCAGGATGGTGGCTGTATCAATGATTTTTATTCATTTATTGTATTCATATACTGTCAGACATCCTAGAACTTTTTGTCAGACTGGTAAGCAAAACTTTACTATAAAATTCATCAAATTCTTCTAGCACTTCTCCCCTTACATATATTTTGGCTTCATTCAGCTTCTGTCCATCTACATGGCTTTGATTTAATTTATATCTGTAATGAAAATCTGTTTGCTTTTGTTGCCAATTTCTGACAATGTTACTGAACCTCTGGATCTTTCCCAAGGACATTAATGATGTCTGTCACTGTTGGTGTGTCCACTCAAGCTTCAAGTTACAGGATTAATTCAGTAAGTCACATTCCAACTAAGTGAGACAGAGATGATATTACTACCATCTGTCCATTCCGAATTGTTTCCCGTTTTCTAACTCTCATTATTATTTGAATTTCAGATTAAAATTCCAATTTTTATAACTTGTTAATGATTAGAATATATATATGTTCAATCTCGTATAAATGAGTTTGACCCTTTATTCCCAGGCTGAAAAATCAGAGATGGTGTCCACACAGAAGATGGGGTCCAAACGGAAGATGAGATCCAAACGGAAAACATCAAAGCAAAAGAAGGCTCGGCAAGGGAAACCACACAGTATGTCAAAGGTAGGTAATATAATTCATGAGTAGAATATCTCTGGTGGCTTCAGCTATACTTCAAGGAACCACCACTAGCTAGTGTTGCAGTTGCCAAAGGAATCCAAGATGGCAGTAGCAGGAATTTATAAATGCAAAATGGCAGAAGGCAATATATTTAAGAAATGCAGGATGGTGATGGTGGGGAATTTTTAGCATAGTAAGATGGAGACCACTGAAAATTAAAAAAAAAAAAATGCAGAATGGTCAAACTAGTTTCAGAAGTGCTTTGTACCCCCTACATTCTCCTCTCCACTCAATTACAGCATAACATTTTAGGAGGTTTTAAAATGAATCAGCCACTCATTTAAACTCCTTAAAAATGGTGACATGTTGGAAGATATCCTGTATTAAAAAAAAGAACATATGTAAGTGTCACTTCAATTACATAAAAATTATGTTACATTAAAACATGTTTACCACTGAGTTGTGTAAAACTGTGTAATGTTCAAATACATTTGTCCATACTATGAGATTTCCATGTCAAATAAATATATAACTGTCTCTTGAATTATCACTATATTCAAAGATATTTGCCTCTGGATTGTGTAAGGTGGTGCCGATAAGAAACTTCTGCATTATGTGTGACTGCCAAGAAACATAGCTCAATGAAACATGGGAAACTCCTACAGTATAGTAGAGAAGAAACTGAAAGAAATATTCAATGAGATGATCAGAAACAATGCCTTTATCCAAAGACAGTTATTATGTATAGGCACCAGGATTTGTGATGGTCCCCTGAACATTACAAAACATGAGATATGGTTCTCAATTGGATGTGTGATCACCAAGGTTGGCAATGCACACTCTGTAATGTGCTCACATTCTACCCACAATGTTTGTAAAGAGTTCTTGTTGTACAAAGGTATATCAAACATTGCTCAACACGATTGTTTTCATGGTCCAAGTGTTATGGTGTGGAGAGGTGTAACACTGCATGTGCTTACTGATCTGCAAATCTATGAGCATGATAAATTCACCAGTCATTGTTATTGTGGCAATATACTTCTCCTCCAAGGGCATCTTTTCATATGTGCATTTGGCCCTGGCTAAATTTTTGTATTTAGCATTACAAAATCACATCAAGCAGCAAAAGTGGAGGAGCCTGCAGAACATGAAGCTGTTTGGTGAATGAACTGGCCTGCTTGTTCCTCCAGCTCATATTCCATGGAGCACATGTGGGATGTGTTATGGAGGTATATTACCCCACATCTATGTGTGCTGTTGATCATTCAACAGTTGTCAGCAATCCTGGTGGAGGAATGGAATGCCCTATCTCAATAACTCCTTACTGACTTTGTAGCCAACATGATAGCATGTTGCAGATCATGCATTGCCATCTGTGATGATCAGACATCCTATTAAGAACCATGTCCAGCCTTTTGTTATGTCCAGGGAGCCATCATGAGTCACAGTAACTTCAACCTCATTATTTTCTTTGAACAAAATTGTCTCTTCTGTTCATCTCATTGCATGTCTATTCCAGTTACCTTCCATACTCAGCTGTATTATACTGTAGCAGTTTTCTCTAAGTATGGTCCAAGAGTCATTGAGCTGTGTTAGTATGCAGTGATATCATGCAAAGTTACTTTCATCAATAAGTTTTGCACACTAGTGTGTATGTACTTCAGTACAACTACAGGCTGGATGGCCAGGAAAGAGAGACCGAGGCTTAGGGTAAGAGAGAGAGAGACAGAGAGAGAGAGAGAGATAGAGAGAGAGAGAGAGAGAGAGAGAGAACGCCTTACATCACTGTGAGATAGCCATTAGCTCGGTCCAGCTGCTAGCCACTACTGTTGTTGCTGCTTCTACTCTGAAGAGAGAGAAGCCGTAAATTCAACTAAGTACCTAGGTATTACAATTACAAACAACTTAAATTGGATGGAACAAATAGAAAATGTTGTGGGGAACGCTAACCAAAGACTGCGTTTTATTGGCAGGACACATAGAAAATATAATGGACCTACTAAGGTTACTACCTACACTACACTTATCCATCCTCTTTTAGAATACTGCTACGTGGTGTGGCATCCTTACCAGATAGTACTGATGGAGTACATCAAAAAAGTTCAAAGAAAGGCAGCACATTTTGTATTATCACAAAATATGAGAGAGAGTGTCACAGAAATGATACAGGATTTGGGCTGGACATCATTAAGAGAAAGGCGTTTTTCATTGTGATGGAATCTTCTCACGAAATTCCAGTCACCAACTTTCTCCTCTGAATGTGAAATTATTATTATTATTATTATTATTTTTGACACCAGCCTACATAGGGAGAAATGATTACTACCATAAAATAAGGGAAATCAGAGCTTGTATGGAAAGATGTAGGTGTTCATTCTTTCCGCACGCTATATGAGACTGGAATAACAGAGAATTGTGAAGGTGGTTTGATGAACCCTCTGCCAGGCACTTAAATGCAATTTGCAGAATATCCACGTAGACATAGATGTAGATGTAGATGAAGCCAGAACATATATGCTCTCTCTCTCCTCTCTCTTTCTTGCTTACAAAGTAATCCAGGAACTGTGTGTTTTATCAAAACATAGCTATTATAAGAAAGCTTTGTTTCCTTTTCTTGATATGATTTTTCCGACTATTTATGTGGATGAGGATGTGATTTGGTTTCTTGTAGTTCTGTGCTGTAGAAACCTCCTGCTAGAGGCTGTGACTGTAATCTTCCATCAGATACATTCTTCGTTTGGTCTACTGAACAGCTCAAATTTTTAATAATGTGGTAGACCAGTTGAGGGAGAAACAGTCATCAGCAATTGCCTGATGTTTACTAATTCTGACAACCTCGACTCTGAATTTAGCTTTTTACCAGTCTGTCATCTTGACATTAGACAAAAGTTTTTTAGCTTTCACATCAACTGATTTCATATCAGTTGTATCATGTTTTGTGTGATTATGTTCATTGACTGAATCTTTCACCATATTACTTCATTTGAAAGGCTCATGAGCAGTGAAATGTTTAAACATCTTTCCTTTTAAGAGTTCTACTGAATCGCTCTACAACTGAAGCATTCAAAATTGAAAATGGTGAGTAGTGATTAATTTTATGTTCTTCCTTTAGCTTCCTGAAATTAGTATAGCAAAATTCCTTACCTGTGTCTGTTTATATATGATTTGGGATCCTATTACTTCTTCTGTATATTTTTCTAAACACATCTGCAACCTCAGCACCAGTTTTAGTCTTTTGAGCAGCAGTGCATTTATATATTGTGAACATATCAATTACTGTGAGACTAATATACATTTGTATCCATTATTGTGTTTAGAATTTGGAATCAGGTCACCCAGAACAGACTGATGAAGGTAATCAATTACTTTCATTATAATCACTCTCCTCACATAAACTTTACATGATGAATGATCCTGTTCATCAGCTATTTTAGCTTTCATGCTGATTACAGTGAGGTTAGTAGTAAGAAAAAGATCTCATTGAAATGCAATATCAGGAATGTAGTACTTCTTTATATAAGACACTAAAGAGGTAGAGGGGAAAACAAAACCAAAACACTCTAGATATAAATTTTATTATAAAAACACATTTCTTTCACTGCTCAAAATCAAGGTCAGTTCTGCTTGTTGTTAATATACATATTTTATTATAAAATATATTCCTTTTTTTTCCAACTACATGGTCCATTCGGCTCATTGGATTAAGAAACATTACCTTTCTTCCACAGTTTAACAACAAGATCTATTCCAATCATTGGTATGAGATGAGAAATCTTGTAACTGACAATCTCACCACCCCTATTCCAACAACTTCACATTTAACTTGCAAATGACTTGTTCATATTTATCAACAACTATTTTCAATTAGACTGCCAGAAGCGGGGGGAGGGGGGGGGGGGGGCAATTCTTCTCCTCAACATTTGGCACATCATATTCTGGCAGCAAGTTCTTAACCCACTTGATATTCTCCAAACCCTTCAAAAAGACACACACTCTGGTGGTATACATTTCAGTACTGTCTATCTGAGCCAGTTAGTGTTAATTTTGCGTTAGCTGTTTTGTTGAAGTTTTATTCAACTAATAGTAGGGCAGTGTCCAGTCTCGAATGAAATCAACAGAGTAAGCAGACTAGTTCTTTTTCTCCTCCATCCTCCCCTTTTAACTTCAGTTTAATTTCTCCACTCACTGCTAAAGCACCTAATTCTTCACTGAGCTTAGCATCTTTTGCTTTCACTCTTTGCTGTGCTCTTTCAGCCAGAATCCATTATGGTAGATGCTGTCTCACAAACTGTCTGGGTGATGTGTATAAGCAATGTGCTTTTTCAGAGTCTTCCATCAGTCCTGTTTGATACGAACCCCACAATGTGCAGCAATACTCCACAAGAGGATAGACAAGAATAGTGTAGGCCATCTCTTTAATAGGCCTATTTAATTTTACAACCATTCTGCATATAAACTGCAGTCTTTGGCTTGCCTTACCCACAACATTACCTATGTGATCATTCCAATTTAAGTTATTCGTAACTGTAATTGTAACCCTGAAGTATCTAGTTGAATTCAAAGCCTTCAGACTTGTGTGATTTCTCATGTAACCAAAATTTAGCAGATTCCTTTTAGTACTCATTTTGGTGACTACGTACTTCACACTATAAATGAGGGAATAGCTGCTTTTTGCACCAAACAGGTATCTTATCTAAATTGTTTTGCAATTTGTTTTGATCATCTGATGAATTTACAAGACAGTAAACAAAAGCATCATCTGCAGCAAATCTAAGAGAGCTGAGCAGATTATCTCCTAAATCATTTATATAGATCAGTAACAGTAGAGGCCTATAACATGTCACTGGGGAATGCCAGATATTACTTTCACTTTACTTGATGACTTTCTGTCAGTTACTATGAACTGTGACTCTCTGACAGGGAATCATACATCCATTTGCACAACTGAGGTGATACTCCATGGGTACACAATTTGATTAGGAGTTGCTTTTGAGGAATGGAGTCAAAAGACTTCTGGACATCTACAAACATGGAATCATTTTGACATTCCCTGTCAGTAGCACTAATTACTTGGAGAGAATAAAGAGCTAGTTGTGTTTCACAGGAATTATAATTCCTGAATTTGTGTTGGCCGTCTGTCAACAGACCATTTTCTTTGAGGTAATTCATAATGTTCAAACATGACATACATTTCAAAATCCTACTGCATATTTGTGTTATTGACATTGGTCTATAATTCAGCAGGTTACTCCTGTTTCCTTTTTTGATTATTGGTGTGATCTGTGCAACTTTCCAGTCCTTAGGTACAGATCTTTTGATGCGGGAGAAGTTGTATATGATTGTTAATTATGGAGCTATTGTAACAACATGCTGTGAAAGGAACATAATGGGTGTACAATTTTGTTCTGGAGGCCTATCCTTTATTAAGTGATTCAAGATGCTTCACTACATCGAAAATGTGTAAGGTACTCATGGCATACTTTTTTATGGGTCATCATTATGTTGTAGACAGCTTTTGTCTATGTCAAACATATGGAAAAAAATCTGAAAAAGTTAATTAGAGACATTGCTAATGGAATTACCTGGGAATCATGTATTCAGTAATCATGTTAACTCACATATGACTTTTAATGCTTTCCTTGAAATCTGCTAACATGCATAGTGATAATAAATAAAGATCATTATTTAAATAACAGTTGTTATCATATCAGTTTTAAATATTACATTCGTGTTTATCATCATCTGCTACATATGAGCAATTCTGTATTGTGATATAAATTGAGAAGTTTGTTTCTAATCAGTTTAGATGTTGATTGAGCATTGTAGCTGTCAATATGCCTCTTTGTTCCAGTCGATAAAAGATTAGTCTTAAAGGTTGGGTGCTGAAATCTTGACACAATATTTGTAGGAAACTGGCATTGCTGCAAAAAAGGCAAACTGAAGATATGTTTGTACTGAGAAGAGCATTTAGGCCCATATCTCAACTGCTATGGAAATTGGTTCAGGAAAGGATCAAGTAAAATAGTAACAGAAATGAAAAAGATACACAAAACAAAATTATGGCATAGGCATGGGGAAAACTAACATCATTTTTTACTAAACCATCAGAAAATTTGCGTTATACTGACTACAGTATCAGATTTGATCTGATAGCAAAAATGTGGTTGATTGGTGATTTATAGTCAGAGCAGTAGGACATGATTTAATAATTCACAGTGTAAGATATCAGGCAATGATGGTATTATATAATCTATTGTTTAAAATTAAACCTCCTAAAAGGAGGTGCACAGTAAGAGAGCTGCAAAATTGAGGTAACATTCTCAGGGTTATCAGTGTTCATAAACAAAGCTACTTCTCCTGTGCAGACTACAAATAAATCAATATTTGTAAGCCAAAAAAAAAAAAAAGTTTGACATTTGTGATTGGAAAAGAGCTCCACCAGATTAGCAGTACATTCAGTTTTGTTTGCTGGATATACACACATCAATTTATGAATTTTTAGCTGTCTTGCTGGCTTTGAAAATGGCATACAATAATTCAAATGTTAATCACATGATGTTTATTAAAGAAGAGCTTCACAAAGAATTTGTTGTTGCTTGAATTTCATGGTATCTACTGAAATAGGAAGCTAAGGCTCACCTGCAAAATAAGAAATTATGTATGAGAACATTCTGTAAGTTGAAATATTTTCACAAAATGTACATTTTGCAGATTTGTAAACAATTCAAATACCAAATAGTATGCATTGGAGCTTTTGGACAGATGCCATGGTATAAAATTTGATTTAAGTGGAGAAGTGAAAACATAGGACAATTTATAGTGGCAATATTATGAGGAAGATAAGTGTAAGCAGATGAAGAAGAGATGGGAGATACAAACAGCCAGAAGAATATGACAGGGCACTGAAAGCCCTAAATCAAAACACTGTTTCTGGAGTACTGGGTGATCTGAAAGTCAGTATAAATTTGAAAACTTAATAAACCACGTGATAATGTAGATAGAGAGTCAAAAATTGACACACATGCTTGGAGTGACATTGGGTTTTATTAGAACTGAAAAAAAACAATGTTCACAAAATGTCCAACAGATGGTGCTGGACAGCAAAATGTCAGTGACTTTGCATGACAATCATGTATAAAAGGAACTGTAATGAGAGAGAGAATCAGATGCACCAGCAGTCGCAGCATGTTGACATTACCTGAAAACATGCTTTTAGTGAAGCTGTATTATCAGAATGGGGACTGTGCTAGTTCAGTGTTACAATCCTATCACCATAGGAAGGGGATTCAAATGTGTAAAGGTCCATTGACAAATGCAGCTGTGGTGAGAATGATTTCAAAGTTCGAAGCCATGGGTTATTTAGATGATAGACCCCATAGTGGCCGACCGAGCACAAGGCATAATGCTGCGGAGACAGTTCAGGAAGAAATGGAGACTGCAGTGGGTTCATCTATGCACGGGGAAGTCAGCGCTCGTGCAGTCACACATCGAACCAACATTCCACACACTACTGTTTGGTTGGCACTTAGGCATACCCTCCAATGCTATCCGTACAAAATCCATTGGCATCATGAACTGTTACCTGGCGATTTAGTGAAGCGGAGGGCATTTGAGTTGTGGGCATTTCAAAAGAGGCCAAAGATGACAATTGGTTGAGTAACATGTTGTGGATCAAGGAAGCTCATTTCACACTCCAAGGGTCTGTCAACACCCACAACTGCAGAATTTGGGATACCGAAAATCCTAGAAATGTCGTGGAAACTCCACTGCATGACAAGAAAGTCACAGTATGGGTTGGATTTACCATATCTACCATTATCGGGCCTTTTTTCTTTGAGGAAATGCGTGATTCTGGTTTTGTAACTGCTACCGTGGTGGGTGAGAGGTACACCGATATGTTACAGAATCACATCATCCCCGGCCTGGCTGATAAACACCTCCTGGGATGTACAATGTTTATGCAGGATGGGGCTCCACCCGATATTGCTAGATGCATGAAAAATCTCTTGCACACGTTGTTTGGTGATGATCGTGTGCTCAGCCGCCACTTTTGTCAAGCTTGGCCTCCCAGGTCCCCAGACCTCAGTCCTTGCGATTATTGGCTTTGGGGTTACCTGAAGTCACAAGTGTATCGTGATTGACCGACATCTCTAGGGATGCTGAAAGACAACATCCAATGCCAATGCCTCACCATAACTCCAGACATGCTTTACAGTGCTGTTCACAACATTATTCCTTGACTACAGCTATTGTTGAGGAATGATGGTGAACATATTGAGAATTTCCTGTAAAGAATATCATCTTTGCTTTGTCTTACTTTGTTATGCTAATTATTGCTATTCTGATCAGTTTAATAATTCATGGTTGCAAAATACTGACAGAAGAATGGAAAAACTGGTAGTCGCTGACCTTGTGAAAGATAAGTGTGAGTTCTGGAGAAATGTATGAACACACAAGGCAATAGTGAACTTACAACTTAAACTACACTCCTGGAAATGGAAAAAAGAACACATTGACACCGGTGTGTCAGACCCACCATACTTGCTCCGGACACTGCGAGAGGGCTGTACAAGCAATGATCACACGCACGGCACAGCGGACACACCAGGAACCGTGGTGTTGGCCGTCGAATGGCGCCAGTGGTCGGCGGAAGGTGCACGTGCCCGTCGACCTGGGACCGGACCGCAGCGACCCACGGATGCACGCCAAGACCGTAGGATCCTACGCAGTGCTGTAGGGGACCACACTGCCACTTCCCAGCAAATTAGGGACACTGTTGCTCCTGGGGTATCGGCGAGGACCATTCGCAACCGTCTCCATGAAGCTGGGCTACGGTCCCGCACACCGTTAGGCCGTCTTCCGCTCACGCCCCAACATCGTGCAGCCCGCCTCCAGTGGTGTCGCGACAGGCGTGAATGGAGGGACGAATGGAGACGTGTCGTCTTCAGCGCTGAGAGTCGCTTCTGCCTTGGTGCCAATGATGGTCGTATGCGTGTTTGGCGCCGTGCAGGTGAGCGCCACAATCAGGACTGCATATGACCGAGGCACACAGGGCCAACACCCGGCATCATGGTGTGGGGAGCGATCTCCTACACTGGCCGTACACCACTGGTGATAGTCGAGGGGACACTGAATAGTGCACGGTACATCCAAACCGTCATCGAACCCATCGTTCTACCATTCCTAGACCGGCAAGGGAACTTGCTGTTCCAACAGGACAATGCACGTCCGCATGTATCCCGTGCCACCCAATGTGCTCTAGAAGGTGTAAGTCAACTACCCTGGCCAGCAAGATCTCCGGATCTGTCCCCCATTGAGCATGTTTGGGACTGGATGAAGCGTCGTCTCACGCGGTCTGCACGTCCAGCACGAACGCTGGTCCAACTGAGGCGCCAGGTGGAAATGGCATGGCAAGCCGTTCCACAGGACTACATCCAGCATCTCTACGATCGTCTCCATGGGAGAATAGCAGCCTGCATTGCTGCGAAAGGTGGATATACACTGTACTAGTGCCGACATTGTGCATGCTCTGTTGCCTGTGTCTATGTGCCTGTGGTCCTGTCAGTGTGATCATGTGATGTATCTGACCCCAGGAATGTGTCAATAAAGTTTCCCCTTCCTGGGACAATGAATTCACAGTGTTCTTATTTCAATTTCCAGGAGTGTATATTACAGGTTAAAGAAAGGAAAGCTACATTTATAGCATTCATACATAGACTGAGAGAAAGCTTTTGACAGTGTTCACTGGAATACAGTCCTTTGAATTCTGAAGATATCAGGGGTAAAATACAGGGAACAATGGGTTATTTACAACATGTACAGAACAAAACAAAATTATATTAGTCAAAGGGTGTGAAAGGGAAGCAATGGTCAAGAATGTAATGAGACAGAGTTGTATCTCACCCCTGATAATGAGTGAAGTGTCACAGTGGCTAGCACACTGCACTCACATCTGGGAGGATGACAGTTCAAACCTGTGTCAGGCCGTCCTGATTCAGGATTTCTATGATTTCCCTAAATTGCTTGAGACAGATGCCAGGAGGGTTCCTATGAAAGGATATGGCTGATCTCCTTCTCCATGCTTCCCTAATATGATGGGACTGATAACCTTACTATTTGGACCCCTCCCCCAAATTCAACAAGCCAACCATTCCTGCTGTTATTCAATCTGTACATTGAGTAAGCAGTAGAGGAAACAAAAGAAAAATTTGGAGAAAGAATAAAAGTTTGGGAAGAATAAACAAAATTTTGACATTTGCTGATGACATTGTAATTCTGTCAGAGACAGAGAGGGATTTGGAAGATCTGTTGAGCAGATTGGATACTGCACTGAAAGGAGGATGTAAGATGAACATCAACAAATGCAAAACAAATGTAATTGAATGTAGTCAAATTTAATCAGGTGATACTGAGGGAATTATGTTATGAAATGTGTAACTAAAAAAGTAGAGTGCTATTTGGGCTGTAATATAACTAACGATGTCCAAAGTGGAAAAACATATGACTTGTAGACTGGTGATTGTAGAAATAGCATTTCTGAATAAGAGAAATTTTGAAACATTGGATAAAAAATTTAACTGTTTGGAAGTATTTTCTGGAGCTATTTGTCTGGAGTGTAGCCTTGTATGGAAGTGAAATGTAGATGGTATGATATTCAGACAGTAATAAAATAGAAGCCTTTGAAATGTATGTGCATTGCAGCATCATTTATCTGTTACATTTCCTATCAGCAAACTCTTGATTCCCATAGGGTCTCTAACAACATCTGTGCATTTGCACCAAAACATATGTCTTAGAGCCATCAGGCTAGTACAACAATCAGTTTCACTAATAGTAATTGTAATTGTAGTTTTATTTATCCTGTAGACCGTACAGCATATGCAGAGAAGCACATAATGATAAGGGACAGGTCAAAAATGGAGATGAGATGATACATGTTTCAAATGATTATGACAGTGATCTTATAATGCTACAAATGTTCATGTAATACATGTGTAATGCCAAGAAACAGAAAAGTGTATGGGTGGATATCTCATGAAAAATTCAGAATTGCACACTATTTCTAAATAAGGTCACACTATTAAGTAAAAGAAATGTATAATAAAATAACATGGAAATTCAAAAGTACCACATACTTTTAAAAATCCATTACTGAACAACAACAGTAAAGATGACACACTTCTGTACTGAGGTGTTTGGGTTTACACACAAAGTATAGAACATGGACAGAACAAATTTTTATGTTTCAAGATATTCATCTATACTGTAATAACACTTTTGCAGTAAATGTTCATGGACAGCTGTTTTAAATTTTGAAGTGTCTTTTATTGTTTTAATGTTATTATGTACCTTGGTTCCTGTTTGCAATGGTCCATTCTGTTTTAGAGTTGTGTATGCATGTTGGACATGTGTATCCTGCTTTCTCCTTGTGTTATACAGATGGATACTCTGGTTAGTCGATACAAGACTTGCTATTTTCTAAGCTTTTCATAACAATTATTGTTATTTGTAAGATATATAGATATGGTAGTGGAAGTATATGAAGTTTCTTAAATAAGGGCTTGTGTGAGCTTCTTGTGGCAGTATTTTCTATGGCTCTTACGTTTCTCATTTGGCATATAAAAAAAAAATTTACTGGCAGGTGGTTTTCCCCAAGAGATTATGCCACATTGCAGTAAAGATTCTGCCTGGACAAGGTATACATTTTTAGTGTCTCTTTTAATGTGCACCCAGAAAGAATTTTTGTAGTATAACAAATGGTATTCAATTTATTTTTACTGTATTTTGCATGTTGGATCCCTCTTAGATCTTCTTGGATCCATATTCCAAGAAACGTTGTAGAGCTTACACTTTCAAGGGTTCTGCCAAACAACCCTATATCTGGTGTTAATGGGCATTCATTTTGAACTGTGTGTAAGTGCATTGTAACTATTTTTCTGTGTTTATTACTAATTTGTTTCTAGAAAACCAATCTGTAATGTGGGTGGTACACTTTTTAATCTCATGCAGTAATTCTTCTCTGGTCCTTCCTTTTACTATCACATTTGTGTCATCTGCAAATTTTGTGTAATTATGGTGTGGACTGGTCAGTTCCAAGTCATTTACAAAGATTAGAAGCAGAAGCGGTCCTGGAATGGAGACTTGTGGTACACTGTACTTATTGCTATGCTTTTCTGAGCAGTAGGACTTTATCTTGTTCCTTTCTTGCATAGCAAGCTCAACTACTTGCCTTCTATTTTGGAGATATGATTTGATCCATTCATATGCTGAGCCACTAATGCCTACAGATTCAAGTTTCTTCAACAACATGCTGTGACTAATGACAACAAATGCTTTAGAGAGATCTAGAAATATGACTGAGATATGCTCTTTGCTGTCTATTGCATTAAAGGCTTCATTTCGGAATGCAAAAATAGCAGTCTCAGTAGATTTAGATTTTTGGAATCCATGTTGTGTATTTGAGAAGTAATTATTTTTTTCTATGAAATTGATTAGTCTTTTGTAATAGAGATTTCATTTATTTCAGAAAAACCAGATAGTAGTGAAATAGGCCTGTAGTTTGATACTTCTGTTTTTATCCCGTTCTTGAACAGAAGTTTTACTTTTGCCGCCTTCAATTTTTCTGGGAATGCTGCTTCTGATAGAGAACAGTTACAGATGTTGGCAAGTGGCCTGGCTACGAGGGGAGCGCCTTTCTTCAAGATATAGTCAGGGATATTGTCAGTACCAGCAGAGAATTCGGACATCAGTTCTTTGATTATAGCAAGTATTTCCTTTTCATTGGTGGGGTATAAAAATAGATTTATTATTTGTAGTACAGCTGGATTGACTTCTGGGAGTACACTGTAAATTTTGATTTATAAGATGTTCAGTTATCTGCTTAAAGTAGGAATTAAATTTATTTGCAATTTTTGTAGGTGCAGTCATCACAGCTAACTTCTCTGTTAGGCAGTTAATATAATGGAAATCTGTGTGTTCTACTGCAGCTTCCTTCCTTACAGTATTCCATATGGCTTTGATCTTATTGGTGGATTTTTTTTACTATGAGCCATTCACCATTATTTTTGCCTGTTTGACACCATTTATGAAGATGATTTTATTGGTTTTGTAATCAGTATCAAATTACGGCGACATGAGCTGTTTGAACTGTCTGTGTAGTGTTTTTTTTTTTTTGTTTGAAGATAGCAGTATCCCAGAAATGATCCATTTACATTTTGTTTTCCTTGTGTATATTTTCCTCTGTGTTGGGGGGAAGAATGATTCAAAACATCAGGAAAAATTACTGACGAAGTTATTATACTTTCCATCTGTGTGTTTGCAGTTATAATCTCTTTCCAGTTTGCTTTCCTCAAGTAATGTAGAAAGGGATAGATATTATCACTACTGTATTTTCTGCTGGTGGTATTTAGGCAGTGTTTAAATTGCAGCTCAGTTTCTGTACTCAGAGTGAGTTTTTCATTAGAATAATTCTTCTGTTTCTTTGTGTTAGCCTGTTAAGTGAATATTCCAAACTTTTTAGGAAAGTATTTATGTCACCAGTTGGTGCTTTATATAACAAATGATGGCTAGTTTAATGTCCACTATCTCAACTCCAGATAGCTCTACATCTTTTTCCACTATTATTTCAGCAGGAAATATTATATTTACAACTTTTATATTATTTCTTGTGAATATACAACTGCCACCATGTTTAAGAATTTCTCTACAGAAATAATCACCTAGCACAAAGTTAGGTAAGGATGTAATTTGTCCTCATAAAGCCAATGTTCTGTGTGACACAATAATGAGGTAGTTTTTAATTCATTTTCTAAGAAGGTTTAGTTTTAATTTATTTTACTAATTAGTGACTGCACATTTTGATGAAAAAGAACCAAGTTCATATTTTTCTCTTTTGCCTGTGAGTTTAGAAACCAGATGTTACTGTGACTTAACTGTGAGTTGGCAGGCCGATTTTTCACATTTTTATTTTTTCCTGGCTTGAAACCATAAAAAATTTTCATTGAGTGTCTCAGATGTATTTTGCCTTAGGCTCCTCCTTAACCTGTGCTGTGCTCCAGTTGTTGTTGGTTCTGCTACTGTTACTGTTTTTGTCATTGCTGCTGCTGTTTCTGCTACTGCTTCTGATGATGGTGTTGTTGATGTTTCACTTATTGCTGGTGTTTGCTCTTCTACAGCTAACATGTTGTTCTGTGAGCTGCTTGCATTTGGGCTGTTCAGTTGAGTTAACAAAATCTCACAATTGTCTTGGAGGATTGTAGTGTTGCTGATAGCAGATTTTCCATTTTAGTTTCCAAGTAACACACACTTCTTGTCCATGAGAGGTATGATTCCTGTATCATCCCATTGCACATTTGCGAGTCTATTTACATCAAAATTTTTGTTTCTATAACATTTTGCATCTCTGTATTTGCACTTTCAATTTCTTTGTTTACACAGAACCATTCTCTCAAGTCATAACAATGTGGCACTGAAAAAACAACAATGTTTGCTCCTATCATCTCACAAATTTTTTTTTAAACAAGATTCAGAAATCCTTTTTGCATTCCTTGTGACATTGTTATATCCAGCAAAAACTCCCTTTTGCTCAATGAGGAAGTTTTTTCTTTATTCATTGATGTAGCAGCACTGAATTTTGCTCATGGCTTTATTATGCAATTGACATTCTGAGTGCTTGTCCACTGAAATTCAGTGACTATCTTTCACCCTTATCTGTCTGCATACATTTCAATTTTACATGTACTTACTGTTCAGAGCATACCAATTTTTTTCCTACCTATGCTGTGCATGATGTCTTGTTTGGCTCTATTTATTTCGTCTTTTGCACTAACATCAGTCGATAATGGCTCAATTGAACAGCTTACTAATGGCTAATTTTTTGAGAGCACTTTTGTATATGATCTTTCACTTAACTGTGGCTGAAATATTCCGTGTTCCACTTCATTCACAAAGTTGTTTTGTTTTCCCTGTGGTACACTGGAACTGTTAACAGCACTATCACATTCCCTCTTAAAAAGAACTTGAAAGTGATTTTCGTGCACTATATTTACGTTCCCTTCACAGTTTCCTATACCCTGTTATATCTGTCTGTATCTTTTGAACTTTACTTCAGTCGAGTTCTTCAATGAAGTCGAACTTCCGTGATGTGATTTTCTCATGTTCAGTACACTTTTTTCTTCTTTAAGTTTTGTGATATTTCTTTTCAGAAAACTGATAGTAAATTGTAAACTTGATACATGTTCTTTGAGCTCTGTTATTTTGTCTTTACAACTGCCACAGTTTTTCATTTTAACAGCATAACTGACATTATTTTGTGGAGCCACACATTGAATTTGTACCCTAGCTGCCATCTTGACTCTTACCTCTAATTTGAGATATATTAATATTTGCTCTCTAAAAGAAGATTGTTGTGGCTCTCTGTTTAATCTGCATGGATGTTTAGTTCTCACATACAAAGTCACTGGTGTTGGCTACAATTTAAATTCTTTTGCAGAAGTCAATGTGACAATAACATGTGCTTTACAGATTATGAACACTTTGTTGCTTTTGAAATGCATTTCTTTAAAGTTTTCCATACTTTTAAAGTATGGAAAACTGGTTGATTGTTATGTTAAGGATATATCACTCATATTGGATACATTTTGCCCACAAAATGCAGTTCAGTGTCATTTCTATTTTAGTGATTCAGATACTGATAAGTAAACCATGATTACCTAATGGAGTAGTCCCAATTATTTATAGTAACTGAAGAAAACTTAACAAGACAAGATTGCTAAAAAAGGGTTTTATCGGATGACGAGTTTTGACCAAACTATGCTGTTATCATCAGAACTTATGCTTGTGCAATGTTAAGTGACTTGTAACGCTGATGGATAATATGTTGTAGAAAAGCTTAACAGTCAATGGTGACAGCATGGCTCTGTTGAAACTTGTCATCCAATAAAATGCTGATTTAGTGATTTTGCCATGCGAAGTTTTCTTCATTTACCATGCACTTCAGGTCACCCCCAGACTGACCATGTCAGGAATATATAACTCAAACATTTACTGAAATTGCAACAACCTACTATTGCTAATAGAGGGTGTCTCAAAAGAAAGTTTTTATTTGATGTGTCAAAATAAAAAGGAGTGTGACATCGACTGACAAAATTTATTATTGAAATATACAATTTCTTAATTTACTTCTTAAAAATAATGTCATTTAAATGCAATCCAGCATACCTACAGCACTCATTTAAATGATGAACAAAATTTTGCAGGGTGGCTCAGCATGTAGGCACTAGGATGGAAGTCAGATGACTGACATATGCATTAGATTTGACAATATCCCCATAGGAGAAAATTTCATGGGACTCAAATCTGAACTATGTGGGTGCCAATTTATATTACCCCTTCTGGAGAACAATTTTCCAGAGAAAGTTCATGAACTGGATACACCGGATGTATATGCTGTTGCTCCATCTTGCTGAAACCATGTCCATTGCTTATAACCAGGAAAGTTTTGCAGTTGAGGCACCAAAAATTCATTTATTAGTATCACATAATGTTCCAAATTCACCGTAATGTCACGACCACTCTCATCCACCAAAAGTATGTTATGAATGGAGACATTAGGATCATCATGAACAGACCAGTTTACACTCTCCATGTATTCACCCATTCTTGATGATCTTGGTAACAGAGATTTCAGATGGTTCAAATGGCTCTAAGCACTATGGGACTTAAAATCTGAGGTCATCAGTCCCCCACACTTAGAACTACGTAAACCTGACTAATCTAAGGACATCACACACATCCTTGCCCGAGGCAGGATTCGAACCTGTAACAGCAGTAGCCACGTGGTTCCAGACAGAAGCGCCCAGAACCACTCGGTCACAGCAGCCAGCCATAGATTTCAGTTTGACCATTGTTGAACTAGTCTCTTAAAACATTTTCACCCATTTATGGATAAGAGGAACATTTGGAGTGTCATTTACATTACGCAGACCATGAGTGCTGCAAAATTTCCTCTTGCTACAGTTGACAAATCACTGCTTTTGTGAGATTCTCACACACAGAAAGCTGAGTCTGCTCTCAAGAAGTGCTCCATATTGACTGAATTTGTAAAGGCCACACAAGTGAAGAATGCACTGCACACTCTCCTCTGATTTGTTGCGCATGTGCTGAGGGCTCACCAAATATAAACTTTGTTTCGAGGCACCCTGTAGATGATATTCTAAAAAGTGTAGAAGATGAATAGGAATTTGTATTAAAGTGATAAATGATTTGTGCTGCAAAACAAGCTAACTGTGGTTTTAGTGTATGTATGAAAATATGACTTTTTGTATGAAAAAAGAAAAAAATATAAAATGTTGTTCTTCCAGTCATGTCTGAAAGAGCAGACACCATACAGGATCTTGCAGTCATATATATACTTGAAAAAATTGAAATGCCCCTCTTAGCTTCAGTGAAGCATTGAAATAAATTCAGTTGTGATGTGTAAGTCCGCGCTGGACTAGGACTCAAACTCAAAGTTTCCACTTTAAGTGAGCGGTTGTCTTAACAACTGCGGCTATTGGAACATGCTTCATGTCCAACCCAAATTCCCAACTTCTCACACACTCTACATGTGTTCTCTGTCTATCAACCTAATTGCTCACAGCCTTGCACTGATTGCTACAAGAGTTCGAATGAAGAATGCATTTGCACTGAAACATCACGAATTGCCATCAAGGTGCATGTATTTGTATGAGTGGTGTCTGTTCTTTTAGATATGTCCCAAAGAACAGACACCACACATATAAATATGCTTTATTATATTTTTTTCCAACCCAAGTTTCTAACTTGTCTCATACCACAGATTTAGTGTCTACTGCCAATTACTCTCATTGCTTGCAGTCTCATGCTGATTTCCACAAGAGTTTGGACGAAGAGTGCATCTGGACTAAATGTTCATTAATTACCAATCCAAAAGAACCAACACTACATATATAAATTTATATCTACAAGATTTTTGTTTAGGTTTTTTCCCTCCACTGCTTCTGTAATGTCTTACAATTTTGATATTTCATTAAAATAACTATTACATAAAAAGAGCAAGGAAATTTTCTGGGTCAGCACACTGTTTGTGGTGCATAAAATTGGCTGATTGAGATAATGATGATGCAGATGTGGAAATCTGTACTTAATTTTTGATGTTATGCATGCATATGTGAGATGAAATTTAACGATCAGGCAGTACATTATTTGATACAAACAAGGAGGGAGGTGAGATGCAGAGTTGTAATGTTACGCTGTGTGTGTGTGTGTGTGTGTGTGTGTGTGTGTGAGGTAACATCAGTTTATGCAATTCAGGTGGACCTTACATAATTTCTTGATATGATTCCAGCACTGGCAATACTTGTTTTGAACAATGCACCAGTCTCTGTCTCTCTCTCTCAGTATGTGTGTGTGTGTGTGTGTGTGTGTGTGTGTGTGTGAGAGAGAGAGAGAGAGAGAGAGCTCAATGATATAAAGTTGCACAATTAAGAGGCAAATATCTTTGAACATGGCACTAATTCAAGTGAGGCTTACATACTATTTTGACATGGAAATGTTGTAATATCTGTTAAATCTTCAAATTTAACACATATATTTCGGACAACACAACAACACATATAAGTCACTGAGGAAGTTGACCTGTGTACAAGTCGGCATTCGATTAAACACTGAGTCTCAGTCTAGTGGCCGCTGCTCAGCTGGCCGCTTAGGTGGCACAGCTGCTGCGTGGCTGGCAGACAGCACCGCACATAGAGGACGTGCGTAATTGCGCGGCGGCACTTTGAATAATCGGCGAGTCACAACACTTTTCCCCCCTTTGAAATTGTTGCACTGGTCTTGATGGAGGTGTCCTGGAGATGGCTAACGTCCATAGGTGTTGTTTGACTCGCCATAAAGTCTCGAGGAGGAGGCTTCCCGTACGGACGGAAGTGTCCCCGATGATAACGGGTCGAGATGACAGGAGATGTAGGGGTCGAATCTGCTGGGGCCCCATGCACCAATCTACCAGTTGCGGCAAGTCCAGTTGATATGACAGGAGACATGGGTGATGTGTCGGCGTCCGTTGGAGGAGGAGGCGAGTAGATGAACTCTGACAGAAGACGGTCCTCTGGTTCCTGCATGGGCACTTCTCCTGGTGGCGTCTGTTCTGGTGCTGGCATCGCGATGACAGTGAGAGGGCTGCATTGTGCGTATTGAGAGATGCCAAGATCCCGAGCATCAGGTAGAGCCAAAGGTGGTGTGGCGGCATTCGGAACAGGCGTTGCTGGCACCTGAGGCCGAAGCTGGTCCAAATGACGCACTGCAACACCCGTGTCTGTCTGGATTTCATACAGGCATCTGCCACGGTGTCGTAAGATGCGGCCCAGGCTTCATTTTGGCCACCTGCCATATCCCCGTACCAGACGAGGTCGTCGGCGGTGAACCGGCCAAGTGAAGGCACCCGCGGCCGTGAGGTGGGAGGCCGCAGAAGATGAAGTAGCGTGCAGGGCTGTCGGCCATGTAAGAGCTCAGCCGGGCTGTGATCGCCCATGGGGGTGAAACGGTATGACGCCAGGAACTGGAGAAGCACTTCATCAGCAGCAGAAGAAGTCAGAAGTTTCCGCATCTGAGCCTTAAATGAGCGGACCAGTCGTTCAGCCTCACTGTTGGATTGTGGATGGAACGGCGGGGACGTGACATGCGTAACGCCGTGACGAGCACAAAAATCCGCAAAGTCGGAAGAGGCAAATTGCGGACCATTATCAGTAACCAGAGTAGAGGGGAGGCCTTCCAAAGAAAGAATGCGGGCGAGAGCACTGGTGGTTGCCGCAGTGGTAGGTGATGTGCAACGGACAATGAAAGGAAAGTTAGAGTAGGCGTCAATTACGAGGAGCCAATAAGTACCTAAAAAGGGTCCTGCAAAGTCAGCATGAATGCGCTCCCAGGGCTTCTCAGGCGAAGGCCACGGTGACAAAGATGACTTTGGGGCAGCGGCCTGTGACGCACAAGGGCAACAGGCAGCGACCATGTGTGCTATTTCAGAGTCGATGCCAGGCCAGTACACATGACGGCGCGCCAGAGATTTTGTGCGAGACAGACCCCAGTGCCCCTGGTGAAGGAGGTGCAAGACCGAAGCACGCAAAGACGCAGGTACCACAACACGCGGCGAAGCATTGTCAGTGGAGAGGAGGACAACACCATCCCTAGCCGTGAGGCGGTAGCGCAAAGTGTAGTAGTTCCGCAACGGATCAGAAGTCTTAGCAGATGAGCGATCAGGCCAAACCTTCTGAATACAGTGTAAAACCCAGGAGAGGGCAGGGTCAGAACCCGTAGCAGCCGCCAGCCTGTCCCCAGTGATGGGGAACCCGTCCACAACCCGCTGCTCGGCAACATCCAGGTGGAAGCACAGAAGTTCGCCCCTATCGAATGCCTGATCAGGACCCATGGGAAGGCGAGACAGAGCATCAGCATTTTCATGTTGAGCCGTTGGCCAGAAATGAATCTCATAATTGAAACGAGGCAAGTAAAGAGCCCAACGCTGGAGGCGGTGTGCAGCCTTGTCGGGAAGTGACGTTGATGGATGAAACAAGGAAACAAGTGGTTTGTGATCCGTAACAAGATGAAATTTTGAGCCATAGAAAAAAACACCAAACTTATAAAGAGCATAAATGATGGCCAAAGCTTCTTTCTCAATTTGAGAATACTTTTGTTGGGCATCCGTGAGCGTTTTGGAGGCATAAGCGATGGGTTGTTCCGAACCGTCAGAAAAACGGTGCGCAAGGACTGCACCGACCCCATATTGAGAGGTGTCTGTGGCAAGAACAAGATGTTGGCCAGGTCAATAAGCAGCCAGGCACGGGGCCTGTTTCAGCATAGTCTTTAATTTCCGGAAAGCCGCGTCACATGACGCGGACCAGTGAAAAGGCACGTTTTTATGCAACAGGCGATGCAACGGCTGAGCCACCGACGCCGCAGACGGTAAAAACTTGTGATAGTATGCTATTTTCCCCAAGAAGGCCTGCAGTTCCTTTACAGATGTAGGGCAAGGAAGGGCATCGATCGCAGCGACAGTGTGTTGAAGCGGACAAATACCATCCAGAGAGAGTTGAAACCCCAAGTACGTGATAGATGCCTGAAAAAATTGTGATTTTTGAAGATTACACTTAAGACCGGCAGTCTGTAAGACATTAAAAAGTGTGCGGAGATTTTGAAGATGTTCTTCAGTGGTGGAGCCAGTGACAACAATGTCGTCCATGTAATTGATACACCCAGGGATAGGGAGCAATAATTGTTCCAAGAATCGCTGAAAGAGAGCAGGGGCGCTAGCAACCCCAATGGCAAGCGTTGGTATTGATAGAGGCCGAAAGGCGTGTTAAGGACCAGAAACTGCCGGGAAGCAGTGTCGAGAGGAAGTTGATGATAAGCTTCTGACAGGTCAATTTTAGAAAAATACTGTCCTCCAGCGAGTTTAGCGAACAGTTCTTCAGGACATGGCATAGGGTAAGTGTTGATGAGGCATTGAGCATTTACTGTGGCTTTGAAATCGCCACAGAGACGAATATCACCATTGGGCTTAGCAACTACAATGACAGGAGAGGACCACTCACTGGAAGTGACAGGAAGCAAGACCCCTGAAGCAGTGAGATGATCCAACTCCCGTTTTACCCGATCACGAAGGGCCACAGGAATGGGCCGAGCCCGAAAAAACTTAGGCCGAGCAGTGGGTTTGAGCGTGATACGAGCTTCAAAGTCGTTTGCATGGCCTAACCCAGGAGAGAAAAGGGACGAAAATGTCGTCGACAAGGAATCCAGTTGAGCATAAGGAATAGCGTCAGAGACAATATTGACAGAGTCATCTATGGGGAACCCAAAAATGTGAAAGGCATTGAAACCAAAAAGATTTTCTGCGTTGCTCTGGTCGACCACAAATATGGGAACAGTGCGAAAGATGGATTTGTAAGATACCTCAGCATTAAACTGTCCCAAGAGAGAAATCTTCTGTTTATTGTACGTCTGTAATTGCCGAGTGACAGGGGACAGGAGTGGAGAACCCAACTGAAGATATGTCTGAGAATTAATGATAGTGGCAGCAGAACCAGTATCCACTTGCATGCGAACATCTCGACCAAGGATTTGGACAGTGAGGAATAACTTCCCTGAAAGGGAAGAAGTGCAATTGACAGACAACACAGAATAGAATCAGCGTATTGTTCAGGAACATCATGTATGCGGTCGGATTTACAAACGGAAGACACATGACCTGTCTTTTTGCAATTGTGACACACAGCCCAACGTTGGGGACAATCCTCGCGTGAATGTTTCGTAAAACACCGCGGACATGAAGGAAGTTGCCGGGGATTTTGCTGCAGTTTCTTAGTGGGTTGTTTACGGCTAGGCCGAGGCTGCACGTGGGAGCATACTGCGGCCACGTCGGCCGGTGGGGACGCACCCCACGCGTCGTCAACAGTGCACAGAGGGTGTATTTCCCTGACGTCACCCCACACTTCTATTTGCGCCCCAGCAGTGCGAGAAATTTCAAAAGACTGCACAATGGAGAGAACTTTTATCTAGAGTCAGATTCGCCAATTGAAGGGCACGTTGCTGAACTTCTTTGTCGGGCACCGACCGGATAATAGCATCCCGTACCATGGAATCGGCATAGGATTCTTTGTGAATGTCAGTAACAAATTGACACTTTCGACTGAGGCTGTGAAGTTCAGCAGCCCAAGCGCTATAGTATTGATTTGGTTGTTTTTGACAACGATAAAAGGCAACACAAGAGGCTACCACATGTGTTTGCTTTTGAAAATAGACAGACAGAAGTGAGCACATTTCAGCAAAGGACAAAGACGCAGGATCCTTCAAAGGAGCCAAGTGGGACAACAACCGATACATTTGAGGTGAAATCCAGGAAAGGAACAGAGACTTACATGGTTGTTCATCCATGACATGAAATGCCAAGAAGTGCTGTCAAAGACGTTTTTCATAATCAGACCAGTCTTCCGCCGTCTCGTCGTAAGGTGGAAAAGGAGGTACAGCCAACGACGAAAAATGCCCCGCATTTGACGCTGTGACGAAATTGCGAATCGCCGCTGTTAGAAGTGTTTGCTGTTCAAAGAGATTTTGCAAGAGTTGCTTGACAGTAGCCATGGAACCCTGTGAGTCAACGGTGAAAAGGAAAAATCCACTACCTTGCGCCAATTGTTAAATCTTCAAATTTAACACATATATTTTGGACAACACAACAACACATATAAGTCACTGTCCTCTTCAAATTGTACTGAGAATCAGTTCTAAACTTAGAGGAAGTCTAAGGCATACCAGATCTAACAGGACTGTAAACTGTATTCTGCAAACCAGCCTGTAAATGGAGGAGAGCTTTACCTCATTGCTTACAGTTAAAAGAAAAGTCTTGCTTCAATAATTCTTGTCTGATAATACTATTTTAAATATCTTGTGTATTCTACCTTGCAACAGAAATTCCTTTCACTAAGCCATTTTACCTATTACAGCACAATAGCTGTAGGAAGACTATCATTTTGCACCAGCCAAGGAGTAATTGACAGCATCAAATCAGTTCACACTTTGATTAACTTTCTATGTTTATTACTTCTTCACAGTGAATTCCAGTGGGAAAAATAGGAAGTGAGTGAATAAAATGTGCATGAACATACTATGTTGTCAGGAGTACTATTGTAGCTTACTAGATTTATCAGGTCGAATATGCTACATGTCAACTCATTGTTGGCCAAATTGCACCAATCCCAAAAGTAATCCCTTCTCTGGAGTTTAGTAGCACTGGCTGTTTGTGAGACTTCGTATTTTCATTGTATCTAGTAGCAAATGTCATGTAGATATAAATCGAAATGTCATACAGTCCTGGTATTAGCAATGCATAGTCAAGAAATTTGTTTTGAGGTAAATATGTTCTTTCATGTCAGCCAGAGCTGAAATGCTCAGCATAGAGTAAAGATCATGAATGTCAGTGTAAGTTAAATACACACAATATACAAAATGTAGAATGTTAAAATACAGTTTCAGTATATTACTGTTTGAATCTAGCAAGAAGTAATGGTTAGTAATTATGCTAAATGTTTCTTATTAGATCATTCTGAAATGTTTTAGGTTGAAGGACTAGGCATGGCACCTGTGCAGGAAGCTGTAAATGTGGAGGAGACAGAGAAAGGAGAACAGTCAGCTTACTCAAAGGTAAGTTAAAAGTTTATTTTTGTAGTATTACACCATGAAATCTTGGCTAGATCAGTTTAGCAAATAATGCAACAGCTGAAATTGAGGAACTCCTGGCCAACAAGTGAAAAGCATTGTTTTATTGAAACATGAAGAGTAATTGTGAAAGTTAGTTTAAAGTCAACAGTTGAGATCTCTATAATAGTTATTTATTTACCAGTTTAATTATTGTGATTTCGACTGTTGATTTTAACCTAGATATAGCATAAGGTTGCTGTACTCCATGGATAATGTGGTCTAAATTTATGAATAATTTTGAAATGCTGGAGACAGTAGATAGGAAGGAGGTTGACAATTATAGCTACTTAAGATTTTTTTGTCAAGGTACCAAAAATGCTCTTGTGCTTTAGGAAAAAAATTTGGAAGGAATCAATGAGACATACTATGTGGAAAAAAGAATATCAGCTTGTAAATTTCTAATGTGGCAAGGAATTGATGACCCCAACCAAAGTCTGTTGGCAACTGAAGAGCATGATGACATATTATGAAAAAATGTTTTCCACTTCAGGTGTGAGGTTATTAAGTATCATCTTGGTAACTAACTCACAGTAGACCAATATTGTACATAGTAAAATAGGGTGTGTTGGATATACTCTCAGAAAACCAGACAGTGACATCAGAAGATATACACTGCCTGACATAAAGAATAAAATACCCAGAAGACTGATTATTGGTAATTTAACTATGTGTTCTCATACACACCATCTGTGTGTATGTAAATGGTTAGAGCAGCAATTCTCTGTGATAGGTAAATGGTCACCAGAGTGCTTTGGTCATATTCATGTTTACTGTTTCCAGAATGAAATTTTCTTTGTACAGTGGAGTGTGCACTAATATGAAACGTATACTGGCAGATTAAAACTGTGTGCCAGCCTAAGCCTCAAACTCAGAACCTTGCCTGTCATGGGCGAGTGCTCTACCAAATGAGTTACCGAAGCACAACTCACGACCTAACCTTACAGCTTCACTTCTCACAGTATCTTATCTCATACCTTCTGAACTTCACAAACATTCTCCTGCAAAACTTGCAAGACTAGAACTCTTGGGAGAAAGGATATTGTGGAGATATGTCCAGAGTAAAACTTTCACTCTGCAGCAAAATATGTGCTGATATGAAACTTCCTGGCAGATTAAAACTGTGTGCCATATTGAGACTCAAATTTGGGATTTGTGCCTGTTGCAGGTGACTACTCTACTGACTGAGCTACCGAAGCATGACTTACAACCCATCCTCACAGCTTCACTTCCACCAGTACCTCATCTCCTACCTTGTGAACTTCACATAAGTTCTCCTGTGAAACTTGAAAGACTAGCACTCCTGGAAGAAAGGATATTGCAAACACATGGCTTAAATACATTCTGGGGGTGTTTCCAGATTGAAATTTTGACTCTGCAGTGAAGTGTTCATTGATATGAAAGTTGTGTAATACCATGTTTGGCAACCCATGTAAGAAATGCTTATAAACTTTAATGTTACTATTACTATGTTTGCCATTGTTTCCAGTTATGCAGTTAATACTGGGTAAGCAGTGTTTACCTTGTGTACATCAAAAACATGCTACTGATATGACTAACCACTAACAAAACATTTTTACTACATGTTGGCCATAGATACCTGACTTGTGCTGCTTCTCAGATACTTTGTTCATGACTGACCATGTTGTTTTAATTTTATTCTGATAATTAACTATTCTACTAGATTACTATGTGCTTTCTGCCTTCTTAATGAATTTCTAAGTGCATTACAGCACTTTTAGCAAAGGGCTGCTGCAGCTCGATTGTGATTATGTGTAATGTTTTGATATAATTCCCACTTGGTTCTACACGATACCATTAGCCCACTAACAAATTCATCCAGGTTACCTGTAAGAGCTAGTGCCCTATTTTAATTGTTCTAATGGAAAGTAACTTTCACAGAATTTATTTACATTTTATAAAGCATGTGGAAGTCATTACATGTGGCGAAGTTTGTAAAGTCCTACAAAATTAACATCGCTGGAAAACATGCATTATGTTTTCCAGAATAACATGCACGCCAAGAAAAAAGCCAATGGATACTAATAACTCTACAAAAACACCACAATATTGCAAACATGGAGTAAATATGAACCCTCTGGTGATGTATCTCTAGGCAATTTGAAACTGTCAATGAAAAACAAAAATTGAAGAATAAAGCAAAAGACAACTGCTTGCATCAGTTTTTGGAAACCTTTATTCATCACAGTCACAGTCTTACATAGTGGGTACAGATTTAAGTACTATCTGTTTTCACAATGCTTCTTCATAATACTTGTATGCCGACAACCTACTGGTAATAAAGCTAGCATCACACTTCTGAACTACTTTCATATCTTCTTTTAATCTCAGCTGATGTGGATTCCAAACACTCTTGCAGTACTCAAGAATGGCTCACACCGGTGTCCTGTACACCATCTCCTTTATAGATGACCTACATATTCCCAAAATTATTCCAATAAAATGATGTAGTCTATTTACCTCTCCTGCTACAATACTGACATTCTCATTCTGTTCCATATTGCTTTCCAGTGTTATGCCTAGGTATTGAACTGATGTGAATGTGTCAAGCAGTACACTACCAAAGCTGTATTTGAGCATTATAGGATTGTTTTTTGTACTCATCTGCATTAATTTAGATTTTTCTACAATTAGTCCAAAATACCATTCATCATACTAACTAGAAATCTTGTATCCCCCTACTTTCACTGAACGATGACTTCTCCCTTACACAACAGTGTCATCTACAAACAGCTGCAGATTGCACTTCCTTCAGTCTGTCAGATCATTTATGTATATAAAGAATAAGTGTGGTCCTATAACATTTCCCTGGGGCACTCCAGATGATATCCTTGTTTCTGATGAACACTCACTGTCAAGGACAGTCAACTGGTTTCTATTAATTAAGTTGTCTTTTTGCAACCCACATATCTGGGAACTCTGTCCATATGCTCAGACCTTAATCAACAGTCTACAGTGGGACTTCACGTCAATTGATTTCTGGAAATCTAGTAATATGGAGTATGTACATTACCCTTCATTCATGGTTTGCAGGATATCATGTGTATCCTGTGTCAGAAGGGCAAGCTGAATTTCATGTGAGCAATGCTTTCTAATTCTGTGCTGATTTATTGACAGAAGCTTTTCTGTTTCAAGGAAATTTATTAGATTCAAACTGAAATGTGTTCAAGAATTCGGCAGTGGACCATTGTTAAGGATATTGGTCTGTAATTATATGGGTCTGTTCCATTACCTTTCCCTGTATAAGGGAGTCCCCTGCGGTTTTTTCTGTTTGTTTAGGACTTTGTGTTGGGTGAGAGATACATGACAAATAAAAGCTAAGTAAGGGGTCATTGCTGCCAAGAACTCTCTGTGAAACTGAACTAGGATTCCATCTGGACCTGGAAACCTATTTGTATTCATCACTTTCAGATGCTTCTCTACATCAGGGATGCATATTTCTGTGTCCTCCATGTGGGAAGCTGTGCGACAGTCAAACAGTGGGAAGTTTGTACAATCTTCCTATGTGAATGATTTCTTAAATATGAAATTTAAAACTTAAGCTTTCCATTTGCTGTCTTCCATTGCCACCTCAGACTAGTCAACAAGTGACAGGACAGAAGCATTCAACTTGCTTACTGATTTCATGTATGATGAGAGGTTTTCTCAGGTCGTTGGCAGGGTCTTTTACTCACATACGATGCTGGAAGTCTTTGTATGCACTGTACACCAATCTTCCTAAAGACACACGAATTTCTACTAACATGTACCTGTAGTTGTCTTTTGAACTGAGAGTGCAACAGTCTCTGCTTACTCAGATTTTTATGAATATTTTTATTAAACTGCAGTGGGTATTTTCCTTCCTTAACCCACTTACTTGGCACATATGTGTCCATTGCCACCACAGACTGGTCAACAAGTGACAGGACAGAAGCACTCAACTTGCTTACTGATTTCATGTATGATGAGAGATTTTCTCAGGTCGTTGGCAGGGTCTTTTACTCACATACGATGCTGGAAGTCTTTGTATGCACTGCACACCAATCTTCCTACAGACACACGGATTTCTACTAACATATACCTGTAGTTGTCTTTTGAACTGAGAGTGCAACAGTCTCTGCTTACTCAGATTTTTATGAATTTTGTTATTAAACTGCAGTGGGTATTTTCCTTCCTTAACCCACTTACTTGGCACATATGTGTCCATAGCAAGATTTTCAATCAATTTAAACTTTACCCATAATTCCTCTTAGTTTATCATATTGAAACTAAATAATGTCCATCCATTGTCTTAGTGTGATGCTAGCAACTGCTTATCTGGTTTTTCTAGTGTATATACTCTCCTAGAATTCTTGATGGATTTATTAATGTTAGTAACCACTGTAATAGTGATGGCATGATCACTAATCCCAGGCTCTATAAGAGAGATGTAAATTTAGGGCCTGCATGGCCTACAATGCAGGCTTGCCTGGTACTTTAGAGGCCTGCAGAAAAGCACATAAATGTTTATTGTTAATATTATTAATATTAAAAATACTAGTTATTACAAAACAAAGACAAGGATGAAAATGTATAATAAAGTATCACATTACATAGAAAAATTTTGTTTCTCGATGTGTAGCGTACCTGAAATTATATTATGCTAATTTTCTGAACATTTTACTTTTGTTGCACCTTTATTCAACAACAATGTCAATTATTCAATAGGATGTAATGCAGTAACAATCAGTTTACTACAAACTCAGATTCAAATGATCTCTCTTCACACTAAGTTAGTAGTAGGTTTATTGTTAAGTGGTGTGATTTTTCTAAACACCCTGAAGTTTAACCTTTCTTCAGATTTAGCTGTGCCCTTTTATGAAGAAATGAGACCTTTTAAAGTCCAATGTGAACATGTAAAAGAGACATAAAGAAGAAATTACAAGTGACAATTAGAAAATGAAACAAACCAATTACTGAAAACATGTATTTTTTCTCTTCTTAGTGGTAGTACTAGCTCAATGGTTACAGAAGTTTGGAGTTTCTCAAGTGAGTGCACTTCTGAAGTGACACGCAATAACAACAATTGTAAAAGGCAGAAAAGGAGATTGCAACAAAATTGCCATAAATATAATTAGACTATATCACAGTCTATTAAAATGATCATGCAGATCAGGCAGCCAGTCCATTTCCAAAATATCCTAAGGCAGGAAAGCAAGCCCTTCTCTACTAAAGAGTACAAAAAGTTCACAGTGAAAGAACAAAGAATTTGGTGAGAATGGTGTGCTACTCATCTAAAAATGCTTCTTGTTTACAATAAACTATGATGGCTTTTTGGAGGACATAATTCATTATCAGTTCTGAGGGAATAGGTTCTAGATTACAGAGGTGGCTAACTAAAAGTATAGTGCAACACTAAACTGGCAATTCACATTTGAACTCGTGCATTGCTTTCAATTTGCAGTTTAAGAAAAACACATCTGATGCTGGTGTGGATTCACAACTAAAGAAAAGTGAGAACATATGGAAACATTACATTGAGCATATTGTGAATGTGACATTCAAACTTGCATCCAGTAATAGAGCATCTCCTGGAGATAGGGAGGAAATTACAAAAACGAACATTGGAAGTATTTTAGCAGTTATTGAATATCTTGCGAAGTATGATCCAGTATTACATGAACTAATAAATAAACCAAAATATGTAGAAAATTACCTCATCCCCTTGATTCAAAATGAGTTAATAAACGTCCTATCCCAAGCTGCTAAATAAATTATTAATGGCATTAAATCTGCTCCAGTCTTTTCTGTTATTACAAGTACAAAACAGGACTTTACAAAAAGAAATCAGTTAATTAAGGTATTTTGATATGTTGCAGTTTCAAATGATATCTCTGGAAAGCCATGTGATATGAAGATAAATGAAAGCTCATTGGGTTATAGTGAAATGAAAGACTGAAGTACATTAGAAAAACAAATGCTGAATGCAGCAGATGTAAAGAGACACTTATAAATTAAACACAGTGGTATGGCTATGATGGTTGTACCAGTATGTTGAGCATATACTAAGAATTCAGAATCAGAATTTCAAAAAGAGAAAGATCTGCAAAATATTTGCATTGTGCAATGCATAATTTAAATCTAGTACTTAATGATGCTGCATGTGGAATTCAAGAGGTCATGTCCTTTTATGACACAGTAAAAACTTTTTATCTCTTCTTCACAAGTAGAGTTAAGAAATCGGAACTTTTGGTATCTTTTTGTACTTTAAAAAAGATTTGCCCAAGATACTGGTCTTCAAGGTAGCAGTCTGTTATAGTCCATCATCACGCTTATGTTCATGTACTTAAGTCTCTGTCAAAAATAATCCTGATATCTAAGGAAAGGGAAGAAAGAGAATTAAGAGTTGTTTTGAAAAGCCAGATATGCAAATGTGAGTTCATAATTCAGATAGAGCTGAAATCCAAGATTCTAGAAGGTTGTAATTTTTCATTTCAAAACACGCAATTGGAAAAGCAGAGCTTGGTATAATGTGAAATCTTGTTCAGAATCTAGCTGATTATTTGCCTTGTTACTGAAATGAGTTTGAAGAAACAGTGCCAAAGCTACATCTTTGGAAAAGAAATGTGGCATTTCACTACATCCTGAAAATAAAAGAATTCAAAAAGTGAAAAAAATTTTGGTAATTTCATCATATGATTGGCTAGTGGATCAAAATATAGGGTGTGGCACTATTCATAGTAGGATATTAAAAATACACCATCAGGCAGTAACTGTAATTTATTTATTACCTCTTATGTCAATTAATAGTCAAAGGTATGCCATTTACTAATGTGTAAGTCATTGTCCATTGCATGGATTAATTTTTGAATATGACTACTGTCAAATGATGTCCCCTCTGCACAACACATTCGTTCCAGGCAGCATTGAAGCTTTCCATTACTCAGCATATGTATTCCCTGGGACATTGCCAACGGCAATTCTGATGCAATCCTTCAACTCAGGAGTGGTGGCACAACATGTCTGGAACACTTTCTGCTTCAGGTAGCCCCAAAGGAAAAAGTCTGCACATGAAAGGTCAGGTGAGCGAGACGTCCAGGAAATGTCACCAAAATGGGAAATTACTCTACCGGGAAATGTTTCTCGCTAGAAATCCTGGCTGTATGCGAGGTTGCTCCATCTTGTTGAAACCATCCACATTGGCCATACCTAACTGGGGAAGAATGAAGTCTTTCAGCATCTTTCAGTAGTAATCCCTGGTGACAGTTACAGCCACACCACTGTCATCTTCAAAGAAGTAAGGGCCAATAATCCCAAAGGAAGCAACTCCACAACACACTGTGACATGAGAACTGTGCAATGGCTTGATGTGCAGTTCATGTGGGCTTACATCACTCCAATAATGCATGTTCTGTTTATTCACTGAATCACATAACTCTAAATGAGCTTCACCTGACATCAGGATGGTGTGCAACATTTGTGGATTTTGGAGGAGATCACGCATGGTTAAGCAGAATGTTTCCCATGAAACCCAACCATGAGGTCTAATTTCCTGAACAATATGCAGCTTATATGGGTGAAAATGGAGGTCTTCATGCAATATTCTGCTGAATGAGCAATCAGACATATGCACAGTTTGTGCATGATGATGAGCAGATCTGTTTGGGCTAAGCAATATTACAGTGCAAACATTTTCCACGGCTTCTGGTGTCCACACAGTTTTTTCACTTCTTCCCAGTTTGCTGTTGCAAACAGAACCTGTTGTTCAAATTGCACGTACCCACCTCATGATGGTACATCCATCTGGAACTTTTCCATGACGTCCCAAGTTGAAATGTTGCCAAAATAGATGCTGGGTAGCAATAACAGAGTCGTCATTCTTGAAATAACTTTCAACAGCAAAGCCATGACGCTGTACTCTCCACTGCTCAATATCACTGTCACACTCGAAATGGCAGCTCATTAGTACGCGGATGCAGCACGAGCTGTGGCGCATCCCTGCAGTACGTCATTGTACTACGCAAGTCAAATTACGCTATGAACGCTGCCACACCCTGTATGTATTTCAGAACCATTGTTGTTAATGGCTATTTGGACTTTTCTATGGCCCAGTTTAGAAGAAGATGTGAGGTTATGCATAGGTATAACATTAACTACTTTTTCAAAATAATTTTTCTAAGATTCCTAAATTTTGTTTCTAATGAAGAGACACATAATGCAGCAGTAATCCTTCAAAATGAATATGAGGAGCATTTATCCATTGTATTTGCAGACAAGGTAATAGGTTTCAAAAATTCCATAGATAAAATAGCTTCATTTACCTCTGTAACTGACTTAACAAAACTATTATTAATAGAGAATTCAATTGTAACTGCTAGCTTTCTGACTTTAGTTTATAACTGCTCCTTTCCCTGTTTCTTTATCTGAATGCTCATTTTCTAAGCTCAGATATTTAAAGAACTATCTGCAGAATTCTATGACTCAAAACAGATGTAGAAAACTCAGTATCAAAAGTGAAATAAATAGATCCAGTGATGTCAGGAAATTGTCAGTACCCTTGCAACACAGAAAGCACATAGCATAGTCCAATTACACTGGGATAAAGGTAACTGCAGTGGGGTTGTATAATTACAACATGATCAAACAACAAACAACAGTATAGACATAGGCTTAATGATATTAAGTGTTAATTATTATACTGTATTTAATTTTAATAACAATTACCAGCATTTATAATTTTGTTTCATACTTTGAAAATACTGAACAAATAATCACTTTATTTATATTGCCTGGGATTATAATATACATTTCACTAAATTTCTACTTATACATGCTTTAACCAAAGTTATGTTAGCTACTGATATGTTCTGCATTTTATTTCCCAGATTTTTATTTTTGCAGTTGGCCCTGTACTGCATGTATTACACCTCTACTCTATACTGAGATGGTCAATGATGTCAGGGTCTCAAATATTTCCATTGCATGTGGGTTGTGAAACGAGATGTTTGAGGCAGTTTTTGGAAAACTTGTTCAAAAGTACTTCACAAGACTGTCTGTCTGCATTACCCACAATGAATCCATAGTAGTTCCAGTCAGTACTCAGTAGATTAAAGTTCCCTTCTGCTAGTATTACATGATCTTGGTATTTCAACACTACCGAGCATAGAATTTATTTGAATAATTCTAGAAGTGTTATGGCAGAATTTGATAGCTGGTAAAAACATCCAATAATTGACTTGAGTTCATCTGTGTTGGTTACTCATGTCCAGATAACTTCAAGATCAAACTCAATTTCAACCTGAATCAACACAGCAGTTGCCAACATCAGTGAGCACTCCCCCTAATATTGTGCCTAATTGGTATTTCTAATGTATGTTCCATGTCTTGCTAGGTATTCCAGAGCTTTCTATTTTGGGTTTCATCCAGCTCCTATTTCCGTGAATAATTTCTATCTTATAATATTCCTGGACGGCATTAAATTCAGGAACGTTTTCAAAAATACTTCAATAATTTACTAGTAAAGTTTTGAGAGTGTAAGTGTCTTTCCTTTGTGCATGATCTCATTTGACCCTCAGCATACTGACTGGCGGGCACTCATCACAGGTCCTCAGACCGCCATTCACAGGTACTCTGCAACCTAAGTAGCTGCTTCCTTTGCATAGTGCATCCCTGACTTATTGAGAGGAGTCCTCTACATCTACATCTACATCTACATCTACATGATTACTCTGCAATTCACATTTAAGTGCTTGGCAGAGGTTTCATCGAACCACAATCATACTATCTCTCTACCATTCCACTCCCGAACAGCGCGCGGGAAAAAACGAACACCTAAACCTTTCTGTTCGAGCTCTGATTTCTCTTATTTTATTTTGATGATCATTCCTTTCTATGTAGGTTGGGCTCAACAAAATATTTTTGCATTCCATCCCATAACGCAGGTCCAGAAATCTTTGAAAATGACCGTCACAGAATCAGTGTAGCCTTTGGTTGAGGCTTTTCACTAGGCTCCAGACCAAAGAAGTCTAGCTGACTCTGGATACAGTGCTGCAAATTATGAGCAGTGCAGTGAGCAAGGCCATCAGTCTTCACTGTTTCTACCAGCTGGCCATAGAAACTACGGATAGCCTCAGAAACCAAGCAACAGGCCCCATTAATGCCATACTGCTGCCCCCCTCCAACATCAATGACTAGAGGCAGAGCCTCCTCCACATCTCAGATGAGGCCCCAGCAGACACACTGAGTGCATACTGGATTCCTTTCCAGCCGTGGATACTATTTCACTAGGGGACTCCGCAATAAATTTAATATTGGACTTCCTGGTAACCGGTAAACACCTCCCATTAGCCTTCCCTTACCCCTGTGAAAGAGTGGCCATCTGTCCACTCACAGAGTGAATGGGCCAGGGCAGACAGCCGGCCTCTACAGAGGCTCCCAACTGCAAGTAACACACTGCATAGTGACCCACCACTCACTCTGCAGTGAGTATGGACCACCTCACATTATATACCCTGAAACACATCATGACAGCAGAGTCTGTGAGAGAAAGAAGCAACATGTGATGCATCAGTTTCTCTACTGCCACCATAATCTGCAGAAACAGCCTGTAGAATGCTGATTGCAACCATAAGCATCTTCAGCTGCTAGCACACTGTAGTCAGATCCTCTTGTGTATGCACATAATATATACACACCCCCATCCATCTTGCTGCTACTAATTCAATAGTTGCACTGTGAAAAAATCAACAGAAAAAGCTAAATATGTGACTAGCTAGTCTCCTGGTGCTTCACCAATGGAGGCTGATGGCTCACTCATGTGTTGTGGTTGAAAGCAGGAGTTGTATGACCCTGACCACTTTCTGCAATAAAATGTTTGCTGAATTCAGTATGTCAATCATATCTGTCTCATCCTCATTATCTGTTCCATTATGATTGCTTGGTTGGCTGTATTGATGATTTTTATTTATATATTGCCTTCACATAACAGCAGATGTCCTAGAACTTTTTTGTCAGACTGGTAAACAAAAATTTATTATAAAATTAATCAAATTCATCTTGCACTTCTCCCCTTACCTATATTTAGGCTTCATTCAGCTTCTGTCTGTCAACATGGCTTTGATTTAATTTGTATGTGTAATGAAACTCTGTTTGCTTTTGTTGCCAATTTCTAACAATGTTACTGAATCACAGTCAGGCTTTCCCAAGAGTGTTAATGAGGTTTGTGACTGTTGGTGTGGCCACTAATACTTCAAGTTGAGAAAGAGTGGTATTATCACAATCCCTTCATTCTGAACTGTTTCCTATTTTCAGACTCTCAACATTTTTTGAAAACCAGATTATAATTTCAATTTCTATTACTTGTTCATAATTAGAATATATATATGTTTGGTCTTATATAATTGAGTTTGACCCTTCCTTCTCAGGCTGGAGAAACACAGAGGCCCAAACAAAAGACAAGGGCCAAACAGGAAACATCAAAGCAAAAGAAGTCTCGGCAAGGAAAACCACACAGTAAATCAGAGGTAGGTAAAATAATTCATGAGTAGAATGTCTCTGGGAGGTTTGGGCTATAGTTCAAGGAATCACAAATAGTCAATGGTGTAGTCACCAAAAAAATCCAAGATGGTGCTGGCAAGAAATTCATAAATGCAAGACGGCAGAAAGAAATGAGATGGCTGTGGTAGGGAATTTTTAAAAAAAGTAATATAAAGATCACCAGAAAAGTCAGCTACAGTGTAACATTTTAGCAGGTCTTAAAATGAGGCAGCCAGTCACTTGAATTGCATAAAAATGGTGCCATTATCTGGTGCCATAATCAAAGATATTCATTATTATTTTTTTAAACAATGCTAGCTCTTGAACTGCATAAAAATTGCTTCAGACGCAAACATATTTGCCTCTAAGTTGTATAAAAGAGTAATGTTCAGAATATTTTTCAATACTGGAATATTTATATGTTGAAGAAATATGTAAGTGTCTGTAGAATTGATACCATATTCAACGAAATTTGCCTCTGAATGTTGTAAATTGGCACCATTTGGCACACACACACACACACACACACACACACACACACACACACACACACTTCCATCTGAGAAATGTACACTGCTGTGCACAACTTACAGACAAAAGTACACTACTGCCCATTAAAATTGTTACACCATGAAGATGACGTGCTACAGATGCGAAATTTAACCAACAGGAAGAAGATGCTGTGACATGCAAATGATTAGCTTTTCATAGCATTCACACAAGGTTGGCACTGGTGGCGACACCTACAATGTGCTGACATGAGGAAAGTTTCCAACCAATTTCTCATACACAAACAGCAGTTGAATGGCATTGTTGTCATGCCTCATGTAAGGAGGATAAATGCATACCATCATGCTTCCGACTTTGATAACAATCGGATTGTAGTCTATCGCAATTGCGGTTTATTGTATTGTGACATTGCTGCTCTTGTTGGTTGATATCTGATGACTGTTAGCAGAATATGGAATCAGTGGGTTCAGGAGGGTAATATGGAATGCAGTGCTGGATCCCAGTGGCCTCGTATCACTAGCAGTTGAGATGACAGGTATCTTATCCGCATGGCTGTAATAGATTGTGCAGTCACGTCTCAATCCCTGAGTCAACAGATGGGGATGTTTGCAAGACAACAACCATCTGCACGAACAGTTCGACGACGTTTGCAGCAGCATGAACTATCAGCTTGGAGACCATGGCTGCGGTTCCCCTTGACGCTGCATCACAGACAGGAGCGCCTGTGATGGTGTACTCAGTGCGAACCTAGGTGCATGAATGGCAAAACGTCATTTTTTCAGATGTATCCAGGTTCTGTTTACATCATCATGATGGTCGCATCTGTGTTTGGCGACATCACGATGAACACACATTGGAAGCGTGTATTCGTTATTGCCATACTGGCGTATCACCCGGCGTGATGGTATGGGGTGCCATTGGTTACATGTCTTGGTCACGTCTTGTTCGCATTGACGACACTTTGAACAGTGGACGTTACATTTCAGATGTCTTATGACCTGTGGCTCTACCCTTCATTCGATCCCTGTGAAACCCTACATTTCAGCAGGATAATGCACGACAGCATGTTGCAGGTCCTGTATGGGCCTTCCTGGATACAGAAAATGTTCAACTGCTGCCCTGGCCAGCACATTCTCCAGATCTTTCATCAACTGAGAACGTCTGGTCAGTGGTGGCCGAGCAACTGGCTCATCACAATACACCGGTCACTACTGTTGATGAACTGTGGTATCATGTTGAAGCTGCATCGGCAGCTGTACCTGTATATGCCATCCAAGCTCTGTTTGACTCAATGCCCAGGTGTATCAAGGCCATTATTACAGCCAGAGGTGGTTGTTCTGGGTACTGATTTATTGGGATCTATGCACCCAAATTGCATGTAAATGTAATCACTTGTTGGTTCTAGTACACTCCTGGAAATTGAAATAAGAACACCGTGAATTCATTGTCCCAGGAAGGGGAAACTTTATTGACACATTCCTGGGGTCAGATACATCACATGATCACACTGACAGAACCACAGGCACATAGACACAGGCAACAGAGCATGCACAATGTTGGCACTAGTACAGTGTATATCCACCTTTCGCAGCAATGCAGGCTGCTATTCTCCCATGGAGACGATCGTAGAGATGTTGGATGTAGTCCTGTGGAATGGCTTGCCATGCCATTTCCACCTGGCGCCTCAGTTTGACCAGCGTTCGTGCTGGACGTGCAGACCGCGTGAGATGACGCTTCATCCAGTCCCAAACATGCACAATGGGGGACAGATACGGAGATCTTGCTGGCCAGGGTAGTTGACTTACACCTTCTAGAGCACGTTGGGTGGCACGGGATACATGCGGACGTGCATTGTCCTGTTGGAACAGCAAATGCCGGTCTAGGAATGGTAGAACGATGGGTTCGATGACGGTTTGGATGTACCGTGCACTATTCAGTGTCCCCTCGACTATCACCAGTGGTGTACGGCCAGTGTAGGAGATCGCTCCCACACCATGATGCCGGGTGTTGGCCCTGTGTGCCTCGGTCATATGCAGTCCTGATTGTGGCGCTCACCTGCATGGTGCCAAACACGCATACGACCATCATTGGCACCAAGGCAGAAGCGACTCTCATCGCTGAAGACGACACATCTCCATTCGTCCCTCCATTCACGCCTGTCGCGACACCACTGGAGGCGGGCTGCACGATGTTGGGGCGTGAGCGGAAGACGGCCTAACAGTGTGCGGGACCGTAGCCCAGCCTCATGGAGATGGTTGCGAATGGTCCTCGCCGATACCCCAGGAGCAACAGTGTCCCTAATTTGCTGGGAAGTGGCGGTGCGGTCCCCTACGGCACTGCGTAGGATCCTACGGTCTTGGCGTGCATCCGTGCGTCGCTGCGGTCTGGTCCCAGGTCGACGGGCACGTGCACCTTCCGCCGACCACTGGCGACAACATCGATGTACTGTGCAGACCTCACGCCCCACGTGTTGAGCAATTTGGCGGTACGTCCACCCGGCCTCCCTCATGCCCACTATACGCCCTCGCTCAAAGTCCGTCAACTGCACATACGGTTCACGTCCATGCTGTTGCAGCATGCTACCAGTGTTAAAGACTGCGATGGAGCTCCGTATGCCACGGCAAACTGGCTGACACTGACGGCGGCGGTGCACAAATGCTGCGCAGCTAGCGCCATTCGACGGCCAACACCGCGGTTCCTGGTGTGTCCGCTGTGCCGTGCGTGTGATCATTGCTTGTACAGCCCTCTTGCAGTGTCCGGAGCAAGTATGGTGGGTCTGACACACCGGTGTCAATGTGTTCTTTTTTCCATTTCCAGGAGTGTGTAATATATTTCTCGAATAAATACCCATTTATCATCTGCATTTCTTCTTGGTGTAGCAATTTTAATGGCCAGTAGTGTAATTCAGTGTGATGTATCACTGTCAGGTAACACAGTTCAATGAAACTTGGACCCTACATTGAAAGAACTGCTACACTACAATACAAGTGTGACTGAAAGAAATATACAATGAGATGAACAGAAATAACACTTTTATGCAAAGACAAAAATTATACTGAAGTCAGCATCTACATATATGCTCCGCTAGCCACCAAGTGGTGTGTGGTGGATGGCACAATTCATGCCAAAGTCGTATCCCCCCCCCTACCTCACCATTCCACTCGCGGATCACATGAGGGAAAAATGACTGTCTGAATGCCTCAGTACAAGCTCTAATTTCCCTTATCTTTGAATGTTGATCATTGCACGATTTGAAAGTTGATGGTAATAATAATTGCTCTACATCCTCAGCAAAGATCTGATTTTGGAATTTAGTAAGCAGCCCCTTCTGTTTAGCATGTCGTCTGTCTGCACGTGTGTCCCACTTCAAACTTTCTGTGAGATTTCTAATGCTTTTGTGATGGCTAAATGTACACCAGTCATGAATCTTGCCACTTCTTTGGACCTTCACAATCTCTTGAATGAGACCCAACTGGTAAGGGTACCATACAGACAAGCAATACTCTAAGACTGGACGAACTAACGTATTGTAAGCAATTTCCTTTGTTGAAGAACTGCATCACTTCAGGATTCTACCAATAAACCACAATCTAGAGTTCACCTTGCCCATTAATTGTGTAATCTAATCATTCCATTTGAGATCATTTCGAATAGTCACACCCAGATACTTGACGGATGTTACCGCTTCCAAAGACTGGGCATTTATTTTGTACTCATACATTAACGGGGATTTTTGCCTTGTTATACACAGTAGATTAGAATTACGAATATTGAGAGAAAGCTGCCAGTCATTACACCACACATTTATTTTCTGCAAATCCTCATTGATTTGTTCACAACTTTCAACTCATCAACCAGAACAAACGAACTAACCTTCATATTACACTCAACCTCGACATCCAAAACAGACTTGGCCTCCATCAGGAGACACGATGTATCCTGCGATGAGGCATGCTGCCAACTGCATGCCAGCTACCGGAAACATGCTATTTATAGCCGACACGTCACCCAAGGTCACGGACCTAGAAGAATTTCGAGTAGTACAGTGCGCTTATCCCGCCGCCGCACTGAGGAACTCTAGGCGTCGCACCATCCGGGCATGAATCTATGAATCTATCTTTAGCCACTGAGGATGGGTACACTGAGATCATTCCAGGGTGCCCCAGAGAGCTAAAACACTAAGAAGAATTGCTTCTCAGCTTTTGGCAAGATCAATGTGTTTTTTTTTCTTTTTTTTTAAAAAAGTATACAGCTCTATATCAAATGATAAATGGATGTACCATACATTATTACATATTATTATATACAGTCATATCGTCAATAAATTTATCCTTCATATCGACACCACGGCCACGAAAAAAGAGACAAATGTTATCATCATGACCAAGTTTACAAGATTTCCTAATCCTTACACACAATGCCTTATCAATAAAAAAATTTGATGATGTATCTCCAACACCACAAACTTGAAACATGGTAATCATGAATGTCTGATAACTCAAAACGTCACGAGGAGGTACCTGCTCCATAGACGTTGCAATAGACTTCATAGTTGTATCAATATGTATTATTACAACAGTCATCCAACACTGACCTACAGGATTGTCAGTAACAGAAAAAGAAAAGTCAAAATGACCTCCTCGAAACACAGTTTGTCCTTTCAATACATCAACCAGAACGGACGAACTGACGTTCAAATTCTACTCAGCCTTGACGTCCAAAATAGACTTGTAAATAGTAGGCTTCCATTGGAAGACACAATGTATCCTGCGATGAGGCATGCTGCTGGCTGCGTGCCAGCTACTGGAAACATGCTATTTGTAGCCGACACGTCAACTGAGGTCATGGACTTAGGAAAATGTAAACTTGGTCATGATGATAACATTTGTCTCTTTTTTTGTGGCCGTGGTGTAGATATGAAGTATAAATTTGGTGGTGATATGACTGTATATAATAGTATGTAATAATGTATGGTACATACATTTATCATTTGCTATAGAGCTGTATCCTTTTTTTTAAAAAAAAAAATTAAAGTACATTGATCTTGCCAAAAACTGAGAAGTGATTCGTCTTAGTGTTTTACCTCTCTGGGGCACCTTGGGATGCTCTCAGTGTACCCATCCTCAGTGGCTAAAGATAGATTCGTGCCCAGCTGGCGCCACACCTAGAGTTCCTCAGCACGGCGGTGGGATAAGCGCGCTGTACTGCTTGAAATTCTTGTAAGTCCGTGACCTTGGGTGATGTGTCGGCTATAAATAGCATATTTCCGGTAGCTGGCACGCAGTCGGCAGCATGCCTCGTCACAGGATACATTGTGTCTTCCTATGGAGGGCTGTAGATTACAGCACTATCAGCAAACAGTCTAATGCCGCTGTCAAAACCATAAACCAGATCGTTTATGTAAATCATAAAAAGCAGCGGACCTATTACACTGCCCTGGGGCACACCTTAAGTTATCCTTGTTTCTCTTGAGGTCACCCCATTCAGGATGACATACTGCTCTCTGTCTGTTAGAAAACTTTCTATCCAACCACATATGTCATCAGATAGACTGTAAGCGTGCACTTTTTGGAGCAAGTGACAGTGTGAAAGTGAGTCGAACACCTTTCGAAAGTCAAGATATATGGCATCAACCTGGGAGCCGGTATCTAGAGCCCGTTGTATATCATCACATAGAGGCCAAGCTGTGTCTTGCATGACCACTGTTTCCTAAAACTATGCTGGTTTCTGCAGATGAGCTTCTCAGAGTGTAGAAAGGTCATTATGTCTGAACACAAAATATGTTCAATGATTCTACAACAAATCGATGTCAGTGAAATTGGCCAGTAATTGTGTGTATACAATTTTCTACCCTTTTTATAGATTGCTATGACCTGGGCTTTCTTCCAGTCCCATGGAACTTTCTGCTGTTCCAATGATATCTGATAGATGATGGATAAGAATGGTGCTATATTTGTAGCATAGTCAACATATAATCTTACGGGGATACTGTCTGGGCCAGATGCCTTCCTGGTGTCTAAGGATCTTAACTGTTTTACAATCCCAGATACACTAAGCTCTATCTCAGCAATCCTTGCATTTATTTGATAATTGAAAGGGGGAATAATGCTGCAGTCCCCTACAATAAATGAGTGTTTGAAAGCTAGGTTTAAAATTTCAGCCTTCTGTTTATCATCATCCATTACATTACCCATACTGTCAGCAAGAGAATTTATTGAATTATTTGTAGCATTCATAGATTTTATATATTACCAAAATTTTTTGGGGTTATTTTTAGAATCTGCAGATAAAATATTACTTTCAAATTCGTTAAAAGAATCTCTCATTGACCTTTTGACAGATGCTTCCATTTCAGATCATTTCTGTTTGTCAGCAGGGCAGTGATTACGTTTAAAATGACTGTGCAAAGTTCTCTGCTTTCTCAGAAACTTCCAAATATGTTCATTGTACCAAGGTGGATCCTTTCCCTCCCCTATATTTTTTCTAGGCAGATACTTCTCTAGCACGTGGTGGACGATACCTTTAAATTCTGACCAAAGATGCTCAATATCTTTGTGTCCCATGGTGGATGCTTGGAGCTGACTATGAAGATATTTATTAATGACACTTTTATTTGCTTTCACAAACAAGAAAACTCTATGTTTTTTTTTTTGTGACTTCCATTAACATAGAAGCCACAATGACATTATGGTCACTAATACCGTCTTCTAGATTAACTTCCTCAAAAAGATCAGATCTGTTTGCCTACATCTACATCTACATGGTTACTCTGCAATTCACACTTAAGTGCCTGGCAGAGGGTTTATCGAACCATTTTCATACTACTTCTCTACCATTCCACTCTCGAATGGTGCGTGGGAAAAAGGAACTCTTAAATCTCTCCATTCGAGCTCTGGTTTCTCTTATTTTATAATGATGATCATTTCTCCGTATGTCGGTGGGTATCAACAAAATATTTTTGCATTCGGAAGAGAAAGTTTGTGATAGAAATTTCATAAACAAATATCACCACAAAGAAAACCGCCTTTGTTTCAGTGACTGCCACCCCAACTTGCGTATCATGTCAGTTACACTCTCATACCTATTGTGCGATAACACGAAATGAGCTGCCCTTCTTTGCACTTTTTTTATGTCCTCTGTCAATCCTACCTGGTAAGTATTCCATACCACTCAGCAGTATGCCAGCAGAGGATGGACAAGTGTAATGTAGGCTATCTCTTTAGTGGGTTTGTCGCATCTTCTGAGTGTTCTGCCAACAAAGCGCAGTCTTTGTTTCACCTTCCTCACAATATTATCTATGTGTTCTTTCCAATTTAAGTTGCTCATAATTGTAATTCCTAGGTATTTAGTTAAATTGACAGACCTTAGACTTGTGCAATTAATCGTATACCCAAAATTTATCAGATTTCCTTTAGTACCCATGTGAATGACCTAGTACTTTTCTTTGTTTAGTGCTAATTGCCACTTTTCGTACCATACAGAAATTCTCTCTAGATCATTTTGTAATTGGAATTGATCGTCTGCTGATTTTACTAGATGGCAGATTACAGCGTCATCCACAAACAATCTAAGGGAGCTACTCAGTTTATCACCTAGATCATTTATATAAATCAGGACAGCAGAAGCCCTATGACACTACCTTGCAGAATGCCAGATATCACTTCTACTCAACGATTTACCATCTATCACTATGAACTGTGACCTCTCTGAGAGGAAATCACATATCCAGCCACGCAACTGATATGATTAGATCTAGATATAGAATCGATCTGAGATCCCTTGTCAACAGCAGTTGTTACTTCATGTGAATAAAGAGCTATCTGTATTGCAAAAGAATATTTTCTGAATCCGTGGTGGTTATGTATCAATAAGTCATTTTCTTCAAGGTGATTCATAATGTTCAAGTACAGTATATGCTCCAAGATCCTACTTCAAATTGAGGTCAGTGATATGGGTCTGTAATTCAATGGGTTGTCGCCAAAATATATAATATGTTCTCATCTTGAGTTGTTTTTCTAACCTATTGCTCAGGGTTGTATGTTGAGAGCACTCCTAGAATAACTTCACATGAGACTCTGCTTCTGCCCCCTGTGATAAACGTGTAATTTTCCCAGTCAGTGGGTGCCAGATTAAAGTCTCCATCTTTAACTAATGCATAATTTTGATATTTGTTTCCTATGTACTCAAGACTTTCCCAGAAATGTTCTGCGGTGTTTGTTGCAGATGCTGGTGGTCCATAAAAACATACTAATACAGTGGTCAATCCTTGTCTGATTGACAGCTTTATCCACACTATTTCACATTCCAACCCAGTATCGATCTCATCTGCATTTAAACTGCTTCTAACTGCAATGAACACACCACCTCCCATAGCATCAGTCCTATCCTTCCTAAACATTGTCCAATCTGATTTAAAAATTTCACTGTTATTTATTTCTGGTTTCAACCACCTTTTGGTACCCAATACAATATTGGCATTGCTACTGTTTATTTTAGAGAATAACTCGGGGATCTTGCTACAGACACTTCGATAATTTACTAACATGAGATTTAGTATATTTAAATCTTTTGGAATTACCTGTTTAGGCGAACTAACAATTTTTATATTTGCCACACCAAAATCAGTATCAATAACTGGTAGTTTTTCAGGCCAATGGTTTGTTTCCTTTGGGTAGGAATCTAATCTAAAAAAAAAAAAAAAAAAAAAAAAAAAAAAAACCATGTGCACTCTACAAGTACTGTGCTAGCATGTAGCATGTAGCATGATTTAAGATGCTCCACCAGAAATTACAGAAGGTGAGATATGGTTCTTAATTGAGTGTGTGATCTACATGGATGACAATACATGCTCTTCAACATGCTCACATGCTGATCATAAGGTGTTTAAAGTGCTCTTGTGGTAGGACAGCCCATTCTTCTACCAGTGCCATTGACAACTGCTGGATGGTCAATGGGGCATGTGGATGTACTGCAGTTTGGCTCCCCAGCACATCCTACAAATGCTTGATGGTGTTTAAGTTAGGGTAATGGGCAGACCAGTCCATTCACTGAATACATCTCATTCCAAGAGATCTTCTGCCTGTGCAGTTTGATGTGCTCACACAATGTCATTCATAAAAGTGAAGTCATGGTCAAATGCACACATGAAAAGATGTACATGGGGAAGGAGTACAGTGTCACAATAACTTTGCCTGGTGAGTGTACCATATTGAATGATTTGAGGGTCAATATGCTCATGAAAAGCGTCAGGGCATATACGACCAGGGAGATCTGGGAAAAACCGGGAATTTTTTCATCCGGGAGAAAACCGGGAAAAACCCGGGAATTTTTTAGAATTCCAGGAATTTTTCGTTTATTTTTCAGTTAAATTTCTGTAATTTTGTATGGTAAGAATCAATACTCTAACAAAGAATATTACTGTATCCCACTACTGCAGAATAATACTGCAACAATAAAACATGAATGAGGGGAAAAAAACCGAAAAAAAAACATAGATTGCAACGGAAATGTGCCATATACAACCACAAAACACAGTGCTCATAGGAGCGTATGCCAACAGCAAAATGTGTCAAACGTTTTAGGAAGACCATGCAATGCTACATAACAACAAATTGCCTCCGATGAGTGTGACATCACAACTGTTTACATTAGATTCATTTTAGGAGTTATGAGTGGGCTCGTGTGCATGTGCAGTTGAGTGGCTTATGAATAGCACTATCTGCCATTTATGGCTACAGAAATGTGACTGCTGCTGTGTAAACAGTCACAGCAACCAGCTAGATGCAACAGAGAAAGATTTTACTGCTGTGCCCAAGCTTCCAGATTCATGCATGTGCAGCAGGCCCAGATCTATGAGGGAATTGGGGGAGGGGGGGGGGGGGCGCCAAATTCATATTGTTGAGGAGTAAAAATGTAGTTTCACGAAGTGCCTAGCATCTAGCGCACCTTGGTGTATCGATTACTCATATGATTTTGATGCACATCCCAGTTGATTTTTGAACACACTCTGTAAGTTGATTTCTGAATGAATCAAAAGCCGTGCAGGGTAGCCATGCGGTCTGAGTCAACTTTTCTTGGTTCAATTGGCTTCCCCGAATGGAGGTTTGAATCCTCACTCATTCATGGGTGTATGTGTTGTCCTTAGCGTAAGTTAGATTAAGTAGTGTGTAAGCTTAGGGTCCCATTACATCAACAGTTTGGTCCCATGGTAAAAAAGATAAAAAAATCATGAGTTGATTTTTGAATGCATGCATAGTGTACGTGATGTCTCTGTTAGGGGAATCCTCATCGCATCTAGAAATAAACTTTCCTGCAGGCAAAAGAGGACCGGGCTATATAAGCTGAGCAGAGTAAAGCTGAACGAGTGAACACCAATCGCTGTCTGATCATGTGGTAGATTGGGTTTGCGAAATATCAGCATTGTTATAATTACTAGGGAAATCCATAGATTCAGACTACCAGAGTGGAAATAAATGACTAACAGGAATAACAGGTAAGAAAGATTACGTATTATCTTTTCGGTGTATCAAGGAAAATGAAATTTTGTAAGAAAATTGTAGGTCAGATCGCTACACTAGTAAGGGCCAACTGTACAGTCCCCATGTAGCAGTCACTTAAGTTCTATTCTGGAAGTAGTGCGGAAAATAGTTTGTAGGAACATAACAACGCCTAACCAGAGAATAATGAGGAATAACTAAACCGGTGATTGTGGCAGGGTTAGTGAAGTTAACCGGTGAATAAGTTTTGACAAAGGTAGGAATAGTTCTAGAATTAGTCATGACAAGATTGTTTGTTAGAATGGGGAAGGAGAGGAAACAGGGACATCAGACAAATTAGGGAAGTATATGATGATTCCAAATTTATATTAAAATCCCGTACTACTACTTTTCGATCTCATGCTCGAGAAACTGAAACATACCACAGGACATTTTAATTACCACTCTCCCGAACATGGTTTGATAGCATCTAGTACAAAATATACACCTTTCAATCCCACGGAGCAAAATACAGTGACCTGTGATAGAAGAATGCTGTGTGAAGAGGGGTGGCACTGCACTCTGGCACACTTCAGACCAAATAACATATCTTACATTTCCTTGAACATATATGTTTTATGTGTCAGACTCTTCAGAAAGATGTGCGCTACAAAATGAACATATTTTTGAAAATTCGATTTTTTAAATTTTTTACATATCTCAAATGCTCAAGGGAGGGGGGTGAGGCTGGGAGGGGGTTCCTCTTTTCTAATAGCTGTGCATTAATCACCATGTAGAACAATGAAATTATTTTTGTCGGTTTGCTAAAGAAACTTGGCTCCTATTAATCTTTTATGCTGAGGCAGTCAACGTGTTTGAAACAAAGTGTTTAGTTCCACACTATTGGCTAATTTCAACCGCTCACTGCATTTCAAGTGCACGTTTTCATCTTCTAGCACGTATGGCATTATGCCATAATAAAGAATCGAAAATGAGTTAATACAGTATGGTACTCCAAGAAAATTTACATGCCAAAACCCACTCTGAAAAGCTTAGTGTCAGGTCAAGGCCTATTTCATTGGGAATCTGGACATACAAATGTGCTCTTTAAGTAGGCACTTTAAATGTGCCATTTTACTATGGTTCATGAAATTGTGATGCTCTTGGAGTATCCTCTGATGTCTTTTTTCTTTTGTGACATAAAGTAAGCTCTTTTCATGTTTTACATGTACGAACATAAGGGGCTCCCGCGTCATAGCAGCTGCCAAAGTGCGGTGGTGCCTGTTATCTGGTGCTCTCTGGCAACTTCTGAAACAAACCTATTTCTGACAGGTCGGGGGAAAATATTGTGAATGGTGGTTTGAAAAGTGTTACTTTCAAAGTAAATTTCCTTTTACACAAGTTGAACTATGTGGGAGAATGTATGATGAATTTCTTAAATCACAGAGCATTTGATGACAAGCCATTTAGAAGTATTTCGAGCCAAGATCAGACATTCATGTCTTCATTATGAGCAAACTGATGTAGTGCTGCTAATTTATTTGTGGAAAACTTTGAGGACAAGTCACTGGATTGGGCTAAAAATTTTACTGGCACATTTGTGTGATATACCTTAAAGTGTAACACATGCAAAAAATATCAACATTATATGTGAAAGCTTAGCTTCTCTTGCAGCTTATAAACCTTAGAGAAGCTTTGCTTTTCTTATAGCAACACTATGTATATTAATTTAAAACATTAACTTTTCCTGTTTGTGTATGCGCACTACATAACTGATGTTGCTATTAGCTGACTACATTACGTGTCCTGTGGTCTGAATATCCACTGTCATCAGCTGGCGGGATCACATGATATGAGCAATCTCGATTACAATGGTTTGGAAAGTAACATGCGGTGTTTGGTGAAATTTGAATTTATACTTTCGTAATACAAAAATATGCAGCGTAGATGTTGATGTACATCAAAAATCTTTCCAAAAGGAGTTTTCTTCCCTGAGTTTCGTTTTCTAAAGTGCTGGGAGATTCCACATCTGTGAATAAAAACATAACCACTCAGTGGATTGATAAGTTTTACAGTTCTGAGGGAAAATATACTGTCACTTAATAACACAGAAAAAGTGTGTTTTCATGTGGGAGAAAGTGTTTTTTTAACTGGGAAATCCAGGAAATGTCCGCGAATTTTATTTTCATTGTCCGCGTATACACCCTGAGTGTGTGCTTCCCCACGCCATATCACCTGGACCATCAAATTGATCATGGTTAACACTGTTTATGGCTACATTATGTGTTTCCCTCTCTTATTGTACATGGGTATGTCCAGCATTGTTGAACATGATTGTTTTGATGTCCAGGTGTTATGATGTGAGGGCGTGTAACGTAGCATATGCTTACTGACCTGCAACTCTTTGAACGTGGTACTCTCACCAGTCAGTCTTATTGCGACAATGTACTCCCTCCCCATGTGCATCTTTTTGGGGTGCCTTTGGCTTTGGGTTCATTATTATGGATGACACTGCATGAACACATTGAACAGTGTAAGTGAAGGAACTCTTGGAATGAAAGAATATTTGGCAACTGGAGTGGCCTGCCTGTTTCTGTTACTCAAATCCCATCAAGCACATCTAATGGAGAGACATACTGCAGCACTGCCAGATGCACCAGCGACCATCCAGCTGTTGTCAACCATCCTGGATGAGGAATGGAATGCTGTACCACAAGAACCCCTTACTAACCTTGTAGCCAACAGGAGAGCATGTTGTAGATTATGCACTGCCATCTGTGCCCTGGGAGACATCCTGAGTGATGTTGATTCCAATATAATTATTTTATTGGAATGGAAGTGTCAGTTCTGTTTATTTCATATAATACAGGGTGTCCATAAAGTCCCTTTACAACTTCTAAATTTTATTACAATGGCATTTGTTGAAATATTTTAACAACATTTCTTTTATTGTAATTAGTGTTTATAAAAGTTTTTTGACAATGTGTAATAGGCCTCTATATGGGTGCCTATAGTTGCATGAAGCACATCAAGACAGTACCCGATTTCTTGTCAGGTTCACTGTAGCATAGCCTCATCCATGGTGGAAATGGCTTTATGAATCCTTTGCTTCAAGTCAGCAATGTCCTGTATCTGTGTTTGATACAAGGTATCTTTTACATACCCCCATAAAAAAAAAAACTCCAGGGGAGCGATATCTGGCAAACGCAGTGGCCAAGGAAAATGATAGTTGGTTGTAAGTCAATTAATTGTGGTGCTACATATTTGGTCAGAAGGTCGAGGTAAACATCTGCAGTAATTGTTGACTCATTGAAGAAAAATGGACCAGATTCTCACATTGTGTCTGTTTAATGTCATAGAAACATGAAAAGTTGCCTTGTCACTAAAACAAACTTGCTTGAGGAATGCTTCACATTCCGAAAGGTGTTCTGGCATGTTGAGTGCAAACTCTGTCCGTTTTGGCTTGTCATTTCCCTCAAGTGCCTGTAAGAGTTGCACTTTGTAAATCATATGTTCTTGTGGAGGGCCTTATGAACATTTGAACATGGTAGTTGCAACTCTCTGGCAGTAGTGTGAATGGACTTCGTAGGTGAACAAGTGAAGACGTTTAAAACATAATCGATGTTTTCCTTGGATGTTCTTTGTCACCCGCTCCTCCCTTTATCAAACACTGTCCCTGTCTCCATAAATTTTTTGTGCCATGCATAGATTGAAGGGTGTGATGGTGGATCTCTTACATACTTCGTTCTGAAGTTTTGCTAAGTCTGAACATCTGATTTTGTCTCAGTAAGCCAGGACACACATTGTGCTCTCTCTTGAGGAGTTGCCATTTGATAGCAGTTCAGTTCCTTCCATCAACAGCATATCTGCAACACAAAATTTTATTATATATAAAAACTTTAGTAAACAGTGATTACAATAAAAGAAATTTTGTTAAAGTATTTCAACAACTGCCATTGTAATAGAATTTTGAAGTTGTAAAGGGACTTTATGGACACTTTGTATATCTTTCAGTTCCTTTCTGTACTATACTGGAGCAGTTCTTTCTATGTATAACCCATGGGTCAGGAAGCTATGTTAGGAGGCACTGACATAATGTGAAAATTACTTTTAAGTTTTGCACACTGGTGTATTATCGACTTCAGTACAGCTGCAGCAGGCTGCATGGCCAAGAGAGAGAGAGAGAGAGACAGAGAGAGAGAGAGAGAGAGAGAGAGAGTGAACTTCTCATGCAACTGTGAAGTGTTTGTTAACTCAATCAATCTGCTAGCCAGTACTGTTATTAATGCTTGTATCCTGAAGAGAGAGAAGCCATAACACACATACTCTCTCTCTCTCACTCTCACTCTCTGTCTTTCTTCCTTTCTTGCTTACAGAGTAAACCAGGAATTGTTTTCTTAATTCTTTTTTTCATTTCCTCTGTATGTTTTTTTCAACTAGGTATGTAGATGGATATCTGCTTTTTTTTGTTGTTCTTTGTTATAGAAACCTCCTGCTACAGGTTGTGACTTGTAATCTTCCAGCAAATATGTTCTTTGTCTGATTTCCTGAAATGTTGAAATTTTCAATAACTAATAGACCAGATGAGGGAGAAACTGTTATTGATAATTATTACCATAGCTACGTCATTCACCAGTCGAGACTGGATAGACTGCATCAATGTTACAATGTTAAGATTACACAAACATTATAATACAAAACCAATTAGCACAAGTGTGCATAGTACAGAACATATTTGCATAAGTATAGCATAACACTAATGACATATAGAGTGAGACTCTTTTAATAAATACATGTTCACTTCATTTCATGTGGCAGTGCATTGTTTAGGGAGCCCTATTTGCTGTTTCACTGTCAATAACTCATTTAAACTGTACAGAGGTTTATGGCATAGATTTTGTGACACCTTTTGTTGAAATGTTACCAAGTCCAAGGACTAAATTTAAGTATTTAGATGGTTGAACATTTTAATAGCTAATGTTGGAAAACTGTCTTATGTCATGGAGAGTCAACAACTCTGGATGTCTATGTTTTATTTACTGCATGTATTATAATTGTGGACATCAATTCTGCTGGTGAATGTTTCATGATTTACATTCACATATATGAAACAGCAAAGACATGTTAACTGAAAATTGTCACCTCACCTAGATGTGAGAAGGTGGGTTCACAGAGGTCCAGTTTCCTGCTTGATGTTATGATCTGTTCTCAGTTCACAGTTGTGCAATACATTTCACATGCAAAGCAGCCAGAAAAGCACAAAAGCCTGACCCAAATTATTACATGATCTACAGTCAAATACTCTGCTACTATATATGAGTTTCACATTCAGTCTTTTTCAGTGGATTTCTATTAAAGAAACTGCTCGCCAAATATGCCATAAACGAATACAAAACATGCCACGTGGAACTTTTACTAAGGCCAAAAGTTCACACGTGGTTCTCTTTCCAACAAAACAATCCAAAAACTTCCAAACTTAACAAAACTGTCCATAATTGCAACTACTATTATGGCCACACAATCTGGACTCGAGAAGCCAATTATGTCTTCATTTTGCACATAATAAAGACAGAAGTGTTCCACATGACCTGCACATGCGATAGCTGACTAGAGACCTCTGGTCACTCTGCTTCTCTTCCAGTATAACTACCCAGCAGTGTGCGGCATCTGCTTAACTCTGACTGATCGCTCAAAATGATCAGCCAATCAAAACTATCCTTCGAGATTTCCCTCGCACCTAAACTGTCCTATGCCAATCACTATTCACAGATTCATTTACGTCATTTCAATATGCAAATATTAATATAATGTTTAACAAAACCAAACAAATAGAACACTAATCTTGAAATACATTTAGAAACTTATTACTCTGCAAATGGCCATTCTGGCTGCCTCCTTACAAAAGCAAGTACACTTAGACATACGTCATCAGCAATGTGGGTAAAACACAACTTTTCCATGACACAGTTACGAAATGGTGTATATACTATAATATTGATATTTTATGTATGTCCCACAGACACACTCTCACTCATTCTCATTCATTCCACAACAACAACAAAAATAGTTATTAATTTTTTTCTTAAATTTTTATCTAACAACAATGAAAAGTAGTTACAGTTTTTAAATGTGAAAATCCTGATTAAATAACGCTGTGCATTGAGAATCCTGGAAATGTTTTCTAATGATACCAAAAGATAAACTATTATAGACCCAAACTGAATTTAATCTTATAAGTGTCGGTTTTTGATGTTTTTGAGTAAATTTCTCTAACTCTGAAACTATGACAGATAGAAAGCTGAAATTTTTATAAAATATTGTCCTGAATAACAGAAAGTAGAGGACCGATTTTTAAGTAGATTGAATTATATTTAATATACTTTATTTAGATTTTTAGGTGTTTGACTATACAGTTGCTCAAAGTGACACGGATACTGCTTCTCACGGTAGCATAATGACAGGTGCGAATGACTCATTGCTAAGACACAATGGGTGGTCTCCTTCACAGGCAATGGCTCCAATGCTATGGACTGTTCCACAGAGTAGCTTACTGCAATAAAGTTACCTCGTATTGACTTGTGATATTACACCCCCCCCCCCCCCCCCCCCAATAACCTAAAATTTCTCCTGAGTTTTTTTTGTGGTTCTTATTGCAAACAGTTTTGGTAGGAATGATTTCATTAGCTACACTGACACTGTAAAATCTAAATGGTTCTTGTTGAAATCCATTTTTTTACTGAAGGCTTTCTCAAATAAGCAAAATATTTAAAATTATGTTACAACATTATATACAGTTACATCAAGTATCAATATTGATACTCCATCAAATTAATTAACAAAAAAAAAATTTTTTTTTCGAAATCTCATCTTCCTCACAAAAATTTTTCAATTGAACATTTTTCACAAAATTAATATAAAAAAATTAATGATTTTACAAATTAATTAAAATTTTTTTTCTTTGAAATTTATGCACTGTGGGGAGTGTCCATAAAATTTCACTACACTATGGTTTTGACGGTGTGGAGGGTGTTCAAATGTATAATACTCGCTATGAATGGTGTTTATAAACTCTAACACTTTTTTTGCAAAACTCTGGGATTTCAGATAACTTCAGTTCAACACTTACATACTATGCTCTCATCACTGGGGTACATAATCCAGCTCTCAGTCACAGACTGGGGTTCTCTCTCAGTCTTGTATCGGGTTCTGTACAGTTTTTTTTTCTTTTTTTGTACTTGCATAATGCAGTACATCTAAGTGTCCTTGCTTAATATCTACATCCTTACCTAACACACATATATATACTTTAGTTGGAAATTGCTGCTCTCAAATTCAAAAGTAAAACTTTACTAATTTTCTTTTTTTTTCAATCATTACTGTAGTTACATCTACCTATTAATCTTCTCAGTAAAAAGTGAATTAACTGTTTCTCAAAATAAATCAACAGTACCCAAAATTGGGACTACTACTGTAATCTTTTTTCCTAAAATCATCTTGGATCTTAAGCAAGTTACTGTTACAAATAGTGCTGATTAAAGAAATTCACAAATATTTTCTCAAGGAATTTTCCTTTAGCAAAAATATTTTCCTTTACGGTTGCTATTTAAGCTCCATAATTCTATATAAAATGAACTATTATACATCAAGAAAAACACAACATGATTAAATATACTGAAAATTATTTCTGCCACCATCTGTGGCTCTGAAAAACATCATTATACATTACATAAAGAATACAAAATTATTGAACACACTGAAAATCATTCACGCCACCATTTGTGGCACTGCAACACCTCCTGTATACATTATATAAAAAGAGAAAATAGTTTTATAAAGTTGCTGTAGATTATTCACATAAAATTCACACTTGTAGAATATACTGAAATGACTCCTTTCAGCTCCTGGGGCTCTCCATTGCACATTATACACACACTTAAAGACAGAGAATACCGTAAGTCCTTATAGAAAATACTGAACCTAAGTCAAGCCAACTTCTGTGGCTCTGCACATACACCTTCTACACTAGCCAACTACTGTGGCTCCTCATTATTTCATATACCAATATTTAAACAGAATACACATTATTGAAATTACCAGAATATATTTAAGCCAACCTCTGTGGCTTTCAAAACGCATCATATACAATTTCATTTACTTCCATAGTAGGTAATTCTCTTTTGCCTTAAACACATTTCTTACAACAACATCTTTACAGGTTACAAAAAACTTCTGAAAACTGTTCATATTACTGTATTGCCTTTTAGTTCACTTTCATTTCTCTCTCTTTCTGGTTAGTATTTCAGTTTCTAACTCATGGAACTGAAACATGGACAATAAATAGTTTGGACAAGAAGAGAATAGAAGCTTTCGAAATGTGGTGCTACAGAAGAATGCTGAAAATTAGATGGGTAGATCACATAACTAATGAGGAGGTATTGAATAGAATTGGGGAGAAGAGGAGTTTGTGGCACAACTTGACAAGAAGAAGGGACCAGTTGCTAGGACATGTTCTGAGGCATCAAGGGATCGCAAAATTAGCATTGGAGGGCAGCGTGGAGGGTAAAAATTGTAGAGGGAGACCAAGAGATGAATACACTAAGCAGATTCAGAAGGATGTAGGTTGCAGTAAGTACTGGGAGATGAAGAAGCTTGCACAGGATAGGGTAGCATGGAGAGCTGCATCAAGCCAGTCTCAGGACTGAAGACCACAACAACAACAACAAACACTAAGACTGTCAGTTACGATAGGGAAGAAGGAAAGAAGATAGCAAAAGTTATGAATGATGAAGAGGAAGGTTGACAATATGAAAAGAAAAAGGAAATATTATTGCCAACAACTCAGGATGCCTGATGTTCGTCAACCACCTGACAATGCAAAGGATGCGTATCCCTTGAGGCTAAAATATGCCTTTACGTCTATGAACTCACTCTGAAAACTCTATTCTAACACTTTCTACATTATATACAATAACAGGGAAAAAGAAAAGAAGATAGCAAAAGTTCTGAATGATGAGAGGAAGGTTGACATCATGAAAAGAAAAGGAAATAGTATTGCCAACAACTCGGGACATCTGGTATTCTTCAACCATCTGACAGCACAAAGAATGCATGTCCCCTGAGGCTAAACTAGTTAATGCAATTTTATTGATCCTTCAATATGCATTTCTTTAAATCAATAATGTTTTCTAAGCCCAGTAATTTGTGTGACTTAACACATTCCAATAAGTAGGCATTTGCATGAGGTTTGGCTATGATTCTAAAAGGTCCCTCATATTCATCAGTAATTTTTTTAGTTTCAGACGTAAGTTTCTTATACATTTCTTTGGTTTTCAATAGCACTAGGTCATCAATCTGGAAATTAGTTGGGTTTGACCTGGCATCATGTCTCCTTTTCCTTTCCCAAGCCTTTTTCCTAATATTGGCAGTGCTATTTTCTTTTTCTGCTCCATAGCTACCTCAGACAGAGTCGGAAATTTTACTTGCTCAAAGAGGAGATTATTGGCTCTAATTGCACCCATTAACTCTACTGGTGCAAAACCAGTGGTTTCATGTTTCAAATTGATAATCACTTCTTCAAAACACTCCCAGTAATGAGCCCAAGCAGAGTGCTTCTTGTAACAGTATGTTCTACAGTTCTTTCATGATCCTTTCACACATGTTTCCCTGTGGAAAATCGGCTGAAATTTTAATGTGTTCTAAGTTTCTCTTCTCCCAACATTCCTCAAAAAGCTTAGAAATAAATTGCAGCCAATTATCTGAGAAAATTGCTTTTGGCAACCTAATGTTTACAAAATAGTCTTTCTCCAATTTACTCACAATTACTTTTGAATTAGCCTTCTTAAGAGGTCATTAAAATTGCTACACCATGAAGATGATGTGCTACAGATGTGAAATTTATCTGACAGGATATGCTGTGATATGCAAATGATTAGCTTTTCAGAGCATTCACACAAGGTTGGTGCCGGTGGCGACACCTACAACGTACTGACATGAGGAATGCTTCCAACCAATTTCTCATACACAAACTGCAGTTGACATGCGTTGCCTGGTGATACGTTGTTGTGATGCCTCGTGTAAGGAGGAGAATGCGTACCATCATGTTTCTGACTTTCATAAAGGTCAGATTGTAGCCTATCGCAATTGCGATTTACCGTATCACGACATACCTGCTCGCGTTGATCGACATCCAATGACTGTTAGCAGAATATGGAATCGGTGGGTTCAGGAGGGTAATATGGAACACTGTGCTGGATCCCAATGGCCTTGTATCACTGGCAGTTGAGATGACAGGCATTTTATCCGCATGGCTGTAACGGATTGTGCAGCCACGTCTCGATCCCTGAGTCAACAGATGGGGATGTTTGCAAGACAACAACCATCTGCACGAACAGTTAGATGATGTTTGCAGCAGCATGGACTATCAGCTCGGAGACCATGGCTGCGGTTACCCTTGACACTGCATCACAGACAGGGGGGCCTGTGATGGTGTACTCAACAATGAACCTAGGTGCACGAATGGCAAAACGTCATTTTTTTTTTGGATGAATCCAGGTTCTGTTTACAGCATCATGATGGTCACATCCATGTTTGGCGACATTGTGGTGAACACACATTGGAAGCGTGTATTTGTCATCACCTTACTGGCATATCACCCAGCGTGATTGTATGGGGTGCCATTGGTTACACGTCTCAGTCACCTCATGTTCACATTGACAGCACTTTGAACAGTGGACGTTACATTTCAGATATGTTACGACTCGTGGCTCTACCCTTCATTCGATCCCTGTGAAACCCTACATTTGAGCAGGATAATGCATGACCGCATGTTGCAGGTCCTGTATGGGCCTTCCTGGATACAGAAAATGTTCAACTGCTGCCCTGGCCAGCACATTCTCCAGATCTTTCACCAACTGAGAACGACTGGTCAATAGTGGCCGAGCAACTGGCTCGTCACAATATGCCAGTCACTACTCTTGATGAACTGTGATATCATGTTGAAGCTGCATGGGCAGCTGTACCTGTACACGCCATCCAGCTGTGTTTGACTCAATGCCCAGGCATATCAAGTCCGTTATTATGGCCAGAGGTGGTAGTTCTGGGTACTGATTTCTCCGGATCTATGTACCCAAAGTGAGTGAAAATGTAATCACATGTCAGTTCTGGTGTAATATATTTCTCCAATGAATACCCGTTTATCATCTGCATTTCTTCTTGGTGTAGCAATTTTAATGGCCAGTAGTGTAGTTTGTTTTATGGTTCCTCAGAGTACATCTGTCCCTGTATAATTCTGTTATTTGCTCAAACCATTTGACATCTGTCACAGTATTCAAGCCTCTTTTGCACTCTATGCCACATGTTATCCAAAATTACTACTTAACTTAATTTAGCAATACTGGGACATGCCCTGTAATGTCCATATTTCCCATGTATAAAATCAATTAACAAATCTACATGTTGTTGCGGGAAGCAACTATGCCATCCTTCATTCATGTTCTTTCTGCATCTAAAAAGAATATCCTTGATACCAGAATGAGATTTTCACTCTGCAGCGGAGTGTGCACTGATATGAAACTTCCTGGCAGATTAAAACTGTGTGCCCGACCGAGACTCGAACTCGGGACCTTTGCCTTTCGCGGGAAAGTGCTCTACCAACTGAGCTACCGAAACACGACTCACGCCCGGTACTCACAGCTTTACTTCTGCCAGTATATCCTTGATACCTGGTAATATTCAGCTAACTTTGTAAAATCATCAGATAATAATGAAATCAAGGCCCTAAGCTGTTGACAGGTGCTGATATACATCAACGGGGACAGTTGAAAACATGTTCCTGAACTGGGACTGAATCCCGGGCTCTCCTGCTTACATGGCAGATGCTCTGTCCATCTGAGCAGCTGAGGGCACGCAGGATAGAGTGACTGCAGGGATTTAAGCCTTGCATGATCACCACAAGACCCACATTCCCAACATACTGTCCACACACTACATTTGTAGTGCCCCTGCCCCTTGGTAAGATTGTCTGCCATGAGTAATGAGTATAATGGGCAGGGGCACTATGAATGTAGTGAGTCAACATTAAGTTGGGAATGTGGGTCTTACAGGGAGCATGCAAGGGATAAATCCCTGCAGTTGCACTATCCACTGTGCCCTCGGTGGCTCAGATGGATAGAGCGTCTGCCATGTAAGCAGGAGATCCTGGGTTCTAGTTCCGGTCGGGGCACGCATTTTCAATCATACTCGTTGATGTATATCAATGCCTGTCAACAGCTTAGGGTCTTGATTTCATTATCATTTCATTCTAAGATAGCTGCATGGTCACCAATGGTATCTGTTCTTTCGGACATATCGTAAAGAACAGATACCATCTTCATATATTTAGCAATTTCTGATTATCGTCCTGGTTTTGTTCCCGTTTGAGATTTTTACAGATGTGCTTAATTGGTCCCTTTCCTGCAGTTGAATGACCACCAGCAAAATTTCATCACAATCCCTGTTCCTTAATGGCTCTACCCCCTGCTCTTGTTCCATTACACTTCTAGATAACGCACCAGCCACAATGTTCTCAGAACCCTTAATATTCTTCATCTCATAATCAAATTGCTGTAAATACATAGCCCACCTCCTCAGTCTATCATGCTTGAGCTGACAAGTGTCTAAATATGTTAAAGCACTATGATCAGTGAAAATTATGACTTTATGTCACAAGAGGTATTGCTCAAATTTTTTCAATCCGAAAATAATGTCTAAAGCTTCCTGTTCAGAAATGCTATAATTTTTCTCTGCTTGTTGCAATGATCAGTTTGCAGATGCGATCATTTTATGGACCTGCTCTTCTCCTACTTTTTAAATCTGGTATAATTCTACCCCCAGACCATAACCACATGCATCTGAACCCAGACAAAAAGGTTTTGAAAAGTGAGGATGGTCCAAAATCTGACTGTTCACTAGTGCTTCTTTAAGTTTGACATTCCTGGGTCTACTTGTAGAGTATGTTTATCTTTAAAAGTTCCCTCAGACAAGGTGCATTGAATAACTGCCCAGACACAAATTTGCTATAAAACCCAAAAAATTCAAACATTCCTTTTAATTCTTTCCATGTGATTGGTGCTGCATAAACTCTGATAGCCTTTAATTTTCCTGGATCAGGCATAATTCCTTCACCACTAACTATATGTCCCAGGAATTCAATTTCTTCCTTAACAAATTCTGTTTTATCCAATTTCAATTTCATTCCCCCAATTTTATTTGCATCTAACACCTTGTCTAACAACAGGCAGTGCTCTTCCCAAGTGGGAGTTGAAATTAATACATCGTCCACATAAACTGTAATTCTCCTTAACAAATGGTCACCTAAAACCTGGGACATCACCCTAACAAATGCACAAACACTGATAAATTAAACCAAAAGGCACTACCTTATTCTGGTAACATCTCCCCTCAAACAGGAAAGCTGTGTACTTTCAAGATTCTTTAGCCAATGGTAGGTTCCAGTAGCCACACATTACATCCATGGATGTGAAAAATTTTGCACCTTTAAATTTTTGTAATAATTCTTGTATGTCCTCAGGCCTATCAGTTTCTGGCAAGATAATTTTATTTAATGCTCTGGCATCCAAAACAAGCCTAATAGAGTCATCCTTCTTAAGTACAACAACCAATGGGTTAGTATATACACTACTAGCTTTTTCTATTATTCCCCATTTGAGCAAGTTTTGTATCATTTCTAAAACTGCTTCCTTATGTACTTCCTGAACAGCAAATGGTTTTTGGAAAAAAATGTGTATCCTCTTTAACAGTCAAATAGCACTCATAATTCCAAACTAGTCCTGGTTGGTCTGAAAACACTTCACAATGCTCGTTCAAAATTTGTCTCAAATATTGCTTTTGTACATCTGTCAAATCCGTTAACTCATTTAGTTTTTCCTCGATCCTGATCTGCTCATTCTCGAATTCAGAAGGATCCACTTCCTTCCTTTCTCCATATTCATTATAGACCTTGATTACCTGTGTGGTCCTACAGTATCTTATTGGAATATCACTTTGTTCATTATTTACACATAGTCTGTTACCTATGAAGGGAATAACTACTGGTTTTTCATGTACTGTAATAATCACATCATTTGTCCCAAAATTAACCCACCCTTCCTATTTATGTAAGAAATTGACACCTACCAACATTTCAACACTGAGTCCATTAATAATCAAAAAATTTAATTCTATTTGTACTCCACATACTATGATTGGTAGCAATACTTCCTGTTTAACCACCTATTTGCTTTTCCCAGTGGCCACCACAATTTTTAGCTCACTCACCTTCGTTATAACAATTTGATTAATTTAGGGAGAGCACTCACAAAATTCTGGGACACTGCACAAATTTCAGAACCAATATCTATTAAACAAGGAACATTTTCTTTAAACACAGTGACTTCAGTGATAGGTTGTCTTGGATTTATTTTTAGATACTTAGACTCAGGCTCATCTAGCAAATCCTGCACTACCTCTCGTCTGTCAAAACCTACCACTCCTGTGGAAATTAAAAGTACATTTACATGATCCTCTTTCACCTCATTTTTGTTACTAGCAGCTTTCACTAACCTACTCAAAATGCAAAAAGCATCACTGTATTCTTCCTCCTCCTCATCTGAAATATACTCTGTTTCTGCAACCCTTCCTACAGTGTTGTCAGAACTATTAACAGTACCACCTTCTTCTTCGTCTCCTGACTCTTCATCTTCACTTTCTGAAATTACTCCACTCACTATATTCAAAAAGTCCTCAACACTTTCATCCTCCCCATCCTGTATTTCTATAGTATTAATTCCACGGTCTATAGGTAGCCTCTCATCTGTTCTGCAGTGTTGATTCACCCCCACCTCCTGACCTGAGTATTTACTTTGCATATGTGGTTCCTCCTCAAAAAGGTTCCTGTGATCTCTATCTGCACTTTCCCTCTCACAAACAGCTACTGAATTTATTGGATAACCAAATTGTTTTGCAGTGTCATGCTCCGCTACCCTTCTGTTTTCTATTGTGCTACCCCCATGCTGTTTAGCAGGTGCCTTCTTTACAAATGGCATTGCTAGCAGGTTTAATCAATATGGTTTCAGTCTGCAAATGTTAGAATCATTACAGACTGCTAACAGATTTCCTCCTGTGTGACATCATTGCCTCTGATGTTTCTGTCACCTGTTGGGCCACACCTACCCGTTATGTCATCAGACTGCAGCTGACGGCAATCAAAATATTGTACTCTGTCATTGAACCTATTTCCAGCAGTGCCACCTCTCCCCCGATATTTGCCTCTATAACTGTCCACACGCTGTATGCCTATTCTGTTTACATTAACTTTGGCTCTGTTGTCATTTGGTCTAGCAGGAGGCCTAAAATCTCTCCTAGTATTTTCTTACTTTTTTAAAATATTTTCCACTCTTTCCCAATAATGGATAAACCTATCAATATCATCTCGAGGAGCTGATATGACTTTATTTCTCCAGTGCAACGGTAGCTTGTTTTCTATTCCCATAATTATTAGCTCTGTTTCTACTTTAGAATTCAAGTATGACAAAGTTGTAACCCACTTCTGTACAAAGCTTTTAATGCCCTCCCTCTTGGGATCATAGTTTTCCTATTACCAGAATTTATTCAGAGCTTCCATTTGTTTTCTTTTTTCCCAATATTCTTCAAAAAATGCCTGTTTAAACTCCAGTAGACTGTCATACTTATCTTAAGCTAAAGTATCCCAGATTCTAACTTCTCCCATTAGATTAGAGGTGATGAATCCAATCTTTTGCTTATCATTCACACTTTAGGCAAAATATCCTCAAAATCACTAAAAAATTCATCTGGATTAACATTTTTGCTGGGATCAAATAGTAAAAACTGGCAATGAGTAACATAGGCAATTTCAGATGAATCTTCAACACTGTTAGATACTATACAGCCGCTATGGTTGTTAGCCTTTTGCTCTGTTTTTGTTAGTCTACTTTCATGCTCACAGAACTGCTCATTCACTCCTGTACTAAACAGTTGGAGGTTAGTTTCACTGTCACTAATTTTACTTGAGATTTGCATGCCAAACTTCACACACACATCCTTTCCACCTTTGATTTGACTTTCTAACATAGTGTGACCTTCCTCAGTGCTTTTCTACACGACAGATCTGTTCATTAACTATGGCTAATTCTAAGCATAACTGCTGCTTTGACTGTTGGTTGCCCTCAACTACTTGCTCAATCTGGGAAGTTAGTTCACTTTTCACTGTTACAATAGCAGCATTTACATTCTTGTCTAACCAGATTAACCTTACTTTTCATATTATTACTAAACAAAGCCATGTCATTATTCCAGGATTCCCTCAAATTAGAAATTTTGTCCTCCATTTTAGCTTCCATTTCTATTGACAAGTTAGTAAACCTCTGATCAACTTCAGTATGTAACTCATTTATTTCAGAACTTAAGGAAGTTTTTACATCTGAACCCATTTTATTCATTTTGGTATTCATATCAGTACCTAATTCATTCATTTTAGTATCAACATCATTACCCATTTTATTAATTTTGGTGTCATTATCAGAACTTAATCAAGATTTAATTGTGTTAGCCATTCGCCTTATTTTACTATTACGATTTGATCCCATTTCTTTCATTTTTGTGTTCATATCACATCCCATTTCCTATACATGTGTCAAAATATCTGTTAACATTTTGGAAGCACTATCCTTTGGAACACAAGTAACAGATAGTCGTTTTGGTTTTATTTCTGTAACAGTGACAGGCCTATATTTAGAATTGGCTTTTACCATGCTCTGTTCATTCTCTATACCATAAATAGAATAAACTTAATCTGGCAAACCTCTATCCTCTGTTTGTGACAGATCAAAACTGAAATTACCAATTCTTGACTCATTATATAGTCTTCTTTATCCACATCTACTCCACTCTCTCTCTTGCTACTTTCTGGTCCTTACTCACCATCATTCTGCAAAGTTTCTTGGCACACACACACAAAACTTAAGTAAAACACTACTTATCTTTTGCCTCATCTGGTTGACTGTACGGGGAGATGAAACTGCAGGTCCGTATGCCAAACTCTGCCTGCTAGTCCAGAATACGGGCCACCACTTCTGCCACAGCTACCAACTGCTCCAGCCGGTCAGCTGCCACAGCAATGCCACCTCTCAGAGTTCAGTGTTCACTGACATTGGCTGCCACAATGTTCCACTTGGTGCTGTTTCTTGATGATAGTTCATTTGCACACGTGTCTATTGTCCTAATATATTTCTTTTTACACACATGTGTGAATACTTCATTAATTTAATTGACACCGTTGCTTTTATAAAGTTCCTAAAAATGGTTCAGATGGCACTGAGCACTATGGTCATCAGTCCCCTAGAACTTAGAACTACTTAAACCTAACTAACCTAAGGACATCACACAACACCCAGTCATCACGAGGCAGAGAAAATCCCTGACCCTGCGGGGAATCGAACCCGGGCATGGGAAGCGAGAACGCTACCGCACGACCAAAGTTCCTACACAGTCAAAATTCACTATTGTTTTTCCTGGCTGATAAAGCACCAATTGTGGTGGGGCAGGTAATGAATTTGCGGCATAAATGTTTGATCACTGTCTTTTTTTGTACTGTTCACTACAAAAGTTCCACCTACCTGAGTATGGCATCTGATCACCAACTAATTTCTCTGCATATGTAGGCACTGTTCAGATGACATTAAAAACAGCGTTGATGAAAAATGTTGTTGACACTCACATTGCAAAGTGCATGTAAACTCTAGTAGCAAGCTATCCTGTAACATCTTATAACAATTTTTGGGTTGATTGCTTCATCTCTTTAGTAAAAGGTCAGAATTCTGAAACTAGTGTTTTTATTTTCTTAGTTCAACGAAAACACCTACCATCAGCCTGAATTTACTTAACAAGGTAACTGTTCTCAGTTCACAGTCGTGCAATACATTTCACATGCAAAGCAGCCAGAAAAGCACTTAAGCCCGACCCAAATTATTACGTGATCTACAGTCAAATACTCCACTACTACACAGCGTGAGTCACCTAACATTACCGCTGGATATATTTTGGAAACCACATCAAATACTGACGAATCAATTCCACAGACCGAACGTGAGGAGAGGGGCTAGTGTAATTGGTTAATACAAACCATAAAAAATGCACGGAAGTATGTTTTTTAACACAAACCTACTTTTTTTTAAATGGAACCCTGTTAGTTTTGTTAGCACATCTGAACATATAAACAAATACATGATCAGTGTAGTTTGTTGCATTGTAAAATGTTAATTACATCCGGAGATATTGTAACCTAAAGTTGACGCTTGAGTACCACTCCTCTGCTGTTCGATCGTGTGTATCGGAGAGCACTGAATTACGTAGGGATCCAAAGGGAATGGTGATGGACCTTAGGTACAGAAAAGACTGGAACAGCACATTACGTCCACATGCTAGCACCATTTTATTGGTCTTTTTCACTGATGCACATGTACATTACCATGAGGGGTGAGGTACACGTACACACGTGGTTTCCGTTTTCAATTATGGAGTGGAATAGAATGTGTCCCGACATGTCAGGCCAATAAATGTTCAATGTGGTGGCCATCGTTTGCTGCACACAATTGCAATCTCTGGTGTAATGAATGTCGTACACGCCGCAGTACATCTGGTGTAATGTCGCCACAGGCTGCCACAATACGTTGTTTCATATCCTCTGTGGTTGTAGGCACATCATGGTACACATTCTCCTTTAACATACCCCACAGAAAGGGTTATTTGGTAACCGTGATAGCGTTACGGAGATGTTTAACAAACTCAAGTGGCAGACTCTGCAAGAGAGGCACTGTGCGTTTCTGGATGAGGTATCGAATATATTGCTTCCCCCTACCTATACCTCCTGAGGAGATCACGATTGTAAAATTAGAGAGATTAGAGTGCGCACAGAGGCTTTCAGACAGTCGTTCTTCCCGCGAACCATACGCGACTGGAACAGGAAAGGGAGATAATGACAGTGGCACGTAAAGTGCCCTCCGCCACACACTGTTGGGTGACTTGCGGAGTATAAATGTAGATGTAGAAATGTAGAAGTCCAGAGGTGTAAGATCAGGAGAATGGGCTGGCCAATTTATGCGTCCTCCACATCCTATGATACGCCCGTCGAACATCCTGTCAAGGGTCAGCCTAGTGTTAATTGCAGAATGTGCAGGTGCGCCATCATGCTGGTACCACATACATTGACGCATTTCCAGTGGGACATTTCCGAGCAATGTTGGCAGATCATTCTGTAGAAATGCGATGTTGCAGCTGTTTGTTGCAACACGCAACTGAACGTCGGAGGTTTCAAGCGTCAACTTTAGGTTACAATATCTCCGGATGTAATTAACATTTTACAATGCAACAAATGGCACTGATTACATATTTGTTTATATGTTCAGATGTGCTAACAAAACTAACGTGGCTCCATTTTAAAAAATGAAGGTTTGTCTTAAAAACCATACTTCCATACATTTTTGTATGGTTTGTATTAAACAATTACACTAGCCCCTCTCCTCATGTTCGGTCTGTGGAATCGGTTTGTCAGTATTTGATGTGGTTTACTAAATATATCCAGCAGTAATGTTAGGTGACTCACCCTGTATATGAGTTTCACATTCAATCCTTTTCAGTGGATTTATATTAAAGAAATTTCTCACCAATTATACCATAAATGAATATGAAACATGCCATGCGGAATTTTTATGAAGGCCAAAAGTTCACATGTGGTTCTCTTTCCAACAAAACAATCAAAGAATTTCCAAATTTCACAAAACTGTCCGTAACTGCAACTGCTATTATGGCCACATAATCTGGACTCAAGAAGCCAATTATTTCTTCATTTTACACATAATAAAGACAGAAGTGTTCCACATGACCTGTACGTCTGATAGCTGACGAGCGACCTCTGTTCAGTCTGCTTGTCTCCCATCAAAATGATCAGCCAATCAGAACTATCCTTCTGATTATTCTCACACCGAAACTGTCCTACACCAATCACTATTCATAGATGCATTTACATCATTTCAATATGCAAATATTAATATAATGGTTAACAAAACCAAAATATAGAAAACTTATTACTCTGCAAATGGCTATTCTGGCTGCCTCCTTACAAAAGAAAGTACTCTTGGACATACGTCATCAGCAATGTGGGTAAAACACAACTTTCCCATGACACAGTTATGTAATGGTGTATATAATATAATATTGAAATTTTACATATGTCCCACATACACACTCTCACTTATTCTCATTCATTCCACAACAACAAAATAAATTATTATTAATTTTGCTTTAATTTTTATCTTACAAAAATAAAAAGTAGTTACAGTTTTTAAATGTGAAAATCCTGATTAAACAGTGCTGTCCATTGAGAGTCATGGAAATATTTTCTAATGATACCAAAAGGTAAACTATTATAGTTCCTAACTGAATTTAATCTTATAAGGGTCGGATTTTGATTTTTTAAGTAAATTTCTCTAACTCCGAAACTATGACAGATAGAATGCTGAAATTTTTATAAAATATTGTCTTGAATAACAGAAAGTAGTGTACCAATTTGTAAGTAGAATGAATTATATTTAATATACTTTATTTAGAATTTTAGGTGTTTGACTACACAGTTGCTCAAAGTGACACGGATTCCGCTTCTCATAGTAGCATAACTACAGGTGCAAATGACTCATTGCTAAGACACAACTGTCAGTCTCCTTCATAGCCAATGGCTCCAATGCTGCAAAGTAGCTTACGGCAATCAAGTTATCTCGTATTGACTTGCGACGTTACAGCATCACCTTTGGTTGGTAGTAGGTTTGCTAGAGTTAGCCTATAACTGGCTACTAGGTATGTAAGCTCTCTCTCCTAACTGCTCTATTGACGAAAAGTATATTGAAATCACCACAATACCAATTTTAGATATCAAGAGCATTAAGTAGAACAGGCAAGATTTCTCTTGGTTGAGAAAATTTTCTAAATTGCCATTTGGAGAATGGTAACTGAGACAACAATTAAGATCTAGTAACTCCAAAACAGTCAACTCTTAATCTAAATCCACTGAGTGGCTCCTTAAATCAGTTTCTTTAAAACTGAATTTTCTGTTGGCATATACAGATAGACCACCAAAGGAAGCAGTTGTTCTGTACCATGCACTTGCCAAGTTTAAGTATTCAGTACAGTTATGGCACTCAGCTTCCTGTGCTAATAACCATTGTTCACATAGATACAGCACATCTTGTTTCACTTCCTCAATAAAGAATGACAGCATATCAACTTTAGTCTTAAGACATTGTACATTGGCACTGCTTATAACTATAGGAGTGACATTTTTCATAAAATGTGAACTGTTTTCAATTGGTTGCTCTTGGTACCTGTTTGTCATAGAGAAGCCTATTTCCCATGGATATTGGTCATTCTTTGAAATAAAAACACTTTATCTTACTATTTTTGGGTCATATAGTGCTATCCATTACTTTGAAGTTGGCTTTGCAACAATCTATCTATCAAATGGCTCTGAGCACTATGCAACTTAATTTCTGAGGCCATCAGTCACCTAGATCTTAGAACTAATTAAACCTAACTAACCTAAGGACATCAAACACATCCATTCCCAAGGCAGGATTCGAACCTGCAACCGTAGCGGTCGCTCGGCTCCAGACTGTAGTGCCTAGAACCGCATGGCTACTCCGGCCGGCAATCTATCTATCATCTTGACTTTATTATACACATTAGACAAAAGGTCATTACCTTTTGTCATCAGAAGATTTTGTGTTAATTGTTCTATATCTTGGATGATTATGTTCACTGTCTAGATCTCGTACCATAATACTCCATTTGAAAGAATTTTGAGCAGTGAAATGTGTAAACATCTTTCCTTTAAGAGTTCCATTGAATTGCATTACAAGTGTAGCTATCAATATTGAAAATGGTGAATAGTAATTAATCTCATGGTTTTCCATTAGCTTCTTGAAATGAGTAATTTAAAATTCCTTACATAAGTCTGTTTCTAAATTGCTTTGGATCCCATTATTTCTTCTGTATATTTTTCTAAACACATCTGCAACCACAGCACCAGTTTCAGTCTTTTGAGCTATGAACTATACATGTTGGTGAATATGTCAATTACTGTAAGACTAATAAATATTTATAGCTTGAATCTTGTTTGGAATACACACACATCAAAAAAAGTTTTGCATCACCCTGGTTCCCAGAAATCCTGAAGATAGATGTTGACTGTGGATATTGTATCCCAGACACAGTCCCTTTGACTTTTCAGAGATGTCACTAAGCCCACCTAAAGATGTAAACAACCATGCATGAGCAGCACCTGTTATACAGAGGGGGTCAGACAGCTGATCAGTTCCAGTCATTCAACCAGGAAGGAGGTACACGGCTCTTCTTGTCTGTAGTTCAACCACGCCTGGACGGTCAATACCATAGTATTGTATGATTGTGCCCCATTGTTACTTTGTGCTAGGAAAGGCTCTCTACAAGGGAAGCATCCAGGCGTCTCGGAGTGAACCAAAGGGATGTTGTTCAGACATTGAGGAGATACAGAGTGACAGGAACTGTTGATGACATGCCTTGCTCAGGCCACCCAATGGCTACTACTGCAGTGGATGACCACTACCTATAGATTATGGCTCGGAGGAACCGTGACAGCAACACCACCATGTTGAATAATGCTTTCATGCAGCCACAGGACCTTGTGTTACAAGTCATACTGTGCATAATAGGCTGCATAATGTGCAACTACACTCCCCACATCCATTGTGAGGTCCATCTTTGCAAACACGACACCATGCAGCGGGGTACAGATGGGCCCAACAACATGCCGAATGGACCGGTCAGGATTGGCATCACATTATCTTCACCAATGAGTGTCACATATGCCTTCAACCAGACGATCATCAGAGATGTGTTTGGAGGCAACCCAGTCAGGCTGAATGCCTTAGACACACAGTCCAGCAAATGCAGCAAGGTGGAGGTTCCCTGATGTTTTGAGGTGGCATTATGTGGGGATGACATATGCTGCTGGTGGTCACGGAAGACATCATAACGGCTGCATGATACATGAGTGCTATCCTTCAACTGATAGTGCAACCATATCGGCAGCCTATTGGTGAGGCATTCATCTTCATGGACGACAATTCGCACCCCTGTCATTCACATCTTGTGAATGACTTTCTTCACGATAATGACATCGCTTGACTAGAGTGGCCAGCATGTTCTCCAGATGTGAACCCTATCAAACATGCCTGGGATAATTTGAAAAGGGCTGTTTATGGATGATGTGACCCACCAACCACTCTAAGGAATCTACGCCAAATACCCATTGAGGAGTGGAACAATCTGGACCAACAGTGCATTGACGAACTTCTGGACAGTATGACCATGATGAATACAGGCATGCATCAATGCAATAGGATGTGCTACTGGGTATTAAACATACCTGTGTGTGTACAGCAGTCTGGACCACCACATCTGAAAGTCTCACTGTATGGTAGTACAACACACAATGTGGGTCTGGTTTTCATGAGCAATAAAAAGGGCAGAAATTATGTTTATGTTGATCTTTATTCCAATTTTCTGTACGGCTTCGGGAACTCTTGGAACTGAGGTGATGCAAAACTTTTTTTGATGCGTGTATTGGCAGATCACCTAAAACAGCTTGATGAAGGCCATTAATCATTTTCATGACAACCACTCTCCTCAGGTAAATTTTACATGCTGAGTGATATAGTTCATTAGCTGTGTCAGAATTCATACTGATTACAATGAAGTCAGTAGCAAGAAAATGATCTCATCAAAATGAGGTATCAGGAATGAAGTATTTCTTTACACAATATATTATAGAGGGAGAGGGGAAAAGCCAAACATAAATCTCTAGATATAAATTTTATTATAAAACATTTCATTTCTTTTTCTGTTTAACAATAAGGTCCATTCTATTCAGTGGATTAAAAATATTACATTTCGTTCATTGTTTAGCACTCAGTTCCATTCTACTCATTGGTATCATATTGGAAATCTCGTAACTGACAGTCACACTATTCCTGTTCCAATTCACATTTAACTCACCCATTTCTGGTCTGTATTTGCCAAAAACCATTTTCAATTGGAGTGCTGGAGATGAGGGGCAATCCTTCTCCTTAATATTATGCACATCATATTCTAGCAGCAACTCCTTAATTTTCTCAACACTCTCCAAACCCTTCACAAAGACACATACTTTGGTAGAATAACTGAGCATAGAGAATTCAGCACTGTCTCCAGTGGCGCATCTGCTGAGCCAGCCGATGGTTGTTTTGCATTAGGCATTTGTTTGAAGTTTTATCCAACTCCTAGTAGGGCAATGTCCACTCACAAATGTAATCAGCAAAACAAGAAAACTATTTTGAGTACCACCAACATCTGAAACGTAAGTTCCTTCAGAAGAAAATGATTATGTGTGCTGTTGAATCCTTGGAACTCAGAGGGAGCATTGTATATGGTTCTGGAAAGTAAAAGAATAAATGGCAATTAAGAACATCATGTAATGGGAAATCCCCATAGTTTCTTATGCGTGAGAGAAATTTTTCCCTTATCTTGAGTAAGATGTCTGGCAAGAGTTACAAATTACTTGTCAGTTGTTGGTGTGCGAGCTTTTTCTACACCCTAAAGATCCAGGGTGACCTGATTTCTGATCACATGATCATGGCTTCACTTCCAGTTGAATAACTGTGACACTCCTTTCATTTTATAGTATTCAAACGCCTATATATGCTTTTATTTGTTATTTGATATCCAATGGTTGATGCTGTCATTTCTGGAACAGAATCATGAATAACCAGGCAGTAAGCTATCATATTTTCTGCAAATAGTGCTTTTTTTTCACATTTCAATTCTCATACGACTGACAGTTGATTCCAGTGTTTCTTCATCTTCACATGAAGCACTGATGGAATGCATGGGGCACTTCTTTACTCTGTATGTCTCATAAGTGAATTTCACCTTAGTCCTCTCTCTTCATAATATAGCTGCTGAAAACTGCTTTACACTTTATATGCATGTGCAATATTATTTGTGATAAAAATGACTAACTAGTTGTCTTTAGGATATTCAGTTAAATTCAGATATACTGTGTTATGTCTATTGCACTAAATATGCTCCAGTCTCTGGTAATCTATTACCTGACGAGCTAAAATTACATGTCTTGTATTTTCAGTTCTGTATTGAATTTAACTTGCGTTGTCAATGTACTAAATTCTGGCACAACACGGACAATTAAATCTCAGTGATAAAATACTAGAGTTAGGCTTAGATCATTTCATACATTGTCCCACATGGTATTTGTTCTTACCTTGATCACAATTTTCTATTTTGTATTTGCACAATCTGAGATAATAAGTTTCATGTCTTGTCTGTTACAATCAGTGGAAGTTCATAGCGAGTGTTTAAAATAATCTGCCTCTAATACTCTGTGAATGCAAGTGCTGTACTGTCCATGATAGAGACTCTGAAAGTTCATCATTAGCAAATTCCTTTTGTTCATTTCTCATTCCCCTACCAGCATTGTGCAATGTAACTGCATCAGTTGGTGTAAGAGATGTATATCCTTTCATTAATGTTGTAATTCTCAGACTGTGTACATGAGTAATAATTTGGTTTTTCAAGTGACACTGATTTTCCAAAAACAAGTCAAGTGTATGATTTTTATTTAAGTCAGTGTCAGTATTTTTTTGCTGACTTGATTCATTGACAAGTCTGACTTCAGTATACAGATGACTCTTGCATCACAGTATATAGGTCTTCTCATTTCATATCACAATTGATATGGAATCATTGTGAGTGAAAACTGGTTGACCAAGTGCTTTATATTTGTGATATGTGAAGCAAGTAATATTTATTAGTTAGAATTTTTTCTCTCGCACTCAGTATGTAACTCAACTTTTACTTCTTCTTCATCTTTCTCTTTACACAATTCAACACTGAATTAGAGCTCGCAGAGAATGATGTTAGTATGAGGATAAGTCAATTATTATCCACAAAGTACTTATAAAATTTTATTGTAATCAAATAGGAAACTTAAAAGAACATTATTTATTGACATAGTCTCCTTGCATTTCAACATACTTGTTCCATTGTTGTACAAGCATCCTGATGTCCTCATAAAAGAAGGTCCTCAGTTGAGCTGCAAGCCAGGAATGCACCACTTCTTTCACTGCTTCGTCTGAGGCAAATTGATGGCCCCTTAATGCCTGTTTGAGTGGACAAAACAAGTGGCAAGACCAGCACTATTTGGAGGACGATCCAGTACTTCAAATTTGAGTTTCTGGAGCTTTTCAGCAGTGTGGGCACCAGTGAGCAGATGGGCATTGTCGTGAAACAACACAACAGCAATCCTCGGCGTTTGCTTCAGATTTCAGGCTTTAGCCTTGCAGTAAGCATCTCAATGTAACATACACTGTTTATTGTTGTGCCCCTGTCCCCATAAAGTTCCAGTACTGGACCTTGTGCATCCCAAAATCTGTAAGCGTCAGTTTTCCCACTGACAGTTGGGTCTTGAACTTTTTCGTGTGTGGCGAATTTGGATGTTTCCATTCCATACTCTGCTGTTTACACTGCAGCTTGTAATGATGGATCCATGTTTCACCACCAGTAATGATTCTGTCTAAGAAGTTGTCCTCTTCATTACTACAGTGATCCAAATATCTTTTGCAGATGTCCAAGCACGTTTGTTTATGCAACAGTGTGAGTTGTTTTGGGGCCCATCTTGCATAAACTTTATTAAACCCAAATCTGTTGTGGATGATTTCATAGGCAGAAACATGAATAATTTGAAGATGATGTGCCACTTTGTCAATACCTAATCATCTGCCTAAGAGAATCATTTCACATGAACGCTTAATGGTTTCTTCATTTCTGACAGTAAATGGTCGTCCTGCTCCTTCATCATGCGTAACACTTATACAACCATTTCTGAATTTTTCAATCAATTTGTAGCCACTCCATTGTGCCAAAACACTCTTTCTGTATCATACCAGAAGTCTTCAATGAATTTTGGCCCCTAGTATGCCTTCCAACCACAAAAAACAGATCACTGAACGTTGCTCTTCTTTGGTGTAAATAGATAGCGGAGCAGCCATGATTAATTGCACAGCAGTGATGATGAAACTAACCTAGCAGCCTCAAAATTGCAAAAATAAAACAACAAATAAACAAAGCATGTGTCATCAATGTAAATTGACAGTACTACCAAAATAAACAAAAAATAACTAAATTGCGGATAATAATTGAAGTATCCTTGAATTTAGAACACTGTGGGGTGGTACCCTTTATTTATTACGAGGATTGAACACTCCTTTCCCTTTGTTATTCTTCATCTTCTTCTTCTTTGTAACAACTGTTATTTTATTTTGAGATACAGTACACTGCCCATATAAAGTTCCAATTATTAACTAAACACAAACTGTTTTTTGCCTTATTTCAACAATATTATTACCAATGTTACTGCACAACCTAGGTTTCAGGTTATAAGCCCATTTTCAAGTACATAACTGATGCCCAAAGATGATAATGCACAGATAAACATGATGATAAGGCAAATACAGTCTGAGGGCCACAGTTTTACTTCTATCCTGGAGTTGTGATATCATCTAAAAGAGGTGAACAATTGAATTGGGTTTGATCATTTAATAATAGGTATGGGGATGTACACATCTGCCTTTTAATTTCCAAAATTTTTAACTGTTTGAGTTTTGCCCTTTTTCCTCTGTGTACAATGTAAAAGGCAAACAACCAGCCATCACAGAAAGTAGAATCTATAAAATCACATGCCGTGAGTGTCAATCTTGTTACATTTTGGAGAGCCAGGGAGGTCAATCTGTACCAGGTGTAAAGAATATACCTGAACAATAATCACAAATACATAATAGATGCAAAGTCTTACACACAGAGGAAAAGATGCTAAACTCAACCAGTTAGAAATTTTAGAAATCAAAAGGTAGTTTGCAATTAAAGTCAGCAGTTATAATCAAGTTTTCACCAAATAGGCTAAATGGCAGACCATGGTAAATGACATTAATTATGATATTTTCAGTGAGTGCCTAAAAGATTTGGTAATATATTCATATTTCTGAAACAAACAAAGGTAATTGCATCTCTGACTTTTAGGTGATTGACATATATTGTAGTTATACTTTGTTGAATAGTTTTTTAAATGCCTTACTCTTTGTGGAATAGGTGGTAAACTGCAAAACCTGTCAAAGTAATACACAATGTTACCCTTCTTATTGTAAGATATTCAATATGAACCAGGTTTGCTTCCCATTTTGAGGATGAAAATTGCACGTTCATGTATTTTAGTCATTTTGGGTAAAGTATAACTCATAATCACAGCCTGAATATGTGGTACTTCCAGCTTTTTACCATAATATTCTAATTCAGTAATAGCAAGCACTCTTGCTGGAAGATTGTTTAAAGATAAGTTTTTTTTGGTTTCATCAAACACAGAAAAAGCCCATTTTTCTTACATATTTACAAGTATAAGCCATTCCCTTCTTGATGTGCTATTCCTTTCTTTTTGCTCCTCAGCTAGGTTGTTCTGAGTGACCTTTTATTGACAAACTGCCCTAAGAGTCGCTGCTGTGCTACCAGCTAATTATCCAAGCGCTGATAATGAAGCAAATATTGGAACAAGGGGTAATCCTCCACCTACCTCTGCAATGGGTGCTATATTCTCACTGCAGAGTGATTTTGTTTTTGGATCATCTTGTGAAACAAACTGATCTATTTTCACAGCTTCTGTGGTATTATTGCCCATTCTCATAGACTTTAGAATACTTTGAACTCTTTTAATTATCCTGTTCACTCCATTCTCTGTATTCTTCTTCTTCTTTTTCTCCTCCACCTTTTTCATACCAGTGCAAATTTTAACTTAAGCTTCATTGCACCAGTCATTGCTAAAGCACCTACTTCTTCACTGAACATAGCATTTTTGCCTTCAATCTTAACCATATTCTTTCAGTCAGAATACAGTCTGCTAAGTGGCTGTCTCACAAATAGTCTCCATGTATTGTATAAGCAATGTCATATTCTTTGCACACTGCATCTAATGGATTTATTCCAACCTTACCTCTGTTCACCCAGTCCATCAACTTTGTCCCTGGACATCAGTCTGAATAGCCAGGTATATGAAGTTACATTGTTACAAGCTGCATTCACAGAATTTCAAACATGGTGATCTATTTCCAAATAGAATCAAATGCATTAAATCTGGCCCTTCCAACTGTGGAAAAATGAATGTGATTATTAACCCCCTCCTTCATGAAAATAGCCTCAAATTAGGAACATTTTTGTATATTCCAAATTGCTTCCTAGGAGAATTTTTTGAAAACTTGATATTGAATATATCACATTTTCATGTAATAAGGATGTAATATCACATGATGAAGCACTACTGTTTTTGAATTTTATTTTTCGAGATATTACTTGTGATAAGAAAGACCATGTAAAACTTCATCTATACCTACCTTTACATCTACGTGATAACTCTGCAACTCACAATTAAGTGCCTGGCCGAGAGTTCATCGAACTACCTTTGAGCTAATTTGCTGCTGTTTGACTCTCAAACAGCATGCAAGAAGAAGACACTTAAATCTACGTCTACATCTACATACATACTCCACAATCCACCATACGGTGCGTGGCGGAGGGTACCTCGTTCCACAACTAACATCTTCTGTCCCTGTTCCACTCCCAAACAGAACGAGGGAAAAATGGCTGCCTATATGCCTCTGTACGAGCCCTAATCTCTCTTATCTTATCTTTGTGGTCTTTCCGCGAAGTGTAAGTTCGCGGCAGTAAAATTGTACTGCAGTCAGCCTCAAATGCTGGTTCTCTAAATTTCCTCAGTAGCGATTCACAAAAAGAACACCTCCTTTCCTCTAGAGACTCCCACCCAAGTTCCTGAAGCATTTTCGTAACACTCGCATGATGATCAAACCTACCAGTAACAAATCAGGCAGCCCGCCTCTGAATTGCTTCTATGTCCTCCCTCAATCCGACCTGATAGAGATTCCAAACACTCGAGCAGTACTCAAGAATAGGTTGTATTAGTGTTTTATAATGGTCTCCTTTACAGATGAGCCACATCTTCCCAAAATTCTACCAATGATCTGAAGATGACTATCTGCCTGCACCACAACTGCCACTTCATATTGCTCTGCAATGTTACACCCAAATATTTAATCGACGTGACTGTGTCAAGCACTACACTACTAATGGAGTATTCAAACATTACAGGATTCTTTTTCCTATTCAACTGCATTAATTTACATTTATCTATATTTAGAGTTAGCTACCATTCTTTACACCAATCACAAATCCTGTCCAAGTCATCTTGTATCCTCCTACAGTCACTCAACGACGACACCTTCCCATACACCACACCATCATCAGCAAACAGCTGCACATTGCTATCCACTCTATCCAAAAGATCATTTATGTAGATAGAAAACAACAGCAGACCCACCACACTTCCCTGGGGCACTCCAGATGATACCCTCACCTCCAATAAACACTCACCATCGAGGACAGCATACTGGGTTCTATTACTTAAGAAGTCTTCGAGCCACTCACATACTTGGGAACCAATCCCATATGCTCATACCTTAGTTAGGAGTCTGCAGTGGGGCAACGAGTCAAAGGCTTTCCGGAAGTCAAGGAATATGGCATCCGTCTGATACCCTTCATCCATGGTTCGCAAGATATCATGTAAAAAAAGGGCGAGTTGTGTTTTGCAGGAGCGATGCTTTCTAAAGCCGTGCTGATGCATAGACAGAAACTTTTCTGTCTCAAGGAAATTCATTGTATTCAAACTGAAAATATGTTCTAGAACCCTGCAGCAAACTGATGTTAAGGATATTGGTCTGTAAGTTTGAGGATCCCTCCTTCTACACTTGTTATATACAGGTGTCACCTGCACTATCTTCCAGTTGCTTGGGACTTTACATTGGGCAAGAGATTTGCGATAAATGCAAGCTAGGTAAGGAGCCAATACAGTAGAGTACTCTCTGTAAAACCGAATTGGAATCCCATCAGGACCTGGCAATTTATTTATTTTCAACCCATTCAGCTGCTTCACAACCCCAGGGATGTGTATCACCATGTCCTCCATATGAGAATCTGTACCAGACTCAAATGGCGGTATGTTTGTACAATCCTCCTGCATGAAAGATTTCTCAAATGCTAAATTTAAAATTTCAGCTTTCGCTTTGCTGTCTTCTAATGCCAGGTCACACTGATCAGTGAGTTTACTAGATGGCAGCCTTTGACCCGCTTACCGATTTTACGAAGAGCAGAATTCCTTGGGTTTTCAGCAAGATCTTTTGCTAAGGTATGATGGTGATAGTGGTTGAATGCTTCGCGCATCACTCTTTTTACAGCAGCACGAATCTCTACTAACTTTTGCGTGTCCTCATTCTCCCGATTTTTCTTGTACCATGAGTGCAACTGCCTTTGCTTCCTGAGCATTCTCCAAATTGCCCTGTTAAACCACAGTGGGTATTTTCCATCTGTAACCCACTTATTTGGCACATATTTGTCCAATGTGTGATTTACAATGTGTTTAAAATTTGCCCATAATTCTTCCACGTCCATTGTACCGGAAGTAAATAAAGTTGATTCATTTACTAAGTGGGATGCTAACAACTGCTTATCTGCTCTTTCTAGTAAGAATACTCTCCTAGCCTTCTTGACCAACTTTTTAACTTTCATAACCATAGTCGTAATGATAACATCATGATCACTAATCCCTGTCCATGTGATATCTGATTCCTTTTATTTTATGATGATGACCATTTTCATCTGTTGGTGGGTGCCAACAACATATTTTCACATTTGGAGGAGAAAGTTGGTGATAGAAATTTCGTGAGAAGTTACTGCTGCAATGAAAATCTTCTCTCTATTAATTATTGCCACACCAATTTGCGTATCATGTCTGTGTCACTCTCTCCCATATTGTGTGATAATACAAAATAAGCTATCATTCTTTGAACATTTTGAATATCCTTCATCAGTCCTGTTTGATCAGGACCCCACAAAGCACAGCAATACTCCACAAGAGGATGGACAAGCATAGTGTGGGCAGTCTGTTTAGTAGACCCATTGTATTTTCCAAGTAATTCTACCAATAAATCGCAGTATTTGGCTCACTTTCCTCATAACATCCATCTGATAATTTCAATTTAAGGCATTCATAATTGTAATCTCTAAGTATTTAGTTCAATTCACAGCCTTAAGATTTGTATTATTTATCATGTAACCAAAATTTAGTCGATTCCTTTTAGTACCCATTTGGATAACTTCATAATATAAATGAGGCAATTGCTACTTTTTGCACCAGACACAATTATTTTCCAATTGGTTTTAATCACCTGATGACTTTACAAGATAGTAAATGATAGCACCATCTGCAACTAATCTAAGAGAGCTTTTCAGTTTATCTCCTAAATCATTTATATAGATAAGTAACAGCAGGGACCAAAAACACTTCAATGGGGAATGCCAGATATTACTTCAGTTTTGCTTCAAGTCTTTCCGTGACGTTATTGATGTGACCTGTGCAACGTTCCAGTCTTTAGGTGTGGAACTCATTGTATATTGGTAAGTATGGAGCTACTGTATCTACGGTACATACTCTGAAAGGAGTGTAACTGGTATACAATCTGGACCAGAGACCTAGCCTTTATTATGTGATTTAAGTTTCATTGCTACTCCGAGTATGTCTTGTTATTCATGGCATACTTTTATGTAGGTAACCATTATGGTGTAGACAGCTTTTATCTATGTCAAATATACAGCATAATTCTGAAAATTTAATTAGAGACATTGGTAATGGAAGTATTCTTTTCAGATAAGACGTAATCTGAATCATGTATCCAACAATCATGTTAACATAAATGTGACACTTAATTCATTCCTCTAAATGTGCTAACAAGTGTAGCAATAATGCCTACAGTATTCTAGTTATATGCAAAGATGATAATTTAAATAACAGTTGTTATCATATCAACTGTGATTACTTTATCTGTATTTATCATCATCTGCTACACTAGAGCAATTCTGTATTGTGATATAAATGGAGATGTTTGTTTCTAATCTCTTCAGATTCTGATTGAGGATTGCTGTCATCATTATACCTCTCAGTTCTATTGGACAAAAGATTAGTTTTTAAAAGGTAGATGCTGATATCTTTGCATGAAATATTTGCAGAAAAGTGGCACTGCTGTGAAAAAAGGTAAGTTCATGATGAGTCTGCCCAGGAAAGAACATTTAGACCTGTATCTCGACCACTAAACAAACTGATTCAGGAAGGGCAGCTGTTGAAAAAGGATAAGATGACACATCAAAATTAAGGAGATGGAACCAAAGAAAACAAAGTATTTATGAAAGCAGAAGAAGAAGAAGAAGAGGAAGAATACACCAAGAAAAATAGTGATGGAAATGTGTAAGAGTCACAAACAAAAATTTCGGCAGGGACATGTGGTAAACTGGCAACATCATTTTTTAGTAAAGCAACAGACAAAATGTTTGATATTGAATACAGCACCAGATTTGATCTGATTGCAAAAGCGTGGTTGATTCATGTTTGATAGTTAGATTTGAAGGAGATGATTTAATAACTCACAGAGTGAGATATCAGGAATGATTGTATTATATAACCTACAATTTAAAATTAAACCTCTTAAAAGCATTTGCACAGTAAGAGAGCTTAAAAATTATGGTAACTTTCTCATGATTATCAGTGCTCATAAACAAAATTAATTCTCCAGCAGAAGCCAGAAATAAATTAATATCATGAAGCCTGGTTTTTGCAATTGGGAGACAGTCTCCACCAGTTTTGTTTTCTGGAATAATACAAATTATTTTGTGGAGTGATTAGCTTTCTTGCTAGCTTCAAAAGTGGCAGATGATAATTCACATGATATTTAAATAATATTTATTGAAGAAGAGCTTCACAAAGCATGTATTATTGCTTGAATTTTATGACATCTGCTGAAATTAAAGGCTAAGATTCACTTGCAGAATGAGATGTGTATGGTGAAATTACATAAACAAAAGATGTACACAAAACATGCATTTCGGAACAGGTTGCATATCAAACAGTGTGCATTGTGTTTTGGGAACAGATGCTGAGGGATCATATTTGATTTCAGTGGAGAATTTAAAATATAGGCCAAATTACAGAGTCAATATTACAAAAAAGAGAAGTGGAAGTATATGAAGATGAGATGTGAGATATGATAGTGCCACAAGCATTTTTTCAGGACACTGAAAGACCCAAATCAAAACAATGTTCCTGGAGCAGATGACATACCCTCAGAACTACTGATATCTTTGGGAAAGCCAGCCATGACAAAACTACTCCCCCTGGTGTGCAAGATGTATGAGACAGGGGAGAAACCCTCAGGCTTTTTTTTTTCTTTAAAGTAAAAAAATGTAATAACTGCAATTCCAAAGAAAGCAGACACATCAATATTATCAAATTATTAGCTTAAAAATTCATGGTTGCAAAATGCTGACATGAATTACTTACAGAAGTGTCAAAAACAGGTAGATTCAAACCTCAGGGAAGATCATTTTGTGTTCCGGAGAAATGTATCAACATGAAAGGCAACAGTGAACCTATGACATAACCTTTAAGACAAGTTAAAGGAAGGCAAACCTATGTGTCTAGCATTTGTAGACTATGAGAAAGCATTTGACGATGTTGACAGTAATACACTCTTTATAATTCTGAAGCTATCAGGGGTAAAATACAGGGAGCAGCGACTTATTTACAACTTATCCAGAAACCAAAAAGTAACTAGGGGAGTCACAGGGTGTGAAAAGCAAGCAGTGGTTGAGAAGGAAATGAGACAGTGTTGGAGCCTATTCCAGGTGTTGTTCAAACTGTACATTGAGCTAGCAGCAAAGGAAACCAAAGAAAAGTTTGGAAAAGGAATAAAATTTTGGGAAGAAGAAATCAAAACTGTGGGATTTTCTGATGACACTGTAATTTTGTCAGAGACAGCAAACTACTTGGAAGAGCTGTTGAACAGAATTGACAGTGTCTTGAAAGGAGAATATAGCATTGTTATAACCTTTAATGCACTAATAAACTGCGTGGATACACAAACGGAGAAACAATAGTGGGTTTCGTGCTACCAACTCCGTATCTGTCACTCAACTGCCGTGCCGTGACATGCGGCCGGCGTCGCTCATAGCTAGGTGGCGCTCCCGCGCTCAGCCGAGCTGCGGAGCGCCTCTATCGCCGTGTTTGCGTACTGACGTAGCGGCACTTTTAAATCTCGTGGCACTGTCACAACACTTTTCCCCCCTTGAAACAAAAAGACACTCACTTCCTGGGAGACACGGACAGTGCGGAGACATCCATGGCCTCTTGGGAGACCCCGAGAAGATCCCGCGGAGAAACACGAGAATATGGTCGAAAATGTCCAGGACGGAAGCTTGTGCGTGGAACATGCCTCCTGGATGAGATGATGGGTGAAAACTCCGGAGCAGCATCCATAGGTGTCGTGGACCTTGGGGTGTGCTCCAGCGAGATGGGTCCCGGAGAAGGCGGCGTCGCGACTGGGGCCGGTTCCGGCGTACTCAGAAGCGGCAGCGACGTTGGCTGCAGCGACACGCACGGGAGACCGGCAGCCGCGACAGGACTGGCGTCTCGGGCTGGTGGAGGCGAAAGAAGGGGCGGTGGCACCGGCGTGGCCACCACTCGTGGGCGCATCTGGTCATAATGATGAACAACCGTGCCGTCGTCCGTACGTATTTCACAAAGCCGGCGGCCGCGAAGAGCCTTGACCACCCCTGGAATCCATTTAGGGCGAGATCCATACCCTCGTGCCCACACGTCGGCGCTTACCGAGTATTTTCCCGCACTAGGGGACACAGGACTAGGCCTGATAGGGTGAAGCAGGTGCAGTAGAGTGCGCGGTTGGCGGCCATGCAAGAGTTCAGCAGGGCTGCGATCACCCCGAGGCGTGAAGCGATAAGAACTCAGAAATTGCAACAGAGCGTCATCGGTAGAAAAATCAGTAAGGAATTTTTTCATCTGGCTTTTGAAAGTGCGGACAAGGCGCTCGACCTCCCCATTTGATTGGGGATGGAAAGGCGGTGCTGTAACATGATGAATCCCTTGTCCAGTACAAAAATCATGGAAGGCCTGCGAAGAGAACTGAGGGCCGTTGTCCGTGACAATCGTGGAGGGAAGACCTTCTAGCGCAAAGATTTTGGACAAAGCCAGCATCATCGCCACAGTGGAGGGCAACGGACATCGAACCACAAACGGAAACTTCGAGAAGGCGTCAATCAACAGGAGCCAATAAGTGCCTAGGAAGGGGCCGGCAAAGTCAGCGTGCACCCGTTCCCATGGCTGCGCCGGATCAGGCCACGGAGAGGGCATTGTACGGGGTGCAGCCAGTTGTTGAGCACACTGACCACACGCAGCGACCATATGGGAGATGTCCGAATCGATACCGGGCCAATAAACATGCCGGCGGGCCAGGGACTTAGTCCAAGAAATCCCCCAATGGCCTTCATGCAATAGTTTGAGAACATCGTTGCGAAGAGAAGCTGGCACCACGACCTGTGGAGATGCGCCATCCGTGGCCAGAAGAACAACACCCTCACGACAGACAGACGAAGGCGCAAGGCATGGTAGTTGCGAAGGGAATCCGATGCCTGGCCCTTGGTCCTGTCCGGCCAACCCTGTTGAACAAAACCGATCACCCGACGGAGGACCGGGTCCCGCGCAGTAGCCGACGCGACCTGCGAACCAGTAAGCGGAAAACCCTCAACCGCACGACGTTCTTCCTCATCAATGTGGAAACAGAGTAGTTCATCTCGATCGAAAACCGGGTCGGGGCCCATCGGCAAACGCGACAACGTGTCAGCGTTGGCGTGCTGGGCCGTGGGGCGATAGTGAATCTCATAGTGAAAACGAGACAAGTATAAGGCCCAACGTTGCAGGCGGTGAGCCGCCTTATCTGGAAGCGACGCCGAAGGGCTGAACAGAGAGACCAGCGGCTTGTGGTCGGTGATGAGGTGAAACTTAGAACCATACAAAAAAACACTGAACTTTTTTAGCGCATAAATGATAGCGAGCGCCTCCTTTTCGATTTGAGAGTAACGCCATTGGGCATCGTTGAGGGTCTTTGAAGCATAGGCGATGGGTCGTTCCGACCCATCCTCATACCGATGGGCGAGAACAGCCCCTAGGCCATACTGTGATGCGTCAGTCGCCAGAACCAAGTGCTGACCCGGACGGAAAGTGGCAAGACAAGGCGCCGACTGCAAATGAGCCTTCAGGCGAACAAAAGCCTGCTCACACTCGTCGGACCAACAGAAAGGAACGTTTTTGCGTAACAGCTGATGCAGAGGATGAGCCACCGCTGCCGCGGATGGAATGAATTTGTGATAATAAGCAATCTTGCCTAGAAACGCCTGAAGTTCTTTGACCGTAGACGGCCGGGGAAGAGCGGTGATGGCCGCAACGTGCTGACGTAGAGGACGTATACCTTCACGGGACAGGTGGAAACCAAGATACACAATGGAGGGTTGGAAGAACTGTGACTTGTCCAGATTGCATTTCAACCCAGCCGAATGCAGAACCCAAAATAATGAATGCAAATTGCGAAGGTGCTCCTCAGTGGAGGCCCCCGTGACAACAATGTCATCCAGGTAGTTGATGCAGCCAGGAACGGAAGCCGTGAGCTGTTCCAAAAACCGCTGAAAAATGGCCGGCGCGCTAGCGACACCAAATGGTAACTGCTGGTACTGATACAACCCACAAGGAGTGTTGATGACGAGAAATTCCTTGGAAGACGCATCCAACGGCAACTGATGGTACGCCTCCGATAAGTCAAGTTTGGAAAAGAACTGGCCCCCAGCGAGCTTGGTAAATAACTCCTCAGGATGGGGAAGAGGATAAGTGTCAATGAGGCTCTGAGCATTGACAGTGGCTTTAAAATCGCCACACAATCACAGACTCCCGTTGGGTTTAGAAACCACCACGATTGGCGATGCCCATTCGCTGGTGGTAACAGGAAGGAGAATCCCTGAAGCTGTCAACATGTCTATCTCAGCCTTGACAGGTGCACGCAGCGCCATCGGAATAGGGCGTGCCCGGAAAAACTTAGAGCGAGCTGTAGGTTTAAGAGTAATGTGGGCTTCAAAATCCTTGGCACGACACAGACCAGCAGAGAACACGGACGAGAATTCAGAACACAACCCATCCAGCTGTTTATACGGAATATCCTCAGATATGAGGTGCACATCATCATCAATGGAGAACCCAAACAATTGGAAAGCATCATAACCGAACAGATTTTCAGTGCCCGCATGATCCACCACATAAAACGTGAGGGGCCGAACAACAGACTTGTAAGCAGTGGAAGCATCAAACTGGCCAACGATAGGAATTTTCTGTTTATTATAAGTTCTCAGATTTCGCGTAACTGGAGACAAGGGAGGGGAGCCCAACTCCAAATACGTGCAAGAATTAATGAGAGTTACTGCAGAGCCAGTGTCCACTTGCATGCGAATGTCTTTATCCAGAACACGAACAGTAACAAACAACTTATTTGTTTGAGAAAGCACACAGTTAACATCCATGTCCGATGCCTCGTCATCGGCGACAGGAACATGAGGGGACTGACACACAGAAGCAATGTGGCCTTTTTTCCTACATGAATTACACGTGGCCCAACGTTTTGGGCACGCGGCCCTGTCATGCTGGACGAAACAACGTGGACAAGAAGGAAGGGCGGAACGAACCTGTTTCTGTGGTTGCTGTTTTCGCTGCGAGCGTTGTTTACGCGAGTGAACCGCCGCCACATCATCGTCCTCCTGGGAAACAGGCAAATTGTCCGTGTCGAAAGTTGACTGTACAGCGCCCACATCACACCACGCGTCGATTTGCGCGCCAGCAGCGTGAGACACTTCAAAGGATTGAGCGATGCTTAGAACTTCCGACGACGACGGGTTTGGCAGTTATAGGGCACGTTGCCGAACTTCTTTATCAGGAGCAAGCCGTAGAATAGCATCCCTAACCATTGAATCAGCATAAGACTCATGATGAGTGTCCGTGACAAACTGACATTTCCTACTCAGACCGTGTAGTTCCGCCGCCCAAGCCCGGTAAGATTGATGGGGCTGTTTACGACACCGGTAGAACGCCACGCGGGCGGCAACGATGTGGGTGTTTTTTCGGTAATAGTTAGACAATAAGTCACACATTTCTTGGAAGGACAGAGAGGCAGGTTCCCGCAGAGGGGCTAACTGAGATAGCAGCTGATTGATCCGTGGGGAAATCCAAGATAGAAATAACGACTTACACATTGGGGCGTCGACAACACCGAAAGCCAAGAAGTGTTACCGCAAACGCTTCTCATAATCCTCCCAGTCCTCAGCGGCCTTGTCGTAAGGCGGGAACGGAGGCGGAGAAGAGGACGACAGACGATGAGTAAGTGACGTCGACAACGCCTGAATAGCAGCCGTCAGCTGTGTTTGTTGTTCAATGAGCGCTTGCATAAGCTGTTCCATGTCTGCCCAGACACGAACGCGCAATACTCCAACGCTGGAAAAAAAATATCCCATCCTCGTCGCCAAAAAGTGTTATAACCTTTAATGCACTAATAAACTGCATGGATACACAAACGGAGAAACAATAGTGGGTTTCGTGCTACCAACTCCGTATCTGTCACTCAACTGCCGTGCCGTGACATGCGGCCGGCGTCGTTCATAGCTAGGTGGCGCTCCCGCGCTCAGCCGAGCTGCGGAGCGCCTCTATCGCCTTGTTTGCGTACTGACGTAGCGGCACTTTTAAATCTCGTGGCACTGTCACAACAAGCATTAACATCAACAAAAGCAAAACAAGTTTAGTGCAATGTAGTCGAATTAAATCAAATGATTCTGAGGGAATTATGTGAGGAAATGAGGAAGTAAAAATAGTAGATGAGTTTTCTTATTTGGGCTGTAATGTAACCAATGATGGACAAAGTAGAAGAGATATAAATTGTAGACTGGCAACTGCAAAATATGCATTTATGAAGAAGAGATATTTGTTAACATCAAATGAAAAATGTGTTTGGAAGTCTTTTCTGCATCGAAGGATTAGATATTTAGTATTGGAGTGAAGTGTGGGGGCTGAAAATTGTACAGGGAGTACAATTGATAAAAACAATAACCAGTTTCAGATGGTTTCAGATGTATGTAGATTGCAATAGGTATTCTGAGATGAAGAGTCTTCCACAGCATGGTGTGGTTGGAGAGTGGCATCAATCCAGCCTTTAGCTGAAGGTCACAATGACAGCATTATGAGCTCACCTAACACTTAAAAGATTGGCCATGTAAGGTGCTGCTCTGGTAAGCTAGTGTCTTATCTTGCTTGCTGAAAAGAGGTCAGCACCAACTGGCAGCTGTTTTGCGCCTGAGAAGAGATGGCTTGGTTTATCATGTGCAAGTTAAACAGTGTTAATTAAGTTCTTTTACAACAAAATTGTGATTACTGACAGCCAATTTAACCATGCAGCACTAATATGCAGAGAAGTAATGCCTGCATTTGAGTTTCTTGACTGGGCATATTACCTTCTGATTATTCCCCCCCTCCCAGAATAAGTCGGAACTACTGGATTTAACTTGTTGATTCGGCCTGATGGTGTGTTGTTAAAGCAGAATATCAACTGTGAGCAATGTGTCATAGTTTCTGTACCATCATAGGCACCCCATCATAGTCATGACCATCATTCAAACTTACGTTATGCTTATCAATTACTTGTTGAAAGTCAAGAAAGCAGGGATTCTTCTACTTGCCCAACAGAGAATTTGAAACATCTGACTGATGGCTGGGAGGGCTATGGGCACTGAAAGATTGTCAGTGTTGGAGAAGGAAGAGCAGCATCCAATATTGAGAACAACAAGCATCAAGCATCAAATCTGGAGCTGCAGTGTTGGTTTCTCTGAAGGACTCAAAACACATGTCTGCTGTCAAGATTCTTGACTACCAGTAATGGTGAACTTGACTTTGTTAACAGTGACACCATGTGCATGTCAGACAACAGAACAACATGGACAGAATTTATTTTAGAAATATTCAAACAAACAAAAGTAATTTTTTCGTATGTACTTAGTAGAAAAACTGTTTATATAACAGCTGTAATTAGGTGTAAGTACCACATGACCAGTAGACTGAATACAACTTAATTCCATGGAAGCGTTAACAACTTGAACATAGTATGTAAGTAACAGTCAACAGGAACCAATTATGTACACAGAGAACTGTACCCATATACGTTGAGAACTTAGGCTGAGCGAAGCTTGACTGGCCTTAAATAGATTGAGGCCCATGGTGGTCTCTGACGATGATGAGGCACCCTCCATGGACAACATAGCACTGCCACACATGCAGCCGCCATTTGAAAGTATGCGCACATATCACTGCATTCCATTCAGGTATAGAGATCACAGATTCTTGAGATGTCCATGCTGTGCTCCTCATCCGTGAGGCTGTGGCTAAGGTGGCATGCTGCAACAGGAGTGTATGGTCTGAAGTGCTTCAGGTGTGGAAACATTCTACACCCACCTTCCTGTGTCAAACCATACAGCAACACCAGCAATGCTGGGCTGTTTCTGTGTTGACCTTGGGTATCAGCTTTGGTGATGGTTCTCATGATGATGATGATATTGGTATGAGTGACTGCTCAGGCGTGGGTGACAGAATCGCTAACAACTGGACTGGATTCATGACCAGCTGGAATTTGGTACCTCGGGGGAAAACCTGGAATTTCTTCACAGCATATACGATGGCCAATGCCTCCTTTTATATCTGAGAGTACCTAGTCTGAGCCGAAGTCACCATTTTTTAGGCATAAACAATGGGCCACTCTGAACTATAGGGATATCTATGAACCAGTTCATAATGACCCCAACCTGTAGTGTGAAGCATCCCTTGCAAGGACCAACTGGAGACCTGGTTGGTACGTCACTAAGCAGGGCAAAAACTGCAGCATGATCTTGTGGGTGGAAGTGGTTTCACAAGATGGCAACCAACAAAACTGCATCCCTTGCACAGCAATGGATCAATGGCTACACAATTGTCCCTACCCCAGGCGAAAATTTATGGTCATAGGTGACACAAAAGACTTGAAGTTTTTTGACTGATGTAGAGCATGGAATTGACAAAATAGCAGAAACATGTTGATGCAGAGGTTTGAAGCCCTTGCAAGGAACCCCAAGATAAATGATAGAAGGTTGAAAAAACTGATGTTTTTCTTCACTGCACTTCAACCTGGCTGCTTGGAGGATGGAAAAAATAGTATAGAGATTTTATAAATATTCTTCTGTGGAGGCACCAGAAACTACAATGTCATTGAAATAGTATGCACAACCCAACACAGACACTTTAAGTTGTTCTAAAAAGCATTTAAAAATAAAGGGAGCACTGGCGACTTGAGTAGGCACCTAAAAGTATTTGTACAGTCAAAAGGGATATTGACAAACTAACAAACATTGTGACTCTGTATCTAAAAGGAGTTGTAAATGGGCATCCAATTAGTAAATTTTTGAGAAATATTGACCACCTGATACCTTTGCAAACATTTCATCTGGACGTGGTATCAGGTATATACCCACTATAGACTGTGCGTTCACAGAAACATTAAAATTGCCACAGAGGTGTAATGGGCGTAACGGTTTCTTTGCAATAACTAAGGGGGTAGACCATTCACTTGATGCCATAGGCTGAACAATGCTGGATTCTATGAGGAAATCTAATTTATCATTTATTTGTTCCCTGAGTACCACTGGAACTGGATGGGCCCAGAAAAAATGGGGCCTAGCAGAAGGTTTCATGGTAATGTGTGCTTGGAAATTGTTGGCACACCTCAATCCAGGGGACAACAAAGAGGAAAACCAATGACATAACACATCTAACTGTGTATACACCACTTGTTCAAACAATAAAGTCACTTCACCTGAAATGGTGGCTGGGATGCAATAACATGTGTGTGCTTACAGTAGTATTTCGAAAGAAGTTCACACATTTGCTTAAACATTAAACAAGACGGATACTGCAAAGGGGTGAGCTGACATAAGACTTGACACTTGCTTGGTGATATCCATGAAAGGAACAAGACATGACATAAAACAGCATCAGTAATTCCAAAAGCTGGAAAGTGTTACAACAGATGTTTCTCATACGTGTCCCATTCATCAACAGATATGTAGAAAAGGGAGGTGAATAAACCATGTGGGCCATGGAGGGCAAAACAGCAGATGACACAGACTGAGGAGCATACCAACTAGACAAAACCAAAGCCAATGATTGAAGTACCTGAATTTGATTATCCAACACATGTGATTGGTAATGCAATTCTGTGGCCAGTGATTCTTGATGGTTGATTAACTGATGTAAAATGTCCTCCATAACACCATCAGCTGTTGTGAGAATATGGTGGACAAACAAGAGTAGAAATTTGTGCAGAGAATGAGATCACACTTGACACCAATTGTGTTGTAACTAGGTTTGAGTACTAGGTGACCAGTTGACTGAACACAAATTTATTCCATGAAAACATTAGCAAGTTGGACAGATTATTTAAGTAACATTCAGCAGAAACCAATTATGTACACAGAGAGCTTAGACATACGCATAGAACTATCCTTAAACTGACTGGGGCCCATCATGATCTCTCTCTCTCTCTCTTACACACACACACACACACACACACACACAAGTATGAGGTACCCTCACCGGAGGTCATAGCACTGCTACATGCATGAACTTTTGAAAGTACCTGCACATTTCACTGCCATAAAACTATCAGTTCCCATTCATAAAGTGTCATGCAGTTAAACTATAAGAGATATTTTCTGAGACAGAGGACAGGGGAAGAAAGGTAAAGGGGTAGGTGACTCCAAGCCACACTGGACTGGGAACCAGAAGTTGTTCCTCTTTAGGATGGTTGCCTTAACTAACTTGGCCATCCAAACATACCTCCTATCTGACCCAAATTCCCAACTTACCACATGTGTGTTGCAGCATCCATTGTCCATTACACCTCCTACTAGCCAATTCTTGTTTCCTAGAGGTGTCCAAACAGTATTAACACATTTACACTTAATCATGTCACAGAGCTACCACACTCCTACAACACTCAGTTGCATTAATTCGAGATACATTAATGTTTGCTCTCTAAAATAACTCTCTTGTGGCTCTGTGTCTATTCTGCAAGAATGTTTAGTTTTCAAATGCAAAGTCATTGGTGTTGGCTACACTCTAAATAGTTTTTGATAAGTAAATGTGACAATAACACATGCTTCAGATGTTCTGGACACTTTGTGGCTTTTGAAGTTCTCATAAGAATGAACGTATATACTATAGTGAACTGTTTCTGGCATAGTGGGACCAACTGGTTGACTGTTACATTAAAGATTTGTTAATCATATTGTATACACTTTGCCTACAATATACAATTCATTGTCATTTCTGTTTATTGAGGTAGATACTGATGATGAAAACTTGGTTATCTAATGGAAAATGTCTCAAATATTTATAGTTACTGAAGAGAACTTAACAAGCCAAGATCAGTGTAAAAGCATTTTTTTGTATAACACAGCTATGCTGTCATCATTGGATCTTATGCTTCTGCAAAGTGAAGCGACTTGTAACAGTGGTGGATGTTATATTGTAAAAAAAAAAATAAAAAAGAAAAAAGAAACATATGATCTGATGATGACAGCATAGCAGTGTCAAAACCTTTCATCTAATAAGATTCTTTTTTAATGATTTTGGCTTGTGAAGTTTTCTTTACATACCATACATTACAAGTCACTCCCCCCACCCCACAGTGCCTCATTGCTTATTTAAGGAATATGTAATTTAAATATTTACCTGAAATGCAGTGACCTAATGATTGTAGTAGATGATATTCTGAAAAGTGTTGAAGATGAATTGTAATGTATATTAAAACAGCATGTTTTCACTTTGTGACAAACCATATGTGCTGCGAAACAAAGTTAGCTGTGGTTTTAGTGTACATGTGAAAATGTGATTCATTGTATGGAAAAGGAAAAAAAAAATCATGAAAAATTTATTTATATGACTGGTGTCTGTTCTTTCAGACATTTCTGAAAGAAGAGACATCACACATGTTTCTGCAGTTGTATATATACATGACAAAATTAGAATTCCACTCTTAGCTGCAATCAGGCACTGAAATAATTTCACTTGGAAAATTGAAAGTTGGTGCTCGAGCAGCACTCAAACCCAGGTTTTCCACTTTACATCAGGGGTCAACTTATCCACTTTGCTTATTTGAGTACCCTTCATGTCCAACCCAAATTCCAAACTTCTCACACAGTACAGGCATATGCCCTCTATCCCCGTCAATCACCCTCATTGCTTGCAGCCTCATGCTGATTCCCACAAGAGTTTGGATGAAGAGTGCATCTGCACAAAGTGATTATTAATTGCCCACAAGATGCATATATTTATATGTGGGGTATATAAATTGATACCAACAGCATTTTTGTTTCGGTTTTTTCTCCCACTGCCTCTGTAATATACTACAATTTTGATGCCTCATTAAAATAATCATTACATAAAAAGGGGAAGAGAATTTACTGAGGCAGCACAGTGTTTTTAGTGCATAAAATATTGTGATTAAGATGCAGAAATGGAAATATTATACATAATTTTTGATGTTATGCGCACATATGTGAGGTGAAATTTAATGATAACACAAGACATTATTTGTCATAAAAAGGGAGAGAGGGTGAGATCCAAAGATGGAATGTCATTCAGTGCATGTGTGCATGCACATCTGTTCATGTGTGTGTGAGTGTGTGTGTGTGTGTGTGTCTGAGACTGAGAGAGACAAAGAGAGAGGGAGAGAGAGAGAGACAAAATACTGAATGGCTTGAAGTTGCACTATTCAGAGTCAAATGTCTTTGAACATGGCACCAATTCAAGTGACACATGCATACTGTTCCAATGTGGAAATATGGTCATATTGACAATTATGTTTGAGCACAATGTAATTTTACGAAATTCACAGTCAAATATCTTTGAACAAGGCACCTATTTTACACAATTAAAGCTAAGCTTATGTAATGATATGGTAAATATTGTATGTATTTGGATATGAGACCATTTTTGTGTAATTCAACTCACTGGCTGCTTCATTTTAATACCTGCTAAAATGCTAGGCTGTGACTGGCTGGAATGGTGAGAAATGTGGGAGGGAAGGGGTGTAGAAATCACTACTGTGATTAGTTGTGCCATCTAGCATTTTTTAAATTTCCTCATCTGGCATGTTTAAAAATTACCAAGCACCACTCTCCCACATTTTTATAAAATTTTTGGCAATTGTACATTTTTTCTGATTTCCCACCAGCCACATCTTAGATTTTTTGGTGGCTGCAGTGCTGATTAGCACCAGTATCTCCAACGGTGACTTAAATACCACCATAGATGCACTACTTTTGTTATTTCATCATCATACGTATTGGCAAGAACATGTTTCCACAGCCTATACAGATAACTAAACTGTGTGAATTGGAAAATGAGAACTGGAACAGCTGGCTGGCTGAGCAGTGGTGAGAGATGAAATGTCTGAGTTCATTCACAAAGTATTGTTTAACTGAAAAAACATCCAATAATGAAGAGTAGGCTATTAGCTTGAAGGGCTGCTCTTTTAGGTTCACCATGACACAGTTCACATGGAGGTTACATCTAATTAAATTTCTTTAATTTTGTGGGAATTGATTTGTCCAGGAAATCCAGAGTCATCTCAGTTTTGAAATATTCCTATTTTGTATACTGTCAAGAGATCAGAGAGTATCAGATTACAATATTTATTCTTGTTCTTTGTTTGTATTAAATTTAGCTTATAAATTTGAGAACTAAGAAGATTTAAATTTTCCATGTTAGCATGAACAGTCAGTGGTGGAACCTATACAGCATGCATTGCAAGAGGAGGAAATGCTGAAAAACAAACACCTTAATAATTCTCAGGTAAGTAAGAACTGAATATACAGTTTCAGTACATATTACTGTATTTGTACTGGTAAGTTCGGCTCCTAGAGCTGCAATTTGGAAGTGTTGTCTAAGCACATGTATAAGTAGTGGTTAGCTGTGGAAACTTTAACCAGTAGAAAATGAACTTACTGAATGAAAGAGTGTTTCTGTCAATGTCTGCAAAGTTGTAACTGCCAACTACAATTTTAACTATGAGTAATGCAACACAATGGCAACTTTTGCAAGCAGTAATTCTTTTTAAACATGACAAATACTGTTGAAACCAGTAAATAACATCTCTTTTCAGAAGATTTAGATGGTTGTATGTAATCTGAAATGGAAAGTTTTACTTTAGTTGATGGACAATTGCTCAATTTCATTTTATGGGCATTTTCAAGTATTCTGATTAAAGAAACCATAAAAAGCTCAGTGTATCAAAAACCAAGAGATGGTAGAGAAAGTGGAACCTTGGAGAAAATGATGGGAAATAAAATAAACTCTTTTGAGATTTGGGAGCTCTGATCGGCATTAGAATAATTGGCCACCAAGAATTTTCTTCATATAGGACGGAAAAAGACTGGCAAGTAAAGAGCTCGTAATGAGTGGAAAGTATCAGAAATATTGGTTGTAGTTCCTATGGGGCTAAACTGCTGAGGTCATCACTCCCTAGGCCTATATACTACTTAATCTAACTTAAACTAACTTATGCTAACGCTAACGACTACACACACACCCATGACCGAGGGAGGACTCGAACCTCTGACCGAGGTGGAGGGGGGGGGGGGGGGGGGGGTTAGCAGCACGAACTGTGGCAAGGTGACTGGTGACTCAGGCTGTGGGGGGGGGGGGGGGGCTATCCGCAAGGCAGGGAAATTATCAGATCAAGAGATTCAGAGAGTTGAGTGAAGTAGTTCCATGTAAAGCTTGTGGCAGTGTGAACAAGAAGTGCAAACTTCCAGACTGTCATGGAATTACCATTATGTAAAGAGATCATCAGAGCCTTTATAAAGCTCAAGAATGAAAACACCACTGATATGGACTCTATCCAAACAAAAATTGCCACATCAAGACCTTCTGTATCACTTGGAAAATTGGTAGAAAATTACAGATAGATGTGGTTGTATGGAGAAAAAGTTGTGACACCTGGAGCAGGATAATGCTGCCCTCCATCCTCTATAGGGATCCGAAGGGAACATTTGTATTGTCATTAGTTACCATTTACAGTGAAATCTATGGATGTACATGGTTCCAGAATGAGATTTTCACTCTGCAGCGGAGTGTGCGCTGATATGAAACTTCCTGGCAGATTAATACTGTGTGCCCGACCGAGACTCGAACTCGGGACCTTTGCCTTTCGCGGGCAAGTGCTCTACCAACCGAGCTACCGAAGCACAACTCACGCCCGGTCTCACAGCTTTACTTCTGCCAGTATCTCGTCTCCTTGATGTACATGGTTGTTTTCACAAGGGAGTGGTCCAATCTGACATGTTGAAACATGCTATGAAATTTTTATACAGGAACAATCCACTGAAAGGAAGGCTTTGCCAAAGTTTTAACTGTTAACAAGAAGAGGTCCCCAGCTGTGGGAGCGACTTTTTGAAACAGTCTGTACAGTGATGTAGGTTAAGATGCAAGGAATCATACACTGGACCCATTTAACATAGTAGGTTCTCGTTTGCAATTAATGGATAAAAAAATTTCGGAATTTCATGTGATGTACTATAGCTTCAAAAACAGTGACAAATAGGAAACTAGTTCCATAGTGTGATTGTTAGAATACTGACCTCACCTGGAAGAGGATGTGGGTTCATATCGTGTTTGGTCATGCAGAGTAGCAGCATGGTTTGAGGCGCCATGTCACAGATTGTGCGGCCACTCATGCCAGAGGTTCATGTCACCCCTCGGGCATGGGTATGTGTGTTGTTCTTAGCACAAGTTAGTTTAAGTTAGTTTATGTAGTGTGTATGTCAAGGGACTGATGATTTAAGTCAGTTTATGTAGTGAGTAAGTCTAGGGTATGATGACCTCAGCAGTTTGGTCCCTTAGGAATTAACACATTTTTCATATAATGTTGGGTGCTTTGAAATTTTGTGTTGTTAAATCTTTACCAAAACGACTTTTTTCTGATTTTTATTCAGTTAATTCGTTTAAATGCAATTTTTTACTATTCCTTTGTCACATCATGTTAGTCATTGTATAAAATACACCATTTCCTTTAATTTTTCTTCCTATCATTTTTTTAACAAGTGGAATCCTTGTTCATGTGCTTTTGATTATTGTCATGTATTAACTACAGTTTAATTCCTTCCATTTTGTCATCTTACATTTTTGTCAATTTTATTGCATTCATTATTTCAATTTCTCATTTTGCTTGAATTTTGTTTTACTTATAATCCCTGCTTTTATTTAAATCATCATTCATGTTCTCTTATCCATAGCGCAATAAGAATATATGTTTTAAATGTTTGTGTGATGATTGCCATCCAGAAAGTCATACATCTTTCAACAAAAAATACATTCTTGACACCATTGCACAGTCAGAATAAATAGATTATTTCATCTTTTCTTTTTAAATGACATATTGGCATTTGCAAATGTTTAAACATTGACAATGGATAAATGAAACCAGTTAAATTCATGTGCACAAAGAGTGCAAGTGGAAAAAGGATAACAGGAAGAAAAAATAAGAGCAATAATTCAATTACTGAAGAAGTTAAAATGTTGATTATAGTGATGTGATCAAAGAATACAAATAAGAGAAGTTGTGTGTAAACTAATTAATTGAATAAAAATTGTGATCAAAGTGATTTCAATGAAGATTGAAAAGTAAAAATATTTTAGTGTACCTGACAACATTTGCATCATCAACCTTTTGTATGTGAGGTCAGTATCTTAATCAGTACACTTTTCAACCAGTCTGTAAATGATTACTATTTTTAAACCTATGCACTATCACATGAAATACCAAGATCTTTCAGCTATTACTCGTAAATGAGGGCCTCCAGTGTGAATGGTTGCAGGGTGTGATTCCTTGGATCTGAACCTACAACACCATACCGATTGTTTCAAAAAGTCGATCCCAACATTGGGGACCCCTCCTTGCAAGACACACAGCAAGCATTTAAGAAAAAGATTGAAAATAGCCAAATTTGTAGCTCATCAAGTGGCTGGAAAATTGTACAGTCCTACAGAAGCTGTAGCAGACTGTGCATTTGCAATGTGGCAGGCTCACATCTTTGGTTGACAGCACAACAGTAAACAAATAACAAGACTCAGTGTGATTGTAATTTGTAAAGTGTATTTCAGTGTTTGTTGACAGTTTCTCTGAAACAGTTGTTCACAGCTACTGCTCAATCAAATTTGCGTTTCATTTGATATTCATAATAATTTCCACTTGATTTGCTGTAACATAAGTATTAACAATGGAGATAAAACTGAATAAATATTAATTGTCTTTAATTCTTAATGTTATGCAAACTTGGTTTTGCTTCAAAAAATCTGAACATGATCTGTGTAAATGAAAGAAAGATTTACACGAAGCAATAAATGAACATCAAAATGAAACTCTCAGAACTGTGAAAGAAAAACTATTGGAAAGATTTGCTGTACAGAGTGACCACAAAGTGACGTTACCCCCTGACTACTAACTAACACAAATCCAAAAGCTTTAATAAATAACATGAACAACAATTCTTTAGAGGAGATTTCTTGATATGTGAACCATATAGAGAGCTTGTGAGAGGCTGTGCTGGAGATCTATGAAACTGAGCCTTCCAAACCTCAATGAAGATGAACATTTCTGATTTCAAGTCTTCTTAGACCTGATTAAGCAGATTCAAGAAATGATGGAGTATACAATGTCACAAAGCAACTAAGTTTACTTCAAGTAAAATGTAGAGGAGATGCCATGAATTCATAGCTGACATGAATATGAAGCTTGCTGTTATCCCAATATCTACTGTGTGTAATGCCGATTAGTCAGATTGCGTGAAATAACTGTGCACAGAGCACATTTTACCATTTTGGGGGAAAACAAGACAGAGTCTGTTGCACAATCAGTTAATGCTATGTTCCTACACAACAATGACAGTGATAAGTTTGAGTGCATTACTGTTTCTTCTGCTTTATATCTGTCTTTTGGGACCTCAGGGTATATTAGGACCAAAATTTAAAGAAAGGACTGTAGTGGCAATAATATTACAATCGGCCTATCAAAATCTGGAAAAATAGGGAAGCATAATTTGTAACATTTTATTGAAAATGGTTTCTAACCAGTTGGAGAAATTAATTAATTGCTGTTGTTGAACTCTTGATGCAGACATAACAATAACTCAGTCTTTCAAGAGGACTACAGAAAGATTGTTGACATAATTCAGATTCCATCCAGAACAACCAATGTTACTTTCAATAAAGTAGTTTTCTACTGTGCAAATTATTTTTAATGAAATTATCTGACAATATAATTTCCAATAGCCCTATGTCATTTGAAATTTATCAGGAAAGAAATCTTAAATTTCTGTCATTTGTGCATTGTCAGTTTGCATCAGCTCATTATATGAATTGCTGTAAATATGCTCGGTATGCAGCACAACAAGCAGAGTAGCAGCTTTGACCATTTCTTACTGAACCACAATTATGTATAAATAAAACTAGTAATGAATGTTGTGTGCCTGAAAGCAATAATTTTTTTTATTGGGTGTGCCTGGCATAAAGATAATATTTATTTTCATTATTCACACATCACTTAACTTTTTAGCATTATTCCAAAATTATTGTGAGAACTGTGCTCCAGGAATTATTACAATTTTTGACATACAGGGGATAAGCAAAATAATGCTAATAGTGGTAGTAATGGGATGATTGTGTTTGATGGTCAACAATGCAGGTAAGGCACATATCATGCTGGAATGTGCAGGTTCAGTACAGACTAGGCATCAATGCAGGTTGTTTACTAGTAGTGCACACTTCATATTTGCATTCAGAGACTGAGGTCAATGTCCAATGAAAGACATAACAGAGTTCCAAAGAGGATAGATTGTTGGGGCCTGACTAGCTGGAGCATCAATAACCAAGACAGCCAACTTATTGAATGTTTCAAGAGCAACTGTTTCAACAGTTTGGATTAGATTAGATTTACTTTCATTCCAATTGGTCCATAGTGAGGATGTCCTCCAAGATGTATAACATGTCAGAAAAACAATAACACATGACAAATATTTACAGCTAAAACAAATAAGCTATTGTCTTTTTTTTAATGAACACAATATGTAAGAATCATTTTACAACACTCGTTTACTAATATCACATTAATGCACTGAATTTAAAATTTAAAAAAAAAGGTTTTTTTTTAATTTATGAGGTAATAAACATATAATAGAACTAATACAATACTTATTCACAATGTACACATTACTGCACTGAAATGATGCAGAAGTTATATATAGATACACACAAGCACACACAGAACCAATTGGTTCTACTGGCAATGACAGTCATGACAGCCTACACCAAACATGGATAGACATCATTGTGTAAACATAATAGTGGGCACAAATCAAAACTAAATGACAGAGACTGTTGTATGCTAACACGAATTTTGTCACAGCAACACAAAATTACAGCAGCTAAAGTGACTGCATGCCTCAGTAGCCATCTTTGAAACCCTGTATGGTGATGACAATCAACACGAAGAAGTGTCAGGAGCATGAATCCTGGATGGTTGATTAGTGGAAACACGTCATATGATCTGATGAGTCAACATTTTCTTTATTTCCAACATTAGGCTGGATTTGCCTCTGGAGAATGCCAAAGGAAGCCTACAATCCTGATTGCACAATTCCGATGGTTAAGCTTGGAGGTGGAATAATGATGGTGTGGGTAGCCATATCATGGTATTCTGTTGTTCCTATCACTACTCTCAAAGTATGTTTGCAGTCAATGATTATGTGAACATTTTAGGTGATCAGGTGCACCTCATGATTCATATGTTGTTCCCCAGCAAAATTGCCATATTTCAGGACAATAATGCACTGATTCACATAGCCAGGACAGTAAAATCATGGTATGAGGAGCAGGCAACTAAACTGCAGTGGCTTCCCTGGTCAGCACATTCCTCAGACCTGAACGTTATTGAACTCTTGTGGGCAGTATTAGAGTGCATACTCTGAAGCAGATTTCCACCTCCCTTCTCACTACAGGAGTTAGAAGAGTTTCTGATCTAAGAGTAGCATAACATTCCACTGAAGACAATAAAATTATTATATCCAAGAAGAGTTGCAGCTGTATTACAGCAAATGAGAGTCCAATCCATTATCATTAAACCATTCCCAAGTAAGTATAGGCGTTCACATTATTTTTCCTACCGCTGTACATATAAAAAAAATTAATTTCAGTAAATTAAACTCACAATTGAAAGAAGGCATCTGTAACATCAAATACTGCCTTGATTTGCTACCCTCTGCTAGTTATCTTTGTAAGAAATACACATGCAACAATTCATCTGTTAATACTAACTGCTTCTTATTCATTAATAATATGTGACCAATTCTGTATGGGTTAAGCACTTCAAATTCAGTTTTTTCACTCTGTGTATTAGCACTACATGGAGCTATGCTCTCTTCTCACGGTCAGTCATGTGCTAGGCAGGGAGGGCTGTACAAACTGCTTCATAAGTATAATTGAAAGAAAACAGCCCTCGGTCACTATTTTTAATGAATTAACCATGTTTCAACACTGCTAGGAGTGTCTTCCTCAGAACTTAAATCAAAGAATGGTCTATAACATGGTCACAGAATTATGACTAAAAATGTATGATACAGAGTATAAGTACAGAATCATCGCGAAAATCTGGCAGTACTTATATGCCATTTATAAAATAATAAATATGCCAAAAGGGCATTAGTCACAAAGATATTTAAGATAAAAAATTGTGATGGTGAGCCACTAAGGGCTGCTCGTTACTTACGCGGTTACAGGTTGCAAACGGACTCCACCTGTAACCGCGGCTGGCCGGTGTGGCCAAGCGGCTCTAGGTGCTTCAGTCTGGAACTGCGTGACCGCTACGGCCGCAGGTTCGAATCCTGCCTCAGGCATGGATGTGTGTGTTGTCCTTTGGTTAGTTTGGTTTAAGTATTTCTAAGTTCTAGAGGACTGATGACCTCAGATGTTAAGTCCCATAGTGCTCAGAGCCATTTGAACCATTTTGATCTGTAACTGCGTAAGTAACGGGTAGCCCTTTGTGGCTCACCATCACAATTTTTTATCTTAAATATCTTTGTGACTAATGTGCTTTGGGCATATTTATTATTTTGTAAATGATATATAAGTACTGCCAGCCTTTCACGATGATTCTGTACTTATACTCTGTATCATACATTTTTAGTCATAATTCTGTGACCATGTTATAGACCATTCTTTGATTTAAGTTCTGAGGAAGACACACCTACCAGTGCTGAAACCTGGTTAATTCATTAAAAATAGTGACTGAGGGCTGTTTTCTTTCAATTGTAACTATTCATGTTCTCTGAACGTGCAGCCATGTACAAAATTTTGCTTCATAAGTGATTCTTTGTTTGACAGAAATTTGTAACTTCAACAAATAAAAAAATACTTGCAGTTCATCCTAACAGTCAAACTTTTGATAGTCAATTTCCTTTATTCTTCCTAAATAAAAAATTTAACTGTGGCTTTCAGATTGGATCACTCCCTTGTCAATGTGTTCACAAGGTAGCACTATCCTTTGATTGTGAGATCCTCTTAGAGACAACTAAAGAACAGTCTAGGCTAAAACAAGAATTGAAGAAAACTATGAAAACACCATGATAAATGAAGATCTGGACATGAATGCAGATGCTAGCCAACTCTCCAGGTTGTAATGTTGTATTTGACCATGAACAGTGGATCTGTAATGTGTTCAATATCTTTGAAATGCTAGTTGTGGTCTGAACAGTGTTCTATGGTGTTGTGAGTGCATCATGTCAGAGCTTAGTAAAGCTCAAGATGGCCAAATTCCTGGTGCATCTATGCTGGGTGCTTCTGTTACCAAGAGAGCTGAAGTGATTTGTATTTCAAGAGACACTGTATCAAAGATTTATAACCCATACAGGTAAAGTAGAAAACATCACTCACTAAGTCACAAAATGAAGAAAAAAAGTGTGTGTAGTGACTGCTGCAGATGGTTATTGAAGAGGTCTATGACGAAAAATAAGAGAACAACAGCTGCAAACATTGCTGCAGAACTGAGTGTCATATTTGTGAATACTGTCAGCACCCAAAAAACTTGAATAGACAAGTAGGGAGGGAATTTCAGGTTAAGCCAGAATTCCTAACCCACTCATCAGTGAAGAATTTGCCCATGACAGGAAAGGATGATGCCAAAGCCATGGAACCTAGACTGTGCTATGGAGCATGGAAGAAAGTCATTTGGTTGGATGAGTTTTGTTTTACACTGTTTGCAACTTCTGGTCGAGTTCATGTACCCAAGTGTGGAACATGACATGGGTTCAATGACTATCTGGGCAACCACACTGTGAAACTCTATAAGGCCCCTCATTATTGTACAAGGTTACACTACTGCCAAGGATTATGTAACCATTTTAGCTGATCAGGTCAGTCCTGTGGTACAATATTCTTTTCTCCAATGGGGATATTGTGATCCGAGATGACAGTACCCTTGTTCACGCAGCTGAAATAGTACTGGATTGGTTTTGTGACCACAAGGATGAATTATTGCATCTCTCCTGGCCTCTACAGTCACCAGAGCTTGATATTGTTGAGCATTTGTGGTCTGCCATTCCAAGATGACTGTTGGCTGTTTTGAATGCCAACAGCTTTCATACACTGCATTAGGAGTTCTAATATCTCCTTTTTTTATTTTTCAGGACCCCTTTACATTAACTGATAATTATACCTTCTACTTCAAATGAGGTCTGCTATACTACACTGGCACATCTCTAGGGATGTTAAGATTAGTATTTTTTTTCCTCTCTTCAGTTTTTTTCCTTTCTTCAGTTATTTTATTTCTATGCTATTCTTTTGTATTAGACATCAAATTCTCTGGCCATAAATATAATAAAAGTTCATGTGTTCTTCATGTTCAAATAACATGGATGTGCTCATGCTAAAGTGCTCAGTATTATTTAATGGATTTTTGATAGGATTTGCAATCTCTTGCACATGTACAAGAGAATTTTTGTGATTATGGTGCAAATTTGGTGCATTTATGGGTGTATGGTGGACTGTCTTACATGGGAAAGTACAGTGAAGTGCAAAAATCCAATTATAGTGCTGTAAATTAGATGTAGGATCGATTCAGTTTCCATCTTCTTTGGTGAGCCTAATGAAACATCAGTTTAAAACAGTTGATATATTAACAGGGTACAACTTAATATTTTAATATTTGTGAAAGTACAGACTTCTGTTGTATGCTGAATGAAGATGTTTTCACGTACACATCCTCTATGGGTCATGACTTTGGTCTTTACTTTATCCTCTTACCATTGGTCTATTTTTGATCTATTCACTTGTACATATGCCCCATCATTATAATGTCATTAGAGCCATAATCATCTCATCCATTTCAGTTTGGTTCTCGTTCAGTTTCTTAGATTTCCTGTATTTCATAGTATTTTCCTACATGTGTCTCTCCAATGGTTGCTGAACCATCCTCTGTTTTGGAATGTTTTCCATTAAATGCTTATATCTTACTGCTATAATTCCAAACTCAGAATATAAAATTTGCTTTTGGGGCATGTTGTAAGCATTATTTTGATACTATTTAGTTTATGACAGTCACTTCATGCTTTTATACTACTCCATTTTCTTACTTCTTTTACTGTTTGGCAAGTCATTGAATTCAGTTGCAGCAAATCAGCCTGTTTTCTGCATTTTCATTTAATTTTATTTTCTTCTTTACTTGATTATATGTTGTGTTAGTTTAATAATAGTTCTGCAAATACTACTTTCAAATTTACTCTATTATATTCATGTACTAGATGTTGAAATTCACTGGCAAAACAAAAGTAGTTTAGATGCACTCCACTAATACTTATTTCCTATTTATGTTCAAAGTTTAACTCTTTTGCAGTTGTGGGCATGTATACTGATCCTGCTCCACTGGCCCCCTGGGTGCCGCGGGCATGTATACATGTGCCGGTTGCATTTTCTTACAGTGTTATTGACATCTGTATGTGTCCCAAGCAGCTGAGCTCTCACTGTTGCAATGTATAAACTACAATCAACCATGTTCAAATATAGCCAATTTGTTTTTACCTCTGCACTCTTTAAAATATCATACATTGTTTTACTTAATTTGCTGCAAAACATTAACTATGACGTATAATTAAAATAAATTCAGTTCCTTATTGAGCAAAGTTAACAGACTGGAAGATGTGCAAAAATAATTGTTTTTAGCCAATAGTTTTCTCAAAATTCATAATGGGTGTAATGTCATTCTTCAGCACAGGTATCAGCATCTGGCAAGCAGTACAACCACAAAAAACCCACACTTAGTACAGAATGCAGAGAGCATGTCAGTAGCAGCGAAAGTGTTAATCATCTGAAAACTTTTTTCAGCAGAAATGGGAATACTTTTATTGATATGAGTTTTACTTGCCTTCCTGCTCATTTATTGCTAAATTTCTCAGTATCTCTTGCTGAGTGATGAGACTTCACATCCCATATTTATACAGGGTGAGTCACCTAACGCTACCACTGGATATATTTCGTAAACCACATCAAATACTGATGAACCGATTCCACAGACCGAACGTGAGGAGAGGGGCTAGTGTAATTGTTTATTACAAACCATAAAAAAATGCACGGAAGTATGTTTTTTAACACAAACCTATGTTTTTTTAAATGGAACCACATTAGTTTTGTTAGCACATCTGAACATATAAACAAATACATAATCAGTGCCATTTGTTGCATTGTAAAATGTTAATTACATCCAGAGATATTATAACCTAAAGTTGACGCTTGAAACCTCCGACGTTCAGTTGCGTGTTGTAACAAACACGGGCCACGGTCGGCGAGCAGCATCTGCAGGGACTTCTTTCTGTGGGGTACGTTAAAGGAGAATGTGTACTGTGATGTGCCTACAACCCCAGAGAATATGAAACAACGTATTGTGGCAGCCTGCGGCGACATTACACCAGATGTACTGCGGCGTGTACGACATTCATTACGCCAGAGATTGCAATTGTGAGCAGCAAATGATGGCCACCACATTGAACATCTATTGGCCTGACATGTCGGGACACACTCTATTCCACTCCATAATTGAAAACGGAAACCACGCGTGTACATGTACCTCACCCCTCATGGTAATGTACATGTGCGTCAATGAAAAAGACCAATAAAAGGGTGTTAGCATGTGGACATAATGTGCTCTTCTAGTCTCTTCTGTACCTAAAGTCCAACACCGTTTCCTTTGGATCCCTACGTAATTCAGTGCTCTCCGATACATACGAACAAATAGCGTCAACTTTAGGTTACAATATCTCCGGATGTAATTAACACTTTACAATGCAACAAACGGCACTGATTATGTATTTGTTTATATGTTCAGATGTGCTAACAAAACTAACGGGGTTCCATTTAAAAAAACGTAGGTTTGTGTTAAAAAACATACTTCTGTGCATTTTTTTATGGTTTGTATTAACCAATTACACTAGCCCCTCTCCTCACATTTGGTCTGTGGAATCGATTCATCAGTATTTGATGTGGTTTACAAAATATATCCAGTGGTAATGTAGGTGACTCACCCTGTATAGTGTAACAAAAAAGCTGGCCATAACTTTCAAGATATAATACTCATACGAAGAAAAACGAAATATGTTATTTCAACATGAAAGAGAAAAATATTTCTTTTTAATTTCCTACATCCCTTCCTATCTTCTTTTCTGTTCTGCTCACACCTGGTGCAAGGGAAAGTCAGTGTCAATGAGAGATACACTAATGTAGCTATTAAGTGTTCCATATCCTTGCAAAGACTTCTGCACTACAGGCAGAAAGTCAGTCTGCATCTTGCATCAGAATTAAACAGACAGTGGCTTTTAAAGGACACTATATATGATATTCTAGTAAATTCATCACCAGAGATCATGCAGGCCAGGGATGTGATACTGCTGCATCTGCATTTACTTCTCCATCTATACTCTGCAAGCCTCTTCACAGTCTGTGTTGAATGTTGTATCTATTACTACTATCATTTTCTCCTTTCTTTGTTCTATTCACAAATGGTATGTGGGAAGAATGAATGTCCATAATCTTCCATATGTGCTCTAATTTCTGCGATTCATTCATCATTGTCATTTTTCAATATGTATGAGGTAGAAAGTAATAAGTTGTCCATCTCTTTTATGGACATATACTCTTAAATTTCAACTATTACCTTCTGCATAATACACAAAATCTTTCTTGTAATATTTGTCACTCTTAAGCCACTCCTTAAAGCTCTTGTGCTTATGAAATGACCTTGTGATGAAATGGCCGCAATTAATTCGAGCTTCTCTCTCTGTCTCTGTCTGTCTCTCTCTCTCTCTCTCTTTGTCTTTGTGTCTTTCTCTTCTTTTAATAGTGCTCGGTAAGTGTCCCACACTGCTGAACAATACTAAAGAACAGTCAAGAAAGTGTGTTGTAAACCACTTCTTCCATGAATGAATTACATTTTATCAAAATTGGTTTTATGTGGTCATTCAACTTTGTGTCATTCAAAATTGATCTTTTTAGGAATTTTTTGTTTGGTACTGTATCCAGTGACTTCTTGCAAATAATGTAGTCAGTCATTAATAAATCTTCTTGTCTGAATACACGCATTATTTCACATTTATTTAAGTGCAGTGGCAACTGACGGCCCCTGCACGTTTCCTCAAACCACTGCAGGTCTTTGTGCAATTTTGTGCAGTCATCTGGCGTTGTAAACGTCCTGTAGATAACATCATCATCTGCAAGAAGCCTCACAGTGCTTCTGATGTTAGCTACAAGATAAATTGTGTATATTCTAAAAGTAAAGGGCTCTTAACACATCTTTGTTGTACTTCAAAAACTACCTTTATATTTCTCAGTTTCATTCCGTTAAGAATGGTATTTTGAGTTCTGTCTCTTAGAAAGTCCTGACTCCTGTCACAAATCTGGTCTGATGTTTGATATTCTCCTATTTTATTCCCTAGATGACATTGCAGAACTGTAATGAATCCCATCTGGAAGTCAAGGAAGATAGTAACAACCTAAGTGCTTTTGTCTGTGGTGCTCTGGATTTCATGGACCAACAGAGGGGCTGTGTTTTCAAGATCTTTACTTAAGGAATCCCTGTTGGTATTTACAGGGGATATTTTCATTTTCCAGACACATCTTGGGCATGATCACAGAACACATTTCATAATCCTGCAACAGATTGGTGTCGGCAATGTACGCCTGCCATTATGTGTATCAGTTCAATCATCCGTCTTGAAAGTGGGAATGACCTGAGCATTTCTGCGACCAATTGGTGCCCTTCATTTTTATAGTCAGCTAAAATATTCTGTTAATAGAAGGGGAGAAAGTTCTCCTTAGTATCTGACATATATCTCATTTGGTCCTAATGCCTGCTACTGTTGAACAATTTTGGTTGATTTACTGTTTGTCATCATTTATCCGAGTGTCTGCCATTTTAACATTTGGGCAATGATTAGGAGGGGGAATCATATTTAATATTCCAAGGTGAAACAATTCTGGAATGCTAAGTCAGAGAATAGACGACTTCCGAATGTTTACTGACTTTATAGGATGCCACTTTTTTTTAGAATTTTACTCAGTTTTCTTAGAAAACTTTTCCTTTTACCATCTCTCACACCCTGGCTCACTACATACTTGTCAAGGCAAACTGTACAACATTTCTGAATTTATTCTATTTTATGTCTAAACTCTTAGTCTTCATATATGAATATTGGATGTTCACTACTTAGCTACTTTGCAGTTTGTTCCTATCACATTTGTTAAGCAAATATATTTTCCTACTCGTAACATTTCTTGTAATAACTGTAGGTAATGATGCTTTGATCAATAATGCCATCCTCTACATTAACTGATTTGACATGCTTGGGTCTGTTACTTACTTGGAATATTAAGACACTACCCTCACAAGTTGACTCTCAATCTGTGAGGACTAATTTTCAGAGAAAATATTCAAAATATCCTCACAAACCTCTCTCTCTCTGGCACTAGTGTTGACTGCATGGGTCTCTCATTCTATAGCTGTAAAATTCAGGGTCCTCCACCCCGTATTACAGTATCAAGTTAGGGAAAAATATGATATTCCCCAAGTTTTCTCTGTAATTTTCTGCCAGTTTGACTCCTGAGACAGATGATCTATTAGAGCATCCAATTAGCATTTTAGACCCATCTCTGATGCTTATCAATAGCTAGGTTATTTCAGTTTTGGATTCTGTTATAACTTCACAGTTACTATAGAGTACTTTCCAGGAATCAGTGTTGGCATCTAGCCTATCATTTTGATATGTATTCCAACCCAAACTTGTTGTTATTCATTTCTGATTTCAGCCATCTTTCTGTTCCTAATACTATGGGGACATGATTACCTTTAATAAGCTATGTTATTTCTTGGACATTACCATGGATATCCTTGGAGTTTACTAATATCATATCTATATTTTCTCTTTCTGATCTGCAAGGACAAAAATTCTCCTGTCAAAGAAACAAAGCTGATCTCACTCTGTTTTCAGTAACTCATTGTCCTTGAGAAGGGGTTTCTTGAACCTAAAAAAGCCCATTTTGCAGGCCACACATACTCTGATATCCTAGTAGACACTTCCAGTACATATCTGTCTGTGAACTTATCTGTTATTTGGAAACTAATTGGAAGTAACACTAAAATGAATAAGAGTTGCATCTTGGATAATGGACACGTTTCGGCAGTGCATGTGTTGTAGCAGATCAGAATATTCTCTGAGAATGAATTTTAAATTCTTCGCTGAGGCAGAATGAAAGAATACATGTCTCTAGCAAATTGTCACAAATAAAGATCACATAAACAGTGACTGAAAATCTTTGGTGACAATATGTTTTGGTAACAGTACAAAGCATCATATCAGCCAAAATATTGAAATTGTGAATATTTATGTGCTAATCTTGTTCAAATGATGCCTCTTCTGTACACACTACAGTTGCACTTAAGCAAGGGATGACACGTTGCTGACTAGCACAATTCCAGTGCAGGTAAAATGGCTGCTGGATGGTCCTTGCACACACTGTAAGTGGTACGGTTACAGCTGGTTATCATTTAATACTCACCAGAAAGCCACATGCTGTAGCTACTTGTCTTACCCTGATACAAGAGCCATCATCACTGCATGAAATAATGTCTCCTCAGAATGTTGCACCTCACCCTTCTAACCCTACCCCAGTAACAAGTAGTTGGCTTAGCAATCTCATATTTATTAAGATGACAATGAGTTGCTTCAAATGTGTGTGCACAACACACAGCTGAATTTAATCATGATTACAGAGGAGAAAGTGAGACACCACTGAGTAGTGATCAGACATATCTTGTCTTCTTCCATTAGTGCCTTCAATCATTTCATTAAGTATCACACAAGCTTATGTGGTCTTTGGTTATTCAATAAGAAATTTGAGAAGACTCCTTTAGATATTCTACTTCCAACTTTATGTTTGCTGAGAATCTTCTTTCTATGACAGTTTGTCCATGTGATTAATGTCAACATCACCTTCATGAACACTCATATTTTCACATATTCTTTCTTAAATATGTGTTTCCGAAATATCATCCGCTTTAAGATTTTGGAATAAAAAAAAAAAAAGAAAAAGAAAAAGAAAATGCTGTAATGGAGCAGATTCTACAAGCACAAGCTGTCCCATTCGTCTCAATGAACACAATCACTTCAAGCCATATTCATTTTCTAGAAATGGGACTCTTTCCTTGACACAATATTTTTTGTGTCCAGACAAGAAATAAGCCTAACTAGAGTATAGTTTACTAGAAACCTTTCTACAATCTTTAAAAAAATGTAACTGTCTTACTTCTAGTGTGTACCTCTCTGTGACTTTATTCTCATTTTGATGTTCATACCAGAATCGGTCCCCAACAAGTTCCAAGCTAAATTTCTCATATTTCCACTCTGCATATTTTGCTGGAGAACTGATGGCTGTAATTTTTTTCTCCTTTTCATACATTGCATGTTCCTGTTATGTTGCAAATCGAAATTGTCAGATCTGCAGGAAGAGGTGGAAGCAGGGGTTTATCACTTTCATAGTGAGCAAAAAATGGTTTAGTAACTTTTGCAAAACGAGCAATGATGTTTAACTTAACAAGTATGAGCTTATCTTTTGCAGCGTTTTGTGTAACTGTGAATGACTTACAACTTAGTTTGGTTACCTATCCCTTCTCAACATTGGTTGTATACTTTTCCATGTCATCCCAGATTTCTGTGGGTGCTGGTACTGCTGGATGATAGCATAACCATCAATGTGCACAAAATTTTAGCCCATATTTTTTGGTGTTTGAAGATAATATATAACCTTCACATCTCGCAGGTGAATCTTTGAACAAACGGTAGAGACCACTCAAAATGAAGTCCATACTAAATTTAAAGTTACGTCACCCCCCTCCCTCCAACACGTTACATCTGGAAAATGCACTGATATTTGCAAAATTTTTGAAGTTTCCTGATTATATGTAGAACTTTGGAATTTTTTTTAGTATTTCCATAGAAGTTGTGTGTCTCATAAAGGCTGATGCATGGTCACAAGTAACAATGTGTTCAGCTCAGGATGCCAAAACTGAAAATAAATATCCACTTGCTTAGTTTATGTTGAAGGTCTTCTCAAACAATAAACCGACATGAATTTCTATCTCAACACACTTCTCTAATTAGTAAATATTTCACTCTATTCAAAAAATACAAACTTAAATTCTAAGTACTGAAAAATAGAATGCATTCGTAACATACAGGTCATTAGCTATATACACTATATATCCATCATAAAAATATATGACATTTAAGTAATAAAGTTCACTTCATGAAGTGTAGGAAGTGTTTGTTTTCCTATGTACACCTTGTTATTCATAGTACTTTCTCAGGACCATGTGGTTATATAACCCTTTAACTTTATTTGTAAATGGCACTTTTAACAAATAGCTACATTTGTGAGGCCTCTCACTTATTATGTAGGGTCCAATAAAAAGCCTTTGCCACTTTTTATTCAGTCTTTCAAGACGTGATGACTTACGGTGGTTTTTTACTAATACCTTCTCACCAATTTGAAAAAATATTGCACACATGTGTCGTGGTGTTTCTTGTGTTGGGCTGCATGTTTCAGTGAGTTTTGCAAGGCTTTCTTAACTTTTGTATCATGAAACAATGTAGCGTGAGTTATTTTTGGTAAAGGTTTGATCCAATCTTCTTCCTGTGGCTTGTCAAACATTAGTTTGTGTGGTGTGAAATGTGTGGAAGAATGTGGGATGTGATTATAAATTTTCTGAAATGGTTTCATGTGATCTATTCACTTGGTTTGCTGTTGAGGAATGTATGTCCTTATATATCTATTAAATTCATGGAAACTTCTTCTACCAGGTTCAAATGGGGATGGTAGAAAATTACTAGTGTCTGATTGATTTCATTTTCTTTCAGGAAATTTCTCAAATAAAATGAAGTGAAATAAAATGCATTGTCAGAAATGATGGTTTCCAGTTTACCAACATCTGGAATGTAATCAGTGGCTAATTTTAAACTGATGGTTTTGAAAGCTGCTGCTCTCACAGGATACATTCTGACATATTTCATAAAAATACTGTGCAATGTTACTAAGTACATTACACCTCCTCTACTGGTTGGTAATGTACCAGTTACATCAAGGGAAATGGTTTGCAGTGGTTTGGTAGGCAGAATTGATTGCCAGAATATTTGGTTACTGTAGTTGGTTGGTTTACACTTTTGACATATTGTACACCTTTTCAATGTGTCAAGAACAATATGATTTAGATTAGGAAAATAACAGTAATCTTGTAACTTTCCTGTGCACTTTTCAGAGCCACAGTGTCCCCAAACACTATGAGTATACCAAATTAAGTCTGTTAGGTGGCTGCTAGGTACACAAATACATGCTTTATCCCTGTTTTACACTATAAGGTGACATAGTATGTCATAGTGTGTTTACTGAGTAATGCTTAGTAAAATCATTATGTGTGTTTTGTTTCAAAACTTTTAAAATTTCTCCCCACTGTGGGTTGGAACCCTGTAACTGATGGATATTTTTACAGAGATGCATAAATTTATTTCAGTACTGTTTAGTATCAAGCAGTAAAATTTCATATCCCTGTGCCTTTTCTATCCAGTTTGAAAATCAGTTAGGTCTTGTGGTAAACACTATAGAGCATCTGCTATGATGTTGTCCTGTCCTTTAACATGCATTCTTTCAAAGCAGTATTCATGCAATACTAACGCCCAGCACCCAAGTCTCTCGTGTAGCAATTTGCATGACAATAAAAAGCTGAGCGCCTGATGATCACAATAGAACATCACACGCTTTCCATATACATAGTAATCAAACTTTTTAAGGGCCCATACAACTGCCAGAGCTTCCAATCTGTTACAGTATATGACGTTTCACAAGCTGACACTGTCCTGCTATCTTGATTTCCAATTTATTTCCAGAACCAGTGGTTTGCAACAAACAAGAACCCAATCCAAAAAATGAGGCATCAGTAACAATACAAAAATCTAGCATCATATCATGGTGGTGCAACAAGTTTCCATTTACCAGGGTGGACTTTATTTTATTGAATGCTTTCTGATATGATTCACTCCATGCCCAAGTGTTATTCTAGCTTAGTAGTGACAAAAGATTTTCGTCATTGAGTAACTGGTTTGGTAAAAAATATCTGAAAAATGAGGCAAGGCCAAGAAAAGACTTTAACTGTTTCTTGTCCATGGGTACATCAGATTGTTCAATTGCATTGAGCTTTCCCAGCTCGGGAACAATTCCGTTGAGTGAGATGGTATGCCTGAGAAATTTCAACTCCAAACGTCCAAATTTAGACTTACCGAGGTTCACTGTTACTCCCCGCTTTGGCGAACTTTAGGAAAATTCTATGCAGTAGATCAACATCTTCTTCTCACATAGTTCCAGCAATTAACAAGTCATCCACATATGCTGTGACTTTATCTAACAGCACTGGTCCTAAAACCTTGTCCAGAGTGGAAATAGATACTCCAGTGCTGACATTCAAACCGAATGGAAGAACTTGAAATTGATAACTGCGTCCAGGACAATTGGAGGTCAATACTAGACAAATATTTAGCTGCATGAAAACGTTGAAGCAATTGTTCCAAGTTTTCAGGCCTAGTTTCTACAGGTATTATAATTTTGTTGATGTTATGTGCATCTAGTAGTAATCTTATTTTTCCCCCTGGTTTATAAACCGCTAAAATGGGACTGCTGTATGGTGAGTATGAGGTTTCTATGATTCCCCACTCTAACATTTGTCAAACTTCCGCATTTACAGCCACCTTTTTAGTCCATGGTACAGCGTACGATGTTCTGCAAAATGTCTCATGTGGGGCAACTTCCATGTCAACACAAAGTTTTTTATTACTCCAGATTTATCTGCAAAAACATTAGCGTACTCCTGAATGAGAATCTCTCTCTTCCTTCTGTATGTTTTCTGTATAGGATGAGTCTGATACTTAAGCTTTGATAGTGTGAAGATTACTGTGCGTGGCTGCTTCTGAATCATTTGAGTCGAGGAATTCTGTCTTCTCAAATTCTGCAATGTGTAGTATGTGTGGACCTACTAATTTTGCAGCAACGTTATGCCAGTATCTGTCATGCATGCTTGGATTTCTAATGAGCTGCAGTGTAGTTCTTTTACAGGGTGTATATGGCCCGGGACAACCGGGAGATTCGGGAAAAACCCGGGAATTTTTTCATCCGGGAGAAAACCAGGAAAAACCCGGGAATTTTTTAGATTTCTGGGAATTTTTCATTGTTTTTGTTTTCAGTTGATTTTTTTAAATTTTGACTGGTAAGAACAGATACTCTAACAAAGGATATTACTGTAGCCCGCTACTGCAGATTAATACTGCAACAATAGAACATGAACGAGAGAAAAAACGAAAATAAAACTTAAACTGCAAAGGAAATGCACCATACACAGCAACAAAACACAGTGCTCATACAAGCATCTGCCAACAGCAAAATGTGTCAAAGGCTTTAGGAAGACTATGCAATGTTCCGTAACAACAAATTGCCTCTGATGAGCGTAACGTCACAACTGTTTACATTAGGTTCGTTTTAGCAGTTATGAGCAGGATCATGCACATGCGCAGTTAAGTAGTATCTTCTCCCGCATCTGGCTACAGAAATGTGGCTGCTGGCTGTGTCAAGCAGTCACAGCAAGCAGCTAGATGCTACCGGGAAAAATTTTACTGGAGTGCCCAAGCTACCAGATTCTTACCTGTGCAGCAGGCCCACATTTAAGAGGTGGTGGTGGGGGGGGGGGGGGGAGGAGTTGGGGGGGGGAGGGGCAAACTCATACTCTTGAGGGAAGGAAACCCGCATTTCACAAAGTGACTAGTATCCAGCGCACCTTAGTATATCAATTATTCATGACTTTGAAACGAAACAAACTTTCCTACATACAAAAGGGGCTATACGAGCTGAGCGCAGTAAGGTCGAACAGATGAATGCCAAATGCTGCCTGATTGTGTGGTTGATTGGGTTTGCAAATGAAGAGTGTTGTTATAATTACTAATGAAATCCATAGATTAAGACTACATGAGTGGAAATAAACGAATAACAGGTAGAAAGATACCTATTACCTTCTCGGTGTATCCAAGATAAAGAAATTTTGACAGAAAATTTTGGCCAAATCGCTATACTAATAAGGGCCAGTTGTACAGTTCCCAGCTAGCAGATGCTTTAAATTCTATTCTGGAAAAAGCGCGGAAAACGCGTTGTACGAACATGTAGCAACGGCTAACCAGAGAATAATCGCGGATCACTAAACCAGTGATTCTGGCAAAGTTAGTGGAGTTAACCTGCGAATAAACTTTGACATTGGCAGAAATAGTTGCAGAATTAGTGATGACAAGACTGTTTGTTAGAACGAGGAAGGAGAAGACACGGGGACATCACACAAATTATGAAACAATATGACGATTCCAAGTTTGTATAAAAATTTCGTACTACTACTTTTCGATCTCATACTTGAGAAACTGGAGCATATGATGAAGGGTGAAACTGTCTCCTTGTAGTAGGCCTAATAGGCATTTGATATTGGTACTTTGTGAATTATAGTCTTACAAAAAGACCGTTTGTGCCAAAACAGTCTTGTTTATTTGGTGTGTATTACAATTGTTGCAGTATTAGAAAGGCCTATTTTGTTTTTTCTAGCAGACAGTGAGAAAATAGACATAATCAGATCAGGAAACCACACCAGTCTTGGGTCCTATTTGCATTAACAACTTTTTCAGTATTGGACAACGACATTTCGACTTTTCATGTAGCAAAACGTGTGACGAACTTTGATGAGGTAATAGATTCTTTCGCAGAAAGGAAAGCACGCCATGTAAAGCTGTAGCAAGATTAGAGAGAAAAAAATTCTAGGAGCTAAGGATTGAAGAGGTGTGTATTGTCTTGCTTGTCTCATGTTTTTACTGGGTTTATGTATCCTATATTTAATTTTATGTCACGTGAAACAGCAAGTTGTTAGCTGATAGGGAATAAAGAGTGCAAATTTTCTGAAAAGTTCTTTTTTTTTTTTTTTTAAAAAAAAAAAAAGAGGGACAGGATGTCAAACAGGCTGACTGTAAGCAGTAGAGGCACTAAAGGACATTTTAATTTCCATTGTCCTGAATATGGTTTGATGGCATCCATTACAAAATATACACGTTTCAGTTTCACAGAGCAACGTACAGTGACGTGCGATAGAAGAATGCTGTGTGAGGAGGCGAGGCACTGCCCTTTGGCACACTTACAACCAAATAACACATGTTACATTTCCTCGAACACATATGTTTTATGCATCAGACTCTTCAGAAAGATGTGCGCTACAAAATTAACATATTTTTGAAAATTTGACCTTTTTTAAATTTTTGACATCCTATCTCAAACACTCGAGGGAGTGGCGGGATATTGCCCCGGTTCGGAAATATTGTAGATCCGAGGCTGATGCGCAGAGCAGTCTGAGTGACAGCAGGGAAGTGGGTAGTCTCCACGTGACCCTTGTTTACATTTTGTGATTTTGCTGTTTCCTCTTTGTTTACTCCTCTCACGTCAAATGAAAACAAAATAGATTCTGTGGTGGGGAGCTATCAAGTGAATTAAAATACATTCACATAATTACAGAAGGCTAAAATGTGTTACTAGTTGCAGATTTTATTTCATTTCCATCTTTCTGACAGTCAAGCATTAATTGCCTTGCAGAACAATGAAGTTATTTTTGTCGGTTTGCTAAGGAAATTTTCTTTTATTAATCTTTTCCGCTGAGGCAGACAATATATTTGAAACAAAGTGTTTAATTCTACACACTGTTCACTGCATTTCAAGTGCACATTTTCAACTTCTAGCACGTATGGCATTATGCCGTATTAAAGAACCAAACATGAGATAACCCAGTACTGGTACTCCCAAGAAAATTCACATCCCGAAAACCACATTGAAAAGCTTAATATCAGGTCATGGCCTACTTAACTGGTAACCTGGACATACGAATGTGCACTTTAAATATGCACATTTTATTATGGGTCATGAAATTCCTATGCTCTTGCAGTATTCTCTGACGTCTTGTTTCATTTAAGACATAATGTACGATCTTTTAATGTTTTACACATACGAACATATGGGCTCCCTATGACATTGTAGCTGTGCAAGCGTGGTGATGCCTGTCATCTGGCAACTGTGGAAATGAACTTATTTCTAACAGGTCATGGGAAAATATTCCGAATGGTGGTTTGAAAAGCGTTACCATCAAAGTACCATTCTGGCAGTTACAACGGAGCTATGTGCGATAATGTACGATTTATTTCTTAAATCACAGAGCATTTGACTCTCATTTGAAAATCAACTCTTTGATGACAAGCCATTTAGATGAATTTTGAGCCCAGAAGATCAGACATTTATGTCGTTATTAAAAATTTTACTGGCACATTTGTGTGATATACCTTAAATTGCAATATGCGCATAAAAGACCAACATTGCATGTGAAAGCTTAGCTTCTCTTGCAGTGTATTAAACTTACAGACCAATATTATATGTGAAAGCTTTGCGTTTCGTGTATCAAGAGTATGTATATTAATTTTTCTGTTTGTATGTTCGCGGTACTTAACAGTGATGTTGCTATTGGCTGACTACATCATGTGTCCTAAGCTCTGAATACCCGCTGTCATCAGCTGGCGAGATCATGACATGAGCTATGACTGGCTTAAAAAATCACATCTTGATTTCAATGCTTCAGAAAGTAACATGCAGTGTTTGGTGGAATTCAAATTTATACTTTCGTATTACGAAAATATGCAGCGTATATGTTGCTGCACATCAAAGATCTTACCAAAACCTGTTTTTTCCCCATGTTCAGTTATCTAAAGCACTGGAAAATTCTACTCCCGTGTACAAAACCATAATCATTCAAAGGACTTATAAGTTATACAGTTCCGAGAGAAAGTATACTGTCAGTTAACAGGGAAAAAGTATGTTTTCACCTAGTATAAAGTGTATTTTTGACCGGGAAATCCGGGAGAAATCTGGGAATTTTTTTTCCTTGTCCACGTATACACCCTGTTTTACAATCATTTGTAACTACACTTTTTCTGCCTGTAGGTCAATCATTGTGTCCCTACTGTGCAGAAAATCGCAGCCAAGGATCCAAGGAAACAGACACATTTTTTATGAGTAAGACGTGGCATTGTATGTGCTCGTCTTCTACTATCAAATCGGCCAGTACCTGTTGCTTCACATACTGTGAAGATGTGCCTAATCCACCAGAAATATGGCAGTTTTGCACAGGCAAAACAGGAAGTCTACTTATGCGATTTACTTCGTTGTGTAATTCATGACACTGATTGTTGCTACTGTGTCTGTTATAGCTTCCACACTGATACTGTGTATCGAAACTTTCATTGCAGCTTGGACAACATAATTTTCTGTATATTTGCATGTGTTCAGCTCTTTTAGAAGTTCTTCCCTCATATTCACACCGCTGTTGTACCTAAATGTGTTAATGTCAGATTTGAAGTTGCCTCCACTTTGGGATATGACCACACTAGAACGGTCATTTCTAGTTTAACTGTTGTGTATTGGTATCCTCCTCTATGACTTCGCATATGCAATTCATTGTAGGACAGCTGTTGGTATTGCAACTGTTCGGGTTCGGAATAACAGGCATTGCTTGCATCATGTTTTGCATTGGATTCCCAACCCATAAAATTGGCTGCTGGTTAGGCCAGCCATTTCCATGATTAGGATTTCACTGACTACTTTTGTTCCTGTCATTTGCACCTTGCTGGATTGGTACATTACTGCTATTATTTCAGGAGATTCCCGATTAATTTTTCCATGGTGTTTTCCTATCGTGGCTGGAATTATTGTAACCATTTCTATTACCATCCTCCCGTTTTCTATTGGAATCACTTGTCAGATTACCATTCTTATTATTCCACTTATTATTTCCATAATTCATGTTTAGTTCACTTGCTGGGTGGTTATTTTGACTATAGGCACCCGTGTTCACTTTTGCATACTTGTTCTTTCCACTCGGGTGTTGTCTGTTACCATCACTGATGTTAGTGTTATCACTAATGTCATAGCTATTGCAGTTGTTGGAATAAGCCTGATATGACTTAGAGATCGAGTGAGATGATCAAGGGCAGAAACTGTTCCAAGACCTCATCTGGTTCATTAATCAACTTTTCTCTTAGGTGGATAGGAAGTTTTGCCTTCAGTATGCAGAGCATTTTTTGTGAGAGATTGGCTCCAACCAATAGTATTTTCACAAACTTCCCTTCTGCGGGTTGTACAATTTGGGAGAATACACTTCTTGGCCCAATTGCTCCTGTATACCCACAGAATAGTATTTAGAAAGAAACACTCTTTCAAAATCTGCTAATGTGCCACATACTTCAGATGTTTCACTCGCCCACAAAACTGCATCACCTGTAATGTGCGATATGATGAACTGTACCTTTTGATACTCCATCCAACATTGTGGTAAGATGTTCTTGAATGCTCGTATGAAGACAATGGAGTGGACTGACTTCTGGTCTTTGGAAAAAGTTTGGAAATGATGATGTTTCAACAAACTTTGTTCTATCTTGGTAGTGTTAGCACATGGTTCATTTTCATGTGTTTAACTTGGACTGGCATTTTATTGGGTGATTGAAATATTTTTTCATTCCTGTAAGTGGATTTAATGTCAATGACAGGATTTTCACATTGTGATGGAAAATTATTTTCCGATCAGGTATCACTTGACGTAACCCTCTCCAGGTTCCTTATGCAGGTGTTTATCTCTTGCTTCCACACAGGACTTTCTTCTTTGGTGTCTTTCTTATCAGAATGTGCATTATGTACTTCGTCATAATTTTCCTCTGCACTGGAACACATTTCTGCGCGTATGTATTGCACAGCATTCTTGACTGCTACATTTATTTTTAAATCAATTTCAGATTCCTTGTCTGCTATCCAATTGGATATGCCTTTATTTAATTCTTTTCTGTGACTTTCTAATTGTTTGTCCAGGATTTTCTTGTTATTGAGCTTAATGTTGGTGACTGTAGAAGTTAAAGTTACCACATTCATCTTTACATCATTGTGAGAGGTTTTCAACTTGGACTGTAAACTACCTTCATTGCAATTAGCTCAGATTTAATTGTGCCTAGTTCAGCTTTAATTTCATGATCATGTTTTTCCTGCTTTCAATAGCCCTCGTGATCACACATTTCAAGTTTGTGTAAGAAAGAGGTAAGCAGGTCGAGTGAAATGCTTACATCCATTACTGCTGAGATTGTGTGTTTTTCTGTTTCTCGTTTCTTCTGCTTGGCGCTTCTATTGGCGTTGGCTATTGGCAGCACATTTTCTAAATTTGCTGCCAAGTAGTGGGTTTTCTAATGGGTCAAAGTTCAAATCAATTAAAGAATCATTATTATTTTCTGCTTTGCTATTGATACTAGCTGGTGAAGCCATTACTTCAGTGCTAAAATTATCTTTCTTTCCTACTTTTACCATAACCAAAAATTATTCAAAGTCAGAAAAATCTTCACATGGATATTTGCTCTTAAAACTAACACAAAATAATCACAGCAATAATAATTCACAAGAAGGACAAAATTAATTTACCTCTATGCGATGTTCATTTATCAATGCTCAGCCGAGTCAGCCGTTATTACGGACGGAGGTGGTTGTTCTGGGTACTGATTTCTCAGGATCTATGCACCCAAATTGCATGAAAATGTAATCACATGTCATTTCTAGTATAATATATTTGCCCAATGAATACCCGTTTATCATCTGCATTTCTTCTTGGTGTAGCAATTTTAATGGCCAGTAGCATATTTATATTGCTTGAAAGAATGTTAACTCTTGTTAAACAGAGAGAATATTTTATAACTGAGATGACTTCTATTGACAGTAAATAGTAACTTTTATAAGTTAAGTTAGCAACATGAGATTTACCTTTTGTAGCAAAGTTCTGGAAGAAGTCATTGAGTGGTAAATATATCGTTTTTGGTTTGTATGATGGCTAGCTTTTAAAGAGGAGGACAAAACTTTGCAAAGAAAAGCATTTTTTCCTATTAGTGTCCAGAAGTGGCATCGACTAATAATGAAATATAGAATATCTGAGACTCTGGAAATCTGACTACTAAATAATTTTGTGGAAACCCCCCTTTTTACAACAATTTAGGTTATTATTTAGAAGTTTATTTATTATTATTTAGAAGTTTATTTACAAGTTTCATGGCAGACATCTTCTGCAAAGAAAACACAATGGCATTTGCCAACTTATGGCGAAAATTAGTGGTCGTTGTTAAAGTTTAATATTTCCTGTGCAGAAATTTGACTGCCCATCATCAGAGCGAATCATTGTGGGAAATATTAATATTGCAGTAATCGCAATGAATAATATGTCATAGGTAAAAATAATAATTACAATACTAAGAAATAGAGTTCACTAGAGCTAAAATGTCTGACAGAATTGAATCTGATAGTTCGAGAGGCTAACAGAAAAATCCTAGAACAATAGAGAGCACAAAATCAGTCACGCATCATAATTTATGGTAGTAACAGAGATGTTAATGCTATGCTGATCACAGTAAGTTTAGCATTAAGACTCCAACAATCAGCGTTACATGATCGCTGCAGTTAACGCAAAATATATCTTTCCTTTGAGATAAATAATTAATTATTTCTACCGAGTCACAGGAGGTGGTATTTCACACTCTTCTGTAAACACTACAGTTGCACTTAAACAAGGGATTACACATTGTTGACTAACACAATTGCAGGTGGAATGGCTGCTTGATGGTCCTTGCACACACTGTAAGTGGTATGATTGCAGCACGTTATCATTTAATACTCACCAGACAGCCATGTGCTGTAGCTACTTGTCTTACCTTGATACAAGAGTCATCATCATTGCATGAAGCACTGTCTCCTCAGAATGTAGCACATCTCCCTTCTAACTCTACACCAGTCACAAGTAGTTGGCTTAGTAATCTCATATTCCGTAAGATGACAATCAGTTGCTTCAAATGTGTGCACAACATAAATCTGAATTTAATCATGATGACAGAGGAGAAAGTGAGACACCACTGATGAATGACCATACTTATCTTGTCTTCTCCCATCAGTGCCTTCAAACATTTCATTAAATATCATTTAAAAAATATATAAAATAAAATAAAAAAAAAAAAATATTCAGAAATTCTTCCTCTTGATACAAAGTTAGGGGAAAACATTATATTTTGCTTAGAACACACAGGTGTAATTAGTAATCCTCTACATTTGAAACCACCTAGCTGTGGAATTTATCTGTAGGAGCAACAGTAATTGAAATGAAATGAAATGTTTTGACAACACACTGTGGACAGTAGAAAAATGTAACTGATATACCGTATTCTGATTTTGTATGAAAAATTTGGTTTTGATGCATCTCTGTACAGTGCATTGTTTGTTTTATTTATTTTATTTTATTTATTCATCCTTAGACCATTCAATAGAACAATATCAGATGCGTTAGATACGTTATGGAAATAACACACAGTCTGTTCACATTTAAGTGGTGACCACTGTCTATGTTTGACATCAAAGTATAATAACCACCTGCAGATAGTGGGTGGCACCACTAACAGTGGATGGTATATAAATATAATGCATTTTGGAGGGATGCAGAAAACAGTGCAGGTGTTATCATAATTTGGAAGCAGCACGATTTATCTGGTGTCCAAAAGGCTGTGATCATTGGCTTTAGTGCCAATTGTGGAAGCATTTCCAAGACAGTTAAGTTGGTAAACTTTTTGGTTGCCACCATGATTAAAGTACACTGTGCATGGCAAAACTGCACTGTCAGAAACTAGCAATGTCTTAACTGTGGTGCACCACTGACCAAACATGACAGGGGTGAATGACGGCTGCAGAGAAGTGCACTTGCGAATAGAACTGCAATAGTTGGGTCACTGACTGCAGAGATTAGCCAAAGGGCTATTAAAAGTGTCTTCTCAATGACTGTTCAGTGAATGTTACTAAAAAAATGGCTCTGAGCACTATGGGACTCAACTGCTGTGGTCATAAGTCCCCTAGAACTTAGAACTACTTAAACCTAACTAACCTAAGGACAGCACACAACACCCAGCCATCACGAGGCAGAGAAAATCCCTGACCCCGCCGGGAATCGAACCCGGGAGCCCGGGCGTGGGAAGCGAGAACGCTACCGCACGACCACGAGATGCGGGCAGTGAATGTTACTGTGTATAGGCCTCTGCAGTAGGAGAATGGTTCATCCACCCCTGCTGTTTGCTATTTATTGGCAACAAAACCTGAGATATGCTCACCAATTCTGCTACTGGACATCCACTAAGTGGTAACAGGTGGCCTTTTCATATGAATCATGTTTTATGCTCCATAAGAAGGGTGGCCGGTGTTAAGTGTATGAAAAGAAAGAGTTCTAGGCTTGAGGAGGGAGCGTTATGGCCTGCGGAATATTTTTGTGGCATTCCCTGTGTGATCTCAATATTCTGGAATGCACAGGGGATCAGCACACCTATGCATCTATCCTTGTGAACCATGTCCACCCCTATGTGCAGTTTGTTTTTGCTTGGCATGGTAGCATCTAACAGCAGGATAATGCAATGTTTCAAACAGCTCCAAACTGGGTTCGCCATACTGTTTAGGGCCACCATACTTCCTACATTTAAACTGAATTGTGGATATGTGGGACCACCTTGATCACGCTTTTAGTGCCATGGATAATCACCTGAGAGACCTAGCACAACTGTTCATGGCACTGGAGTCAGCATCACTCCACATACCTTTTGGTAACTCCAGAACATCATTGACTTTCTTCCTCCATGTCTCACTGTGATCCACCCTTCGAAAGGTGGTTATTCTGGCTTTTGACTGGCTATCACATTAATGTGAGTAGACAGTGTATATAAATATATAAATTGTAAACAAAGTAGCATAGAGTAAGGCAAAGATAGAGCAGGAAGCTGACCATGGCCTAATCAATGGAACCATGCAAGCATTCACCTTGGCAACTTCAGAAAACCATGGAAAACTCACGATGGAAAGGCCAGATCAGGAATAACATAGTTTGCATTGAGATTACACCATGTACAACAAGTATATAAGTATATCAATGTCATCGCTGGACATGGTGCTTAAAAATAAGGAGCTTTCAGGGTGTTGCTTCTTACTACACGTTTATACAATGTACATAAAAATCTTAAACAATTAAAACAACTGCAATTTCACAACCAGTAAGTTTCAACAAATTATATTTCACATAAAATATATGAACACAAAAATACAAGATTGCCTTACTTCAGTATCAAAGTATTTCTTTGATGAATCTGGAGTTTCTTGCATAAACAACCCCTTGTGCAGTGATACTGATTTTAGATGACAGTATAGAAAAGTACTACTCAGTTTGGTCACAAATTACATTGAACACTTTAAAAAATTGTTGAGAAAAATACACTTGATTTTAATCATCTAATGATGGGGGTTTGCACTGTATTTCTTTTTTTTTTTTTAATTAGCAGCATGTTAAGTTTGGTCTTTTTTTGTGTTTTACTTAACACATTCAGTTTAACATGGGACAGCAACATAAAATGAATTTCATTTAGTTCTGTAAACCATTATTTTTTCTTCAGTTTGTTTCTCAGTGTCTCAGTTATTTTTCTCTTTTTTCTTTCGTTGTTCCTTGGCAGTTGTTTGACACACAACATAGTGCAATGTCGATTGGCTGCTCTGCTCTGGCAGCTCATTAGCAGATTTTATTAGCTTTCCAACATAAATTTCTAAACATGCTCTATTCTTCTTTAATGATCCCCATTCTTCTTTCAATTTTCTCTTTCTTTCAGAGCCACACTCATCTCTCTGGGTTTTTTTACTGTCAGGATGTAGGATATATCTCTGTCCACAGAACTTGCTGAGGACAAAATCCATTTTGACACCAGTAGTAAGTCACCATTAAAGCTTATGTGGTCTTTGATTATTTAATAAGAAATTTGAGAAGACTCCTTTAGATATTCTACTTCCAACTTTATGTTGGCTGAGAATTTTCTTTCTGTGACAGTTTGTCCATATGATAATGTCAACATCACTTTCATAAACACTCTTATTTTCACATATTCTTTCTTAAACACGTGTTTCCAAAATATCATCCACTTTAGGATTTTGGAATACAAGACCAAAATGGAAAAAAATGCTGTAATGTTGCTGATTCTACAAAATTTTTATACTGCAGGCACAAGCTGTCCCATTCATCTGGATGAACATAACCACTTCAAGCCATATTCATTTTCTTGACATGGGAGTCTTTCTTTGATACAATTTTTTTGTGTACAGAAAAGAAATAAGTCTAACTAGAGTATAGTTTACTAGAAACCTTTCTACAATCTTTAAAAAAATGTAACTGTCTTACTTCTAGTGTGTACCTCTCTGTGACTTTATTCTCATTTTGATGTTCATACAGGAATCGGTCCCCAACGAATCCCAAGCTAAATTTCTCATATTTGCAATCTGCTTATTTTGCTGGAGAACTGATGGCTGTAATTTTTTTCTCCTTTTCACACATTGGATGTTCCTGTTATGTTGCAATTCAAAGTTGTCAGATCTGCAGGAAGAGGTAGAAGCAGGGGTTTTTCACTTTCATAGTGAGCAAAAAATGGGTCAGTAACTTTTGTAAAGCGAAGAAAGATGTTTAACTTAACAAGTATGAGCCTATCTTTTACAGTGTCTTGTGTAACTGTGAATGACTTACAACTTGGTTTGGTTACCTATCCCTTCTGAACATTGGATGCATACTTTTCCATGTCATCCCAGTTTTCTGTAGCGGTTGGTATTGCTGGATGATTGCATAACCATCAATGTGCACAAAATTTTAACTCATATTTTTTGGTGTTTGAAGATAGTATATAACCTTCACATCTCACAGGTGAATGGTAGAGACAACTCAAAATGAGACAACTCAAAATGAAATCCATATTGAAATTGAAGCTATGCCCCCCCCCCCCCTCCCCCCTCAACACTTTACATCTGGAACGTGCATTGATATTTGCAAAGTTTTTGAAATTTCAAGATTATAAGTAGCACTTGGGAATTTTTTAAATATTTCCTTAGAAGTTGTGTGTCTCATAAAGGTTGATGTATTGTTGCAAGTAACAACGTGTTCAGCTCAATATGCCAAAATTGAAAATAAATATCCTCTTGTTTAGTTTGTGTTGAAGAATTACGGGTCTTCTCAAACAATAAACCAATATGAACTTCTGTATCAATACATTAAAGCAAAATGTGCTGAAAATGGGACTTATCCTGAGACAGTATAAACACACACACTTTCTGTCTGTTCAGGAAACGTTTTTCACATTTTGTCTATCATGTAACATAGTGGCAAAAAGTTCAATAATACTAGTGCACCTATTACAGGAGTAATGCATGTTTGCACACTTCTTAGGCCAGAGAATTTGAGCCTCAATGTTATTACTTCCAGAAAAGTAAGCACAAAATGTATTATCAGTATTTGTGATAGTTTGTGTTGTTTGGGCCTCTGCTGTCTCTGACATGCTTGTATTTCACAATGTAGAATTCTCAGAAACAGTTGATGTGTTGGGTTTTGAAGTCTTGAAGAACTGCTTAATTCCATCTCTTTCTTTCTTTAATAACTGGTGATGTTTTACTGTAGTAAAAAATGTTTGGTGTGACCTGTAATGTGTAAAAAACCACACTAACCACCCAGCATTCTGAACAAACCAATAAAAGAAAATTATTAGCAGGTGACTTAGTCTTTCCCTATAAGAGTACACATGAGTCGTATTTACATAGATGTCATTGTACAACCTGATGGAGAACTGTGACCTAAATTTTCTTAACAAGTACTGTGACTTTTGTAGTGATGTCACATAGAGCATATAGATTTTCCAATGCTAGCTTAAAATGGTGTAATGCTTCCCACATCACATGTAAACTTATCACACCAAATTGTCCTTTCCAGAGGTAATAAAGTAAAACAAAGTTACAGAAATCATTCAATGAAATGACATTTAGAAAATAGTAATTTTTGGGAGACATATAAAAATAAAGACTTTTGAAGGCCAATAAAACTTAGTTAATGAAATAAGGCCTTATAAGAATTTTAAAGAGTTGTATGAACCCTGCTAGAATATGAAATTTTGATATAAAACAATTTTGAAAAAATGAAAACATATGAACATATTACATAACAATGTGCACAAGAAGTAAATCAGCACTGCAACTAGAACATGAAACTTCGATATAAAACCCATCAGGAAAAAAGCATTATATAACGCTGCCAAAAAGAAAACAGACAAAAAACTTGCTGCTGCTAGTTTCACCAAAACTAATCTAGTGCCAGAATCCATCTCTAAAGAACTGTATTGCACTGCATCTAAAACAAAGGAAACAAAAACCTGACACCAGAAACATCCTTTTGTGGTATCAAATACAGCATACATGGCACATTAGTTACATGAATCAATAGAACTCAATAATAAATGAGGGCCCAGTATTCTCCTTATCTGTTACACTCACTTTCATTGTAAAAATACTTTAAACAAGTAATGATTCTAATCCTGCTGTAAAACCAGTATCCTTTTCTAACCTCTTTATGTAAATTGGTAGTGCATTACAAAAGCGACACAAAAATGGCTCATATTTCTTTGAGCACATTTGTTTTTATTTGTTCTGTATGTAGGGACCAATATCTGTGAGTATTATAAAAGTGGTAATCACAGTTGGTTTCCAGAACACAGAGTCTAACTCTTGTCATCAACACACATTTGTAAATGTAGAGGGAGGTTACAGCGATCCTAGCAGAGTAGCATTACATGGTTTGAATAGACTTCTCTGTAACAATTTCATTTAATTAATACTTAATTTTATCTTAATAAAGTCATTCCATAAGCTACAGAGGATGGGAGTAATCAAAATAAACCATTCTAGTAACATCTGTGGAGCAAACCTTAGAATTAGTTCTTAGAGCAAAATATGCAGAACTGAGTCTCCAACAGAATTTAGTTAGCATGGTCTGGATAAGAGACAGGCTGTTGGCATTGAACAATGAATGCAAGAACTTGAGGTTTTGATCAGTTGTCATGACCATAACATTGTGCACCATTACACTCACGTACTCTGCAAACACCATGAACTCAGTTGCAGTTGCTGAGGTGTGTATGTCATCTGCATAAGTAAGGATCAGGCGGAGGCCATGTTGTACTCCTGTTTCAACTTTCTTTACATCACATATTACCTGATTTCATGATTAAAATGATCAGATGTGAGTTCCACAACCTGTGATCAGTTACAAAAATATAAGTGAAACCAGTTGTCTTCAACCCTATTTACCCCATTGCTTCCAACTTAATCCCTTGTTTCTGTTTCTCTTCTCATTCCTGTTTGAAAGCCATGTTGACTAGCGTTCAGTAGACTGTTGGTGTTTAAGTACTTGGTATACTTTAACACAAGGTTTTGCATTCTGCTGAAAGTGCTCATCAAATTTTACTGATTGTGGCAAAAATATTGCAGCTTATCATGTTTCAATAAAGTGCAATGAACATTATTTGCTGAAAATAAAGCAGCTGTAATTTTTTTTATCTCTCATATGAATATAGTGTTGTGTGTGTATTTGTGAGTGTGAGTTTGTCACATATTTTAAGCAAATGTTATCTATGTTTCAGTCTATTACCTTTTGCTTCAGTCATTAGACAATCTGGTCACAGAAAACCCTAACAATACACTCAGGTGATTTTGGCCAGTATTGATATCTATAGTAAATGACTGGGCAGCTACAAAATTGATTTGCTTTCAATTACATGGAATCTCTTCATTTGTAAATATCAACAAAATTTTATTTCGGTGAAGATTATCTTGCAGAATTTAAATCCAAGCACTTACACTGATGAGCGACACCATATGACCCATGCTCACCATGACATTGGATGCCACCTAGTGGCATTCTGTGCACATGATGCAGTAACAAAAGTATGAAATCAGAGCAGTCATGAAGGAGGGATCACCCTAGCGAAGATGTGGACTGAAAAGGGGGAAATGCGGAACCTGTGAACAAGTAACTCGGAAATGGGTAAGCTGCTCAAACGTTCACATGCTACTCCCATGAGTATCTACAGAATGAGGTTGAAGAACAGTGAAACTACCACTAGAAGTTAAATGGTTGGACATCCTCAATTATTCACAGAATGTTGGTTGTGGAGGCTTGTCTGCTCTGTAAAGTAAGGTAGATTGTTATCTGTGGTTCCACTGCTGAAAGATCACCATGCTGGTGCATGAACAAGTGTTTCCGAGCACACCGTTCATCGTACACTGTTGAACATGGAGCTCTGCAGCAGACCATCACTATGCGTACACATGTTGACAGAACAATAACATCAATTGGGATTACACTGGACACAAGATCATCAGGATTTGGCTGTCGATCAATGGAAACATGTCTTTTCATTGGGTGAATTGTATTTTTGCTACATCCGGTACTTGATCATCTCTACAAATGCAATCATCAAGGTGAACTGCAGCTCAAAATGTGTAATGTGCCATAGACATATACTGGTGGGAATGCTGTTACGCTGTGGGAGACATTCTGTTGCAGTTGCATGGGACCTGTGGTAGAAATTGAAGACATGCTTGATGATTTCCCTGATGGCAATGTCTCTTTCAGCAGTATAACTGTCCATGTCTTATATTGTAGCCAGACCTATGTAACAGTGGTGTTCAGAAGTATCATAATGAACTCACACTGATGTTTTGGCTACCAAATTCACCTGATGTAAATACTATGGAACCCAGGGTGCTGTCGGGTACCATCAGCATGTACGGAAAGAAGCGGCAAGTTGCTTTTGTGAATGAAATGACCTGTGAGTAGGCATCTAATGTCACATACCTACACAAACCTATTCACAAATTGTCAGACCCCTAATACACAGTATCAGTAATGTATTTTGTTCCAAAGATGGACAAAAAAGCTATTAAGCAGGTGGTCATAATGTTTTAGCTCATCAGGGTCTTTAAGCCTGATTGTGAACAACTGTAAACACCTGAATGGATAAATTTTGTAGTGAAGGATGCAAGTTAATTTGAATCAATATACCAACAAATTTATGTGAATTAGGTCATTCTGTTTAAATATTTAGAATTAGATATACAGGCATTGAGTAAATTATTATTTTCTTTTTTCTTTTTTGCTCAATTTATTTTTTCATTGCACTGTTCTTTTATCTATAAGCAGATGATCTGCTGTATCACAGTTCTCTATGTTATAAATGTAAAATTATACTTTTGCTCTTCAAAGAAATTAGTGGGAATATTTTTTTCCTTTATAGCTTGGGGTGTTTGCTGGATAAGTGTCAAACAACATGTCCAACAGTCCAGTGTTGTCAATTATACAATTTTTCTGTCACTTATTGCTTTTTTCACCCTTTACAATGATTAAATTATGTGAAAAGTTCCAAGTGACATCATAAATTGGAACCTCATTGGACTATAGGCACTCATCAAATCAGATCAAGAATCAGTTCCAAACTTTGAGGTAGTCTAAGCAACACCACATCTAATGGAATTTTACACTGCAGTCTACAAACCAGCCTTTGATTCGAGGAGAGATTTACCTTATTTCTTACAGCTAAAACAACAGAAAAGTCTTACTTGGATAATTCTTCTCTGATAATACCATTTTAAATATCACAAAATCATTATACCATTCTCTTTACTACAACTCAATAGGAGTGGAAGACTATCATTCTATACAAGTCAGTGAGTAACTGGTGCCATGCAGGATTAGCCGAGTGGTCTAAGGTGCTGCAGTTATGGGCTGTGTGGCTGGACCCAGTGGAGGTTCGAGTTCTCCCTCGGGCATGGGTGTGTGTGTGTTTGTCTTTAGGATAATTTCAGTTAAGTAACGTGTAAGCTTGGGCACTGATGACCTTAGCAGCTAAGTCCCATAAGATTTCACACACATATGAACATTTTTTTTTGTTTTTTGTTTTTTGAGTAATTGGTTGTATCAGATCAGTTCATATTTTGATTACCTTTTAGTATTTATCGTTTATTCAACAGTGAATTCCAGTAGAAGAAAAAAAAGTAAAAAGTAATACAGTGAATAAAATGTGCATAAACCCACTATGTTCTAGGGGATATTGTAGCTTATCAGATTGACCAGGTCCAAAATGTTACACTTCAACTCGCTGTTGGCCAAATTCCATTGTTCCTAAAAGTTATCCCCTATCCAGAGTTCATTAGCACTTGTTGTTTGTGAGACTTCTTATTTTCATAGCATCTAGCAGTAAGTGTCATGTAGATGTAAAACAACATGTCATATGATATTGGTATCAGCAACGTGTAATCAGGAAATTTGTTTTGGGGGGGAAGAAGTTCATCCATGTCAGCCAGAGGTGAAATGCTAAGCAGAAAGTAAAGATCATGATTGCCAATGTAAGTGGGTACACACAAGTCACAAGGTGCAGATTCTCAAAATGCAATTTCAGTACATTACTGTTGTAATCCAATAAGGAAGTAATGGTGAGGGAACCACAGCAATTAGTAAAAATGCTAAATGCGTTTTACTAGCTCATTCTGAATTGTTTCATTTTGTGTGGAGTGTAGATATTTCTGCAAACATTTATTTTTATGCTGCAATTAAGATCAGTGTATACATTTTTAATACCATTTATAAATTTAGGAATTGAAGAGATTATCCTTTTATTATTAGGATGAAGACCCAGGCATGGCACCTATTCAGAAAGCTGTAAATTTGGAGGAAACGTGGGAAGGAGAACAGCCAGCTCACTCAAAGGCAAGTTAAAAGTTTATTTTCATGGTATTACAACATGAAAGCTTGTCTAGAACAGTTACAGTTTAGCAACTGTTGCAACAAACGGAATTGAGGCACTCCAGGACAACTATTGAAAGGCATTTTTTTACTGAAACTTGAAGAGTAATTGTGAAATGCTCTTGTTGGTGGGTAGTAAAAAGTTTGAGAATCATATGTACTTAAAAGTTTTTGCCAAGGTACCAAAAATAAACTTGTGTTTTATGGAAAAATTTGAAATAAACCACTGACATATAAAACTTGAAAGAAAAAATACCAGCTTGTAAAGGAATCAGTGACCTTGATATTAGTCTCTTGACAACTGAGTAACATGATGATCCTTTATTAAATAATGTTTCTGTTCCAATTCAGGTATGAGGTCATTAAGTACCATCTTGATAACCATCTCACAGCAGACTAATATGGTACCATAGTAAAATATGCTTTGTTGGACATACCCTCATAAAACTAGACAGTGACATCAGAAGATAGACACCTGACAAAGAGAGTAGAGTACTGAAGAAATATGGTCAGTTGTAAATGTAACTTTGTACAGATGCAGACCATTTGTTGGTATTTACCAACAAGATGCAGACAGTTGTCAATGTAACTCTGTATGCATAAACACTGTCTGTGATGTGTAAATAATTAGAGTTGCAATTCTCTGTGATAGGTATAACAGTCACTATAATGCTTTAATGTTCTTGATGTTTGGCAATTCTGGAATGAAATTTACACTCAGTGGTACTGTGTGCACTGGTATGAAACTTCCTGGTAGATTAAAATAGTGTGCTGGACCAAGACTTCAACTCGAGTTGTTTGTCTACCAGCTGCTCTACCCAAGCACAAATCATGACCCATTCTCACAGCTTCACTTCCAACAGCACCTCATCTCCTACCTTTCCAACTTGACAGAAGTTCTCCTTCGAACCTTACAAGGCTAGCACTCATAAAAAAAAAGTTATTGTCAAGACATGGCTTAGCCACAGCCTGGGGAATGTTATCAGAATAAAATTTGCATTGTACAGTGGAGTGTACATTGATATGAAACTTGTGTAATATTGGATTTACAAATCCATGTGAGAAATGTTTTTAAACTCTAATGTTTCCACATGTGGTACCATTGTTTCCAGTAATCCAGTTAATTCTGAGTAAGCAGTGCGTACATTGTGTCCACTGAATATGTGCCACAGATCTGACTTATCAATAACAAAAAGATTTTTACTACTCATGTCTGGGGATACTACTATTGTTTTCAAGGTACTTCCTTCATGAGTAACCATATTATTTTAATTTTATCTTGGTAATGAGCTATTCAATTTGCATACCATGTGCTTTTTGCCTTCTTGATGATTTTTAGCTGCCTTACAGTACTGTTTCCAATGGGCTCCTGCAGCTCGATTGTGACTGTTCCTAATGTCTTAATATAATTCTCTCATTCTTTTACATGATACCCTTATCCCATTAGGTTCCATGTTAGGGCTCATGGCTTATATAACCATTCTGATAGAATGTAACTTTCAAAGATTATAGTAAATGAAAAGCACCAGTTTGCTTTTCTTCTACAATATTAATTTTATTGTTAACCGGTTTTCGGTTTACAAGGCCATCTTCAGAAATTTGCATGAAAGACTATCTTTTCATTTCGTAAAACATGTGGAAGTTGTTACCTGTGGCAAAGTTTGTGAAGTGCTATTAAATTGTATCACTGGAAAACATACATTATGTCTTCCAGAATGATGTGCACACCAAGAACGTACCAACAGATACTAATAACTCTACGACTCCCACACTACTGCAAACATGAAGTAAATATGAACCATCTGATGCTGAATCAACAGGCAATTTGAAACCGATAGTGATACAGAAAAATTGAAGAATAAAACAGAAGCAGATGGCTGGAATAATTTCACAGAAACTTTATTCATCACAGTTACAGTGTTCCACATCCATAATGGATAAGAGTATTATTCCTACTTGAGTTCACCATGCACCTCCGTAATGCGTGTATACTAGCTGAAACTAGTGCTAACAAATCTAGCAGCACACCTCTTAACTGCTTCCATGACTTCCTTTAATCTGACCTTTTATGGATCCCAAACGCTCCTGCAGTACTCAAGAACATGTCACACTAGTTTTCTATATGCCATGTCTATTATGGATGAACTACACATTCACAAAATTATTCCAATAAAACAAGATCAGCTGCTTGCCTTTTGTTCTACCATCCTGGTGTGCTTGATCCATTTCATAATGCTTTGAAATGTTATACCTAGGTATTTAATTTATGTGACTGTGTCAAGCAGTGCACTTATAATGCCATATGATAATGTTACAAGATTGTTTACCCTATCCATCTACTTCAATTTAAGTTATTCTATAATTAGACCAAGGTGCCAATCATCACACCAACCAGAAATTGTATCTAAGTGATCTTGTATCCTCCTACTGGCCCTCAATGACAACACCTTCCCATGCATAAATGTATCACCTACAAAAAGCCACAGATTGCTACTCCCCCAGTCTATTAGATCGTTTATGTATACAGAAGAATAAGAGCGGTCTTATCACATTTCCCTGGGGCACTCCTGATGATCTCCTTGTTTCTGATGAACAATGGCTTTAGAAGACAATCAACTGGTTTTCACTACTTAAGTAGTCTTTGAGGAATTCACTTATTTGGGAACTCAATCTGTATGTTCAAACCTTCCTCAAGCATCTGTCGTTACGTCTGTGTATCAAATGATTTGCAGATATCAAGATATATAGGATATCCTTGTTACCCTTAATTCATGGTTCATGTGATATCACGTGAGAAAACAGAAACCTGAATTTGGCACGAGCAATGCTTTTTCGTAGACAGAAGATTTTCTCTCTAAGGAAATTTATTGCATTCAGACTTAGCATATTTTTAAGTATTCTGCAGCAAACCCAAGTTAAGTATATTGGCCTGTAATTATATAGGTGTGTTCTTTTACTTTTCTTGTATAGAGGAGTCACCTGCAGTTTTCTCTGGTAGCCTGGGACTTCCTGCTTGGTGAGGTATTCATGACAAATACAAGTTAAGCAAGAGGCCAATGATGCCGAAGAGCCTCTGTGAAACTGAATTGAGATTTGATGTAGACCTGGCAACTTATTTGTTTTCAGGTCTTTCAGATCCATCTCTATGCCAGATACCCCTATTTCTGTGTCTCCCATGCAGGAGGCCTTGTGACAATCAAACAGCAATATGTTTATACAATCCTCCTGCATGAAGAATTTCTGAAATGTGAAATTTAAAACTTCAGCTTTCCTTTTGCTATCTTTGATTGCCACCCCAGGGTGGTCAATTGGTGACTGAACAGAAGACTTTGAACTTCTAAGTGGTTTCACTTGTGACCAGAATTTCCTCAGGTTCTTTTGCTTAGGTATGACAGGGAAAGATGTTTGCATCCTGAACATGGGCTTTCCATGACAGTTTACTATCTATCTGAACACCAAGAAATTTTAATTGTTCAGTTCCACAAATCATATTCCTATTCTGTGAATTTAAAGAATCAGATTTTGTTGAATTGTGTCTTAGAAACTGTAAAATCTGAGCCTTATTGTAATTTACGGTAAGTTTATTTTCTACAAGCCATGAACATATGCCAAGAACTGCATTATTTGAAACAGTGCCAATGTTGCACACAACATCCCTTACAACCAGACTAATAGCATTAGCAAACAGAAATATTTTACAATCACCTGTAATACTAGAGGGCATATCTTTTATATAAATATGGAACAAGAGTGGCCCCAACACTGATCTCTGGGGCACCCCCATTTAATTATGCCCCACTCAGATCCTACATCATTGCCATTCTGAACACCGCAGATAATGAGCTTTTGCTGTCAGATGTAAATGTAAGAAGTGGACCAACTGTGAGCTACTGCCCGTATTCCATATTGCTCCCACTTCTGGAGCAATATTTTGTGATCAACACAATCAAACACCGTAGTTAAACCAAAAAAATGCCTAGTATTCAAAAATTTTTGTTTAATCCATGCAGAGCATCACAGTGAAAAGAGAATATAGCATTATCAGGTGTTAATCCACTTCTAAAACTGTACTATACATTTGACAGCAAATTATGTGAAATAAAATGCCCGGTTATTCTTTTGTACACTGCCTTTTCAGTAACTTAAGCAAACATTGGTGGCATAGAAATAGGTTTAAAATTGTCTACATTATCTCTTTCTCCTTTTTTATAAAGCAGCATTACTACTGAGTACTTTAATGATTCAGGAAACTGACCATTGTTGAAGGAAAAATTACAAATATGTGTAAGTACAGAGCGAACATGTGCATCACAGTACTTTAATATTCTGCAAGGCACTTCATCATATCCATGAGATTCCTTAGTCTTCTGTGATTTAATTATTGACTCAATCCCCCCTGTGTCAGTATCACAGAGGAGTATTCCAGACATCAATCACAGAAAGACATTTTCCAAGAGGGTTATATAATTCTCTGCAGAAACTAAGTTTTATTTAATTCACCAGCAATGCTCAAACAGTGATTCTTTAATACTTTACATATGTCTGACTTATCAGTAACAGAAATAGTTTTACTACAAAACTGAATTTATATTGGCAACCTTGCACTACTCACCAGACACTTCCTTGATCACTGTCCATTTGATTTTAATTGTATCCTGTGATCAGGTATTCTGTTTGTGTGCCACATACTCTTTGCCTTTCTAGTAACATTTCTAAGCATATTAAAATACTATTTGTAATGGACTACTGTGGCTTGATTGTGAATACTTCTAATATTTTGATACAGTTCTCATTCATTCAGGCCTGGGATGTGGTCCTGCTACATCTAGATCTACTACTGCATCTATACTCTGCAAGCAACTTTATGCTCTGTGTTGAAATTTAGATCTATTACCTTTATTATTTTCCCCTTTCACTATTTTATTCATAAGTCATACATTTGAAGAATGAATGTCAATAATCTTCCATATGTGCTATAATTTTTGTCTTTTTACATCATTGCCATTTTAAAATATGTGAGCGAAATTAATATGTAGCACACCTCTTCTTTGGACATACACTCTTAAATTTTAACAGTTACCTTCTGCATGATACAAAAAACCTCTCTTGTAATATTTGTTACTGTTAAGCCTCTCGTTAAAGATCTTATTAAATGATATTGTGATGAGATAACCACACTTCGTTTGAGCTTCTCTCTCACTCTCTCTCTCTCTCTCTCTCTCTCTATCTCTATCTGTTTGTCTCTCTTTCTCTCTCTTCTTTTAATAGTAAGTGTCCCACACTGATGAACAAAACTCAAGAACAGTCAAGCAAGTGTTTTGTAAACCACTTCTTCCATGAATGAATTACATTTTATCAAAATTGCTTTTATGTGCAGTTGTAAACTTCTTGTAGGTAACAGCATCATATGCAAGCCTCACTGAGCTTCTGATGTTAGCTACAAGATCAGTTATGTATGCTCTTAAAGTGAAGGCCTCTTAACACATCCTTGTTGTACTTCAAAAATTACTTTTATATTTCTCAGTTTCATTCCATTAAGAATAGTATTTTGAGTTCTGTCTCTTAGGAAGTCCTGACTCCAATCATGAATCTGGTCTGATATTTGGTATTCTCTTATTTTATTCCCTAGATGACATTACAGAACTGTAATGAATCCCTTCTGGAAGTCAAGAAAGACAGTAACAACCTGAGTGCCTTTGTCTGTGGTGCTCTGGATTTCATGGGCCAACAGAGTGGTCTATGTCTTCAAGATTTTTGTTTAAGGGATCCCTGTTGGTATTTACGGAGGATATTTTCATTTTCCAGAAATACAACAGAGCATGATCACAGAACACATTTCATAATCCTACAACAAATTGGTGTCAACACTATTGGCCTGTCATTGTGTGTATCGTAAATGATTCCTCTGGAAAGTGGGAATGATCTGAGCATTTTTCCAACCCGTTTGTGCCTTTCATTCTTACAGTGAGCTAAAATATTCTGTTAATAGAAGGGGAGAAATTTCTACTTAGAATGTGAAATGTATCTCATCTGGCCCCAGTGCCTTTCAAATGTTTAGCAATTTCAGTTGATTTGCTGTTTTGTCAACACTTATCTCAGTATCTGCCAGTTCAACATTTGGGCTATGATTAGAAGGAGGAATTGTGTTACAATATTGCAATGTGAAACAATTCTGGAATACTAAGTGAGAGAATAGATGACTTCAGTCTGTTTACTGACTTTGCATAATGCCACTTTTTCTCTAATTTTTAATCGGATTGTTTGTAAAACTTTTACTTACACCATTCATCAGACCCTGGCTCACCATATACTTGTCAAGGGATACTGTTCAACATTTCTGAATTTATTCCATTATCTGCCTAAAATCGAATTCTTCATATATGAATATTTGATGTTGACTTCTTATCTATTTTGCAATTTGTTCCTATCACATTTGTTAAGTAAACATTTTTTTCCTACTCTTTGTAACGTTTCTTGTGACACCTGTAGCCAAAGATGTTATGATCATTAATGCCATCCTCTACAGTAACTGTTTGACATGCTTTGGTCTGTTATTTACTTGGAGTTCTAAGAGACTACCCTTACAAGTTGACTCTCAATCTGTGACGACTAATTTCCAGAGAAGACATTCAAAATAATCTCACACAAACCTCTCTCTCTAGCACTGCTGTTGACTGCATGGGTCTCTCATTCTATAGCTGTAAAATTCAGGGTTCCCCCATCCCCTATTACAGTATCAAGTTAGGGAAACATATAATCTTCCCCAAGTTTTCTCTGTAATTTTCTGCCAGTTTGACTCCTGAGGCAGATGATCTATTAGAGCATCCAATTACCATGTTAGACCCATCTTTGATGCTTATCAGTAGCTAGATTATTTCAATTTTGGATTCTGTTATATTTTCACAGTTATTATAGAGTACTTTCCTGGAATTAGTGTTGGCATCTAGCCTATCATTTTGATATATATTCCAACCTGAACTTGTTGTTATTCATTTCTGATTTCAGCCAGCTTTCTGTGCCTAATATTTTGGTGATATTGTTACCCTTAATAAGCTATACTAATACTTGGACATTACCATGGATATTCCTGCAGTTTACTAATATCATATCAACATTTTCTCTTTCTGATCTGCAAGGACAAAAATTCTCCTATCTAAGAAACAAAGATGATCTCTCTCTGTTTTCAATATCTCATTGTCCTGAAGAAGGGCTTCCTTTAACCTAAAAAAGCCAATTTTGTATGCCACACATACTCTGATATCCTAGTAGACACTTCCAGTACATATCTGTCTGTGATGTTATCTGTTATTTTGAAACTAATGTAATATAACGCTGAAATGAGTAAGAGCTGCATCATGCATAATGGACATGTTTTATCAACAGTGAAAAGCATGTGTTGTAGCAGATCAGAATATTCTCAAAGAAAGCATTGTAAATTCTTCTGCTAAAGCAGAATGGAAGTACACAAGTCCCTAAAAAGTCTTTGGTGACAATATGTTACAGTAACAGTATGAGGAGTCATATCAGCCAATGTATTCTGAAAAGGGAACCTCCCCATCACACCCACCTTAGATTTAGTAATAAGTTGGCACAGTGGATAGGCCTTGAAAAACTGAACACAGATCAATCGAGAAAACAGGAAGAAGTTGTGTGGAACTATGAAAAAATAAGCAAAATATACAAACTGAGTAGTCCATGTGCAAGATAGGCAACACCAAGGCTACTGTTAGCACAGGGGCACCGTGGTCCCGTGGTTAGCACGAGCAGCTGCGGAATGAGAGGTCATTGGTTCAAGTCCCCCCTCGAGAGAAAAGTTTATTTTCTTTATTTTCACAAAGTTATGATCTGTCCGTTCGTGCACTGATGTCTCTGTTCACTGTAATAAGTTTAGTGTCTGTGTTTTGTGACCGCACCGCAAAACTGTGCGATTAATAGACGAAAGGATGTGCCTCTCCAATGGGAACCGAAGACATTTGATTGCAAGGTCATAGGTCAACCTATTCCTCCACAGGTAAACACATCCGATATATTCTATACGACACTGGTGATGACATGTGCGTCACATGACAGGAATATGTTGTCAAGCCACCTAACTTGAACACTTGGCAAATGGGTAAAAAGGTTCTTCTACGTTGCCCGATTTAGGTTTACTTGTGGATGTGATAATTACTTCCAAAAAAGTGATGAAAACATATGAGTTTGTCACATAAACTGAAAATAAAGAATTAAACTTTTCACTCGAGGGAAGACTTGAACCAAGGACCTCTTGTTCCGCAGCTGCTCACGCTAAGCACGGGACCACGGCGCTCCGGAGTTCACATTATCATTGATGTTGCCTATGTTGCGCATGGACTACTCAGTTTGTATATTTTGCTTATTTTTTCATAGTTCCACACAACTTCTTCCTGTTTTCTCGATTGATCTGTGTTCAGTTTTTCGAGGCCTATCCACAGTGCCAACTTATAACTAAATCTGAGGGGGGTGCGATGGGGAGGTTCCCTTGTGAGTGTGAATATTTATGAGCTAATCTTGTTCAAATTATGCTTTTTCTGTAAACACTGCAGTTGCACTTAAACAAGGGAGGACACATTATTGAATAGAACAATTCCAGTGCAGGTAATATGGCTGCTTGATGGTCCTTGCACACACTGTATGTGGTACAGTCACAGCAGGATCTCACTTAATACTCTTCAGACAGTGATGTGGTCAACATTGCTTGCTGTAGCTACTTATCTTCCATTGACATAAGAGTCATCATCATTGCATGAAGTACTGTCTCCTCAGGATGTACCACCTGTCCCTTCTAAACCTACCCTAGCCATAGGTAGTAGATATCTTAGTAATCTCATATTCTTTAAGATGAGAATCAGTTTCTTCAAATGTGTGTACAACACAAAGCTGAATTTAACCATGATGAGAGAGGAGAAAACAAGACAGCACTGAGAAAGGATCATACTTACCTTCTCTTCTTCCAACAGTGCCTTCAATAATTTCATTAAATATCACACAAAATCAAAAAAGAACAAAGAAACATAAATAATATAAAGTAAAATAAAAATAAAAAATATTTAGAAAATCTTCCTCTTGATACAGACTTAGGGGAAACATCATATTTTCCTTAGAACACACAGATGTAGTTTCTAATTCTCAATGTTTTAAACCACCTAGTTGTGGAATCACATTGTCATTTATCAGTAGCGGCAACAGTAATTGAAATGAAATGAAATATTTGGACAACAGGCTGTGGACTGTAGAAAATGTGACTGATGTTCCGTATTCTGATTTTATATAGAAAATTTGGTTTTGATGCATCTCTGCACAGTGCACTTTTTATTTATTTTTATTTTATTTATTTATTCATACTTAGATGATTCAGTACAATGACATTCAATACATTAGATACATTAGTGAAATAATACACAGTCTGGTCAAATTGATATGGTGACCGTTGCATGTGTTTGACATCAACATGCAATAACCACTTACAGATAGCAGATGGCACCACTAACAGTTGATGGTATATAAAACATGTTGGAGGGGTGCAGAAAACAGTGTAGGTGTTATCATAATGTGGAAACAGTGCAATTTATCTAATTTGGGGAAGGGTGTGATCTTTGGCTTTAGTGCCAATGGTGGAAGCATTTCAAAAACAGTTAAGTTTGTAAACTCTTTGCTTGCTGCCATGATTAAAGTATACCATGCATGGCAAAACTGCATAATCAGAAACTGGCATCATCTTAACTGTGGTGCACCATGGACCAAATAAAATAGGGGTGAACAATGGCTGCAGAGAAGTACACATGTATATAGACCTGCGACAGTTGGGCCACTAAATGCTGAGATGAACCAAGCAGCTACTAACAGTGTCTCCTCAATGACTGTTCAACAAATGTTACTGTTTATCAGCCTCATACCTGATGTCCAGTTCATGCACCTATACTGACTGCTCATCATCAGCAACAAAGGCTGGGATATGCACACCAATTCTGCAACTTTACATCCACCGAGGTGTGCCATGTCACCTTTTCAGATGAATCATGTTTTATGCTCCATCTGACAGATGGTCATTGGCATTAACAGTGTGAAACATATGGAAACAAAAGTTTCCAGGCTTGAGGAGGGAGCATTATGCTCTGTGAAATGTTTTTGTGATTATCTTATCATTCTGGAAGGCACAGTTGGTCAACATTTTTACATAACTGTCCTTGGTGGCCAGGTCCATCCCTACATGGGGACAGTTTTTGCTTAGCACAATGTTTTCTATCAGCAGGATAATGCAGTGTGTCATACAGCCTGCCGTGTTCAAGCAGCACCAACATGTGTTTGGCATACTCTCATGGCCATCATACGCCCCACATTTAATCTGAACTGAGGATATGTGGGACCACCTTGATAATTCTGTTTGTGCCATGGATAATCAACTGAGAGACCTATCGGCACTGTCCATGGCACTGGAGTCAGCATCACTCCACATCCCTGTCAGTGCCTTCTAGAACCTCATTGACTCTCTTTCTGCATGTCTCGCTGTGGTCTGCCTGTCAAAAGATGGTTATTCAGGCTTTTGACTGGTGATCATATTAATGTGAGTAGGCAGTGTATATACTTAGCTAAAATATAAACAAAATAGCGTAGGATAAGGCAAGGATAGAGCAGGAAGTTGGTCATGGCCTAATCAGTGGAACCATGCAAGCATTCACCTAGCAACTTGAGAAAACCAGGGAACACCAGAACTGTAATCCAAAATTTCTTAACAAGTACTTTGACTTTTATAGTGATACCATGTAGTGTGCATAGATTTTCCTACAGTAGCTTAAAATGGTGCTACGCTTCCCACATCATATGTAAACTTATCACACCAAATTTGCCTTTTCAGAGGTAATAAAACAAAACAAAGATACAAAAATCATGCCATGAAATATCTAAAAAATCACTATTTGTGAGAGATATGAAGAAAAAGATTTCAATGCCTGTAAAACTAAATATATGAAATAAGAACTTTTAAAAATTTTAAGGAGGCATAAAAAGCCTGCTAGAACATGAAATTTTGAAAAAATGAAAACATTTTAACTTATTACATAACAATGTGCACAAGAAGTGAATCAGTGGTGCAGCTGGAATATAAAACATTGATATAAAATACTGCAGGAATAAAGCATAATATAGCAGTGCTGAAAAGAAAGCACAAAAAAAAATCTGCCGCTGCTATATCCATCACAACTAATCTAGTGCCAGATCCTTTCTCTGACGAGTTGTACTGCACTGCTACTGAAACAAAGGAAACAGAAAACTGGCAGCAGAAACATCTTTTTATGGTATCAAATACAGCATACATGGTACATCAGTTATCTGAATCAAAACAACTCAACCATAAATGAGGGTCCAGTATTCTCATAAGCTGATATACTCACTTATATGGTAAAAGCACATCTCAACAAGAAATGATTCTAGTCCTGCTGTAAAAGCAGTATCGTTTTCTTACCTCTTCATTTAAATTGGTAGTGTATTATAAAGGATGACACAAAAATGGCTTACATGTCTTTGAGCACATTTGTTTTTATTTTTATTTTATTTAAAAAAAAAAACAGCTTTTTGAATAGGGGCTGAGAGCTGCATGACATGGTTTGAATAGCTTTCTCTGTAATAATTTCATTTAATTGACACTTAATTTTACTACAATAAAGTCATTCTATAAACTACAAGGTACTGGAAGTAATTAAAATAAGCGATTATAGCAACATCTGAGGTGCAAACCTGAGAATTAGTTTTTAGAGCAAAATATGCAGAACTGAGTCTCCAGCAGAATTTAGTTAGCATGGTCTAGATAAAAGACAGTCTGCTGGCATTGAACAGTGAATGCAAGAACTTGAGGTTTTGATCAGCGCCGCGCAGGATTAGCTGAGCAGTCTAGGCGCTGCAGCCATGGACTGTGCGACTGGTCCTGGCGGAGGTTCGAGTCCTCCCTCGGGCACGGGTGTGTGAGTTTGTCCTTAGGATAATTTAGGTTAAGTAGTGTGTAAGCTTAGGGACTGATGACTTCAGCAGTTAAGTCCCATAAAATTTCACACACATTTGAACATTTTTTTTTTTTGATCAGCAACAGATGGAATTGAGACACTCCTGGACAACAATTGATAGACATTTTTTACTTAAACTTGAAGAGTAATTGTGAAATGCTGTTGTCAGAAGATAGGAAAATTTTTGACAATCATGTGTACTTCAAAGTTATTGTCAAGGTACCAAATATGATCTTGAGTTTTGTAGAAAAATTTGAAATGAATCAGTCACTATGAATCTTGAAAGAAAGAATACCAGCTTCTAAAGCCTTGATGTAGCAAGGAATCAATGGGCCTGGTAATAGTGTCTTGACATCTGAGTAACATGATGATCTTTTATTAAATAATGTTTCTGTTCCAGTCCAGGTGTGAGGTTATTAAGTACCATCTTGATATCTAAGTTACAGCAGACTAATATGGTACCAGAGTAAAATATGCTTTGTTGGATGTACTTTCACAAAACTAGACACTGACATCAGAAGATTGACACCTGACAAAGAGAGTGAAACACCCAGACAACATGGCCAGTTGTAAATGTAACTTTGTACACATACAGACTGTCTGTGGGTATGTACCAACAAGAGGTCTACAGTTGTCAATGTAGCTCTGTTTGCATACACACTGTCTGTAGTATGTAAATAATTAGAGATGTGATAGTTATAACAGTCGTCAGATTGATTTAGTGTTCTTCATATTCAGTGTTTCTGGAATGAACTTTCATTGTGTGGTATTGTGTGCACTGGTACAAAACTTCCTGGCAGATCATAGCATGATGCCAGACCAAGACTCATAACTCGGGACTTTTGCCTACCAGCTGATCTCCCCAAGCACAAAACATGACCTGCCCTCACAGCTTCATCTCACATGTACCTCATCTCCTACTTTTCCAACTTCAGAGAAGTTTTCCTTCAAATCTTGCAAGACTAGCACTCCTCAACGAAAAGTTATTGAGGAGATGTGGATTAGCCACATCCTGAGGGGTGTTTTCAGATTTAAGTTTTCACTCTGGATTAGGGTGTATGTTGATATGAAAATTGTGTAATACAAGGGTTGGAACTTAAATAGTGGCAACTATTTATTCACAGCCGATACAAATGAGTTACATAGTTTGCACCTGTTACTGTCCTTCAAAGTAGTCACCATTGTTGTGTAGAACCCATTGCCAGCAATGTGGAAGGCATAGTATACCATTAGCAGAGCCTGTTCTGTTGATGGTGCGAATGGAGTGGTCTGAAGTTATGCGGATTCTCATGTACGCCTGTGATGGCGTTATCCTAATTCATTATGTTCCTCCATGGCAGACCATCCGTGCACAGTATTACTGTTTGTTTTTGGAACATCACCTGCCACCAACTTTGCGACACTTTCTGTGCAACCCATCCATCATTTTGCATGGCAATGTACAGCTGTGGCTGCTCTGTTCGGTCGATGGGACTGGAAAGTACTGTACCATCCACCATACTCCCCAGACTGAAGTCCTTGTGACTTTGATTTGATTCTGAAGGTGAAGGAACCACTTCATGGCATCCACTTCATAACTGTTCTAGAGATAGAACACACAGTAGGCAGCTCCATTCACACCATCAACAGAACAGGCTCTGCTAACGGTATACTATGCCTTCCATATCAGTATCAATGGTTTCTACACAATACTGGTGACTACTATGAAGGACAGTAACAGGTGCAAACATGTGACACTTTTGTATCGGTTGTGGATAAATAGTTGAGTAATTTATTCAATGGGGTATTGCCTCTTGATTGTAACTGTTCCTAATATTTTGATATAGTTCTCACTTTGTTTTACATGATACCCTTATCACATTAGTTGGCCATACAGTTGCATTTTAATTCTAGTGACCTATTTAACTCTTCTAATTTAACTTTCAAAGACTATCTTTACAACTCTATATTTCGTAAAACATGTTGAAGTTGCTACCTATGGCAAAGCTTGTGAAGTGCTAAAAAATTATGTCACTGGAAAACATACATTATGTTTTCCATTATGACATGCACATCAAGAACAACCAACATACACTAATAATTCTACATAACCCACATAATACTGTAAACATGCAGCAAATACGAATCATCTGATGATGACTCACTAGGTGATTAGAAACTGATAATGAAAAATGAAAATTGAAGAATGAAGTAAATGGGGGATGGTTACAGTAATTTCTGGAAACCTTATCATCACAGTCATAGTATTCCACATCCATAATGGATAAAAGTCTTATTCCCATCTGAGTTCACCATGCATCTCCATAATACTTGTATACTGACTGAAACTCCTGGTAACAAATCTAGCAGCACACTAATGAACTACTTCTATGTCTTCCTTTAATGTGTAATGGTATGGATCCAAAACACTCTTGCAGTACTCAAGAACATGTCACACTAGTTTCCTATATGCCATGCCCTTTGTAGATGAACTACACATTCACAAAATTATTCCAATGAAATGAGATCAGCTGTCTGCCTTTCCTTCTACCAACCTGGTGTGCTTGATCCATTTAATATTTCTGTGAAATGTTACACATAGACATTTAATTTATGTGACTGAGACAAGTAGTCCACTAATAATGCTGTTTGTTACAGGGTTGTTTTCCATGTAATTTAGGTTTTTCTATAATTACCCAAGTTGCCACTCACCACACCAACTAGAAATTGTGTCCAGGTGATCTTGTATCCTCCTATTGTCCCTCAATGAAAACACCTTCCCGTACTCAACTGTGTCATCTACAAAAAGCCACAGATTGCTACTCCCTCAGTCCATCAGATCATTTATGTATACAGAAGAATAAGAGAGCTCCTACCACATTTCCCAGGGGCACTCCTGATGATATCCTTGTTTCTGATGAACACTGGCTTTAGAAGACAATCAACTGGTTTCCATTACTTAAGGAGTCTTTGAGGAACTTCATATTTGGGAAGTCAGAGCATACATTCAAACCATCCTCAACAGTTTGTTGTAGGTCTATGTGTCAAACGAATTGCAGTAATCTAGAAATACAGAATATCCCTGTTACCCTTCACCCATGGTGTGTGTGATATCACATGAGAAAACGGAAAGCCGAGTTTCACATGAGAATGCTTTTTTATGGACAGAGGATTTTCTCTCTCAAGGATATATATTATATTCAGACTCAAAATACGTTCAAGAATTCTACAGCAAACTGATGTTAAGTATGTTGGTCTATAATTATGTGGGTTTATTGTTTTACCTTTCTTGTATACAGGAGTTACATGCTGTGTTTTCTGGTATCTTGGGACTTATCTCCAGGTGAGAGATTCATGACAGATGGGAGCTAAGCAAAGGGCCAATGATGCTGATTAGCCTCTGTGAAACTGAATTGGGATTTCATCTAGACCTGGCAACTTATATGTTTTCACTTATTTCATTTGCATTGCTATGACACAGATCCCCATTTTTGTGCACTCCATGCAGGAGGCTGTGTAAATGTCAACCGATGGTATGTTTGTACAATCCACCTGCATGAAAAATGTCTTAAAAGTGAAATTTAAAACTTAAGCTTTGCTTTTGCTGCCTTCAGTCGCCACCCCAGGCTGGTCAGTGAGTAACTGGACAGAAGCCTTTGAACTGCGTAGTGACTTCAGATGTGACCAGGATTTTCCCAGGTCTTCGGCAAGATCTTTTGCTTAGGTATGACAGTGGAATTTATTATATAGCATGAAGAAAAATTCATGCACCCAGACTTCTCAGCTCAATTCCTCACATGCTGGCAATACAAAAATGTCTATTACAAAATTTCATTCTACACATTTATCGACCAGTAAATGGATGTTAAAGAATGGCAGCCTGGTGGCTCTGTGATCACGTGTACGATAACTACCTTTGTCAGCAAAGATAGCAGTGCTGTGCAGATGCTGTAGTGAATAACATTTTGGGTTAACATGCAGGAGGTTGAGGGTTTGGTTCTGGGTCGAGGCTTATTTGTCTTTGTTTCGTAAAAGTAGTATGTGTGGTATGGTATCTGGAGTCTTAGTCATCATACAGACATACAGTGGGTCTTCTACTATATATTTGCAGTTATGTACTATGAACACAGAAATGGAAGTACAATCATTTTCATTGGTCAGCTTTTAAAGAAGCCTTTTGCATGTCATGGATGTGAATTTTTTCGTACCACTGTATCTGTTAGGTTCCAAAGCTGTTTTGTTTGTACCCTCATCCAATGGTCCCACCAAAAACCACATTGCTAGCCCCACTGGTGACATAAGCCCTAATAGTCTGTATCAAACAATGGGGTGATTTTGAGAAGGTACACACAAAACAAGTTCAGAATCTAGTAGATTCAGTAGTGCGAAAAAATTTGCATTCACAATGTGCAAAATGTTTCTTTAAAAGATTACCAATGAAAACAATTGTATTTCCTCTTCTGTTTATAGAAGACCTACTGTAATCACAGTATTATGATTAAGACACCAGATATTGTACCACTCAGCAAATACCACTTTTAGCAAATAAATACAAATAAATTTTGACACAGAATCAAACCTTGACCTCCTGCATGCTAATCCAAAACACAGCCATTGCACCAACTGCACAGCACTATGGCTATGTCCTGACAGAGCTTGTTACTCTATACAAGATTGCAGTGTTGCCAGTTTGCCAGTGTTCAATGCCACTTTATTGCACAAAATACATGCAGGATAAAAATTTGTGAGATATATTTTTGTATTGCTAGAATGTAAGGAATCATGCTGCAAAGTCTGAATGCACAAATTTTTCTTCACCTTTTATACTTTATGCACTGATCTTCCTACAGATGTACAAATTTCTACTAATATGTGCCTGTCCACTTTGCTGTTATCTTTTGAAGTAACAATGAAACAGCCCCACATACTCAGAATTTTCTAAATTTCATTATTACACCACAGTGGGTACTTTCCTTACTTAAACCACTTACTTGGCACATATATCTCCAGTGCACAGTTTAAAATCAGTTTAAACTACACTCATAATTCATCTTTGTCTATCATATTTGGACTCAATGTCATCTATCCAATGTCTTAGTGGGATGCTAACAACTGCTTATGTGCTTTTTCTACCATGCATACCTTCCTGGCATTGTTGATTGATTTATTAACTTCAGTAACCATCATCACAATAATAACACCTTGATCACTAATCTCTATCCCCATAGAAAGTTAGGCCCTGTAAGACCTACAATATTGGCTTGCCAAGTACTTTGGGGACATGCAGAAAAGCTAATAAAGTTTATTCTTATTGTTATTAAGACTGAAAATGAATATAGAAAATCAAAATATGTATAAATATAAATGCAGAAATATGTATCAGACAAAGAATCAAGTCAAATTCCATTCTGAATGAAAATGATCAGATGAAAGCAGTTTTATAGAACTGGTCAGTGACGATTTGAGCATAGTACAGCTGTAAGTGTGTGTAAACTGTGCTTGTCCTTACCATCTCTCATAACTCTTGGTTTGCAACAGGTTCCTTGGTCATCACAAAAGAAGAGCATGTACTAGTTAATACAAAACAATGACAATGATGAAACCTCCTTATTTTGAAACTTATTGTCTCATGATGTGTAGCATACTGTAGATGGTGCTATGCTAATTTTTTTTCTTAGTATTTAACTTCTGTCGCTTCTTTATTTTGCAAAAATGTCAATTATCTAAGAAGAGGTAAAGTAGTAATGACATTCGACAGTCAACAGTTAAAGCATTTGAGCTACACCCTGTCCTCACAGCTTTACTTCTGCCAATACATCGTCTTCCATACAGTTTTAATCTGCCAGGAAGTTTCATATCAGTGCACATTCTGCTGCAGATTGAAATTCTCATTCTGGAGATAATTAGGCCTATTAATATCACTGACTACTCTAATGTTGATTCAGATTCTTATCAGCCAGCAGGTCCATTTCCTAAAGATGCTGAAGTGGGAAAATAGGACCTTCTCTACTAAATATTATGAAAAACTCACAATCAAAGAACAAAGAATTTGGTGAGAATGGTTTTGTTATTGATCAGGACTGTGTTTACTGTTGTCTCTTTGGAGGATAGGAATCATTATCAGCTTGGGGGGGGGGGGGGGGGATTCTAGATTAGGCAGGTGGCTAACCAAGAGTGCAGTGTGGCACAAAATTTACACTGAACATTGAAACTCGTCCATTGTTTGCAGTTCATAGTGTGAGAGAAATACAGTTGACCCTGGAGTGGATGCAAAACTGAAGAAAACTGAAAACATGTGAAACCAAGTCCTTAAGCATTTTGTCAACAGGATGTTAACACTGCTATCCAATAAGATAGCTTCCTCTGGAGACAAGGAAGAAATTACAAAACCAAATAATGGAAATGTGTTAGCAATTATTGAACTTTTTCCAAAGTATGATCCATAATTATGATATATAATAAATAAACCAAAATATACATAAAAGTCCCGTACCCCTTCAATTCCAAATGAATTAATAGACATCCTGTCCCATGCAGTTGCCAAAGAAACTATTAATGACATTAAATCTGCTCCATTATTTTCTGTTGTTACAAATACAACTCAGGACATTACAAAATGAAATCAACTAATGCAGATATTTAGATATGTTAACAGTTCCAAATGATGGTTGTGGAAAGCCTTGTGATGTGAAGATAAATGAAAGCTTTTTAGATTTTAGTGAAATAAAGATTGAGGTACATTAGGAATAGAAAATAAAATTATAAATGCAACAGATGAAAAGGGACTCTTGTTAACTAAATGCAGTGGTGAGGGCTGTGATGATTGCATCACTACATCTACATCTACATTTATACTCTGCAAGCCACCCAACGGTGTGTGGCGGAGGGCACTTTACGTTCCACTGTCATTACCTCCCTTTTCTGTTCCAGTCGCGTGTGATTCGCGGGAAGGACGACTGTCTTAAAGCCTCCGTGCGTGCTCGAATCCCTCCAATTTTACATTTGTGATCTCCTCGGGAGTATAAGTAGGGGGAAGCAATATATTCGAAACCTCATCCAGAAACGCACCCTCTCGAAACCTGGATACTGAGCTTCACCATGATGCAAAGCGCCTCTCTTGCAGAGTCTGCCACTTGAGTTTGCTAAACATCTCCGTAACGCTATCACGCTTACCAAATAACCCTGTGACGAAACGCACCACTCTTCTTTGGTTATTCTCTATCTCTTCTGTCAACCCGATCTGGTACAGATCCCACACTGATGAGCAATACTCAAGTATAGGTCGAACAAGTGTTTTGTAAGCCACCTCCTTTGTTGATGGACTACATTTTCTAAGGACTCTCCCAATGAATCTCAACCTGGTACCCGCCTTACCAACAGTTAATTTTATGTGATCATTCCACTTCAAATCATTCTGCACGCATACTTCCAGATATTTTACAGAAGTAACTGCTGTCAGTGTTTGTTCCTCTATCATATAATCATACAATAAAGGATCCTTCTTTCTATGTATTCCCAATACATTACATTTATCTATGTTAAGGGTCAGTTTCCACTCCCTGCACCAAGTGCCTATCTGCTGCAGATCTTCCTGCATTTCACTACAATTTTCTAATGCTGCAACTTCTCTGTATACTACAGCATCATCCGCGAAAAGCGGCATGGAACTTCCGACACTATCTACTAGGTCATTTATATATATTGTGAAAAGCAATGGTCCCATAACACTCCCCTGTGGCTCGCCAGAGGTTACCTTAACATCTGTAGACGTCTCTCCATTGATAACAACATGATGTGTTCTGTTTGCTAAAAATTCTTCAATCCAGCTACACAGCTGGTCTGATATTCCGTAGGCTCTTACTTTGTTTATCAGGCGACAGTGCAGAACTGTATCGAACACCTTCCAGAAGTCAAGGAAAATAGCATCTACCTGGGAGCCTGTATCTAATATTTTCTGGGTCTCATGAACAAATAAAGTGAGTTGGGTCTCACACAATCGCTGATTCCAGAATCCATGTTGATTCCTACAGAGTAGATTCTGCGTTTCCAAAAACGACATGATACGCGAGCAAAAAACATGTTCTAATATTCTACAACAGATCAACATCAGAGATATAGGTTTATAATTTTGCGCATCTGCTCGACGACCCTTCTTGAAGACTGGGACTACCTGCGCTCTTTTCCAATCATTTGGAACCTTATGTTCCTCTAGAGACTTGCGGTACATAGCTGTTAGAAGGGGGGCAAGTTCTTTCACGTACTCTGTGTAGAATCGAATTGGTATCCCGTCAGGTCCAGTGGACTTTCCTCTGTTGAGTGATTTCAGTTGCTTTTCTATTCCTTGGAGACTTATTTCGATGTCAGCCATTTTTTCGTTTGTGCGAGGATTTAGAGAAGGAACTGCAGTGCGGTCTTCCTCTGTGAAACAGCTTTGGAAAAAGATGTTTAGTATTTCAGCTTTATGTGTGTCATCCTCTGTTTCAATGACATCATCATCCCAGAGCGTCTGGATATGCTGTTTTGAGCCACTTACTGATTTAACGTAAGACCAGAGCTTCCTAGGATTTTCTGTCAAGTCGGCATCAAGAATATTTAAAATATATAGAATGAGATTTCAACAATCAAATTGTGCAGCACATAACTGAAATCTTGCACTTCACAATGCTGCATCAGGAATTTCAGAAATCAGGTCGTTTTGTAACACATAGAGAACATTGTATTCCCCCTTCAGGTGTAGTGTTGAAAGATGGGAACCTTTGGTAGCTTTTTGTACCTTAAAAGAAATTTGCACCACATGTTGGTATTCAAGATACCAGTCTGTTAAACTCTATCATTATGCTTATGTTGATATACTTAAGTGTCTATTAAAATGATATTGATATTTAAGAAAAGGGAAGAAAGCGCGTGAGGTGTTGTTTTGAAAATCCAATTACACAAATATTAATTTATATTTCAGATAGTGCCACAATCAAAGATTATTGAATGTGCTAATTTTTCATTTCAAATTATACAATTGGAAAAGTAGAACTTGTGGAAGCATTTCTTCTTGTTCAGAATGTAGATGATAATTTATCTTGTTATCAACACAGTTATGAAGAACCAGTATCATCAGTTACATCTTTGGCACAGAAAAATGTCATTATAGCACAATTTGAAAATAAAAGAATTGAAAAGTGTCAAAAACTTTGAAGAATTGTGTCAGGACAAGTGGTTAGTGGATCAAAATATGTATTTCAGAACTACTGTTTTTAATGGCCATGTGGACATTATTGTAGCCCAGTTTGAAAGAAGATGTGAGGTTAGCATGGGCTTAATGATAACTATTTTTTCATAATAATTTTCCCAAAATGTCTAAATTTTGTTTCCTGTGAATAAATCCATAATGGAGCAGTAATTCACCAAAATGAGCATGAGGAGAATATATTACTGAATTCCCTGGCCAGGCAGCAGGTATCAAAAATGCTCTGGAAAAATATATATGCAGAATTACACAGTCCAAGATTGACTTAGTGAACTAAGGGAAGTCACTCAACTCTAACAGAAATTCATTGTTCCAGTTGTGTTTAGAAGCTTTGTATACCACTATGATTAGGATGGTGAAAGTATTTAGTTGTGTTACTCTTAGTTTGACCACTATCAGACTTCAAAAATATGCATGAGGTTCTTAAATGAAATGTGTGTGCTAGTATGCACAATTGCAGTAGACAAACTTGGTGAAAGCAATATCTGGACAACCCTCAGAATCACATTCTTGAGCTGCAAAATCAAATGCCACTTGCATTGCATTCTTCAACTCAGCAACATGTGCAGGAGTGTTGTACCCAGCCGCTGCCAGGAATATTGAAACATAGGCTAATACTGGAGCATACAAATGGTAATGAATAATAGAATAATTTTGAATATGAAAAGTCTATTTGCCAATTTAGTATTGCAGTCACAGCATAGAGCCCTTTAGAAGTTAAAATGATTCAAATGGCTCTGAGCACTATGGGACTTAACTTCTGAGGTCATCAGTCCCCTAGAACTTAGAACTACTTAAACCTAACTAACCTAAGGAATCACACACATCCATGCCCGAGGCGGGATTCGAACCTGCGACCATACAAATGAATCACTTACTGTTTTTGTGTCCTTGTGAGCACACCAAGAACCAAAAGTTATATACATTTCTGGTTATTCATGACATTGTCATCAATAGAATTCATGAGACAGGATTTTAAATGCCCTTTTGACATTTTCCCACTTTTGCTAGCTTCCAAATGTATGTTTTGCGGAAGTTTGTCTTACATAGCCTTTTTAACATTCAGGTCGAAAGTTTTTTCCTGAAAACAAATACACAGATTTTTTTGTCAAGTGTCCACCCATTAGAAGTCCAGTATCCATTGTATAAATATGAACTGTTACATGTACAGGCCGGACCAGGGAACTGTTGATCTTCCCCTTTTTTGGCACAGTGTCACATCAGAAGTTAGTTCATAATTAAATCAACTACGATCAATGTTCCAAATGCAGTGTGGCTGTATCTGGAAACCAGATACCAGGGAACTGTTGATCTTCCCCTTTTTTAGCACAGTGTCACATCAGAAGTTAGTTCATAATTAAATCAACTACGATCAATGTTCCAAATGCAGTGTGGCTGTATCTGGAAACTTCCAGTTTTCTGGTTTACTTCTTCAACAAAACAGGACCTAGATTGGTGAATATTTTGGTCTTCCTGTATCTCTCTGGCAGTCATGAAAGTAGTGATGCAACAGTGGTACATCCTGTATTCTTTGTTCAGACATGTTACAAAAGCTGTAGAACATTTCAACTTTGTGTGCCTCATATCTCTGGCTTTTTGGAGGGTCCAAAATTTCAGGCACCAGTAATGGACACATATTAATTCGTTACCTGTTACGTCAAATTTGGATGGAATGTCTTTTAACTCCAGTGTTCTAACTCCAGTTCCTTCTCTCCTTTGATTGCCTTATTTCCTCGAAATAGATGTTCATTACATCTTCTTTTTTCTCCACATAATCAATCATTACTTTGATGTCCAATGTGCATTTTATAGATGGATGTCTCTTAGGTCACACATTTATGTGGAGGTGTGTGATATGTATCATAAATATATTTAAGATATTCTTATGAAAATTTGGTTTGAGTAGTAACAGTATTGGATTCATCTTATGATGAAGGTTCATAGTCACCAGAATTGTTAGATTCTTTTTCACAAGTACTGTTTCTGCCACTGCCACAAACACTTCAATCTTGAACACTACTACTAGCGTTATTTTCTATAGTGTCATTTTCATCATCCTGTATCCTGTTCACTGTAACTTAAGTTGACCACTCAAATGAATTTTCATGTTCCTGAATATTCAGATCCACCTAGAACATTGTTAAAGCATCATCACCTGGTCCAACAATGCTTACCATTGTATAATGACTACTTAACTTGGAAGCTACAAAATTTAAAACATCCCAAACATTAATGATTTCATTCATATTTGATGTATGTGTATAACAATACTGCCATTTATATGCTAAACAAGTTAACTACTCTCAGAGGTAATTGATTGACTCCCATGTTAACCTCCTCTTCAAAGACTGCAAGTACTTTTGCATACAAACAAAAAGGAACACAATCACATGCCATTATAGGCGTGGTTAGAAAATGTGATGGAACTGTGTACAGATGTTTTACACAAATTCCTGTTTGAGCTGAGAGACATCTACTGTTAGATCAAAAGTGAAATCATCAATAACTCTGCATCACAAAAAGCATGTAGCGTGGTCAAGTTGCACTAGCGATCAATGTGAGTACAGCGAGGTTTTGTAAGTACAAAATACATCAGACAACAGATAGAAATATAGGCCTAAGGTTATTGACGTTTTATGTCAATCATTATGCAGTATACACTTTTTAATAACATTTATCACTATTAATCTCCCCCCCCCCCCCCCCCCCTCTCGCTTCAGCAGTCACATATCACATACAGTACACCTCTACATTACACCTCTGCTGTATACTGACATTCTCAATAACATCAAGCCTGTTTGTGGCTACAGGTTCTGAGATTTTCATTGCTTGTGGGTTTTCAAACTAGTTGTTGAAGACAGTCTTTCAAAGACTGGTTCAAAAGTGCTTCACGAGACTGTCTGTCTACAACACCTGCAATGAATCCATAAAAGTCCCAGTCCATACTCATTAGATTGAAGTCCTCTCCAACTAATATTGCAAGATCTGTGTATTTCCACAGTTCTGAGCATAGAATTTCTATGAATGATTATCAGAATAGAGTAGGTGGTAAAAATTATGCAAGAACTGAGTTCACCTATGCGTGTTACTCATGTCCAGATAACTTTACAGTCAGACCCACTTTCAATCTCAATACACAAAATATTTTTGTCTGCAGCAATGAACACATGCCCTAGTATGGTGCCTAATTCGTGTTTCTGATATTCGTTCCATGCCTCACTAAATACTCCAGAGCTTTCTCCTTTAGGTTTCATCCAGCTCATGGTTCTGACAACAAGTTCAGTATTAAAACTTTCATGGAGGGCAGCATGTTCAGGAACTTTTTAAAAATTCGTTGACAATTTACTGTTAAAATTTTGACACTGAAAGTGTTATTACTTTGTATGCAATCTGCTTTCACTACCTGTGTATTGACTGGCAACTGTTCATGAGAGAACCTCAACCTCCTCCATGACACAATCACTCTGCTATGTGAGTAGCCTCTTGCTTTGCATAGTGCCCCCCTGATCTGTTAAGGTGAGTTCTACAACTCTCCATCCCATAATGCAGCTCTGGAAATCTGCAAGCCCGACTGTCACAGAATCAATGGAGCCTTTGACTGAGACCCTTCACTCAGCTCCAAACCAAAGATTTCCAATTAACTCTGGATCCAGTGTCACAAATTTTTAGTTTTCCTTTACCCCATGAGCAATGTCACCTGTCTTCATCACTTCCACTAGACACCCATAGGAACTGTGGATGGACTCGGAGTCCAAGCAACAGTCTTAGCCACTCCTGCCAGTCACTCATATAAACTGTGGATGGCATCAGAACATGGTGTTAACATGAGCAACAACTTGCAGACCACTGAACCCTGCAATGTCAATAGCCAGAGGCAGAACCTCCTCCACATCTCAGATGGGGCATCCAAACAGACTCACTGAGTATGCACAGGATTTCTATCCAGTGCTCGATGATATTCGCCTGAGGGGCTCCAGAATGCACCTAATATTGGAACTCTCAGTAACTAGGAAACACAATCCCATTTGCCTTCTCAGACCCTGCTGAAGAATCTGCCACCTGTCCTCTCCTAGGGTGAATGTGTGAGGCCAGATGGCCAGCCTTGAGATTGACTCTCTGCCTCAAGTGACATGACCATGTAACTACCCGCCACCCACTCTGCAGTGATTCTTGACCCCGCATTGCAAACGCTGGAAAGTGCCATGACAGCATAACTCATAGGCAAAATAGGCAATACCGGAAGTTTCACACATGATGGATCAATTTCTCTGCTGCTGCCACATCCTGAGGAAGAAGCCTGCAGACGGCTGATCACAGCCATGAACGTCTTTAGATGTTTGTGAACTGTGACCTCCTGTGTATGCACTCAGCATGTACACCCTTTATCTGTCCTGCCACTACTGATTTAAGAATTAAGCTGTGAAACCCAACAAAATTGTGACTAGTTAGTCTCCTGGTGTTTTACCAATGAGGGCATAATGCCCACTGATGTGTGGTGGTTGAAAGGAGGAATTTTATCTGGACACCTGGCTAAAAATGACTTACAAGTTTGTGGTGCCTTCAATCGGTAATGATGGAATTCAATATGATGTTGGCCCACCCTTAGCCTTGATTACAGCTTCCACTCTCGCAGGCAGACATTCAGTCAGGTGCTGGAACATTTCTTGGGGAATGGCAGCCCATTCTTCATGGAGTGCTGCACTGAGGATAGGTACCAATGTCAGTTGGTGAGGTCTGGCATGAAGTTGGCATTCCAAAACATCCCAAAGGTGTTCTATAGTATTCAGGTCAGGACTCTGTGCTGGCTAGTCCATTACAGGGATGTTATTGTCGTGTAACCACTCTGCCGCTGCCCGTGCATTATGAATAGGTGCACGAACATGTTGAAAGCTGCAATTGCCATCCCCAAAATGCTCTTCAACAGTGGGAAGCAAGAAGGTGCTTAAAACATCAATATAGGCCTGTGCTGTGGTAGTGCCAAGTAAAACAACAAGGGGTGCAAGCCCCCTCCATGAAAAACTGACCACATCATAACACCACCACCTCCGAATTTTACTGTTGGCACTACTCATGCTGGCAGATGACATTTACCGGCCATTCACCATAGCCACACCCTGCCATCAAATCACCACACTGTGTACTGTGTATCGTCACTCCACACAATGCTTTTCCACTGTTCAGTCGTCCAATGTTTATGCTCCTTACACCAAGTGAGGCATCTTTTGGCATTCACCAGCCTGATGTGTGACTTATGTGTACCCAGTTGACCATGAAATCCAAGTTTTCTCACCTCCTGCCTAGATGTCGTAGTACTTGCAGTGAATCTTGATGCAGTTTTGAATTCCTGTGTGATGATCTCAATAGACCTTCACCGAAGAGTCAAGCAGTATATTGCTCCCTCCTACGTATATCTCGTGAAGAGACCATGAGGATAAAATCAGAGAGATTAGAGCCCCCACAGAGGCATACCGACAATCCTTCTTTCCATGAACAATACGAGACTGGAATAGAGGGGAGAACCGATAGAGGTACTCAAGGTACCCTCCGCCACACACTGTCAGGTGGCTTGCGGAGTATGGATGTAGATGTAGATGTAGATAGATGTTTGGCTATTACACATTATGACCCTCTTCAACTGTCAGCGGTCTCTGTCAGTCAACAGATGAGGTCAACCTGTATGCTTTTAGCTGCATGTGTCCCTTCACATTTCCATTTCACTATCACATCAGGAACAGTGGAACTAGGGATGTTTAGGAGTGTGGAAATCTTGTGTAGGAGGCAGCACAATGCACCTAAAATGCAAAACATGTGTTTTTGGTGGTGTCCGGATACTTTTGATCACATAGTGTATATAAATATATGTTTAGTTCACATAAATGAGTTTGATCCTTTCTCATCAGGCTGAAGAAACACAGATGGGGGCCAAACGTAAGATGGGATCCAAATGGAAAACATCAAAGCAGAAGAAAGCTCGGAAAGGGAACACACAAAGTACATCAGAGGTAGGTAAAATAATTAATGAGCATAATATCTCTGGGAGGCTTGGGCTAAACTTTGAGTAACCACCACTAGCCAGCTCTGGTGTCACCAAAAAATGCAAGATGTCTGTTGGAGAAAATTTATTAAATCCTGGATGGCAGAAAGAAATAATTTAAAAAAAAATGGCAGTGGTGGGAAATTTTTAAAAAAGTATAGTGAATATCACTGGAAATTTGAAGAAATGCAGAATAGTGGAACAAGTTCCAGTGGTACATTGTGTGCTCTCCTTCTTCCTTTTCAGCCAATTACAACTTAACATTTCAGCAGATATTAAAATGAGGAAACCAATCAATTGAATTGCGTAAATATGGCGCCATGTTCAAAGATATTTGGTATTTAAAAAAAATATATGTAAGTTTCACTTGAATTGGATAAAAACAGCATCACATTAAAACATATTTGGCTCTGAATTGTGTCAGAATTGGTAATGTTCATATATATTTCTCCTTACTACAATATTTCCATTTCAAAGAACTATGTATACATCACTTGAATTGGCATCAAATGCAAAGATCTTTGCTTCTGAATTGTGTAAACTGGCACAATTCAGGAGATAAACAAACCAACACACACACAAACACACACACACACACACTTACATCTGAGTAACAAAAGCTGCTGTGCAAAAATTAAGGACAACAGTAACTTGTGTATGACGTGTAACTGCCAAGTAACATACCCAAAGAAACTAGGACCCTACATTGGAAGAATTCCTACAGTATAGTACAGAAGTAACTGAAAGATGTTTTGAGTGAGAGCAACAGAAATAACAATTTTATCCAAAGACAATAATGATTTTGAACTCACCACGATCTATGTTGGTCCCCTGGACATTACAAAAGGTGAGACATGGTTCTTATTTGTATGTGTGATCAGCATGGATGGCAATGCATACTGTGCAATGTTCTCACACACTGGCCACAAGGATTGTAAAGAATTTTTGTGGTAGGGCATTCCATTCCTCCACAAGTGTGGTTGACAGCTGTTAGAAGACATTGGTGCATGTGGATGTGGTGCAGTATGTCTCTCCAACACATCCCCCATTGCTTGATGTTGTGTCCCACACCAGGGTGAGCCACCAGCAGTAGAAGAGTCGCCACAGGCTGCTCTGCATCATACGCTGCTGCTGTGTGCTGTATGTGGCAGATGCCTCTCGCCGCCATCGCAAGCCGCCGCTTTTGCCGCTGCCACCTCCATGCATTGCCACTTCCATCACTATGTGATGCAAGTGTCACTGCAATGTGTTCTGCTAGGTAACAAATCTGGCGACCTTCTGATGAGGGATCTTTCCATTGCTTAGAATAGAGTGAGACCTTTTTTTGTGTATGTCTGTTCAGTCTCAATCCCAGTTTTGTAAGCATGCCTGATTTATGCCCTCACCAACCAGCGCAAAGGACCGAATAGGCTCCCAATTCTGCAACTGCAGCCCTGAGTAAGCCTCATAGCATTACTTTACTGTAACAGCAGATAAACACTCCGTCACTTTCAAAAATAGAGCTACAGGAGTGGCTCAACATGATAACCAGCAAACATGAAGCCAGAGCTGCTGAAAATGAGCCAACTGTGAGCTCAAAAGAGCCCCTAAGTTTGAAACAGAAAAATTAATATTGGGTATAGTCAGTACACTTCCAGCTATAGCTTTTGTACCTTCTGTAGCTGCAAAACCAGGTGAAAATGTAACAACATTTTGGAAAAATGTCAGAGATATGGGATGTACACCCACAAGGCAAGGGCATTGCTTGTTAAATGTCATATTGAATTGTTTGTTAAATGTCATATTGAATCAGTAGGTGCATTGTATTAACCACCCTCTGTTGTATTCTTGGCAGATGGGTTAGCAGAGCAATACTCTGACAAGAGTGGTGTTAGCTATTACCGTGATTGGTTGTCCACCCTTAGACAAAACAGTGCGGATAATTTTATGACCACAAACACTCTCTGCAATGAAATGATGACTGAATTCAGTATTTCAAACATCTCAGTAACAGCATGATTACTTGGTTGCTGTATAAATGATTTTTATTCATTTATCATCTTTACATAATGACAAATGTCCTAGAATTTTTTTGTCAGACTGGCAAGCCAAACTTTATTATAAAATTCTCCAAATTCTTCTTGCATTTCTGTGCTTACCTTCACTTTGGCTTCATTCAGCTTCCATGTGTCAACAAGACTTTGATTTAATTTATATCTGTAAATAAACTCTTATTTGCTTTTGTTGCCAATTTATAACATTGGTGTTGAACCACAGTGGGTCTTTCCCAAGGACATTGATGATGTTTGTTAGTGTGGTTGTGCCCACTCAAGCTTCAAGTTACAGGATTAATTCAGTAAATCATTCCAACCACATTAGAAGAGGATGATACTGTCACAATCCTTCCATTCATTCTGAATTTTTTCCTGTTTGTCGACTGACAACATTTTTAGAAAATCTGATTATCATTTCAATTTTTTTTACTTTTTTGTTGTTAGAATATACACTAAGCAATCAAAAGTATTTGGACACCTGGCTAATAATGACTTACAAGTTTGTGGTGCCTTCCATCAGTAATGATGGAATTCAATATGATGTTGGCCCACCCTTAGCCTTGATTACAGCTTCCACTCTCGCAGGCAGACATTCAGTCAGGTGCTGGAACATTTCTTGGGGAATGGCAGCCCATTCTTCATGGAGTGCTGCACTGAGGATAGGTACCAATGTCAGTTGGTGAGGTCTGGCATGAAGTTGGCATTCCAAAACATCCCAAAGGTGTTCTATAGTATTCAGGTCAGGACTCTGTGCTGGCTAGTCCATTACAGGGATGTTATTGTCGTGTAACCACTCTGCCGCTGCCCGTGCATTATGAATAGGTGCACGAACATGTTGAAAGCTGCAATTGCCATCCCCAAAATGCTCTTCAACAGTGGGAAGCAAGAAGGTGCTTAAAACATCAATATAGGCCTGTGCTGTGGTAGTGCCAAGTAAAACAACAAGGGGTGCAAGCCCCCTCCATGAAAAACTGACCACATCATAACACCACCACCTCCGAATTTTACTGTTGGCACTACTCATGCTGGCAGATGACATTTACCGGCCATTCACCATAGCCACACCCTGCCATCAAATCACCACACTGTGTACTGTGTATCGTCACTCCACACAATGCTTTTCCACTGTTCAGTCGTCCAATGTTTATGCTCCTTACACCAAGTGAGGCATATTTTGGCATTCACCAGCCTGATGTGTGACTTATGTGTACCCAGTTGACCATGAAATCCAAGTTTTCTCACCTCCTGCCTAGATGTCGTAGTACTTGCAGTGAATCTTGATGCAGTTTTGAATTCCTGTGTGATGATCTCAATAGACCTTCACCGAAGAGTCAAGCAGTATATTGCTCCCTCCTACGTATATCTCGTGAAGAGACCATGAGGATAAAATCAGAGAGATTAGAGCCCCCACAGAGGCATACCGACAATCCTTCTTTCCATGAACAATACGAGACTGGAATAGAAGGGAGAACCGATAGAGGTACTCAAGGTACCCTCCGCCACACACTGTCAGGTGGCTTGCGGAGTATGGATGTAGATGTAGATGTAGATAGATGTTTGGCTATTACACATTATGACCCTCTTCAACTGTCAGCGGTCTCTGTCAGTCAACAGATGAGGTCAACCTGTACGCTTTTTGCTGTTGTGTCCCTTCACATTTCCATTTCACTATCACATCAGGAACAGTGGAACTAGGGATGTTTAGGAGTGTGGAAATCTTGTGTAGGAGGCAGCACAATGCACCTAAAATGCAAAACATGTGTTTTTGGTGGTGTCCGGATACTTTTGATCACATAGTGTATATAAATATATGTTTAGTTCACATAAATGAGTTTGATCCTTTCTCATCAGGCTGAAGAAACACAGATGGGGGCCAAACGTAAGATGGGATCCAAATGGAAAACATCAAAGCAGAAGAAAGCTCGGAAAGGGAACACACAAAGTACATCAGAGGTAGGTAAAATAATTAATGAGCATAATATCTCTGGGAGGCTTGGGCTAAACTTTGAGTAACCACCACTAGCCAGCTCTGGTGTCACCAAAAAATGCAAGATGTCTGTTGGAGAAAATTTATTAAATCCTGGATGGCAGAAAGAAATAATTTAAAAAAAAATGGCAGTGGTGGGAAATTTTTAAAAAAGTATAGTGAATATCACTGGAAATTTGAAGAAATGCAGAATAGTGGAACAAGTTCCAGTGGTACATTGTGTGCTCTCCTTCTTCCTTTTCAGCCAATTACAACTTAACATTTCAGCAGATATTAAAATGAGGAAACCAATCAATTGAATTGCGTAAATATGGCGCCATGTTCAAAGATATTTGGTATTTAAAAAAAATATATGTAAGTTTCACTTGAATTGGATAAAAACAGCATCACATTAAAACATATTTGGCTCTGAATTGTGTCAGAATTGGTAATGTTCATATATATTTCTCCTTACTACAATATTTCCATTTCAAAGAACTATGTATACATCACTTGAATTGGCATCAAATGCAAAGATCTTTGCTTCTGAATTGTGTAAACTGGCACAATTCAGGAGATAAACAAACCAACACACACACAAACACACACACACACACACTTACATCTGAGTAACAAAAGCTGCTGTGCAAAAATTAAGGACAACAGTAACTTGTGTATGACGTGTAACTGCCAAGTAACATACCCAAAGAAACTAGGACCCTACATTGGAAGAATTCCTACAGTATAGTACAGAAGTAACTGAAAGATGTTTTGAGTGAGAGCAACAGAAATAACAATTTTATCCAAAGACAATAATGATTTTAAACTCACCACGATCTATGGTGGTCCCCTGGACATTACAAAAGGTGAGACATGGTTCTTATTTGTATGTGTGATCAGCATGGATGGCAATGCACACTGTGCAATGTTCTCACACACTGGCCACAAGGATTGTAAAGAATTTTTGTGGTAGGGCATTCCATTCCTCCACAAGTGTGGTTGACAGCTGTTAGAAGACATTGGTGCATGTGGATGTGGTGCAGTATGTCTCCCCAACACATCCCCCATTGCTTGATGTTGTATAACTTGGGGGAATGGGCAGGCTGGTTCTTTTGCTGTATATGTCTCATTCCAGGAGCTCCTCTACATATGCAGTCTCATGCAGCCACACATTTTCATAAGTAAAAATGAAGACAGGGGTAAATGGAAATGCCATGTAGCAAGGGCCTCCCATTGGGTAGACTGTTTTCCTGGTGCAAGTGTTTCGATTTCACACCACTTTGATGACTTGCGGGTCAATGGGAATAAAATGATGATGTTAGGGACAACACAACACTCACACCCTGAGTGGAGAAAATCTTCAACCCAGCCGGGAATTGAACCAGGGCTGTTAGGTATGACATTCCGTCGCACTGACCACTCAGCTACCAGGGACAGACTAGTCAGGGGTGCTGCAGCTGTTAGTAGATGCACATGGGGAAGGAGTACAGTGTCACTTTAATGTTGTCTAGTGAGTGCGTCATGTTCAAAGGTTAGAAGGTCAGTATGCCAATGCAACTTTATGCCTCCTGACATCATAATGCTTGGACCACCAAATTGATTATATTCAACAATATTCCTGGGTATAATATGCGTTTCCACCTCTTGCTATACAATGGTACATCCAGCAATGCTGAACATGATTATTTTGATGGTCCATGTGTTAGGGTTGAGGAGGTATAATAGTGTCACAATAACTTTGACTGGTGATTGTAATGTGTTCAAAGCTCTGCAGGTCAGTAAGCACTTACAACATTGTTGTAAGTGCTTACTGACCTGCAAAGCTTTGAACACAGTACAATCACCAGTCAAAGTTATTGTGACACTATACTCCTTTACTTGTGTCTTTTCCCTGGCTTTATTTTTATGAAACACCACAGGTGGTGGAGCTCTTGGAACAAGAGAATACTCAGTGATTGGACAGCCTGCCCGACCCTCTGATTCAAATCCTGCCAAGCACATGTGGGGTGTGTTGGGGAGGCATACTGCAGCACGTATACATGCTCCAATGACAATCCAGCAGTTGTCAACCATCATGGTGGAGGAGTGGAATGCCCTACCCTAAGAACTCCTTACCACCCTTGTAGCTAGCACAGGAGCATTTTGCAAATCATGTATCGCCATCAGTGGTGATGAGAATGGATGACTGGTTCTCTGCTGTAGGAACCTCCTGCTAAGGACAGTGATTGTAATCTTCCAGCAGATATGTTCTTTATTTGGTCTTATGAACTGTTTGAATTTTCAGTAACTTACAATATCAATTGGGTGAGAAACAATTATCTATAATGTTTACTTATTCTGAAAACATCACTGTCATTGAATGTACCTTTTTGTTGATTTATCATCTTGACTTTATTATACACATCAGACAATAAGGTGTTACCTTTCACATCAACAGATTTCATATTAACTGTTCTATGTTTCTCATGATTATATTCATTGACTAGATCTTGCACCGTGTCAATCAATTTGAAAGAAACCTGAGCAGCAAAACGTTTATACATCTGTCTGTTAAGAGTTGTATTAAATCACTCCACAAATGAACCTTCCTAGACTGAAAGTGGTGAGTAGTGATTAATCATATGTTTTTCCATTAGCTTCTTGAAATGAGTATTGCAAAATTCCTCACTTGGCTCAGTTTGTAAATGACTTGCTCACTGGACTAAAGTAATTATGTTTCTTCCAGTGTTTAACAACAAGATCTGTTCCACCCATTGTTGGAGAATAGGAAATATTGTAACTGACAATCACACAAAGCCTGTTCCAACAGCTTAACACATAACTCACCAGATCGTGGTTCATATATGTCAATAACCACTTTCAGTCAAAGTGCTGAAAGTGAGATGCAATCTTTCTCTTCAATATTATCCACATCATATTCTGGCATAAAACCTTTAAGCCACAGGACATTCTACAGGCCATTCACAAAGATACACAATCTGGTGGAATAACTGAACGTATACAGTTCATCACTGTCTCCAGTAAAACAATAGCTGATACTGCAGGTGATGATTCTGCATTAGCCATTTTGTTGAAGTTTTATCCTACTCACTCTCAAACAAAATCAGAAGAACAAAACACTATTTTGAGCATCATCAACATTTTAAATTCAAGTTCCTCTGGAATAGATTAATTGTCTGTGGTGTGGAATCCTGGGAAAGGATAGTGGTTCTGGAAAGACAAAGAAAACATTTCAGTGGGAAATCTCATGCAAGGGGATAAAAATCTTTAGTTTTTGATCATGAGAGAATGTTTCCCATTACCTTGAAAGGATATCTGACAATAATTACAGGTCACTGATCAGTTGTGGGCATGAAACCTTGTTAAAGGCTCCAAAGATCCAGTGGGGCTATTTCTGCTCACATGATCTTGACGTCCTTCTGCATATTTCTTGGGAACAGTGTTTTTGCTTGCACTTCAATTCTCATATCACTGACAGATGATTTCTGCATTTTCTCATCTTGATGTGAATAACTGATGAAATGTATGGGGGACTTCTTTAACTCTGTCTTACTCAAGAGCGGATTTCTCCTTAGCCCTTTCCTTTCATAATACAGCAACTGAAAATCACAGTACATTTTATTGATGTCTGCTATATTGATTGCGAGAAAACCAATTAAATAGTTTTCAAGGTATTTAGATAAATTCAGGTATGCTATCAACTGTATTATGTCTATTGCATCATACATCCTGCAGTCCACATGCAAAGTTTTATTTAAACTGATTATACACATATACAGGAGAATGCGATCTTATGATATAAAAAAGTTACAGTTGCGGTTCGCTTCATACATGATGAATTCTGTGTGACTATTGTTCCTGGAAAATTGGTTAATTACATCATTAATATGACAAAAAAAAGTCAGGGTGAGTGTTCAACAGAGCTAAGCCATTAAGTCATCCCTCCTGCATTGTTGACCTCAGCCACGTCTTTGTACTCCACAATGTTGAAAAACTTCTTTCCACTGTAGAAATAGATGCAGGTAGACATGCAAATGTTTTGTACAGCATGTGCAAAGTAGGGTAGTCAGATCTAGGACAAACAGACAACACTTGCATATCAGAATCACAATCATTAAGGGCATTTATGCCCATTTGCTTGAATTGAGGAATTTCTCCCATTAGTCTCTTTTTAACCGCAAAGAGTATTTCTTCTTCAAGAAATGGTAGTTCAGTTAAGCAATGATTCAGTTTATGTGCCAGATTATTACCATCATGTTTCAGTAGAGTTGAAAGCAAAAGTATGTTGAATTTTAAATGGTAAATATTTTCTTCAGCAAAACATTTTCTCGTGTCAGTCATAACATGGTCCAGTGGTGGAATAAAAACAGTTCTTTTCCAGTATGTCATAGATTCATCATTACTATTGCAGTTTTCCCTGTGTCTTTGTCTGCCTGTAAGATGAAGAACACTCATCTCCACATCTAACTCTTCCATAACTGCCTTCACCTCTTCAACAACACAAGCAAAGTGGCTATTGGCATTAGCTCTCATGCCATCGTAAACCTTGATCGTTGAATCTACTTTTGCTTTTCCCATCATGATGTCCAAGCTAGGGTCTTACAAGATTTTGCTGCCTGGATATGTTATGCTCATAATGTCACTCAGTGTAAACAGAGTTATAATAAACTCAAAATTAGAGAGAGCTTGAAGGAGAATATTGGCTTTGGCTGCCAACACTGTACTTCTTTAAGAACTTTACAAACTGTTCCGAGATAAGCTGCGAATTGAATTACTGCATCATGTTGCTCAACCCATCTTGTTTGACAGTGTGACTGCAGCAAGTGTTTTAGGTCACTCCTCAATGTTGTGAACAACTTGCTTGACACTGTAGAGAACAATACTACTTCTTCAATAGTACCAAGTGAGTTTCTCACACTTGAAACTTTGTAACTACAAGAGACAGTGATGTTGAGCTACATAGGAAAGTACAACTACTCTATAACACGATTCAGTCAAGTTGACTGACAAAAGAAATGAATGAATAGCATGCGAGCTGACTGATGGCGGGAGTGTGAATGGCAATGCAGGTGACCATGCAACGGAGGGGTGCACGCCCAGTGCGCTCCCCATAAGTATCCGCCACTGATTGCAAAAAAGGCACTGCAAAAGCATGTAATTCTTCACTGAGCATAGCATCTTTAGCCTTTAGTTTCACCATCCTCATTCAACCAGAATCCAGACTGCTCAGTGCCTGTCTGACAAACTGTCCCATTACACTGTATGAGCAATGTCATATTCAGTGCATGCTGCATCTAATTTCTTGACTACAGCATCATCTCTGTTCACCCATTCCATCAACTATGTCCCTGGTCATCAGTTTGAATAGCCAGGTCATATGAAGCTACAGGGTTAGAAGCTTACAATCACAGAATTGCAAACATGGTGATCTATTTTGAGATACAGTTTGATAAATTAATCTGATCCTTCCAGCAATGGAGAAATGAACATGATTATTAATCCTCTTCCTCATGAAAACAGTCTCCAATTTAAGAACATGTTTGTGTAGTCCAAATAGCTACTCCATTATAAGTATAAATTTCTAGGAGAAGTGTTTGAGAACTTGAATGGTATTTTGCATTTCTCAATAATGTGGATGTACAAGGGGCATTCAAAAAGAAGTATTGACACTGCCTGTTGACACACTTGTCCCACAGTGACACAAGGTGGTGAATGGCAGTCTCATAAAATTCCTGGAGCTGCGATGTTAACCAGTTCCAATGTACAGCTGGATGTTGTCGTCCAAGGTGAATCATTTGCCCTTCAGAGAATTTTTAAGGGGACCAAAAATGGTGTAATCACAGGAAGAGAGGTCCGGACTGTATGGAGAATGGCCAAGGACCTCCCATTTGTACAGGAGTGCCGCGACTGTGTTGGCCACATGAGGCTTTGCATTGTTATTGAGCAGAGTGACCCCACAGGTGAGATTGCCTGGTCGTTTTGATTTGATCACTTGGTGAAGGGTGGTCAAGGTTTGCGAGTGGCTCTGGGCGTTCACTGTTGTCCTATGCTGCAGGAAGTGAATCAGAAGGGAGCCATCTTGGTCCCCTTAAAAAGGCTCTGTGGGGCAAATGATTCACCTTGGATGACAATGTACAGTTGTACTTGCGGAACTGGTTAACATCACAGCCTGAGGAATTTTATGAGGCAGCCATTCACAGCCTTGTGTCGCAGTGGGACAAGTGTCTCAACAGGCAGGGTCAATACTTCTAACATACAGGTACTTGTTTCCGTAATTATGAATCCAGGTTATTTCATTTTGAATGCCCATTGTAGTATTACCTGTGGAGCACTATTGTTTTTGAATTTTGTTTTTCGTGATATTGCATGTGATAAGGAAGATTATAGCAGGACATCATCATATCTATGTCTACATGATAACTTTGCAGCTCACAATTAAGTGTCTGGCTGAGGTTTCATTGAAACACCTTCAAGCTATATCTCCTTTTCACTCTCAAACAGGGAGAAACAAACACTAATTATTTCCGTGTGAGTTCTGATCTCTTTTTTTTTTGTTTTTTGTTTGTTTGTTATAATGATCATACCTCCCTTTGCTAGTTCAAACCTACCTGACAATTTATAATTGGTGAGCATGCAGTTTGATTTGAAGTTACATATGAGGATCAGAGGCAAAAGCTTTCTGGAAATCTAAAAATATGGAATCATTTTGACATACTTTTTCAGTAGCATTCAGTACTTTGTGAGAATAAAGAGCTAGTTGTGTTTCACAAGTCTTTTATTTTCTGTATCTTTTTTGGCTATTTGTCAGTAAATCATTTATTGAGCTAGTTTCACAATTTTTGAACACAGCATATGTTCCAATAACCTACTGCTAATCCACGTCCGTGATCTTGGCCTGTAATTCAGTGGAATATTCCTGTTTCCTTTCGTGATTAGTGATGTGACCAGTGCAACTTTCCAGTCTTTAGGTATGGATCTTTCGATGAGTAGGCAGATGTATGTGGTTACTCAGTATGGAGCTAATGTATCAACATATGCTGAAAGTAACCTGAGTGGTATACGGTCTGGATCAGAGACCTTGCCTTTATTAAGTGATTTAAGCTGCTTTACTACTCTGAGGGTGTCTAATTTACTCATGGCATACTTTTTTATGTGTTGCCATTAAGGTGCAGACAGATTTTTTTTCTGTGTCACACATGTCGCAAAATTCTGAAGAAGTTAATTAGAGATTTGCTGCTGGAATTTTTCTTTTCAAACAAGACAAATGTACTCTGAATCAAGCACAAGCATAGTGATAATGCATACAATATTGTAATTATAAGCAAAAATAATGATTTAAAAGACAGTCATTCTAATATAAGTTTCGATTAACATATTTGAATTTATCATCATGTGCTACACATTTTCAGTTCTGGATAAGAGATGTTTGGTTATAATCACTGCAGACTTTGATTGAGCGTTGAAGTTATCACTATACCGCTCAGTTCAATTGGACAAAAGATTGGTCTTAAGACTCGGGTGCTGAAATCTTGACAAAATATTTGCAGGAAACTTATGTTGCTGAAGCTGAGCTGTACTGGAGAGAGCATTTAGATCAGTATTCGAACCACTGAAGAAATTGATTCAGGAAGGACAGCTTTTCTGAAAGGATAAGATGACAGACCAAGATGAAGGAGATGGGGCCAAAGAAAACAAACTATTCACGAAAGCAGAAGAAGAAAAAGAAGCATACATCAAGAAAAATAGTGATGGAAATAAAAAAGAGTCACAAAAGAAAATTATGGAAGAAATATGGGGTAAACTGGCAACATCATGTTCATAAACCAACAGACAAAATGCATGATGCTGAATGCAGCCTCAGATACGATCTGGTTGCAAAAGTGTGATTGGTTAGTGTTTTACAGTTAGATTCAAAAAATATGACTTAGTGATTTACAATGTATGCTGTTGGGCAGTGATAGTATTATATAATCAGTTGTTTAGAATTAAACTCCATAATAGGAACTGCACAGTACAAGAGCTTCACTTGATAATGAATTAATGTTTATTGAAGAAGAGCTTCACAAAGCATCTATAATTGCTTGAATTTTAGGATATCTGCTGAAAGTAAAGGCAAAAACTCACTTGCAGAATCAAAGGCTCCGCATGAGGACATTCCATAAAATGAAAGATGTACACAAATGTGTATTTGGTAAAAGTTGACACATCAAATAGCACACATTGGACTTTCGGGACAGATGCTGAGAAATTATATTTGCTTTCAGTGGAGAATTTAAAATATAGACCAAATGTACATGGTAACAGGTAATAATGGTATTTTTTCTTATTGTATTCTACTTCTGTCATTTTAACTTAGCCTCAGGCAGTGGCATGAGCAGTTACGTAAAGTGCTCCACAGTACTTGTGGCCAGCTCCCATGCTATTACACTGAGTTAGGGACACCACCACGGTATTGCTGAGTGCCACAAACCCACCAATGATGGGACCAGGTGCCATCATGTGAGGTACACAATAGGGTTGGCGTGGTAGCGGCCGCAATAGTGGTTCACTCTCTTGCCAAAAACCCACCAGTCCTTGTTGAGGGTGAAATACTCTTTCCATACCATGTGTGGTCCACTCCATGGCTGTAACCAGTTTTCATGAACATTGTACCACTTAGTTGTAGTTCTTGGGAATAAAACCCATTTTACCTCAATCCTGGCATTTATCATTTTACATGTAGGAAAAACACCCCAGATGCCCATCTGATACCATCTTGACATGTACAATTTGGTGTTCAAAAGTGAGATTTTTCTCAATGTTTGATCTGAATCAATATTTCCCTGCCAATCCTATGTGCTGGCAACCATAGCAAAGCCTAGTGGTTTGCTGCAGAGAGCCACTTGTCTGTTTGTGATAGACATGCCTTTGGGAGTGCATGACTATATGTTAGACTGTCACCACTTAATAAAGCATGCGAGCACACTATATGGTTGCACGCTGCTACATTGTGTCCCACACCAGGGTGAGCCACCAGCAGTAGAAGAGTCGCCACAGGCTGCTCTGCATCATACGCTGCTGCTGTGTGCTGTATGTGGCAGATGCTTCTCGCCGCCATCCCAAGCCGCCGCTTTTGCCGCTGCCACCTCCGTGCATTGCCACTTCCATCACTATGTGATGCAAGTGTCACTGCAATGTGTTCTGCTAGGTAACAAATCTGGCGACCTTCTGATGAGGGATCTTTCCATTGCTTAGAATAGAGTGAGACCTTTTTTTGTGTATGTCTGTTCAGTCTCAATCCCAGTTTTGTAAGCATGCCTGATTTATGCCCTCACCAACCAGCACAAAGGACTGAATAGGCTCCCAATTCTGCAACTGCAGCCCTGAGTAAGCCTCATAGCATTACTTTACTGTAACAGCAGATAAACACTCCGTCACTTTCAAAAATAGAGCTACAGGAGTGGCTCAACATGATAACCAGCAAACATGAAGCCAGAGCTGCTGAAAATGAGCCAACTGTGAGCTCAAAAGAGCCCCTAAGTTTGAAACAGAAAAATTAATATTGGGTATAGTCAGTACACTTCCAGCTATAGCTTTTGTACCTTCTGTAGCTGCAAAACCAGGTGAAAATGTAACAACATTTTGGAAAAATGTCAGAGATATGGGATGTACACCCACAAGGCAAGGGCATTGCTTGTTAAATGTCATATTGAATTGTTTGTTAAATGTCATATTGAATCAGTAGGTGCATTGTATTAACCACCCTCTGTTGTATTCTTGGCAGATGGGTTAGCAGAGCAATACTCTGACAAGAGTGGTGTTAGCTATTACCGTGATTGGTTGTCCACCCTTAGACAAAACAGTGCGGATAATTTTGAAGCATTTGCAGCCAGAATTTGAGCAGAATTTTGTTGCACATACAGCCTATGAAGGGATAGTGCATGTAATGAAGTGTTAAATGATGAAACTGAAGGAAGAGCAATCGATGTACTCATACATGGAATCAATCCACATAATGAGAATGAGGTAAAGGTAGCCTCCCCCACCTCCTTGCATGAAGAAGTGAGACTTGCTTTTTTACACGAGGAAGTAGGAATATTTGTATCCATCTCCAAGCATTCCAGCAAAGTGTGACATGTGTTCATTAATGACACAGATTTCCAGAGGTGCAGGAAGCCCAACCCTGTGGCAGAGCAGTACTGGGCTTCCTTCTGTAAGAAATGCCATACTGTAGGACACGAACAGAATCTTTGTTCACAAAATAAGTGGCCAAGTTCCTGCAAGAGGAACATGCTAGCATGGGGAGATGAGTATGTTGCAGTTTCTGCCACCCACCCCAATGAAATACATGTACATGTACCCTATACAAAGGCAAGAACCCACTGAGGTGGCAAATTTAATTTCGTATTGGAAGCTCAGAGGGAAGACTGTCAAAATTCTTGCAGATATTGGAGCTCAGATTAGTGTTCTTTTTGTTTTTAATAATGACAAATGTATGCTAAGACTGCTATGATAAAATATAAGCAGATTTGCAGTCAACATGATCATTCCTGAAGGCACTTGTACAAGAGACCTGTACATTGAAGGGAAAATGTATGTCTTTGCTGTCCAGACAATGAGTGTGTGTTTCATTCACAAGGAACCTGTGAAGGGAGGCCCACTTCACAAGTTCCAACTGAACTGAGTAAATGGCCATTGAAAACTATCACACACATTACAGTTGCTTATGGTACAGGAAAAGTTTGACTGGTGAGTGCCCCATTTGATTTGAGGGTCAGTATGCCCATGCAACTTTATGCCTCCCCAAAACATAACACTTGTACCACCAGATAGGTCATATTGAACAATGATCCTGGGTGCTTACATGTTTCCATCTCTTGTTGTGTGGAGGTATGTTCAGCATTATTAAACATGATGAATTTGATGGTCCAGGAGTTATGGTGTGGGGAGGCGTATTGTTGCATGTTCTTCCTGGCCTGTAAATCTCTGAACATAGTACACTCACCAGTCAGCATTACTGTGACACTATACTCGCTCCCACATCCATCTTTTCAAGGTTAAATTTGGCCCTGGCTTCATTTTTATGGCTAACACTGCATGAACGCTTCGAACAGTGGAGGTGAAGGAGCTCTTGGAAACTGAGGATAGTCAGTGAATGGACTGGCCTGCCCTTTCCTCAGACTGAAATCCTGTCAAGCACATTTGGAAAGTGTTGGGGGGCTAATTTGCAGCATGTCCACATCCACCATTGACTATCCAGCAGTTGTCAAACATCCTAGTGAAGGAATGGAATACCCTACTTCAAGAAATCCTTACAAAACTTGTAGCCAGTTTAGGAGCATTTTGCAGATTATGCATTGGCATCGGGTAATGACGCATCATGTTAAAAACCATGCCCAATATTTTTAATGACCAGGGAGCTGTCATGAATCACAATGACTTCAGTGTAACTATTTTCTTTGAATAAAAATGTCAGTTCTGTTTTCTTCATTGCGTATTTCTTTCCATTACCTTCTGTGCTATACTGTAGAATTTCTTTTTATGTATGGTCCAAGAATCATCAAGCTGTATTAATTGGCAGTGACATCATGTGAAAGTTATTTTCATCATTAAATTTTGCCCTCCAGTGCATTAGGAACTTCAGTATAGTTAGAGGCTGGATAGCCAGAACAGAGAGGCCTTGTTGTAGTGCAAGAGAGAGAGGGAGATAATGGAGAGAGAGAAGCCAGAACACACATGCACACTCTCACTTTCTGTCTCTCTCACTCTCCCTTTCTCTTATTTAGAAAGTATTCAAGGAATTGTATGTTTTACCAAATCCCATTCATTTTATGGAAGCTTTGATTCCTTATCTTCAATTGATTTTTTCAGCTAGTATGTGGATGGATATTTTTTTTTTTTTTTTTTTTTTTTTTTTTTTTTTTTTTTTTTTTTTTTTTTTTTAATTTGCTGTGTAGAAACCTTCTGCATCTCACCAAGCATATTACTCCATTTAAAGACTCCTGAGCAATGAAATGTTTAAACATCTTTACTTTAAGATTTATATTGAATTGCTCCATAGCTGAACCTTTCAAGATTGAAAATAGTGAGTAGCAATTAATTTCATGTTTTTCCATTAGCTTATTGTAATGAGTAGTATAAAATTCCTTGGGACATGAGTCTGTTTGTAAATGACTTGGGATCCTATTATGTCTTCTATATTTTTCTGAACACATGTGCAACCTCAGCATCAGTTTTAGTTGTTTGAGCAGCAACTCGTGCATATTTGGTCAACATGTCAATTACTGTTGGACTGAAAAAAATATTTAAAGCATCTTATGTATTTGGAATATGGAGTCAGATCAGACAAAATGGTTTTATGATTGTCATCAATTACTTTCATGACAGCTGCTCTCCTCAGATAAATTTTTCATGCTGAGTGATGTTGTTCATCAGCTATTTCACCTTTCATGCTGATTACAATGAAGTCAGTAGCAAGAAAAATAACTCATCAAAATGAAGTATTAAGAATGAAGTATTTCTTTATACAGGGTGAACATTAATAAAAACAGGAAATTGCAGGGATGTATTTCTGATTGGAAATGGAGGGAAAAAGGTCTATGAACATGTGTCCAGAACTGGACAGTGTGAATGCAATGACAACAAATCATCCTGGAACACCGTACACAGGTGCATCACAACTATGTCACAACAGATGTTCGATGTGGCCCCTGTGAGATGCAACCCATGTGTTCACAAATCACATCATGTATTTTTGCAACTCTTTTGCATGTTCCGGCCTCTCTCGAAATAGAATCACAGGCATTGTGAACATGCTGTTGAAGGGTCTCCACATCAGGAATTGGCTCAGCAGATGCAGTGCTTTTCAATTGCCCATAGGTAAAAATCCAGGTAGTTTACATCTTGTGATCTATCACGCTATGCTACAGGACCCCTGTGCCCTATCCAGTGTTCAAGGAAGATGTTGTTGAGGTGTCATCAAACTGTAATGTGGAAGCAGGGTTGGTGCTCTGTCATGCAGAAACCACAAAACCTGTCATATTGCCAAAGGCACATTCTCAAGCAGCCCAGGCAGAGTATTCCACAGGAAGTCCAGGTACATTCCTCCATTGAGATGTTGTGGAATAATAATAACTGGGGCAAGTATGTTTCACCAAGAATGCCTGCCCACAAATTTATGCTGAACCAATGCTGGTGAGATGCCTCAACCATTCCCCAGAGGACTGTCTGTGGCCCACAGATGATGATTATGCAGATTGACGATGCCAGTTCTGGTAAAGGTTTCTTCATTGGTAAAGAGGAATGATGACAGAAATCCCATAATTGTGATGGTCTGGTGCAGAAACCATCATGAAAATCAATCTTCCTGTAGAGGGAAATCTTCTGTTGGTTATCATTGCCCACTTTACAGGTGATAGGGATAATAGTGTTTGACATGCAGGATACCCATAATCATACTTTGACTTACACCATGTGGGCAGGAGACTTACCTGGAGTTTTCACTAGGGTTCATCTCAACATCCTGTAGAACCCAACCCTCCAAATCTGGTGTACACACCGTCTGCCACATCGCTGCACATTCATCTGTCTGAAAGGAACTATGATCACACAAACACCCAAAAGGGCTGAAATGTTGTGTGATGTGGTTGGTGTCTGTGAGGGTATTTGTTTTGGTATAGCCTCTCAGCCATTTCTGCTGCACCAGTCAGAAAGCCTGCAACACACTAGGAACACATGTCATGTGCTCGGAGTAACTTACATTGCTCAGCGCATCTGCTACAGTAACGATGCATTTCAGGGCACATGTTCATAGGACAATTTTTTCCTCCATTTCCAGTCCATAATTTGTCTCCACATTTTTCCAGTTTTGTTAATGTTAACTTTTTATAGTATGTTATAGAGGGAGAGGGGAAAACTAAACAAAAATACTCCAAATTTAAATTTTATTACAAAAAATATTACATGACTTTCACTGCAGAACAGCAATGCCCTTTCCAGTCATTGTTGTGAAGGTGTAAATTGTATTATAAAAAACATAGCATTTTATATGTTGTTCAACAACAATGTCCATTCTGCTATTAGGTTAAGGAACAGTGGTTTCAAATGAGAAATCCTGTAACTGACAATCACACCACAATGTTCCAACAGTGGCACATCAGCTGAGCCAGCTGGTGGTGATTTTGCATTAGCGATTTTGTTGAAGTTTTATCTAACTCATACTAGTGCATTGTCCACTCTCAAATGAAATCAGCAGAGCAACCACATTACTTCAAGCACCAGTAATATCTTAAATGTAATTTCCTTCAGAAAAGATCAATTTTTGGTGGTGTAGAGACCTTCGAAATGAGAGAAGCCATTGTATATGTTTCTGGAAAGAAAAAGAAAACACGTCAATGAGCAATATCATGCAAAGGGAAAAAAGTCCTTAATCTCTAAGCATGAAAGAAGGTTTCCCATTACCTTGTGTGAGATGTCTGACAAGAGTTACAAATTACTGGGCAGTTGTGGCTGTGAAAGCTTTTTATACATTCTAAAGATCTAAGACAGCCTGATTTCTGATCACATGACCATGACATCACTTCTGGTTGAGAAACTGTGAGACTCTATTCATTAAACTCTCATATATGCTTTTATTTGTTATTTGTTGTCCAGTTGGTTGAAGGTGTCATTTCTGTAACAGAATCATGAATAATCAGGAAGTATGCTATTGTATTTTTAGGGAGAGTGCTTTGTTTGCATTTCGATACTTGTATCAGTGAAAGATGATTCCAGCAATTCTTCATGTTCACATGAACAAGCGATGAAATGTGTGGGGCATTTCTTTAACTCTGTATGACTCATGAGTGGATTTCTCCTCAGTTATTTCTCTTCATAACACAGCTACTGAAAATTACTGTATATTTATAGGTGTGCACAATATTCTTTGTATAAAACTGACTGCATAGTTCTCTTTAGAGTATTTAGATGAATTCAGATATACCATCAACTGTGTTATTACCATTGCATCAAATATGTTTCAGTTAATGGTAATCTACTTCCTGTTTGTCTGAAAAGCTAAAAATCATGTGTCTTGCTTTTTTGAGTGCTGTATTGTATTTAACTTGCCTTGTCAATGTACTAATTTATGGTGCAACACAGACAATGAAATCTCTAAGGACAAAATGCTGGAGTCAGGCATCATTTCTTAAGGTGTCCCACACTGATATTTGTTCCTTCCCAGACACTCATATTTCTAGCATTTTGTAGTACATTTTTTGATCAACATTTTATACTTCACACCTGCACAATCTGAGATATAATTTTTGTGTATTGTGTGCTGCAAATCAGTAGAAATTCATGGTGAGAGTTTACTCTTCCTGTATTCCTCTACGAATGCAAGTACCACATTGAGTAGGATACAGAATCCAAAATGCCCATCATCTAAAATTCCTCTTGTTCATTTCTCTTTCTCCAGCAAGCATTCTGCAATGGGATTGTGTCATTTGGTGTAAGAGATGTATATCCTTTTATAGCATTGCAATTCCTGGATTGTGCTCATGAGTAATAATTTGATTATTTGGACAATACTGATAATCTAAAAACAAGTGAATTGTGTAATTTTTATTTAAGTTAATATCAGTAATTTTCTGCTGTCCTGATTCAGCGACAAGGCTGCCTTCAACATACAGGTGACACTTGCACAACAGTAGATAAGTGTTATCGTTTAGTGTGACAATGGATATGGATTCATTGTGAGCAAAAACTGATTGACCAACTGCTTTTTATTTGTGATATTGGAAGTGAGTAATAGTCATCAATAACATTTTTTTTCTTACAATCAGTATGTAACACATCTTTTGCTTCTTCTTCATGTTCCTCCTCACTCAGTACAATGTCAAATAAGAAGTCACAGAGAATAACATTAGTATTTATACCACTGCGTGCCACAGTGGTGATAGCATTTGTTTATTGTGAGGAGTCAACATGTTTTTCCATTTGTTATTCTTCATTTCTTGTTCTTTGTGTCCATTTTTTTATCTTTCCAGGTGTTGACAATGTCACAATTTCTTAAATATGAACAAATGAGTATAATCTACTATTCTTCAGTGTATCCATACCTCACACATGGAATTGAAGTATGGGGATGTGCTGCTGCTAAGCATGTAAATAGGGTATTCATCCTTCAAAAAAACGCAGTTATGATCATGTGTAAGCTTAGATATAATGAGTCTTGCAAAGCAATTTTCAAAATTAAGAAACTACTAACACTCCCATCACTATATATTTATAAAACTGTTCAGCTCGTGCTAAAATACAAGCAGCACAATAATCTAAATAGAGAATTGCACATGTACAGAACTAGGAGGGACGATGATTATCACCTGGAAAGAAATAATACAAAAAGTGCAAATGGCTCTGAGCACTATGCGACTTAACTTCTGTGGTCATAAGTCGCCCAGGACTTAGAACTAGTTAAATCTAACTAACCTAAGGACATCACACACATCCATGCCCGAGGCAGGAATCGAAACTGCGACCGTAGCGGTCATTCGGCTCCAGAATGTAGCGTCTAGAACCTCACAGCCACTCCGGCCAGCCACAAAAAGTGCAGACAATAGTCCCTATTACATGGGGATCAAATTTTATAACAAACTTAAAAAAAATAAGATGCTTAAGTGGAAGCTGCTTTGAAATTGTCTTGAAGGAGTTCCTCAGCAATAAGTGTTTTTATAGTATTAAGGAATTCCTCTCAAAGGAGTAGGATACTTTCATTTGCATAAATAGTATTTACATGTACCAAAAAAAAAAAAAAAGCAAAATAATTTTTTATCTGTAGGCCTATTGCATATAATTGTTTCCCACAATGTTATAAGCGGAAATGATCAATATGTAAACTATCCAAAACAAGTGCTTATAATTGTCCATGGAGAATAAATAAATAAATAACTGACCAATTATTTCCTCACCATCAAAATACACAAGATAATGGTATAGATCTCTATTTGATATACCAGTATTTAATTCTGAAACTTATCTTACAACAACTGGGATGTAAATGGATGTATATGGTGCTTTCAAAATCTTATACCCAGGTGGTAGTGCGGGCCACAACTGATTGAACATGTGTTTAGGAGCAGTATTGTGAAAAGAACCCCCAGAAATGTTACAATCAGTGCATACAGTATCCTATCTGCTCCATCAAGGTGGATGTAATCTCATAGAGTACATAACCTTCACATTTTAAAGTAGCTGTCCAGAATTTCCTTATGATCATCTGATTATAAAAGGAGAAGCCATTGTTTCTCAGTGTATTATTCAGTCTGGAAATTGAAGTAAATATGCTGAGCAAGACAGTTTTGTCTGTGTGAAATGTAAATCTAGTGTGCTGTTGAAGACAGAAGTTATAATTAAGTTTTAACCAGATAGGCTCACCATCAGATCATGCTCAATGACATACATTGTGATACAACCTGTAAGCAGTAAAAGACTTGTTAATTTATCAAGGGTTCAGAAACTTTCGACAAAGTTGGTTGCATCTATTCCATTTGGAGATTAAAAATAGCAGTGTCAGATATTTTAGGTTTTTTGGCTAAATTATCTCTTGTAAATATTGCATGAACTTGTGTTTTTTACCATAATGCCGTAAGTCAATAACTGAAAGCAGTGTTGGCGGAAGACAGTTTATTGAGAACTTTTTTTTTTAGTTTTATCAAATACAGACAAAACATATTTTTCCTGCATGGTCTTATGCAAAAGGCCTTTCATTCATGATAGTACTGAATAGACACAGTTCTCATGTTTTCCTCTGTGTCAGAAAATTAACTGATTTTGTGACATATTACAAGTTCCTGTTTGAGAGAGAATTATTTAGTCCCACCTGTGTGCATTGGTAGTTTAGTTTTTGGATCTCTGCATTTTAATCTAATTTATTAGACACACTTCTTGCATTTTAATAAGTGTCTACATTAGACTTCTGCAGCATGTGTTGATAGTCCTTTGTTTCTCTGTGTAGTGCAGTTTCCCACCATCTTTAGTATGGATAGGGTTTGTGATTGCTGTGTGCTGATGCAAGCTGAGTTGATGACACCTGACTCTCAGCTACAGGCTGTGCTGGCTTTGGTACAGAGCTAGGGAGTGCAGTAAATGGGCATCACTAATGTGGACCAGTTGTGGGGATCCAACAGTTCTCCAGCAGGACCTGTGAGTCTGCTGATCAGTTTGCTCCAGTGGACTGTCCAAATACTGCTCGCATTGAGGTTGACACCTGACACATTGTAAAGTGGGAGGGCACCTAGGAGCATAGAAGACTCTGAATGGCTTCCCAGGGGCTGAACATAAGGCCTCTTGAGTTAGTCTGACAAACAGGTAACTGGTGCTGTCTATGGCTGACACTGTCCCTCACCCAGATGCAGTTGCTTGCCCTGTTTCAGAGGAAACCTCATCCTGCAAGATCTGGGCAGTCGCAGAGGTTGAGATTATTGGTAGTTAAGAACTCAAATGTTTGACGCCTGATGGGGTCCCTTAGAGACATGGCTGCAAAGGAAAGGAAGAAAGCCAGTGTTCACTCCATGTGCATATTGGGTAGAGTCATTTTAGACATAGAACAGGTACTTCTGGATGCCATGAAGAGCACAGTGTGTAGCCAACTGCAGTACCAATGAGATGGGTCACTTGGGATCAGAAGAGATTCTCTCTGTATTCAAGCAGCTATCAGAAGTGATAAAGGCTACCAGTCTTGCTTGTGAGAAGAAAGTAGAGCTCACTTGGGATCAGAAGAGATTCTCTCTGTATTCAAGCAGCTATCAGAAGTGATAAAGGCTACCAGTCTTGCTTGTGAGAAGAAAGTAGAGTTCACCATGGCTTAGCCAACAGGACTGATTGCAGACCTCTGGTACAGAGCTGAGTGGATGTTCTGAATCAGAGGCTCAGACATTTCTGCAACCATGCATGCTGCAGATTCCTCAAATTGTGCCTTAGTGTTGTGGGGTTTTGGATTCTGCTAAATAGGTCAGGAGTCTATTACAAGAGGGATTTGGCTACACTTGTAGCAGGGGTTGTGTGATGTGGACTGGGCAGTATTTTGAGTTAGAGAGTCTCTCAGAAAAACAAAAAGGACTTTGGTCTCATAGGGTGCAGATCAAAAACAGGAAGAACACAGATCTAGGAACTATTGGTGTAACAGTGGTATGTTGTCATAGCTATGTTGTGAAAATACAAGAGCTTCAATCACTAACAGAAGGCACTGATGCTCAAATTGTTACAGGCACTGAAATCTGGATGAAGCCAGAGATAAGTTCAACTAAAATTTTTGCGAAGGACCAAATGGTGTTCAGAAAGGATAAGCTAAATACAGATGGCAGTGGCATGTTTGTTGCTGCTAGGAGTAGTTTGCATTGTAGCAAAATTGAAGTAGACAGTTCATGTGTGTTATCATAAGCAGAGGTCAGTCTTATAAACCAGAATAAAATAGTAATTGGATTCTTTTACTGACATCTTAACTCAGATGATACAGTTGCTGAAAGGTTTGAAGGAAACTTCAGTTATAGTTGATGGTAACTTACATTTATCCTCAATATGTTGGCAAGAAAACATGTTTAAATCCATAGGTACACATAAAACATCATCTTAAATTGTGCTTAAAGTATCTCTGAAAATTATTTTGAACAGTTAGTTCATGAGCCCACTCAGATAGTAAAATGTTGTGAAAACATGTTTGACCTGTTGGTGTAAAATTATCTTGAGCTGGTAATGAGCATCAAAACAGATCAAGGTATTACTGTACACAGACTTGCTCTAGTGAGGCTGAATACAGTGTCTCTCAAATCCTCCAAAAAGAAACAAAAAAATATATCTATTCAAAAAAGTGGATGAAAATCTGCTTGACACCATCCAGAGAGACAATCAGTCTCCATTCCTTCCAGATTAATAATATAAGTGCAGACCATATGTGATTTGAAATCAAAGAAATAATATCAACAGCAGCTGACAGATTTATACCAGATGAATTAACAAATGATGGAGCTAATCCCCCATGGTAAACAAAACATCTCAGAATACTATTGCAGAAACACTAAAAAATGCATGCCAAATTTAAATGTCCTCAAGACTGGTGAACTTTTACAGAAGCTCAAAATTTAGTGCCAACATCACTGTAAGATGCATATAATAGTTTCTTCAATGAAACTTTGTCTTGAAAACTGGGAGACAATCCAAAGAGATTCTGGTCATATGTAATGTATGCTAGCAGAAAGACACAATCAATGCTTTCTCCGCACAATTGCAATGGAAATATTATTGATGACATGGACGCTAAAGCAGAGCTGCTAGACACAGCCTTCTGAAATTCCTTCACTAAAGAAGCCAAAGTAAATATTAGAGAATTTGGATGAAGAACAGCTACCAATATAAGTAACTTAGAAGTAGATGTCCACAGATTAGTGGAACAACTAAAATCAATTAATAAGAGCAAGTCTTATGGTCCAGACTGTATACCAATTAGGTTCCTTTCAGAGTATGCTGAAACAACAGTTCCATACTTAACAATCATGTAGAACTGTTTGCTAGATGAAACATCTGTACCCAAATCCACTAAATTACAGACCCATATAATTAACAATGACATGGAGCAAGATTTTTGGAACTGATGTTGTGTTCAAACATTGTCAGTTACCTCAAGGAGAACAGTCTGTTGATATGTAGTCAACACGGAATTAGAAAACATCATTCTTGGGAAACACAACTAGCTCTTTACTCACATTAAGCTTTGAGTGCTATCAACAAAGAATTTCAAGTTGATCCCATTTTCTAGATTTCCAGATGACTTTTGACACTGTAACACACAAGCAGCTTGTAATCAGGTTGTGTGCTTCTGGAATATGGTGTCAGTTATGTGACTAGATTCATGATTTCCTTTCAGAGATGTCACAGTTTATAGTAATTGGTGGAAAGTCATTAAGTAAAACAAAAGTTATTTTAGGCATTCCCCAAGATAGTTTTGCAGGCCCTCTGCTGTTCCTTATCGGTATACACAAATGATGTAGGAGACAATCTGATTAGATGTCTTAAGTTGTTTGCAAATGATGCTGTTATTTATTATTTAGTAAAATCATTCAGAGTTCAAAACACATTGCAAAACAGTGTAGAAAAGATATCTGTAGTGCGTGAAAATTGGAAGTTGTCCCTAATTAATAAAAAGTATGAGGACATCCACATGAGTGCTAAAATGTTGGCTCCGAGCACTATGCAACTTAACTTCTAAGGTCATCAGTCACCTAGAACTCAGAACTAATTAAACCTAACTAACCTAAGGACATCACACACATCCATACCCGAGGCAGGATTCGAACCTGTGACCGTAGCGGTCGCTGGGTTCCAGACTGTAGAGCCTAGAACCACATGGCTACTCCGGCTGGCACTAAAAGAAATCCCATAAATTTTAGTTACATAATTGAGTCAAATCTAAAAGCCATAAATTCAGCTAAGTTCCCCAGCAACTACAATTACAAACAACTTAAATTGAAGAGGACTCATAGAAAATGTGAGGCAGGTAAACCAAAGATGATGTTTTATTGGCAGGTCAGTTAGAAGATGCGAAAGATATACTAAAGAGACTCCCTGCACTACATTTGTCTGTTCCCTTTTGGATTACTGCTGTGTGGTGTGGGATCCTTACCACATAAGATAAATGGTGTACATCAAGAAAGTTCAAAGAAGGGCACAACATTTTGTATTATTAAGAACTATGGGAGAGAGTGTAATGTACATGATAGAAGATTTGAGGCAGATGTTATTAAAAGAAAGGTGTTTCTTGTTGTGGCAGGATCTTCTCATGAAATTTCAATCATCAAATTTCTCCTCCAAATGTGAAAATATTTTGTGGATACCTACCTACATAGAGAGAAACAGTAGTCATAATAAAATAAGGGAAATCAGAACTTACATGCAAAGGTGTAGGTGTTCATTTTTTTTAGAGAAATAGTAGAGAATTTTTATGAAGGTGATTCAATGAAACAGGCACTTAAGTGTGATTTGGAGAGTGTCCATGTAGATATAGATGTAGATGGTGTGTTGTTTCTTCCATTGTGCATATCTACTAGGTGTTTGTGAGTGGCCCTTGCATTGTTAACTGTCACCAGCTAATCCTCCAAGCACTGATATTGGAATAAGAGCTCATTCTCCACCAACATCTGGAATGGGTATTATGTGGTCTCTGCAGAGTGATTTTGTATTTGGAGCTACTTATGAAGTAAACTGATCTCTCTTCAGGGTTTCTGTGAGATTACTGCCAATTACCATACATTTTAAATACTTTGAATGGTTTTAATTATTCCATTCATTGCATTCTGCGTATTCTTCTTCTTCTTTCTCTGCTCCATCTTTTTTGCATCTATGACCATTTCAACCTCACTTTCATTTCACTAGTCATTGCCAAAGCAGCTAATTCTTCACTGGTTTAGCGTCTTTTACCTTCACTTTTCACCATGGTCTTACAGCCAGAATCCAGCCTGCTAGATGCCTGTCTGACAAACTGTCTGGGTGCATTGTATAAGCAATGTCATATTGATTGCATCCTGAAACTAATGGATTAAGTCCAGCATCACTTCTCTTCACCCATTCCATCAACTTTGTAGCTGGCCAGCAGTATAAATAGCCATGAAGTTACACGCTTATAAGCTTACAATCATAGAATTGCAAACATGATTATCTTTTTCCTGGTGTAATTAGATACATTATATCTGGTCCTTCCAATTGTGGAAAAATCAATATGGTTATTAATCCTCATATTCATGAAAATAGCATCAAATTTAAGAACATGTTTGTATATTCCAGATAGATTCGACAATATAAGTATAAATTTCTAAGGAGAAGTGTTTGAAAACTTGAATGATTATGGATATTTCATATTTTCAGATAAAGGTAATGTAATATCACCTGATGAAGCACAACTGTTTTTGAATTTTGATTTTAATGATATTGCTTGGGATAATCCAAATCTTGTATCTACCTATACAGGATTACTCCCGATTAAGTGCCTTGCAGAATGTTCATCAAACAACCTACAAGCAATTTCTCTACCATTCCACTCATGTACAGTATGCAGGAGAAACATTCACTTAAATCTTTATGGGTGAGCCCTGATTTCTTTAATTTTATTATGATGATCATTTCTCCCTGTGATAGTGGGCATCAGCAAGATATTTTTGCCTTTTGAGAAGAAAGCTGATGATTGAAATTCCCTTAAAAGATCCTGTTGCAACAAGAAATGATTTTGTTTTAATGATTACGTCTCCAATTTGTGTATCATATTTGTGGTACTCTGTCCCCTATTTTGTGCTAATACAAAATGAGCTGCACTTCTTTGAACTTTAGCAGTGTTCTCCATCAATCCTATCTGATGTGCACTCCATATTGCACAGAAATCCTCCACAAGAAGACAGGCAAGTGTAGTGTTAGCAGTCTTTTTAGCAGACCTACTATATTTTCCACGTGTAGTAGGCCTATAACACGTCATTGGGGAATGCCAGATATTACTTCAGTTTTACTCAATGATTTTCCTTCAGATACTAAAAACTGTGACTTTCTGGCAGGGAATCATGAATCCAGTTGCAGAACTGAGATGATACTCCTTGTGCATGCAGTTTGACTGGAAGCTGCTTGCGTGGAATGGAGTCAAAAGCCTTCTGGAAATCTAAAAATATGGAGTCATTTTGATATATTCTCTCAATGGCACTCATTACTTTGTGAGAATAAACAGCTATTTGTGTTTGACAAGTATTATATTTTCTGAATCTTTGTTGGCTACATGTCTATAAATCATTTTCTTTGAGGTAATTTCATAATGTTCAAATACAGCATATGTTCCAATAGTCTACTGCTAATTCATGTTAGTGGTATTGGTCAGTGATTCAGTGGATTATTCCTGTCTCCATTCTTGATCATTGGTGTGACATGTGCAATTTTCCAGTCTTTAGGTATGGACCTTTTGACGAGTAAGCATATGTATTTGGTTACTAACCACTGAGCCATTTTATCAACATACTGTGAAAGGTACATAACTGGGATACAGTATGAACTGGAGACCATGCCTTTATTATGTGATATAAGTTGCTTCAGTACACCAAGGATGTCTAAGTCACTTATGGCATACCCTTTATGGGCCACCATTATAGTGTAGGGATCTTTTATCTGTGTCAGACATAAAGCAAATTCTGAATATGTTGATTAGAGACATTGCTAATGGAATTATCCTTTTCAAATATGATGAATGTAATCTGAATCATGTATTCAGTGATCATGTTAATTCGCTTATGTACTAACAAGTATACTGATAATGAATACATAATTATAGTTATACGTAAAGATGATGATTTAAATAACAGTAGTTATCAAATCAATTTCAAATATTATATTTGTATATATCATCATCTGCTACAGATGAGCAGTTTTAAACTATGGTATAAATTGAGATGTTTGAATATAATCAGTTCAGATTGAGCATTGCAGTTGTCAATGTGTCCCTCAGTTCCAATGGACTAAACTTTTAGTCTTTAAATGGTGGGTGCTGAAATCTTAACAAAGCATATGCAGGTTATTGGAATTTGTGGAAAAATGCCAAGCTCAAAATGAGTCTATACTGAAAAGAGCATTTAGACATAAATCTCAATTGCTACAGAAAATGATTCAAGAAAGACAGCTATTCTAAAAGGATAAGATGACAGACCAAGATGAAGGACATGGGGCCAGAGAAAACAAAGTATTTATGAATGCAGAAGATGAAGAAGAAGAATACATCCAGAAAAATAGTGATGGAAATGAAAAAGAGTCACAAAAGATAATTTTGGCAGAGACTCAGGATAAACTCGCAACATCACTTTTAATAAACCAACAGACAAAATGTGTGATACTGAATAAAGCATCAGATTTGATCTTTTAACAACAGTGTGGATGATTGTTGATTTACAGTTAGATTTGAAGGTATGATTTAGTAATTCAAAGGCTAAGATATTGGGCAATGATGGTGTTGTATAATTTATTGTTAAAAATTAAACCTTCCAGAAACAGTTGCACAGTACAAAAGATTTGAAATTATGGTGACATTCTGAGGGCTGACAATGTTCATAAACAAAACTACTTCTCCTGCAGAGGCCATATCAATATGGTGAAGACTGCTTTAGAAAAAAAAAAAATGTTGGTAAGTGGGTACTGGTGGGTGATGACATACATATCAGTAACAGATCGAAAATATGCTTGACATTTGGACTCCACCAGATTACCAGTACATCTGATTTTCTTTTTTTTTTACTGAAATAATACAAATGAGTTTGTAGGGTGATTAGCTCCCATGCTAGCTTTGAAAGCAGTGGACAATATTTGATGTAGTAATGAAATAATACTTAATAAAGGAGAGCTTCACAAAGCATCTATAATTGCTTGAATTATCTGCCAAATTAGTGGTTAAGACTCACTTGCAGAATGAGAATTCGCATATGAGAACATTCCATACATTAAAAAAAAAAAAAAGAAGATGGGTTGAAAAAAAAAATGTAATAAAACATATTTATATGTGTGGTGTCGGCTCTTTATGACATGTCCAAAAGAACAGGCACCACTCATATAAATAGCTGTGCCTTGATGGCAATTAATGACCATCCAGTGCAAATGTACTATTCGTCCTAACTAATTAACTCCAGTGGGAATCTGAGAGAGGCTGTGAGCAATGAGGGTGATGGACAGACGACAGAGGACATACGTCTATAGTGCATGAGAGAGAGAATATATATATATATATATATATATATATATATATATATATATATATATAGAGGGAAACATTCCACGTGGGAAAAATATATCTAAAAAGAAAGATGATGAAAGATGATGAGACTTACCAAACAAAAACGCTGGCAGGTCGATAGACAAACAAACAAACACAAACATACATACACACAAAATTCTAGCTTTCGCAACCAACAGTTGCCTCATCAGGAAAGAGGGAAGGAGAGGGAAAGACGAAAGGATTTGGGTTTTAAGGGAGAGGGTAAGGAGTCATTCCAATCCCGGGAGCTGAAAGATTTACCTTAGGGGGAAAAAAGGACAGGTATACACTCGCACACACACACACACACACACACATATCCATCCACACATATACAGGCACAAGCAGACATTTGTAAAGGCAAAGAGTTTGGGCAGGGATGTCAGTCGAGGTGGAAGTACAGAGTCAAAGATGTTGTTGAAAGACAGGTGAGGTATGAGCGGCGGCAAATTGAAATTAGAAATTAGCGGAGATGGGAACTTGCCCTTCAGCATATCCTTTCTTCTCGCTACCCGCCAGGCCTCAATCACAGGTAGAACTGCAACGCATTCTCTGTTAATGCCCATTGACAGAATTGCACTCGATGATTAAAGTCATCACCATGTTATTGCTGATGTAGCGACACATGAAACGGGTTAAAGTGGTGACGATGCAGTATGTGCATGACACTACTTTGACTCAGTCCACCGGCTCTCAAAATGTCCCATGTACTCATGTGTGGGTTCATGGCAACAGCAGCTAACACACCAACTGCACCCTCTTCTCCTGTGACGGGACTTTTACGGACCCGTTTGCGTGCTACGACCATACCTGTTGCATACAGTTGGCGGTAGATGTTTTGCAATGTGTGGCACATTGGATGCTCTCTGTCTGGGTACCATTCTGTATACACCCTGCAGGCTTCAGCTGCATTTTGTCGACACTCGCCATAGATGAGTATCACCTCCGCCTTTTCAGAGTTCGAATACACCATGGTCACAGTTCCTACAACACTACACTATCACAGACGTCTGGTAACATGGTGTACTACAGTTGGTCTGCGTGCAGAGACGAATGCGGAATAACAATAGCAGCAAGTGCTACATGCGGACACTGTGACAGCTAGACCAAACCACAACAGTGCAGTACAGCCACACTCGTATACACGGTCGTCATTGTAAACATGTCCCTGCAGATGCTGCTCAGTGACCGTGGCCCGTGTTTGTTTCAACATGTAACTGAACGTCAGAGGTTTCAAGCATCATCTTTAGATTACAATATCTCCGGATGTAATTAACATTTTACAATGCAAAAAATGACACTGATTACGTATTTGTTTATATGTTCCAATGTGCTAACAAAACTAACATGTTTCCATTTAAAAAAACGTATGTTTGTGTTAAAAAACATACTTCCGTGCAATTTTGTATGGTTTGTATTAAACAATTACACTACCCCTATCCTCACATTCGGTCTGTGGGATCGGTTCGTCAGTATTTGATGTGGTTTACGAAATATATCCAGCGGTAACGGTAGGTGACTCACCCTGTATAACTCTGTGTGTGTGTGTGTTGCGTGTGTGTGTGTGTGTGTGTGTGTGTATGTGTGTTTTTCCCTCCCATTGCCTCTGCAATATATTACAATTTTGATGACTCATTAAAATAATCATTACATAAAATGAGAATGGAAATTTGCTGAGGCAGCATAGTGTTTGTGGTACATAAAATTTACTGATTATAGTGATGATGAGGTAGATGCAGAAATACTTTATGTAATGTTTGATGATACCCATGTAAATTTGAGATGTGATTTAATGACTAGGTAGTACATTATTTGACATATATAGGGAGAGATGTGAGATGCAGAAGTGGATTTTTATGTAGTCTCTTTGTGTGTGTGTGTGTGTGTGTGTGTGTGTGTGTGTGTGTGTGTGTGAGAGAGAGAGAGAGAGAGAGAGAGAGAGAGAGAGAGAGAGTGAGAGAGTAGTGAATGGCATAAACTTGCAAAATTTTTGAGCAAATATCCTTGAACATGCCCCCAATTGAAGTGACACTTGCATGTTGTTTTGACACTGAAATATTGTAGTACTGACATTTATCTTTGAACATGATGTAATAATATACAATTCGGAGGCATCTTTGAATGTGACACATTTTTATGCAATTCAAGTGAAACTTACAAAAAGTTTTTGTAAATAGTGTATATCCTTGAACATGACACCATTTTAATGCCGTTCAAGTAATTGCCTGCTTCATTTTAATACCTGCTAAAATACTAAATTTGGCAGGGAGATGAGGTAGGAAGTATTACTGGGACAAGTTCTGCCATCTTGCATTTTTCTCAGTTTAGGCACACAATGTCTCATGGCAGACAAAGGTCACAGATTATTAAATTTATTTGAATTTTGTGGAAATTGATTTGTGCAGCAAATCATAAGTCATTTCTGTTTTGAAGTATTTCCATTTTGTATGCTGTCTAGAGATAAGAAAGAATCAAATTAAAATATTTATTTCTGTCAATTGTTTATATTAAACTTAACTTATAAATTAGAGAACTAATAGAATTTAAATTTTCCTTGTTAGCTTGAACTGTCAATGATGGGACCTATACAGCATGCATCACAAGAGGAGGAAGTTCTGCAAAACAAACACCTTAATAATTCCCAGGTAAGTAAGAACTTTAAGAACTTAACATATTGTTTCTGTACATACTGCTGGAGCTGTACTGGGAAGCTTAACTGCTGTAGGTGCAATTTGGAAGAGGTGGAACACATTGGTGTGGTGTCAGAAGAATTGTCTAACAGGGATCCCCTTGATAGAAAGGTCACAAGTTATCTGTAGTGAGGCTTATCTGAAAGTGCTGTTTTAAAATTTGTAATTTATAATAATAAAAATATTAGCTACCAATGACTCACCATGTGCATTGGAGAGTGACAGAAAATGAGTGCAGGGTGATGCAGAGGTCAACCTCCAATGAAATGTATGTATTACATATAAAATAACAGACATTGTTGACGTTCAAGAAATGTTCAAAATAAACCACTAACTTACACCATAAACACAAAATTAAAAATGGCGACACACAGTGATAACAAAGGTTGACACTATCAAGATTGAAGGTGAACTCCTTGGAGGTTACAAACTGTCGAGGACATTTAGCTAGGTACCCATTCTTAAGAAATGCATAATGAATTGTATTGATGTAATAGGGTTATGAGAACTGCTGGAATGTGATGGCATGCAATTGAATGCGAAATAGTCTGTTGTGAAGCTTATTGCAAAACTGGCTATCCTTTAAGGTATATCTGTAGATAGTACAATAATATGTTTTATAGGCACAAAAAACAAACACGCAGAGGCTGAATTAGTCCAGTGGCTCAGGTGGTATGAATTGCAACATCATACACTTTTCAGCAAAGAGAGTTTGCTCTACAGAGTATAATTTATATACACAGATCAGGAATCAAGAAAGAAAAGCTATTTTGGAAAGCTATTGGCTAAAAGCAGTGCTCAGACCATCGGTGTAGTTCTCTTACATCCATTTTCCCATTATTACTTGCTGTGATGTATCAATTACCTACTGGCATTGCAAGATCTTGCACACAAAAGGTTTCAAAGGGGGCAGAGCACCTCCAACTTCTCACATTACAATATATAACTAACCAGCCAATTTACTATCCAGATTAACAGTCGACATAATTATATATGAATGCGTTAAGGGCCGGATGTTAGTTGATCTTGATACAACATTCTTGGTACCTCTGATTTCCAGGGTCCCTTTCGTATATATATACTCTTCAAATCCTGATTGATTGGAGTTGACAATAAATTCCTTATTGAATGATGGGTTAAGTTTGTTTTTCTCATCTGCAAATTTTTGGACCAATTCCACAGTTTGCTGGCATTGTTGGCAAAGATGACACTTTATTCAAAATTTCATTATCTTACACTTTTCAGTTTTGCATCACAGTCTGGTGTTATACAACCATTATACTGCTTCCCTTGAAATCACCGTAATCTATGTCATGTGCAATTTGATGTGCATAAGATAGTAGATCACTATCATGAACATCCTATAAATTGTATGGAGCATTCTGTATGTGCGAACACCAGTTTTTTGTAACAAGGGCACCTTCTCCTTCCTGGAACATCCATAGTTTTTCTTATACACTGCACAGTCAACCACCCATAACCTTCCATGTACGTAGTTATGTTTAGTACCAGCACCTTCGACAACAATTGTCCTTTACTACATTTCACTGGAGATGAGATTTGTGGCTCCTGGTCTGACAAGTATAAACTACATAGCACGGCACCTCCTTCAGTATCACTTGCACTTGTTGACCATTTATTGTCATAATTGCCCTTCTCATCTCCATTGTTCAGACAGTCAAGTGTATATGATGCCACACATTCCACTGACTTTTCTTACAGAAACATTAATATTTCATTTGCCACTTCTTTCTCACTCTGTGAAATTGCTTGGATTCCTTTCTGACAAAATATCAACTTTGGCAACTGTTGTTGTATATATATATCAATGTTTACTTGTTAATAATTTCCATTGCACTGTTTTGTATCAACACCACTAGCACTGTAGCAATGTTGTGAGTTGCTCATTGACTAACCAGTTCAACTATACTCTGTAAGCCCATGCTGTTCTCACCATTGGTTGCCTCCAGTCCTGCCCCCTATTACCATTAGCATCCAGTCTTGTTGTTCCATTATAGACAGTATGTGGGTTTTTGAATGCCATAAACATCATTGGTCTTCTGCAGCCTCACATTCTAGGGGTTCCTTGTAGGTATGTGTGTAAGGAATACCTAGCTATGCAAACTCTAACCAGTGGAAAGTGAAGTTGCAGAGTAGAAGAGTATTTCTATCAACATTTACAAAGCTGTAAAGGCCAGCTGCACTTCACAATAAATGACTGTGGTAAACACAAGGACAATTTTTGCAAGAAATAGTCCTTTTTAAACATCACAAGTGATTCTGAAACGTGTAAACACCAACAGTTTTCAGAAGGTTTAGTGGTTATATTTACTCTGCAATGGACCATTGTACTTTATTTGATGTGCTGTCACTCAGTTCAGCCTAAGGGCATTTTCAAGCATACTGATAAATAGAACCATTAAAACAGAACCATAAAAAATCAAGAATTATCTGAGACAATAAGAGAATCTGGAATCTTGCAGAAAATCACAAGAAGGAACATAAACTCTTTAAGTTTTCTTAGCTACAAGAGGCACTGAAATAACTGGACACTGAGAAATTCTGGCATAGAAAACTGAAAGAGACTGGAAGTGAAGAGCTCATAATGAGTGAAAACTGTCAGTTCAAGAGATGGAAAGAGTTGCCTCAGATAGTTCTAAGTTAAGCACGTGGCATCATGATTGAGAAGTGGAAATTTTCTGACTAAAATAGTATAAGCGTAAAGGATATGCCATTAATTCATAGATGATATGAACATGAAGCATCCTATTATCCTGACATGTGTTGTGTCTAATGCCAGTCAATCAGGTTGTATGAAAGGGCTGTGAGCAAACCACATTTTATCATTTTAGGGGGAAAAAAGACAGTGTCTGTTGTGCAATCAATTAATGTTATGACACAGTCGTATACAACAATGACAGTGATATGCATGAGTGAATTACTTTTCTGCAGTTTTATATCTGTCTTTGGGAACCTTAAGGCATAGTAGGACCAAAAATAAAGAAAGGACTATTTAGTAGCAAAAATCTTGTGATTGACCTATAAAATGTCTGGAAAAACAAGAATGAATAATTTTCAAAATTATATGTGAAATGGTTTTTAACCAGCAGCAGAAATTAATTCATTGCTTTTGTTGGACTTTTGGCCTAGGCATAACAATACCTCTGTCTTGCAGGCAGTGTGCGATTTGTGCTTTTACCAGTGGTGGGGATGTCTTAGGGGGTTAGTATAATTACATATGTTACTAGCTTGGACCGTGGCATTACCAATGGTTAAATAGTTGTTTATAAATAGATGTTAATGCCAAAACTCACTACTCACGCTTATGCACTACCAGAAAAGCCATCCCTTGTTATATCTTTAAAAGTACATTATGGGTAAAGCTTATTTAGAAAATCATCTACATACAGGTATACGATGGGAATTCAAAAATTAAAGGCACACTTGTGAAAAGCTGTACTTATTCTGATGATAGAAAACTGAAACATGCGTTATTTTTCTACGTAACCTCCCTGGACTTCAATGCAGTTTTCTCAATGTTTTACAAGATTTTTTTTTTAAAATTTCATCAGAAAATACGTTTTTCGGTTGCATCTGTAACCACTTTTGCACCGCAGCAATGACGTCTTCATCACTTTCAAATCTTCTTCCCTGTAGTGCTTCCTTTAAGGGTCCAAACATGTGAAAATCACTTGGAGCCAGGTCTGTACTGTGTGGTGGATGTTCCAGCACCTCGAATCTCAACTCCTTTATTGCGTTGGCTGTCCGTTTGGCAGAATGTGGGCGAGCATCATCTTGCTGCAGGATGACACCTCTTCAAAGATTTCCACGACGTTTGGATCTGATTGAAGGTTTTAGTATCATAAGCAACACATCACATCCATCATACAAAACAAACCTGGCTCTAAAGCCTCGTACACGCTGGGGCGACGTCTTGCAACATTGTGGCATGCTACAGAAATGTGGCGTGCGTCGTCTTGTAGCACGCTACAGCAGGCAACATCTTGCGGCATATGTTGCATGTGGCAGGTTAATTTATAACAAAGCAACAGTATTTGTGCCACACGTGTGTCGGTCTTGCAGTATAAAGGATGATAAAGTATCACAGCGTTGTCGTACTTGGTGCTTGCACGTGCAGCTAACCACAGAAATGAAAACCAAAGGAAAAGAAAACGATGGTGGAAGAGAAGAGTACTTAAAGAAGATCCATGAAATAGTATCCTAGGAACTAGAAGCAGACTATGGTGCATTATTTAGTAATGTGTGCTTTCGTCCCAGGCGTGTTAGTCTGCGGCATACCGTTGCTAAAATGTGGCCTAACGGTAAACGTTCGCACAGGTACTGGGACGGTCACCACCCTGTGTCAGGGCCCGGGGTGGGACTTTCAGCCCCCAGCTCACCCAACTCTGCGGTACGACTGCCACACTACTTCCCTTGCAAGCTCGCAAGTAAATGGATGACGCACCTTAGACGAAAGCAACAGTGACAAGAGGGGAATGATGATTTAGTCCTAAATGTTTTGAAATGCTTAACTACTACGTAACACTTTTTCAAAATTAATAAGCAAACATATTAATAGTAAGACTGTATTAAAAACTTTCAGTGTTCGACTCCATAAATTTAAATTACATGTAAAGTTTTACTCCAGTGTGTGGGAAATAAACATCCCAGGTTGGGATGCATAAATTAAAGCCAGAGGAGGAGATGGTCTGATGCAGAGGGGGTGAAATCCCCCCAATCCCCTCCTGCAAATCGCACACTGCTTGCAGGAGGACAACAGAAAGATTGTTGGTATAATTCAGATTCCACCCAGAAGAACTAATGTGACTTTCACTAAAGAAATTTTTTGACTGTGGAAAAGATTTTTAAGGAAATTGTCACACAATATACTTTCCTATAGCTCATCATCATTTGATGTTTATCAGAACAGTATTTTTAAACTTCAGTCATTTGTGCATTACCAGTTTGCAACAGCACATTCTACAATGTGCAGTAATTATACCCGCTATGCAGTGCAGTAAGCAGAACAACAGCCATGACCATCTCTTACTCCATCATAATTCTGTCATAGTAAAAGTAGTTATTACTGTTACATGCCTGAAAGCCATAATTTTTCTATTTTGAGGTATGTCTCATGTAAAGGAAATGTTTGTTTTCATTGTTCACATGTCACTTTAATTTATTGTGATGACTATGAGTATCATTGTTTCTAAAATATACATTTATCAAAAGTTATCATACAAACTGTACTTGAGGGACTGTTGTGAAATGATGTATGTATAAACAAATATTTCCTTTCAAGAAATTAAAGTCATGATTCACAGAAGTAATATGTAATGTAACATCAAACACTGCCTTGATTTATTTTCCTCTGGTAGTCAGCTTTGCAAGAATTACATATGCACCAATTTAGCTGTTGATACTAGTATTAATGATATGTGACTCTTTTCATATGGATTAGGTGCATCAAATTCACTTGTGTCACTCCAGATATTAGCACTTGATTGTTGTATGTTGTCTTGTCCTAACTGAGGAATGGCTGCACAAACTGCTGTCATAAGCAGTTCTCTCTGTGACGAAAATGAGTAATTTCAACAATTTTTTAAAAAAATGCTTGCACACGCCTTAGAAGCTAAAGTTTTGACAATGCATTTCCTTCATGTTATTTTTCCTGCAAAACTTTCAAGGTAGGTTTCAAACATGTCAGATTGAACCACTCCCATGTCAGTGTGTTCACAAGAGAGTACTACCCTCTGGATATGAGATCCTGTTGGAAGTGACTAAAGAATGGTCTGTCAAGCTGGTACAGGGGTTTAACAAAACTACCAAAACATCACAATAAATGCATGTCTGAACACAAATGCAGATGTCAGCCAACCATGTAGGCTGTGCTGTTGTATTTGACCATGAACAGCACCTGTACAATGTGCTCAATATGTTGTAAGGTTCAGTTGGTGTCAAGAAAGTGTTCTATGTAATTGTGCGTGTATTATTTCAAAGCTGACAGAATTTGCACATGTCCATATTGCTAGTACATGTATGATGGGTGCTTCTGTAACCAAGGGAGCTGAAGTGTTTTGGGTTTCAAGAGACACCATATCGAAGATTTATAACCCATGCAAGGAAAGTGGAAAAACATCATTCACTAAGTCACTAAGTGGACAAGAATGGCTATTTAGTGATTATGACACATGATTATGGAAGAGAATTGTGACAAGAAATTAGAGAACAACAGCTGCAAATGTCACTGCAGAACTGAATGTCACACTTGTGAATTCCTGTCAGCACCAAAAAAATACTTGGAATGGAGCACCATAGGCAGAGAATTCCAGGGCAAGCTGGAATTTGAAACCCACTCTTCAGTGATTCATTTGCCAATAACAGGAAAAAATGGTGTCAAAGCCATGAAACCTAGACAGTGCTATGGAGAGATAGAAGAAAATCATTTGCTCTGATGAATTTTGCTTTACACAATTTTCTCCTTCAGGCAAAGTTTATACACTAAGAGTTAAACATGGTAGGCATATTGATGCTTTTTTGTGTTTCCATATTTCTACATTAACATCTATATGGGTACTCTGCAAATCACATTTAAATGCCTAGCAGAGGATTCATTGAGCCACCTCAACAATAATTCTCTATTAATCCAATGTCTTACAGTACCCATATAAAATTAAAGCTATATCTTTTCCTTATTTCATTATGGGGATCATTTCTCCCTATGTAGATTGGTATCAACAAAATATTTTCACATTCAGAGTGGAAAGTTGTTGATTGAAATTTCGTGAGCAGATTCTGCCGCAACGAAAAATGCCTTTGTTTTAGTGGTGTCCACCCAAAATCCTGCATCATTTCAGTGACAAACTCTCCCCTGTTTCATAATAAGACAAGATGTGCTTCCTTTCCTGGGACTTTCTCTACATACTCTGCCAATCCCGTCTGGCAAGATCCTACAACACAAAGCAGTATTCTGAAAGAGGCTGGACAAGCATAGTGTAGGCAGTGTCTTTAGTAGATCTATTACATTTTCTAAGTGTCCTACCAATTAAACTCAGTCTGTGGTTAGCCTTCCACACAACAGTTTCTATGTGTTCCTTCCAATTCAAATTTCTCGTAATTGTAATTCCTACATTTTTAGTTAAATTTATGGCCTTCAGATTTGACTGATTTATCATGCAAGTGAAGTTTAATGGATTCCTTTTAGCACCCATCTGGATGACCTCATACTTTCCATTATTTAGGGTCAATTGCCAGTTTTTGAACCATATAAATATCTTTTCTAATTCATTTTGCAGTGTGTTTTGATCTTATGAAGTCTTTATTAGTCGATAAATGGCAGTATCATCTGTAAACAACCTAAGACAGCTGATCAGATTGTCTCCTAAATCATGTATATAGACCAGGAACAGCAAACAGCCATTAACACTACATTGGGGAATGCCAGAAATCACTTCTGTTTTACTCAATGACTTTCCATCAATTACTACGAACTGTGACCTCTCTGACAGGAAATCAAGAATTCAGTCACATAATTGAGATGATATTCCATAAGCAAGCAATTTCACTACAAGCCGCTCATGTGGTACAGTGTCAAAAGCCTTCTGGAAATCTAGAAGGACAGAATCAATTTGACATCCCTTGTCAATGGCACTCAACACTTTTTTCACACAAGTAAAGAGCTAGTTCTGTTTTGCAAGAGCAATGCTTTTTAAATCTGTGTGGACAGTGTGTCAATACATCGTTTCCTTTGAGGTAATTCATAATGTTTGAACCCAATATATGTTCCCAGATCCTGCTGCATATCGATGTTAATGATATGGGTCTGTAATTTAGTGGATTACTCTTACTACCTTTCTTGAGTACTGGTGTGACCAGTGCAGCTTTCCAGTCTTTGTGTATTGAACTTTCATCAAGCATACGGTTGTAGATGATTGTTAAGTATGTAGCTATAGTATCAGCATATTCTGAAAGGAACCTACCTGGTATACAGTGTGGACTAGAAGACTTGCTTTTGCTAAGTGACTGAAGTTGCTTCACTGCTCCGAGGATATCTACTTCTATATTACTTGTGTTGGCAGCTGTTTTTGGTTCAATTTCTGAAATACTTACTTCATCTTCTTTGGCAAAGGAATTTTGGAAGGCTGTGTTTAGTAACTTCACTTTGGCAGCACTGTCATCAGTAGTGTTTCCATATTTCTCTAGAACCTCTGTACATTGCTTAATAATGATATCTTCTACTCTCAATAATGTCTGCTATACTTCAATGGGTAAGCTCTATGTATGTTGTAACTAATGACAATTTTTTTCCTTTCATGAGGTCTTTTCTTTCTATTCTTTACCTAGATACCAAATTCATTCACCACAGATATGATGAGAAGATAACTCATTCATCTTGAACCTGAAAGTACTTGTATCAATGTATTTAGTATTGATTAATGGATTGGTCATTGGATTTGCAATCTCTTGTGCCCTTACAAGAGACTTTGTGTGATTATGGTGAGAGCTGTGTGCATTTATGTGTATATTGTGGATTGTCTTATATATGAATACACAATGAAGAGCAAAACCAGAATTAGAGTGCTGTAAACTAGATTTAGGACAGATTCTGTTCCCAGGCTCTTTGGTGAGACTGATGAAGCAATAATTTAAAACTGTTGTTATATTAATAGTGTGCATGTAATATTTTAATATTTGTTAAAGTACAGATTTCTGTTGTATACTGATGTTTTCACCTACTGGTCCTGTATGGGTCATCATTGTGGTCTTATCTTTTTCCTCTTGAAGCTGTGAAAACACATCTTTGGTCCATTTTTGAACTAACCACCTGAACACAAAACCTACTCATTGGTTGTTGAGCCACCCTCGGTTTTTCAATTTCCTTTCATTAAACACTCATGTCTTACTGCCATAATTCAAAACTCAGGATATAGAATTTGCTTTTGAGGCATGTAAAAAACATTGTTTTGACACTGTTTGGTTTATGACAGTCACTTCATGCTTTTATACTATTGCATTTACTTACTTCTTTTGCTGTTTAGCAAGTCATTGTCTCCAGCTGCTGCACATCAATTTGTTTTTTGACATTGTTGTTAATTTATTCTATTTTCTTCATAACTGGATTATATGTTGCTTTAGTCTAGTAATTAATTTGCAACTACTGTTTTGAAATTTACTCTAGTACATTTGAGTACTAATTGTTGAAATTTGTGTACAAAATGTGTGTGATTTAGATATGTTCCACAAACACTTATTTCTCTCTCACCTTTTAAGTTTAAAGCTTTTGCTGCTGTGGACATGCATATCCAGCTCCTCCATTTCTCATGTGCTGTGGACATGCATACCTATGCTGGTTGGGTTTTCCTCTGGTGCTATTAAACATCTGTATTCATCCTGAGTAGCCATCCTCTCACTGCTGCAATATATGGGCTAAAATCAAATGTAGACAAATTTTATCCAAGGTGTTTTTTCCTCTGCAGAATCTTAAAAATTTCTTGCACTTTTTTCCCTGCATTTGATGTAGCACAATAACTATGATATGCAATAAAAATAAATTCAGTCCTTTATCTAATGAGTACATCAAACTGTAAGATGTATGTACAAAAACAAAATTTTTTTCAGCCAATAGTTTTCTTAAAATTATATGGTAGATATTTCATAGTGGCTGGAATGAAATTTTTCAGCACAAGTATAACCATCTTGCAAGCAGTACAGTGACAGCAAAGCCACAATCAACACAGAATGCAGGGAGCACATCTGTAGCAGCAAAAGAGTTAATTACCTAAAAACTTTTTTGGGAGAAAATGAGAGCAGTTTTTTTATATGAATTTTCTTTGTCTAACTCTTCACTCATTGCTGAATTTCCCAGTATTTTGTTGGAAGTCTGGAGGATTCACATCCCAGATGTATACGGTGTAACAAAAAGATTGACCATAACTTTCAATATACAATCCTTACACCTACAAAACTGAAACATTCTGTTTGAACATGGGTCTGGAAACTCTTTTTATCTATGTTGGAACTCTTTTTCTACAGCTCTTCACATCCTCATCTCTGATCAGTTTGTGAATGGAGCATGGGAAAATGTCTGTCAATCTGGGGTACACTAATGTGGCCATGGAGTATCCCGTATGGTTTCAAAGATTTCCACACCACTGGCACAAAGTCAGTCTGCATCCTGCACCAGGATTCAATAGATGATAGCTTTCTAATGATACTACTGTATGAGCTTTAATTTCTGTGATTTGTTCACCATTTTCATTTTGCAATACTTATGTTGAAGCAAGTAATATGCCGTCCATCTTACATTACAACACTAACCTCCTGCGTGATACAGAACATCTGTCTTGTAGTATCTGTCACCATTAAGCCTCTCCTCAAAGCTCTGGTGCATATTAAACAATCTTGTGATGAAATATGCTGCACTTCCTTGCAACTTCTCTCTCTCTATATCTCCGTCCCTACTTCCCTCCCTACCTTTCTTTTCCGTTAATACTGATTGCTAAGTGTCCCAAACTAATCAACAGTATTCAAGAACAGGCGAACAAGTATTTTTGTATGCCACCTCTTCCATGTATAAATTACATTTCCTTAATATTCTCCATTGAATCTCAGCCTGGCATCTGCTGTTCTTGCAATTTGTTTTATGTGATCATTCCACTTTGGGTCATGCCACCTCTGGGAAGTTTTTGGTGTTTAATGTTTCCATTGATTTTTTGCCGATAATTCAATCAATCAATAATGGTTCTTTTTCTCTATTTCCAACTTTGTATTACATTTATTTATATTCAGAGCCAACTGCCAGTTCCTGCTCCAATCATTGATCCACAGCAGGTCTTTCTGTATTTTGCTGCAGTCATCTAGCACTGCAAACCCACTGTAGACAACAATACCATCTGCAGGAAGCCTCATAGGTATTCTGATGTTAGCTGCTAGATCAACTATGTGTACTGTACACTGTGATGGCCTCATAACACTTCCTTGAGGTACTCCTTTACATTTCTCAGTTCCATCCCATTAAGAATAATGTGTTGAATTCTGTCTCTTGGGAAATCCTGACCCCAATTGCAAATGTGGTTCAATATTTGGTATTCTCTTATTTTGTTGACTAAATGTCAATGTGGAACTGCTGAATGCCTAGTGGATGTTAAGGAAGACAGTATGAACCTGAGTGCCTTTGTCGTGCATGCTAACCCAAAACTCTATCCACTGCATCAATTGTACAACAGAGACAATGTGTGCTGACAGAGGTAGCTACCGTACATGTGGTTACAGTGTTGCCAGATTGCCACTCTTTAACATGATTTTTCTGCCAGATGTACTTGCCAGATGAAATTTTCTGACAGACATTTTTTTATCGCTGGCGTGTGAGGAGTCGTGATGCGAAGCCCGAGTGCACAAATTTCGCTTCACCCTGTATATTCCAACCTGAACTTGTTATTCATCTCTGATTTCAGCCAGTTTTCTGTTCCTAATACTAGGGGGACATTTATTTCTTTACTAAGCAATACCATTTCTTGTGCATTGCCATGGATATTCCTGCAGTCTGCTAGTATGGTATCAACATTTTATTGTTCTGATCTGCAAAGGTAAATATTCACCTCTCAAAGTAAGAAGGCTGATCTCCCTGAATTTTCAGCAGGCAACTCATTGTCCATAAGGAGGTGTTTCTTTAACCTAAAAAACTTCTATTTTCATGCCACACTTGCTCCAATATTCTAGTAGCCATGCCCAGTACATAAATGAAATGACATGAGCATATGGCATCGTTGGCCATGAAGCCATATTCGGGAAAGTTTGGCTGCCAAGTGCAAGTCTTATTTCATTCGACACCACATTGGGTGACCTGCACACCAGTGAATTGGGATGAAATGATGATGAGGACAACACAAAACCTAGTCCACGAGCAGCGAAAAATTTCCAACCTGGCTGGGAATCGAACCTGCGCCCACTTGCATTGGATGCAAGCATGTTACCACCCAGCTAAGCAGTATATATCATCTGTGACATAATCTGTTATTGAATCAGAAGTAATGTTGAAATGGCTGAGAGCTCCATCACACATGATATATGTATTTCATCAACAGCAAAAAACATGTTGTAGCTGATCAGAGCATTGGATACAACAGCTTACTCTATAATACTCACCAGACTGTCATGTGATCAAAATTGCTTGCTGCAACTACTTGTCTTAAGGGGGAACAACAGTGTACCAGATGAAAATATTGCTCAAATTCAGTATCTTTTTCTACATACTGTAATGCAGAAGACAAATGAGGTTACTGCAATGAATAAAGCATACACTGAAGTGTGTGTGTGTGTGTGTGTGTGTGTGTGTGTGTGTGTGTGTGTGTGTGTGTCTATATATATATAACAGAGGGAAACATTCCATGTGGTAAAATATATCTAAAAACAAAGATGATGTAACTTACCAAATGAAAGCACTGGCATGTCGATAGACACACAAACATACACATAAAGTTCAAGCTTTCACAACCAACGGTTGCTTCGTCAGGAAAGAGAGAAGGAAAGGGAAAGACGAAAGGATGTGGGTTTTAAGGGAGAGGGTAAGGAGTCATTCCAATCCCAGGAGTGGAAAGACTTACCTTAGGGGGAAAAAAGGACAGATATACACTCGCACACACACACACATATCCATCCGCACATACACAGACACAAGCAGACATCTGCTTACAGAAATTACAGAAATAATATACAGTCCAGTCACACTAATATGACCACCACCTGTGTTTTACATCAGCATGCAGTAACCACTTTCAGACAGCAGGTGACAACACTAGCAGTGAAGGTTATATAAATGATGTCTGGGGGACATGGAAAACAGTGCATGTGACATCATAATTTGCAAATGGAGGGATTTATTTGACATCCAAAAGGGCCTCATAATTGGCCAAGGGTGGAAGCATTTTCAAAATGGCTAAGTTTGTAAGTTGTTTGTGTGCTGCCATGATTTAAGTATGCTGTACATGGGAAAATGGTGCTATCTAAAACTGGCGCCAAGCAATTGTTGTACACCATGGGCCATACAAGGCAGGGGAGAATGACAGCTGTGACATGTGCATGGGCAAACAGATGTATGACTGTTGAGCTACTGCCTTTTGAGATGAACTAAGTGGCTACCAACTTTGTCACCCCAATGACCGTTCAGTGAAGGTTGCTGCATGTAGGATCCAAAAAGTGTACCTGGTTCATGTACCCATATTGACTGTGATTCATCGGTGATGAAAGCTGCTATTTGCAGACTACTAGTGCAACTGGTCATCCGCTCATTTGGGACAGGTGGCCTTTTCAGATGAATCTTTCTTTATGCTCCATAGGACAAATGGCCATTGGCATGAGTAGTTTGAAACGTATGAAAGCAATGGTGTCCAGGCAACAGGAAGGAACATTATAGTGTGAAGAATGTTTTTATGGCAGTCCCTGGCTTAAGTCATCTTTCTGAAAGGCACAATGGATGAACATATATATACATATATCCTTGGGGATCATGTCAACCCCTACATGCAGTTCGTTTTTCCTCGGCACAATGGCACCTACCAGCAAGACGATACAACATGTCGCCCAGCTTGCAGTGTACTGCCCTAGTTCAAAGAACACTATGACATGTTTTCTGTACTGATATGGCCATCTAAATCTCTAGTTTTAAACTCAATTGAGAATCTATGAGGCCACTTTGATTGGGCTGTTTGCACCATGGATCCTCAGCTGAAAAATGTAGTGCAGCAGGCCATGATGCTGGAGTTAGAATGGCTCCATATCCCTGTTTTTACCATCCTGAACCTTAATTACTTTTCTTCCTGCATATCTCACTATGATCCACACTGCAAAAAGGTGGTTATTTAGGCTTTTCCAGGTGTGCGTATTAATGTGACTGCATAGTGGATAGACATATATGAAACATAAACAAAGTAGGACAGGATTAGGTGAGGATAGAGCAGGAGGTTGGTCATGGCCTAATCAATGGAACCAGGTGTGCAATCACCTTAGTAGATTGTGAAAATCATGCAAAACTCAAGCTTGAAAGCCAGATGGGAAATAATGTGATTCCTGTGCATTAAGAGTGGTGTAGCAACTTCGCTCAGTACAAGAGAGGAATTCTGAAATACATTGTCAACATTAAGATTATCAGTGATAACATCATATATGGGTGTACTCTTACCTCTTTTTTTTTTTTTCACCGAGCGGGGTGGCGCAGTGGTTAGACACTGGACTCGCATTCGGGAGGACGATGGTTCAATCCCGCGTCTGGCCATCCTGATTTAGGTTTTCCGTGATTTCCCTAAATCACTCCAGGCAAATGCCGGGATGGTTCCTCTGAAAGGGCACGGTCGACTTCCTTCCCAATCCTTCCCTGATCCGATGAGACCGATGACCACGCTGTCTGGTCTCCTTCCCCAAACCAACCAACCAACCAACCTCTTTTTTTGGAAGGTGCGGCCAGGGGGGTGGGGAGGAGGTGGGGGGTGGGGGGAAGAAGTTAAGAATATTTTGAGGAGCTTATAAATATAAGGAGTTTTCAAGGAGTCTCTGCTTTCACATGTAAACAGTGTACCTAAAAACCTTCAGCAAGTAGAAAACTGCAATCTTATAAACTGTAGGCTTCAACAAATTATTTCTCACATTATATATGTATATTTAAAAATGCAAGATACATTACCTCACTATCAAAACAGTTCTTCAATGACTCAGGAGTTTCTAGCATAAGCATTCCCCTGTACAATTATATTGATTTTTAGATCAAGCTATGAGAAAGTATCACTCAGTTTGGCCACAAATTATATTTAACACTTTAAAAAATTGTTGAGAGAAAGATATCTAAGTTTAGTCATGTAACTGTACAGCACTTCACACTGCTTTTTTATTGTTTTCTTAACACATTAGGTTTAACGTGGACTGCAGCAAAAAATGATTTTGATTTAGTTCTTCAGGCTCCCCTTTTTTCTTCAATTTGTTTCTCAGTTTCAGTTACTCCTCCATTTTTTTCTTAGCTCTTCTTTGAAAAGTGTTTGACTCAGAACAAAGTGCAATTTCCATAATCTTCTCTGTTCTCTGTCACAACTTATCATCAGATTTTGTTATCTTTCCAACATCTTTTTCTAAGCATACTGTATTCTTCTCTATTGGTTGTATTTCCTCTTTGAGTTTTCTCTTTCTTACTGAGAGACACTGATTTTCCTCACCTTATTTTATCAGCAAGATATAGCAGGTATTTCTGCCTGGTTTTACCTGCTGAGGGCAAAAGTCCTTTTGATACTTCCATTTTTAGAAAGCCATCATGGAAGCTAATGAATTCTTTGCCTATTCTCAAAACAATATAAGGAGACTCCTTTAGATTTTCCATCTCCAACATTTTGCTTACTGACAGGGTGTATACGAGCCGGGACAACTGGGAGATCCAGGAAAGACCCAGGAATTTTTCCATCCGGGAGAAATCCGGGAAAAACCCGGTAATTTTTTAGAATTCCTGGGTTTTTGTTTGTTTTAGTTTTCAGTTAAAGTTTTGTAATTTTGACTGGTATGAAATAATACTCTAACAAATGACTGCAGCAATAAAACATGAATGAGAGGAAAAGCTAAAATAAAACATAAGTTGCAAAGGAAATGCGTCATGTACAACAACAAAACACAGTACTCATACAAGCGTCTACCAGTAGCAAAATCTGTCAAAGGCTTTAGGAAGACTATGCAATGCTTCATAACAACAAATTGCCTCCGATGAGAATGACATCACAACTGTTTATATTAGATTCGTGTGAGCAGTTGCAAGTGGGCCCTTGCACATGCGCAGTTGAGTCGCTCATGTACCTTCTCCTGCATCTGGCTACAGAAGTGTGGCTGTTAGCTGTATAAGCAAGGAGCAAGGTGCTACTCAGAAAAATGTTAGTGACATGTGCAAGCTGCCATATTCACTGGGAGCAAACTGGGGTATCTGCCCCAGGCGGCAATTTCGGTCAAGCATTAATTGCCTTGTGGGACAATGATGATATTTTTGTCAGTTTGCTAAAGAAATATGGCTTTATTAATCTTTTCTCCTGAGGCAATCAATTTACTCGAAACGAAGTGTTAAATTCCACACTATTGGCTAGTTTCAACTGTTCGGTGCATTTGAAAAGAGCATGTTTTCATCTTCTCGCATGTATGGCATTATGCTGTAATACAGAACAAAAAATTAGATAATACTGTACTGGTACTCCAAGAAAATTTACAACTGAATCTGGATATACGAATGTGCACTTTAAGCCGAATTATGCATTTTAGTGTTGTTCATGAGATTCCTCTAATGTCTTGTTTCTTTTATGACATAATGTAAGATCTTTTAGTGTGTTACACATACGAACATACGGGATTCCTGTCTCATCATAGCTGCGCAAGTGCGGTGATGCCTGTTATCAGGTGCTCTCTGGCAACTGCTGAAACAAACCTCTTCCTAACAGGTCACGGGAAAATATTGCAAATTATTGATTGAAAAGCGTTAATGCAAAGTAATTTTTTTTTTACACAAGATGAACAAAGTGCGATAATGTGCGATGAATTTCTTAAATCACAGAGCGTTGACTCCCATTTAAAAATCAACTGTTTGAGGATGACCATTTAGAGACAATTTCGAGCCCAGAGATCAGACATTTATGCTGGTATTAAAAATTTTACTGGCAAATTTGTGTGATGTATCTTAAAGTGTAACCGCACAAGAAAGATCAACATTATACGTGAAAGTTTAGCTTCTCTTGCAGCTTATTAATTGTTGAGACCAATATTATACGTGAAAGCTCTGCTTTTCTTGTAGCAACACAATGTATATTAATTTACACCATTTATTTTCCATATTTGTGTGTACGGGCTACCTAACAGTGATAATGCTATTGGCTGACTACATCATGTGTCCTAAGCTCTGGATACCAGCTGTCATCGGCTGGCGAGATCACGTGACATGAACTATGACTGCCTTACAAAAGCACATCACAATCTCGATTTCAATGCTTCAGAAAGTAACATGTGGTGTTTGGTGGAATTAGGATTTATACTTTAGAAATATGAAAATATCCAGCGTACACAGTCTTTTTTCTGAGTTTAGTTTTCTAAAGGGCTGAGAAATTCTACGTCCCTGTATAAAACCATAACCATTCAAAGGATTGATAAGTTTTACAGTTCCAAGGAAAAGTATACTGTCACTTAACACAGAAAAATGGTATTTTACCTGGGAGAAACTGTTTTTAACTGGGAAATCCTGGAAAAATACAGGAATTGTGTTTTCTTGTCTGCATATACAACCTGACTGAGAATCCTCTTTCTATGGAGAGTTGTTCATGTGATATTGTTAACAGCACTTTCATAACATCCCATATTGTCACATATACTTCCTTAAACATATATTTCAGAACAATTGTCCAATTTAGAACTTTGAGATAAGGGATGAAAACTAAAAAAAGTGCTGCAGTGGAGCAGATTCTACTAAATTTCTATAGTGTGCACCAAACTGTCATCTGCGAAAATACAGACACTTAAAATCCTCTTCCTTTTCTTGTGTATTTCATGGGCTCATACAAGAAATAAGTCTACAAGGTACTAGTTTATGGGAGGCTTTTCTACAACATGTTTAATAAATGCAGCTAATAACTTCAAAAATTCATGTTTTACTTCAAGTTCATTAATCTATTTGATTTTGTTGCTATGTAGAAGTTCCTACAGTAATTCGCCCTCAACAAATCCCAAGCTAAATTTTGATGTGTCATTCTGAGAATCTTTTTTAAATGTGAACTCTACTAATGTTACTGGAGAACATTTTGCTGTAAGATTTTCTCTCTTTAACACATTGAATGTTAACAGTGTATTCCAGGTCAAAGTTGTGAAATTTGCAGCTCTATGACAATATGAATTACTTTCTTAACAAACTGAACCAAAATGTGCCAAAAACAGGGAGTTATCCTGAAACAGCATAAACATGCAACCTTTTTTGCACTGCAGAAAAGGATTTTGCATTTTGTGTGGAACTTGTAGCAAAAATTTCATTAATACTAGTGCAACTCTTATAGGAGTAATGCAAATTTGCACATTCATAGACCACAGAATTTCAACATTAATATTATTGGTTCCAGGAATATAAGATGAAAGCATGTTATCAGTATTTGTTGTAGTTTCTATTGTTCAGGACTCTACTATTTCTGACTTGCCTGTATTTGGTTATGTAGAATTCTCAGGAACAGTTGATGTGCTGGGTTTTGAAGTCTTGAAGAACTACTTTAGTCTCTGTCTTTCTTTCTATATTAGGTGTTATTTTTTTACAATAAAAAAATCTATGATGTAACCTCTAAATGTCAGGACTAGTAAACTTTTGATTTTAATATTTAAAAATAGGCATATTTTATCCATCATGTGAGCCTTCAATGCACTTTTGCCCATGTCTCCAATATTTAGCACTTTGTTGCAAGGAAAACAAACTACTGTTGTTTTGCATGAATGAGGATTTATCAACATTCTGTATTCTTCTTTTGTACTCCATAATATATTAAAACCACCCTAACTACCAGGCATAGAGAACAAACCAATAAAATGAAATTAGCAGCATGTGACACAAGTGCTGTGACCTTTTTAGTGATGTCAGGTAGTGCATATAGATTTTTCTGTGAGAGCATATGATACGGTAATGTTACCTATGTGGCCTATGTAGTATGTAAACTTGCAAACCAAATTGTCCTTTTTGATAGTAATAAAAAATAAAGGAGGTAAAGAAATCATACCATGAAATGATATGTCAAACAACAATAATTTTTGGTTAAGGACTTTTTGAGGATTTTAATTAGGCATACAAACCCTGAAAGAACGTGATATTTTGATATAAAACAACTTTGGTAAGATGAAGACACAGCAACATATTACATAACAATGTGCCCATGAAGTAAATCAGTGCTGTAACTAGAACATGCAACCTTGAAATAAAATACTCAAGGAAAAATAAAAACACATGAACACGTAATATAGCATTGGTGGACAGTGTAACACATGAAAAACCTGCCACTACTATATGATTGCACTGCATCTGAAACAAAGGAAACAGAAAACCAACAGCAGAAAAACTGTTTTCAGTATCAAACACAGCATACATAGTACATCAGTTAACTGAATCAAAAGAACTCAACCATGAATGGGGGCCACACATTCTTGTAAGCTGTTACATTCACTTATACTGCAGGAACATTTCTTTTTGTTTAAGTTGGCAGTGCATTATAAAGGATGAATTCAAAGTATTTTACATGTCTTTGAGCATGATTTGTTCATACTTGCTCTATATGGAAGGATCAATAGCTGGGAGTGTTATCATGATCAGTTTGCTGGTAACAAAGTCTGCCTTGGTTATCTACACACATTTTTGTGTAAACACAGAGGTTACTGCCAGCAACCAAAACTTTTCATGTAGAGGCTTGAAATGAAATCATGCAAAGATATGTGGTATGATTTGAGTAGCCTTTCCTGCAACGCAAAAATTTCATTTAATTGACTATTTATTTTACCCCAAAAATCATTCCATAAGCTACAAGGAGCTGGAAATATCAAAATAAGCCATTCTAGCACCATCTGATGCACAAACATTACAAATAATTCTCACAGCAAAAATCCAGAGCTGAGACTCTTGCAGAGTTTAGTTACATGGTATTTCCAGTTTTAAGTCTTTATCAACATATATTCCCAAGACTTTTTTGCATTGTATCATACTGACTCGTTTCTACCCTGAACCAGTAGGAGATTTTGAATTTCATTCATATTGCTTAAATGAATACAGTTTGTTTTCTTTATGCTAAGAGTCATTCTGTTGGCATAGAACCATGAAAGAAAGGACTTGAGGACCTGATCAGTGGTTCTGGACAAATATTCCTTAACATTTCTCACCATTACACTAGAGTCATCTGCAAACACCATGATCTTCGTTGCAGTTTCTGAGGTGTGTATGTCAGCTACATAAATAAGGAACTGGAGGGGGCAATGTTGTACTCCTGTTTAAACTTTTTTTTCACATCAGATACTGATTTGATTTCATGATTAGATTGAGTTGATGTGAGTTGCACAACCTGTGATCAATTATGTGAATATAATTAGAACAAATTGCCTTCAAACCCTTTTTTTCCCCATTGCTCCCAGCTTATCTAAAAGAATTTCATGACTAAAAATATTGAAAGCCTTAGAAAGGTCTAAATTCGCTCCTACAACACTATTGTTGTTGTCTAAGTTTCTCATTATTTCATCTGTGTAATCCATACCACTGTTTTCATCCCTCTTCCTGTTTGAAAGGCATATAGATCATTTTTCTGTAAAACGTACTTGGTGTACATGTAAAACATACTTGGTGTACGCTAACACATGGTTTTGCATTCTGTTGAAAGTGCTCATCAGATTTAAGTCCTTGTTTCACAAATATTGCAGTACACCATGTTTCAGTCAAGTGCTTTGAAGTTTATTTGCTGACTAGAGTGCTACTGTAATTTTAAGTGGAGACACATTCACTATTTCAGCTAATATCGAGACTCATTTAGTGTGTATATTGACATTCTGTCTGATATTAGAACTTTTTGCTAAAGTTCATCAAATATTCTTAAAATAAAGCAGTACTGCTTATGTAAAGGACATTTTTTCCAAAATAATGAAACCAAGCTCCTGCAAGTTATTGTTTTATAAGTCTGTATCTACAGTTTATCTGTTGGGTACCATCTGGCAGAACTTTTAAAATTGTTGAGATAAATGTGATATGTCTATAACTTTGAAAAGTTATTCATTATTGCTTACTGTTATGCAAAAATGTGATCCTTGCATATGGCATGACATCATCAAGTTCCAAACCAGATTACATTGCAAGGCCACATAAATCACCAAGTGATAAGTAATTGTGGATTACTTACCAAAATTATAGATATGCAACAGTCACTATGAATAATTTGAGAAGTTCTGGCAAATTGCATACATTAGGTTGAAATTAGTTGGAGAATAATAAAACAAAAACTGTTAGCACTTATTTTACAATAAAATGTCCTCTTTAAGTTTCATCATGATATTTTCGAGTGTCCATTTTATAATTGTTCAGTGTGGTGATCTGTGAGCTAGATACATTTAAAGCAGCAATCTTGATGTTTATCTCCTTGTGAAGTTCAGTTTGTTTTGCATATTATTACTTGCAGCATCCTGCCCGCCTTCTCTCTCTCATGTGTATATTGCGTTGAGTATGTGTGTGTGTGTGTGTGTGTGTGTGTGTGTGTGTGTGTGTGTGTGTGTGTTTAATGCATATTTTAAGCAACTATTATCTAAGTTTCAGTGGATTACTTATTAGATAGTTACTAACTAGATAGTTAATATACCAAAAAATTTATCTAATTGAGGTCATTGTTCTTATATATATTGTCAATTTCATTTTCCATTGCACTGCTATTTTACCTGTTGGCAACTGACCTACTGTTTCACTATTCCCCATGTTACAAATCTAAAGCAATGCTTTTGCTCTTCAAAGCAATTAGTGGAGAATTTTTTTTGTTATATAGCTTGGAAGGTCTGTTGGATAAGTGTCAAACTATAGGTCCAAAAGTCCAGTGTTGACAGTTCAACAATTTTTCTGTCAATTATTGCATTTCTCACCCTTGACAATGATTCAAATATACTAAAAATTCCAAATTACATCATAATTTGGAACCTCATTGGACTACATGTCATCATCAGATCAGATTGAGAATGAGTTTTAAACTTCGAGGAAGTTGTAAGGCATACTATATGTAATAGGACTATACACTTTATTACTAACCAACTTGTGATTGGAGGGGAGGAGGGGAGCTTTAGCATATTTCTTACAGATAAAAGAAAAGAAAAGTCTTACTTGTGTAATTCCTTTCTGATGCTATTTTAAATATCTCCTGTACTCTGCCTTTCACTAATCCATTTACCTATTACAACTCAATAGTTGTGGGAGGACTATCATTTCACACAAGTCACTGATGAATTGACAGCATCAAATCATTTCACACATTGATTAACATTTTGTATTTATGATTCCTTCAACAGTGAATTCCAGTGGTAATACAAAGGAAGTAAAAAGAAATACATTGAATAAAATGTACATAAACATAATATGTTGTCAGGGGATATTGTTGTAGCTTGATGGATTAATCAGGTCCAAAATGATACAGTCCAACTCATCACTGGCCAAACTGCATCATTCCAAAAGAAAGCGCCGGCCGGAGTGGCCGAGCGGTTAAAGGCGCTACAGTCTGGAACCGCACGACCACTACGGTCGCAGGTTCGAATCCTGCCTCGGGCATGGATGTGTGTGATGTCCTTAGGTTAGTTAGGTTTAAGTAGTTCTAAGTTCTAGGGGACTTATGACCACAGCAGTTTAGTCCCATAGTGCTCAGAGCCATTTGAACCATTTTTGAACCAAAAGAAAGCCCCTTATCTGGAGTTAATTTGCACTGTTTATGAGAATTTTTATTTTCATTGTGTCTAGCAGTAAATAACATGCAGATCTGAATCAACATGTCATACAAAACAATGCATGGTTGGGAAGTTTGTTTTGAGGTAAAGCTATTCTTTCATGTCAGCCAGAGGTGGAATGGTCAGAATAGAGTAAAAATTATGACCGCCAAAGTAAGCGGATACACAAAAGACACAAAGTGAAAAATCTTAAAATGCAACTTCAGTGCATTGCTGTTGGTATCTAATAAGATGTAATGGTTAACAAACCATAGCATATGCTAAATGTTTCTTATTACCTCATTCTGATATGTTTCATTTTGCATCATGTGTAGATATTTCTGAAAACATTTATTTTTGTGCTATAGTTGGGATCAGTAAATGTATTTTTAAGTTCACTTGTAAATTTAAGAATTAGAGGAATTACATTTTTGTTATTAGGTTGAAGAACCAGGTGCAGCATCTATGCAAGAAGTTGTAAATTTGGAGGAGGAAAATGAAGGCGAACAGTCAGCTTACTCAAAGGTAAGTTAGAAGTTTATTTTCATATTATTAGAAAATGAAATCTTTTTTTAAAAAAAAACGGGATGGGATAATGATAACATTATAAAAAGGAAATTTGCTACTCACCACATAGTGGAGATACTGAGTCACAGATAGGCTCAACGAGAAGACTGTCTTTTTGTTGTGTCTATTTGTGATACATCATCTCCACTGCATGGTGAGTAGCAACTTCCCTTTTCAATACATTAACATGCAATCTTGGCTAGATCACTTTAGTTACAAAGTAACAGTTGGAATTGAGGAACTGCAGGACAGCAATTGTAAGACACTGTTTTATTTATACTTGAATAATAATTGTGAAATCCTGTAAACAGTAGATAGTAACAGGGTTGACAATCATATTTGCTTGAGATTTTTTGTCAAGTTAACAAAAATGTTCTTTGCTTTTATGGTAAAGTTTGAAAGAAATTGATCACATATAATACTAGAAAAAAAAATTATAAGCTGGTTAATCCTTGATGAGGCAGGGAATTAATGACCCTCACAATAGTCTTTTGACAACTGAATAACATGATGATCCTTTATGAAAAATGTTTCTGTTCCAGTTCAGGTATGAAGTCATTAAGTTTCATATTGATAACTAACTCACAACAGACAAACATTGTACCATAGTAAAATATGCTTTATTGGGCATGCTGTCAGAAAACCAGTCAGTGACATCAGAAGATATACACTGCCAACAAAAAGAGTAATGTACCCAGAAGATCTGGTCAGTTTTCAGTGTAACGTTGTACACATGCACACCATCTATGGGTATGTAAGTTATTAGTGTTACAGTGCTATGTGATAGGTATAATGGTTACTAGAGAGCTTTAGTTTCTCTGTGTTTGTTGCCCATCGCTGGAATTTTGTATTTACCCTGGGTTGCAGGATCCCTATAGGGATTCATTTGAAGGATGTATCTCTGATCTTTAGTCATCTTGTGTTGGGGTCGAAATCTTCAACTTCATAAGCTTCATAAGTAACATCAGACAACTGTCTTACAACCTTATAAGATCCAACGTAGTGCCTGAGGAGCATCTCAGAGAGACCAAACTTCCGATCAGAAGTGAAGATCCAGACGAGGTCACCAGGCTGGTAGACAACAGGTTGGTGGCTCGCGTCATACATTCGGTGATCATTTTCTTGAGCCTGCAACGTGCGGATTTGAGCTAACTGCTTAGCTTCCTCAGCTTTGGTTAACACCTGGCTGATTTAGTCATTGTCCACTTCATCAGGATGTAATGGAAACACAGTGTCCATCGTCATAGTTGCCTCATGCCTATACACTAGGAAAAATGCCATAAATTCTGTGGTATCTTGTTTGGCAGTGTTGTAGACAAACATCATGAAAGGTAGCACCTCATCCCAGTAGCTCTGATCAACACTGACTAACATTATTAGCATGTTGGCCAAGGTCTTATTAAGGCATTCAGTAAGCCTGTTAGTTTGCTGATTGTAGGCAGTCGTCATGTGACTTTTTGTCTCTGTCACAAGATTCAATTGAAAAACTTTTCCTCAATCCATAATTAATGACTTTGAGGTGCTGTGTTTTAATACAATATCTTCCATGATGAATTTGGCTATCTAGGGAGCTTCTGCTGTTTGTAATGGCATAGCATGTCAGATAATCAGTGCAAACAATAATCCATCAACTGCCACTAGCAGACGTTGGAAGAGGTGGTCAATCCCAAAATGCTGGAAAGGCGTTTTGGCTGGTGGAATAGGTATGAGTCGGCCAGGTGGTTTCTGAGGAACTACCTTTCTCCTCTGGCACTCTCGAAAGTGCGTCACATAGTCATAGACATTCCTAAATAAACCTGGCCAGAAAAATCTCTTGCAGATTCTATCGTATGTTTTAATAAATCCTAAATGTCCTACCTCAGATATGTCATGAAATTTCAATGGAATATCTAAGCACATGTGTTTAGGAATCACTGGTAGCCACCTCTTTACCTTAAATTGTCCTTTCACATCCTCTGACCGATTTAAGGCAAGCATAATTTGAGATATTTTGGCATCCTTCTTCTGCTCATCAGAGAGATCCTGGAGTGCAGCAAGATGGTCACTATCTTCATCAAAGTCTTGTTGGTGTTGCATAGGGTTTCTTGAGATACAGTCAGCATCTTGGTGTTTTCTTACATTTTTGTACACTATGGTAATGTCATACTCTTGAAGACATAGTGCTCACCTGACGAGTCATCCTGTTTGATCCTTAAGACCTGTCAACCAACAAAGTGAATGATGGTCTGTGACAACTGTGAATGGCCTTCCTTAGAGATAATGTCGAAATATGCACATGGCCCAGATCACAGCAAGACATCTTCTTTCTGTAGTTGAGTAGTTCCTCTTGTAAGTGTTCTAGAAGCATAGGCTATAACCTTATCTTTTCCATCCGAAATTTGCACCAGAACAGCACTGATATCATACCCGCTGGAATCTGTGTGAAGTTCTGTAGGTGCTTTCTCCTCATACAGACTAAGTACAGGGTCAGTTGTCAGAGCTTTTTACAGCACATCAAAAGAATCTTGTTGAGCACCACCTTATATAAATTTAGCATCAGCTTTTAACAACTTTTGGAGTCCTGGCTTAGATAGAAAGGTTTTTGATAAAACGACACTAATAAGAACATAATTGGAGGAAGCTTCTCACCTCTCTCTAGTACTTTTAGGAATAGGAAATTCCTTTATAGACATCAACTGGCTGCACACCTTCATTTGACACAAGGTGTCCAGGTATTCTGGTTTATTTTGCTCCAGACACACTTCCTTGCATTAAGTTTCAGTCCGCCTTGTTGGAGACACTTATGAACAGCCCCCAGTCTTCTTATATATTCATCAAATGTTCCTGAGAACACTATAATGTCATCTAAATAACAAAGACACATCATCCACTTCAGGTGCCTTAGAAGATTATCAATCATCCGTTCAAAAGTTGCTGGTGCATTACACAAACCAAATGGCATTACCTTAAACTCATACATGCCCTCAGGCATGATGAATGCAGTTTTCTCATGATCAGCCCCATCTACTTTGATTTGTCAGTATCTCGAATACATGTCCATGGTTGAGAAAAGCTTAGGCCCCTCCATACAATCTGGTGTATCATCAATTCATGGAAGAGGGTAAACATCCTTTTTAGTTATCGTATTAAGCTTCCTGTAATCAACACAAAAGTGACAACTGCCATTCTTCTTCCTGACGAGGACCACTGGTGATGACCATGGGATATGCAAAGTCTGAATCATGTCATTCTTCATCATTTTCTCTACCTTGTTGGCAATTATTCAATGTTCCACTCTCTGGCTTATTGGTTGATGGTCTCCAGTGCTAATCTGGTGCTTCACTGTTGATTTGCCTTATTTGCTCTTCACCTGTGGATTGAAGCATTCAGAGAACTCTTGAAGACTGGCAAGTAGCTTCTTCTATTGTTCCTTAGTGAGATCTAGTGATAGTCAAGCTAGAAGATCTTGTCTCATAGTTGTAGCACTAATTTCGCCCACAGATTCCACATGGGACATTTCTACGATGCTCAGCGGTTGCTATGCACATGCGTCTTGGAATTATCTGCAGTTCTCGGTGACAGTTAATTATCCACAATTCACCAAATCCATTCCTAAATGAGACTACAGAGGCAGGGATGACCAAATTATTCTTCAGTGGTATGCTTCTCTTACATTCCACTACAAGATCCATGGGTTGATGCATGGCTTGACACGTGATAGTTACCTTCATAGCGCTGACTGCAGGAATGGACACTTTATCCAGTACACATAGTCTCCACACACTTGGATGTGCATCTTCTTGGTCACATATTCCATCTCGTCTAGCATAATCTTCCAGTGACCACCATCTATAACTGCCTGAGAAGCTTTCAAAAAGTGCCATCAGAGAATGATGACATGACTACACTCTTGTATGATGATGAATTGTAAGGGCTGTGTGTGGCCACTTATATCCACACAAATGGTACATCTTTCTGTAGGTTTTACATATTTCCCATTAGCCACCTTCAGCAGAGATGTATTGTTGTTGACAAATATCTTTTTCTGCAACTGGCGACAGTACTTTTCCGAAATGACTGAATATGATGCTCCATAGCCCACAAGAGCTTGGGCTGGTTGGCCACCCATGAGGATATCGATGTAGTTTCCTATCATCTTTGTAGTGATCGACGGTGAAGGATTTTTCTCTTTGGTGGCCTCACCTCCGAGAAAGGTTGCACCCTTTCGTTTTTTCAGGTTGTGGCTGCTAGGTGATCAGCTGGAGCTTCTAAATGGCAATGGAGACCTTGATTGGTGAGTTGGGGAGCATCCTCTCCACTGGCCAGGTTGCGGTGATGGTGACCTACATCGTCCTGCACCCACATCATCTTGTTCATCTTCGTCGTCACGGAGTTGGCGTCTGCAAAGATTGGTCTGCTGTCTTCTGGTGTGGGCATCAGCAAATACCCACCACCTTTCTCGACAATAGCACACCACATGTCCCAGTTATCAAGAGTGGTTGGTTATCCTGGGTCCACCAGATGTCAGTATTCCTTGGTGCCCAAACAGGTTCCTCATGCGGCGTTGTAGGAACATAACTCTGCCTGGGTCTTGACTTTTTCACCATTTTAAAAGGAAATGAAGACTGAGAGATTGGGTTCAAT